>NC_073625.1:99288739-99913739 GCF_029407905.1 Bubalus kerabau | reverse complement strand
ACACTACAAGACATATCTGACAGCAGTTGCAGTGATGTTACATTACAGGAGGTGTACAGATTGTTTGTAAAGTAAATATTACTACTTCTCTCACTGAATTTCTGTGCAGTATGGTGTTCTGGGTCCTTCAGCAGCCACAGGCATGACGGCAATCATTGTTCATCATAGAATGACCGCTATGCTGCTGCTGCTGCTAAGTCGCTTCAGTCGTGTCCGACTCTGTGCGACCCCATAGACGGCAGCCCACCAGGCTCTGCCATCCCTGGGATTCTCCAGTCAAGAACACTGGAGTGGGTTGCCATTTCCTTCTCCAATGTATGAAAGTGTAAAGTGAAAGTGAAGTCGCTTAGTTGTGTCCGACCCTTAGCGACCCCATGGACTGCAGCCTACCAGGCTCCTCCGTCCATGGGAGTTTCCAGACAAGAGTACTGGAGTGGGGTGCTATTGCCTTCTCCGAATGACTGCTATAGTTGTCTTTATTGTTAAACCTCAAAAAGAAAAAAAATCCCATTACCTTTAGCATCTGCAGAGTTGGACATGACATTCAAGAGCATGTTCCCACTACATTCTCACTATGTATCAGCTACCCTGTTAAGTTCTCTGGCCCCATCTTTGGAGCTAAGAACAACAGGTCAGCACCAATACAGACTTGCAGCTTGAGTTTATGGAGGAAACATGTGACTTACTGAGTATCAGGACTCTCTCAAGAATTAGGACTGGCTTAGCCACTATTTAACTGCATGATCTAGGGCAAACTGTTCCTATAAAATGAGGCAACAGACCAGAGGATCATTAAAGACCCTATAAACTCTGACATTTTATGATTCTAAGATATTCTTGATATTTTACAAGTATAAATGACTGACTTCTTGGATATTTTCCTCCCCTTTCTCACAAGAGAAGATAAAGTTTAAGCATAACTAAACAGAAAGAGATGTTTGAAAGAGATTTCAAGTAGTTTTAGGATACAGTTACAGCAATAAACACAAGTAAAATAATAGGCATTCAATTAAGAAACATTTATTCTTTCCCACATGAAAATGTAAATACAATTGTAAACATACACTAAAAAATGTTTTACAAGGTAATCTGCTATATGACCATGATCTTGAGGTGTTAGACGAGATAATTATTAAAGACCCTGTAAGTTCTAATATTTAATCTAATAATAAGTTCTAATAATTCTAAGACTTTTTTGCCACTTAACAAATCTAGATGACTGCCTTCACTTTGGGGTATTTTCTTTCACATTGTCCAGTCTATTCTCATTAGAGAAGAAAACAGCATATAATTTCAGAAATAGTAATTTTAAGTAGAGATTTAAAATAACTTCAAGATATATTTATAGTGAAATATAAAGGTAAAACAGTTGCTGAGTCAGGAAACACTTATTCACAGAATGAATTTCATTTATGGAAAATAATACGAACCAAGTAACATTTCTCTTACAAGTTAACTGAATTCTTTTATTAATAATTTTGTAGCTAGAGACATGTATAACACAACATTTACACAGTACTAATTCAAAATAATATTTTTGACCTCTAAGAATGAAAGTTCTCAGTGACAAGCTTTAAATGTGCCACTTAGCTCAGTGGATGTCAACTCTGTCATAAGAGACAACTACACACAAACAGGACACCACCCATGCATGAGAAAGTGAAATTAGAAACTTTTAAGGCTGAAAAAAAAGTCCTCCAAAGCATAAATGATCACGGTTCAAAGAGTATGTTTACAAATAAAGTTATTCAAATAAGCAAGTGACTTAATTTGCATGCTAATTTTCTTACTGCTTCCTGATTTCTGATTTGGGGGGCTATTTATGGTGTATCTACTGTGCAAGACATTGAGAACAGTAAGAATCATCAGGCATGGTCCCAGTGGTATGCTGGTAAATCTTTAATAACAAGCTCTTGGGAGGAAGGGAAAAAAAGCCCTTATCTATAGCATTCACCAATTTCTGTGGTATAAAATACTCCCACTATACCAGATTTCATGCTAACAATAGTTTGAATAACTGTTTCACAAAATTCCTAAAACTAAGAATCATCTTTCACAAACCAGTACAGTATATAAGCCAGCTCCAAGACATCAGTGGTTGGTCCTCACCCTCATGTAGCTTATAATCTATTCACAGGTACATATTTTAGAGAATGGGAAAGAATGGGGAAGATACAGATAAAATATAAATAAATAACATATTTTATAAGTAATTTTAAAAGTTAAAAGGAACACTAAAATCTGAGGAATTTTCTTACTCTTGTTTACATTTAGTTCAGGAAATTAAAGTGTAGCATATTCAGGAGAAAGTAAAGGATGAGTGGAATAAGGAAAAGAGAAGACATCCTAAGATACATGGTAACAGAAATCACGTTTAAGTTGGAAGAAAATATCTACTAAAATAAGGGCAAATCTAATGTAACTTTCAAAATTGTATCTTCTTTAAATCCTTTCAATTCAGTTCACAGTCCTGAAGATTTGTCCTCTCCTCTTTGGCTGCAGCTTTGATTAGATTAACTAGCTTATTTTGAATAATACTGAAGAACATACCACTTCACATCACTCATACTATCAGCTCAAATAAGTGGAAAACTAAATTCTGGAGTCTGAAAATTGAACTTCCTTTGCATAGTCACCCTGCTGAATCAGATCTTGGGCAAGTGCCGGCTGGGGTGACCTGGAAATTCTTCTGGTAGCAAAACGTGGAGTCTGCAGGTTGGGCAGGTCCCCTGTTGCATCAACCAAGGTCTTATGCACTAAGGAGCAAAAAGATTCATGTCAGTCGCTCAGATTTAGCCTAGCAGAGGCAGATGTAACTCTATACATCAGGGCTGCTAACCAATATGTCTTCTGATGCATCTTAGAGCCTTCAGCCATGAAAACGGCTGCCATCAAGGCACTTTGTCCATGGTTTGCTGAGCAATATAGTTGGTAACAGGACAACACTTTTCAGCCAGTTTATTCTAATAAGTTCCTTTCTCCAACCCAAATCTTCAGGTAGATTAGCACTTTTTCCTAACAAGGAGGTTAGGAAACCTATATTTTTTTCTATTTATTATCTATTATTCTAATTGATAATCTAGAAAAAGTCGTATCTAAATATACAAATGTCACAAATATGTTGTATCAAGTACTTATGGTGTTTGAAGTTAAAATCTTTAGATAATGGGTATACTTTTAAGATTGCCTTTCTTTGGTGATAATGGTAGTACTCTTTGGCTATGAACTATCTATTAAGTTATTTTCTTGAATACTGACTCTCCAAAAGCAAATCATTTTACCTGAATGAATAATGGAGAGCCTAGCCAGATGAGAGAGTATTAAGAGTATGAAGAATAGGCAGTAGACATGAGGCCCATTACCTCTATTCCTAGACAGTAACCAAAATGAATTACTTGCTTTCTACTCAATGAGCAATGGCAAAGAATAAAATAAGTTTGTGAAACATTTATTTTCTAAATAGATCTTTAGGAAAATCAGACTGGACATGGAACAACAGACTGGTTCCAAATAGGAAAAGGAGTACGTCAAGGGTGTATATTGTCACCCTGCTTATTTAACTTGTATGCAGAGTACATCATGAGAAATGCTAGGCTGGATGAAGCACAAGCTGGAATCAAGATTTCTGGGAGAAATATCAATAACCTCAGATATGCAGATGACACCACTCTTCTGGCAGAAAACAAAGAAGAACTAAAGAGCCTCTTGATGAAAGTGAAAGAAGAGATTGAAAAAGTTGGCTTAAAGCTCAACATTCAGAAAACTAAGATCATGGCATCTGGCCCCATCACTTCATGGGAAATAGATGGGGAAACAGTGGGAAGAGTGAGAGACTTTATTTTTTTGGCTCCAAAATCACTGCAGATGGTGACTGTGACCATGAAATTAAAAGATGCTTACTCCTTGGAAGGAAAGTTATGACCAGCCTAGACAGCATATTAAGAAGCAGAGACATTACTTTACCAACAAAGGTCCATCTAGTCAAGGCTATGGTTCTTCCAGTAGTCATATATGGATTGTGAGAGTTGGAGTGTAAAGAAAGCTGAGTGCCAGAGAATTGATGCTTCTGAATTATGGTGTTAGAGAAGACTCTTGAGAGTCCCTTGGACTGCAAGGAGATCCAACCAGTCCATTCTAAAGGAGATCAGTCCTGGGTGTTCATTGGAAGGACTAATGTTGAAGCTGAAACTCCAATACTTTGGCCACCTGATGTGAAGAACTGACTCACTGGAAAAGACCCTGATGCTGGGAAAGATTGAAGGCAGGAGGAGACGGGGACAACAGAGGATGAGATGGCTGGATGGCATCACCAACTCAATGGACATGAATTTGGGTAAACTCGGGGAATTGGTGATGGACAGGGAGGCCTGGTGCACTGCAGTCCATGGGGTCGCCAAAAGTTGGAAATGAATGAGCGACTGAACTGAACTATCTATCTGGAGATCATTTAGGATTAGTAATTCTATGCATATCTCTTAACAAGGCAGATGAAAAATATAATTCTGTACCAGCTATCACATTATCTTTGAAATGATGTTTTACAGATATGGCTTGAATAAGGTGGCTATTGTTCATTTCCCTGAGAAGCCTTTCTTGTATAAGATTATCTTTTCCTGTGTCATGTTACACTTCCACAACAGAAGACTTGGATCATATAGTATATCAATAGCACTTGCACAGCAACAACGTCAGAAGTTAATCTATGCTGCCAACAAGTTAATCTATGTTGCTAATCTATAAATGCCAAGAATTAACAAAAGATATGCCAGCCTCACATTTTTCTAACATCAAAAGAAAACTATAAACAAGATGAAAAGACAACACTCAGAATGGGAGAAAATATTTGCAAATGAAGCAACTGACAAGGGATTAATCTGCACAATGTACAAACAGCTCATGTAGCTCAATACAAAAATAAAACAGCCTAATCAAAAAATGGGTGGAAGATTTAAATAGACATTTCTCCAAAGAAGATATACAGATGGCTAAGAGGCACATGAAAAGATGCTCAACGTCACTAAGTATCAGAGAAATGCAAATCAAAACTACAATGGTGAAAAAAAAAAAAAAACTACAGTGGTGTATCTATCACCTCACACCAGTCAGAACAGTCATCATCAAAAAAACTACAAACAATAAATGCTGGAGAGGGTGTGGAGAAAACGGAACCCTCTTGCACTATTGGTGGGAATAAAAATTGATACAGCCACTATGGAGAATAGTATGGTGATTTCTTAAAAATACTAGGAAAAAAACTACTATATAACCCAGCAGTTCCATTCCTGGCATATACCTGGAGAAAACCATAATTTCAAAAGATACATGCATCCGAATGCTTATTGCAGCGCTATTGACCACAGCCAGGACATGGAAGCAACCTTGATGTCCAATAACAGAGGAATGGATAAAGAAGATGTGTTACATACATACTATGGAATATTTCTCAGCCATAGAAAGGAATGAAACTGTGCTATTTGCAGACACATGGATGGACCCAGAGACTGTCATTCAAGTCAAGTAAGTCAGAAAGAGAAAAACAAATATCATATATTAATGCATATATGTGGAATCTAGAAAAATGGTACATCTGAATCTATTTGCGAAGCAGAAACAGAGACACAGACGTAGAGAACAAACGTATGGACACCAAGGGGGGAAGGGAGGGTGGGCTGAATTGGGAGAGTGGGATTGAAATATATACATTACTATGTATGAAATAGATAACTAATGAGAACCTACTGTATAGCACAGGGAACTCTACTCAGTGCTCTGTGGTGACCTAAATGGGAAGGAAATCCAAAAAAGAGGGGATATATGTATAGCTGATTCAAAGATGTACAACAGAAATTAACACAACATTGTAAAGCAACTATATTTCAATATAAATTAAAAACAAAACAAAAAACTCAAGTCTTAGCATCTTCAAAAGCAAATACAGAAACCTGGACAGACTGTTAAGGTAATTCTTCTGTGTTGTTACAGCAGTTGGTCATCATTAGGTGTGAACAAAGAACACTATTCATAACAAGTCAAGGTGAAGTGTCACTTTGCTAAACGGTCAACTGTCATATCAATTAACATTCCTTCCAGTTCTGTTCATCTGTTCAAAGGAAATGCCACTCTGCCCATTAAATTTCATCACTGTCCCCTTCTCATGCTAGGTATATCAAGACCTGAGAAAACACAATGCAATCCATGGCTAGGTATGGGCAAACACATAAACGCTATCCACTATGTGAATAACCAGTGAAATTCATGACACAGTGGATGATCATACGTGTATGTGATTTCAAGAAATGTAGCATGAATTTCACTTAATTGATTAATGGTAAAATATTAAACAGATAAGTTTACCTGAGAATGGAATTTATGCGCACAAGGCAAAACTGAGAGGTTATCTGGAGAGAGATTCTCATGACAGATCACACAAGGCTCTTCTTCCTCATCATCCTAGGGAAAACATACATATGGTTAAATTCAGCTCATTCTCTCTCCTAAATTAAAATGTATTTAGAATCAACAGTCTCAGTCTTACCAAATGATTGGCTCCTTCCTGTGTGACAGAGCCTTGTGAACCAAGGGGCCTTCGGGCTGGTTTTGAGGGCTGGGCAGCATTAGCCTGTGGTGCAGTATGGCTAGGTGAAACACGATTACCATTTGGCACTGATTTTCCTTGACTCTGAAAATAAGAATATCATACTTATTATTTTTTTAGAATTGCATAAGACAGGAAGAACTGACAGACTACCATAGAATAGGCTACAGTGGAATTTAGCAAAAGAGGAAATCAACCCTGAATATTCATTGGAAAGACTGATGCTGAGGATCTAATACTTTGGCTGCCTGATGCAAACAGCTGACTCACTAGAAAAAATCCTGATGCTGGGAAAGATTGAGGGCAGGAGAAGGGGGTGCACAGAGGCTGAGATGGTTGGATGGCATCACCGACTCAATGGACAAGAGTTTGAGCAAACTCTGGGAGATAGTGAAAGAAAGGGAAGCCTGGTGTGCTGCAGTCCATGGGGTCACAAAGAGTCGGACACAATTGAGTGACTGAACAACAAAAAGGTTAATAATCAGGTTCATGAGAAATCTTGAAGCAATTATGGCACTATAAGAACCAGGTAAAAACAAAAGTAACTCTAGGTGCTTTTGTAATTAAAATAAGTCTTTGCAGAAAATTAGAAAAAAGAAGTTTCCTTTATGAAATATTCAAAATACCTAAATTTCAAAAGCCTCAGTTTTATTCTAGAATGATCAGGCGGTGTTTCCAATGCCATTGTCAAGTTTAATTGTTTAATGTTAATATATGATTTAATATGAGTATAATTGATTTCCTGATCATGTTATGGAGATAATTAGTATAGCTAACTAAAGATAAGGGTCAGGAGATAGTTTTACTTTTAGTTTTCTGTTGTTTAGTTGCTTTTTTTTTTTACCTGAGATCTCTTGGGGTCAATAAATTGGGAAATCTTGTGAACAATTTCATCAAATGTCAGTCCAGATAAGGACTTCCCATGAGTATCCTTCAATTTCCGTAAGAAATCTGTAAGCTCCTTTCTGGAAAAGATCAAGCAAAGAGTAGTGGTCATTCTCCTACTGCCCTGAAGATGTGCCCTCCAAAGGAGATATAAAATCCTATCATAGGATAATATCCACCGTACAGACGTGACCCTTTGGATCTCTGATCTAAAAACGTGATCATGGGTCCATCTGCACTTATCTTAAACCAGAATGAAAATTCCTGCTAATGTGCTCATTAAGGATACTTAATGTGTTCATGATTGATAAAGTTTAGTATTTATTTTCTTCCCCCAATGAGATTTTAACTGTTTATAAAAGCTCACTTGTGAAAATGAAATTTGCTATCTAAATACTTACTTATGTACTGAGCCTCTTTATATTGTACTTCTCAATGTTCTCTTACTCGAGAGAGACTAAAATATTTCTTTTCAATTATGTTACTATCAGTCTCTATCATTGTGCTATGAATTCTACTTTCATAAAATTCATAAACAGAAAATAAAGATTTAACAGAAAAGGAGAACAAAGACTAAAAGACACATTATGTGATAAAGAAACCTAGGAGTATTTTAATCGACATGCTATTTTTCAGTTCCCATGGCCCACTGACCCAAAGTCTGCATACACATTTTGGTAGGACAGGGTAGGATGATAAAATATTTTTTCTTAAATGAAATGTCATGTCACCAGCCTTATAAAACTATCTTTGATTACTATTTATTTTCTATAAACAATTTTTACCAACTATATTTACCAACTATATTAAAATTCTATTTTCATTTTCTATTCATCATTATGTTTACAAAACCATAATATAACCATGAAACATAATAGTATATAGTGTTAAATAAAAGCATTGGCCTTCAAATGAAAATGCTGGTGAAAACTAGAATTATTTGATATAATCAGATCAGATCAGATCAGTCACTCAGTTGTGTCCGACTCTTTGCGACCCCATGAATCACAGTACGCCAGGCCTCCCTGTCCATCACCAACTCCCGGAATTCACTCAGACTCATGTCCATCGAGTCAGTGATGCCATCCAGCCATCTCATCCTCTGTTGTCCCCTTCTTCTCTTGCCCCCAATCCCTCCCAGCATCAGAGTCTTTTCCAATGAGTCAACTCTTCGCATGAGGGGGCCAAAGTATTGGAATTTCAGCTTTAGCATCATTCCTTCCAAAGAAATCCCAGGGCTGATCTCCTTCAGAATGGACTGGTTGGATCTCCTTGCATCCAAGGGACTCTCAAGAGTCTTCTCCAACACCACAGTTCAAAAGCATCAATTCTTTGGCGCTCAGCCTTCTTCACAGTCCAACTCTCACACCCATACATGACCACAGGAAAAACCATAGCCTTGACTAGACGAACCTTTGTTGGCAAAGTAATGTCTCTGCTTTTGAATATGCTATCTAGGTTGGTGATAACTTTCCTTCCAAGGAGTAAGCGTCTTTTAATTTCATGGCTGCAGTCACCATCTGCAGTGATTTTGGAACCCCAAAAAATAAAGTCTGACACTGGTTTCCACTGTTTTCCCATCTATTTCCCATGAAGTGATGGGGCCGGATGCCATGATCTTCGTTTTCTGAATGTTGAGCTTTAAGCCAACTTTTTCACTCTCCACTTTCACTTTCATCAAGAGGCTTTTGAGTTCCTCTTCACTTTCTGCCATAAGGGTGGTGTCATCTGCATATCTGAGGTTATTGATATTTCTCCCGGCAATCTTGATTCCAGCCTGTGTTTCTTCCAGTCCAGCGTTTCTCATGATGTACACTGCATATAAGTTAAATAAACAGGGTGACAATATACAGCCTTGATGTACTCCTTTTCCTATTTGGAACCAGTCTGTTTTTCCATGTCCAGTTCTAACTGTTGCTTCCTGACCTGCATACAAATTTCTCAAGAGGCAGATCAGGTGTTCTGGTATTCCTATCTCTTTCAGAATTTTCCAGTTTATTGTGATCCACACAGTCAAAGGCTTTGGCATAGTCAATAAAGCAGAAATAGATGTTTTTCTGGAACTCTCTTGCTTTTTCCATGATCCAGTGGATGTTGGCAATTTGATCTCTGGTTCCTCTGCCTTTTCTAAAACCAGCTTGAACATCAGGAAGTTCACGGTTCACATATTACTGAAGCCTGGCTTGGAGAATTTTAAGCATTACTTTACTAGCATGTGAGATGAGTGCAATTGTGCAGTAGTTTGAGCATTCTTTGGCATTGCCTTTCTTTGGGATTAGAATGAAAACTTACCTTTTCCAGTCCTGTGGCCACTGCTGAGTTTTCCAAATTTGCTGGCATATTGAGTGCAGCACTTTCACAGCATCATCTTTCAGGATTTGGAATAGCTCAACTGGAATTCCATCACCTCCACTAGCTTTGTTCGTAGTGATGCTTTCTAAGGCCCACTTGACTTCACATTCCAGGATGTCTAGCTCTAGGTCAGTGATCACACCATCGTGATTATCTGGGTTGTGAAGATCTTTTTTGTACAGTTCTTCTGTGTATTCTTGCCATCTCTTCTTAATATCTTCTGCTTCTGTTAGGTCCATACCATTTCTGTCCTTTATTGAGCCCATCTTTGCATGAAATGTTCCCTTGGTATCTCTGATTTTCTTGAAGAGATCTCTAGTCTTTCCCATTCTGTTGTTTTCCTCTATTTCTTTGCATTGATCGCTGAAGAAGGCTTTCTTATCTCTTCTTGCTATTCTTTGGAACTCTGCATTCAGATGTTTATATTTTTCCTTTTCTCCTTTGCTTTTCACTTCTCTTCTTTTCACAGCTATTTGTAAGGCCTCCCCAGACAGCCATTTTGCTTTTTTGCATTTCTTTTCCATGGGGATGGTCTTGATCCCTGTCTCCTGTACAATGTCACGAATCCCATTCCATAGATCATCAGGCACTCTATCTATCAGATCTAGGCCCATAAATCTATTTCTCACTTCCACTGTATAATCATAAGGGATTTGATTTAGGTCATACCTGAATGGTCTAGTGGTTTTCCCTACTTTCTTCAATTTAAGTCTGAATTTGGCAATAAGGAGTTCATGGTCTGAGCCATAGTCAGCTCCTGGTCTTGTTTTTGCTGACTGGATAGAGCTTCTCCATCTTTGGCTGCAAAGAATATAATCAGTCTGATTTCGGTGTTGACCATCTGGTGATGTCCATGTATAGAGTCTTTTCTTGTGTTGTTGGAAGAGGGTGTTTGTTATGACCAGTGCATTTTCTTGGCAAAGCTCTATTAGTCTTTGCCCTGCTTCATTCTGTACTCCAAGGCCAAATTTGCCTGTTACTCCAGGTGTTTCTTGACTTCCTACTTTTGCATTCCAGTCCCCTATAATGAAAAGGACTTCTTTTTTGGGTGTTAGTTCTAAAAGGTCTTGTAGGTCTTCATAGAACCGTTCAACTTCAGCTTCTTCAGCATTACTGGTTGGGGCATAGACTTGGATTACTGTGATACTGAATGGTTTGCCTTGGAAACGATAAAAGACACTTCATTTCTGGAGGAGTAGAATTAAATAGCTTTCTGCGAAAGTCAGAACTGTGAAAAGCACAGTAAAATAATGATTTCTTGCATTTAACTGTGTTCCTTAACAAAGAAACCATAAAAACCCTCAATAAATTAAGGAAATCTGATTATGTTTGTGCTTATATAGCATACAATTCACTTAAAATTCACTTTGGAAATAGGTTATTAAGACAATTATTGTAGCTAGTGGCATTAAAACTGGATAGGTTTATAACTAGCTATACTTTCATTAAACAAGCAAACCTAAATTCAAAAGTTCATTCCTTCGTGACTTAAAACTAATAATTTTCTTGGAGAGGTTTAGCATTTACACTGACAACTATCCCTTCTTAATGAATTTCATTTTCCTTACCAAGGTGATGGTTAGGAAATACCTGTACCTTCTGTGTGTTGGGAGGAGGGAGGGTGAGTGTTGTTTCTCTGAAATGTTTCATTGGCATAATTATGGCTATGGAAACTGTAGTATGATCTGTTCACAACACTAAAAGAGACTAAGCTACCTGGTCTGCTGTGGAAAGGCAGTTTTCAGCCTCTCTGTAATCTTCTCCCAATTCATCATAAGGGGATCACTTCCTAGACTTGCACTGGGAGCCATAGCTTCTCCCACAGGAGCTGGCAGTGTCCAGGCTATGCTAGTCATCTGTAAGAAACACAGTTATGTCATCAGCTTCAATTATGGGGAAGCAAAGTTCCATGTCAACATGACATCTCCATACCTCAGAAAATGGGTATAATAAAGAGGAATATTGACATGCATGTTCCCTTTTTAGAAGTTTTTTTTTTCCTTAACCAGCACAATATTTCTAATTATTTATATATGTTTACCTTTATTTTTAAAATGGCACATACTAGTCTCAGTAATTGCAAACATAAACAGAAATACAGAGTGTGCATTTCTGACAGCAACCTAGTTTGTTAATAGGGGAATAAGTAAATAAACTGTAGCATATCTAATCAAGTCCTTAAAAATAGATCTATATGTCTGAGCATAAGAGATATCCATAATATAAAAAAAGTCTATGGCACAGCATTTATGGTAGAACTCATGTTATATTAAAATATTTTTCAAATGTGTATGCATAGAAAAAGGACTATAAGATATAAAATAACCCATAAATTGTGATTATTTTCTAGGATTCAACAGCAGAGTAGTTTTGCGTTCTACTGTATATAGTATATATTTTGTATATACTATGTGTATTGTATTTTTCTAATTATAAAAGTAATAAAATTACTAATTACTAATAATAAATATAAGATAAAATTATTAATCATAAAAAGCAAGTAATAAAGTTTAATTTTCAAACAACTGAATAAAGATGAGAATACTATTAAAATATCTGCCCAATGTCTCACAACGTCACATAGGTGGTATATGGAAGTTGTAGTGACAACTCAAGAGCCATGAAACCACCAAACAAAAATTGCCCCATATTTTATGATAGTTCTTTCTTAGAACCATTAAGTTTCTAAATAATTAATATCAATATGTGAATATTTTTAATTGCCTTATCTGATTATTAGGATAATTATAAACAAAGTATCTTCTATCTAAGATTACAGATTATTTTAAAATAGAAGGTTACTACTTATGAAAAACTAGCAACTACTAACAGCCACTGAAATTACTCATACAAAGCCTGGTAAGTCAGAGAAAGAGCAGAATATCCCCAGAAATCTGGGTTTGCCTCAGTGTCCAAGCTTTTTCAGAGGAATCAGAAAGTAATCCTATTAGAAGGCCGAGGTACTTTAAAATTTTACGGATCCTCATAGAATGTTGCAGGAGCAAAACACATCAGCAACACTGCAATATCAAGGTGATAAAAAAAATGTGGTGCTTAATAAACATGTTAAAGCTTAGATACATATTTGCTTGTAGAGAGGCCACTATACAAGTAAGTAAATCTATTTGACTATACATTTCAAAGGGAGTCTGTCAGCAATATACAGGTACAGAATAAACCTCAATTTATTAGAATGCAGTTACGACAAACTCAAGATTAGAGACTTATTCATTAATTATATTAAACATCAATCTTCTGTGAGGTTTTTTTAATAAAAAGTATACCTTGACCAAGATTACAACTAATAATCCTAATCATTTTAAAGTTCTCTACTTCTTCTCTAGGTTCTGATAAAGCTTATCTGGCTCTTTGTAACTAAGAAAATTTGTAACTTTGCACTATAACATATTTCAGGGTGATACTATTTATATTACCTGTTTATAGATAAACAATGTCCTACAATATACACATATGTATCTATGTATAAAAATTTTTTCTTTTGCTTTGTGGCATAATGTGACTTGGCTTCTTTGCTTTTCAACCTACCCAACAACCATGCTAAATATAAACTATCTCTTAAAAATATCAATCTCACTCTGTTTCAGAAGCAAAACTAAGAATTCTCTACTATAACATCAGATTTATCTTTGTATCTAAAAACTAAACTATTATCACTTAATGAAATAGTTAATATATGTAATGCACTTAACACAGTACCTCATGGGCATAGCCATTCAATTATCATCATTATTTACTTTATTAAATAAATGAACAAAGAGAACACATTCATTCTGAGAGTCTACTGTGACAACGGACTAGTTAATGTCTATTCTACCAAGAGGGTTTTTTACCAAGGGAGATCTAGATTGACCAGTTGCAGAGACGATTCCAGAACAAACGGCAGGCATTTGAGGAACAGTGAGTATGGGTCTAAAGAAAGATTCTTTCACAATGGGTCTTCCCAAGAACTGCTGCATCTAAAATGGAAAAGATAGAAAATGAAAACAAACCCCCCACATAATTATGTAGTCAATAATAAAAACTCATAGAGCAATGAATTTTGGGGGGGGAGGAAAATTGATTTGAAATCTAGATACAAAGCATACTAGAAACAGTGCTGTTATAACACTAGTTAAATATATGAATATTTGAAAAAGGCAGGGAGCAGTAAAATACACTAAAGAGCACAGAGAGAGAAGAGAACTTGATTCTAGTCCTACTTTCTTTCCATCTTGCTGGGTAGCCTTGATACCAAGTTATTAATCTATAAAATAAGAGTTGAGATTAGATGATCTGTAAAGTTCTCTGCCAAATGGAATAATGCAAAGGACTGTACAAAGGAGTTCCTCAGTGAGTACTCGCCATACTTATAAACAATATTGACACTCAGAAATTCACTAAAGAATCAAAGTTGTCTATAGAAAATACTACTTTTGCTATTATGTATTGAAAGGACCTTTTACCACCTGGTGGAGTTCTGAACTTATGTTTAGTTTCAAGGATAGTAGAAAGCTAAAATGGGGTGGGCCAGGGGGATAAACCCTCCTACAGTGACTTTTAGACATGCCTGTGGATGTTACTGAACTTCCCAGGGATTCATAGAAAGCCAGCCCTTCTTAGCACCTACCAATAGGATGGATACCTTACTGGCTGGACTACAAAAGAGGACAAGTTTATGGGACATCTACTATGTGCCAGGACTAGCACTGGCATAAAGTAGAAGTTCACCTATTTGTTGAATTTAAAAAAAGAACATCAGTATAGCTCTTAAATAATGATACTGAAACCAGAAAGGTGACAATTACTGGGGAACTTTATAATGGAGACAAGAATGACATTTGACTCCTAACATCAATAAATGAGAGACACTGTGTCTTCTAATGTGCATATACTTCACCACCTATAAGGTACTCTTGCTAAAAATACTGACCCTGATTCTAATTTAACCCTCTAGACCAATGATCAGTTTATAGGAAATAGCAGAACATGTATAATGACATTATAAGGATGTAATCAGTTACATCAATAATACAGGAAACTGGTTTTTCAATGAATAAATGATGTGAATAAGAGAGAGGGTGTTGGGTAGCTGTTACAACTTTAAAGAAAAATAATCAGCCAAATGAAATTGTAAACTTTGTTTGGATTGCTTTTTCAAAAATAAGGGTTTTTAAAGTAATGGTAATTATAACCAAATTACAAATATTGTTAATCTAGTTAAGAAAAAGACATTTTGAAACAATTTGGGAAATATGAATTTTAATATCAGATATAAAAATTATAATTTTCTTAGGAGAATGGTGGTGTGATTATAGCCAATAAGAGTAAGAATCTTCATCTTTTAGGAATGCATACTAAAGTATAAATGGGTGAGATTATATGATATATAGGGTTTACTTTAAAACGTCCCAGTGGGGAAGAGGGGTGGGGAGATTTGGGAGAATGGCATTGAAACATGTATAATATCATGTATGAAACAAGTCGCCAGTCCAGGTTCGATGCACGATACTGGATGCTTGGGGCTGGTGCACTGGGACGACCCAAAGGGAGGGTATGGGGAGGGAGGAGGGAGGAGGGTTCAGGATGGGGAACACAGATATACCTGTGGTGGATTCATTTCGATATTTGACAAAACTAATACAATATTGTAAAGTTTAAAAATAAAATAAAATTTAAAAAAAAAGGAAGAAAAAAAATGAAACAAGATTGATAAAATTTGATTATGATGTTGAAGATGGCTCTTGGGTTCACAGAGGTTCATCATTCTATTTTTATGTATGTTTCAATATATTCATAATATAAAGTTCTTAAATAACAAATGGTGATTCTGAATCAGTGGTCCTGTTCTTTTTGAGGACAACAATTACCTAATATTACTTTGAGAATTAGACAGCCAGGGTATAAAAATCAAAATATAATGAAACACATAAAAATACTAGGTTAAACTGGGAAGAGTACCCATTATTCCAGACTTCCCAGGTTAGACCACTATATTTATTTAAAAAACCTGGTGACCATTCTTTACAATACTAGAATTTCAGAGAGACAGACGTTAGTGATCAGATCATCCAGGACAATTTCTTGATTTGTCAATAGGAAAACCAAAGTCTGAGACAGCTGAGTTTCCCCAAACCAACACAGTTCTTCACAGTTAGGACCTAAACCCAGACCTCTAGTGTATTCCCATTGTACAATACCGCCTCAATTTATACTGAAAGAATGGTCACATTTCTAGCATCTGTGCTTTCAAACTGTTCCACTAATGCTCAGTGGTCACTAATGCCTGTACCTTAACACAACAGTCTTAAAGTGACTCTCTGATCAAGCACAGCAGTGACTCTCGTTAGGAAGCACAAAAGATACACGTGCACCTCTTAAATGTTTGCAAAGGATGCTTATGAATTTTACTGAGCCTAAATGCCAGTGGGTTTTTGTCCAACGAAGATCATGGCATCTGGTCCCATCACTTCATGGCAAATAGATGGGGAAACAGTGTCAGACTTTATTTTTTGGGGCTCCAAAACCAATGCAGATGGTGATTGCAGCCATGAAATTAAAAGACGCTTACTCCTTGGAAGGAAAGTTATGACCAACCTAGACAGCATATTCAAAAGCAGAGACATTACTTTGCCAACAAAGTCAAGCCATCTAGTCAAGGCTATGGTTTTTCCTGTGGTCATGTATGGATGTGAGAGTTGGACTGTGAAGAAGGCTGAGCACCAAAGAATTGATGCTTTTGAGCTGTGGTGTTGGAGACTCTTGAGAGTTCCTTGGACTGCAAGGAGATCCAACCAGTCCATTCTGAAGGAGGTCAGCCCTGGGATTTCTTTGGAAGGAATGATGCTAAAGCTGAAACTCCAGTACTTTGGCCACCTCATGCGAAGAGTTGACTCATTGGAAAAGACTCTGATGCTGGGAGGGATTGGGGGCAGGAGGAGAAGGGGAAGACAGAGGATGAGATGGCTGGATGGCATCACTGACTCGATGGACATGAGTCTGAGTGAACTCTGGGAGTTGGTGATAGACAGGGAGGCCTGGCGTGCTGCGATTCATGGGGTCACAAAGAGTCGGACATGACTGAGCGACTGAACTGAACTGAACTGAAATCTGGAAAGCCACATCAGACATAAGCAAGTCTCTGAAAGGATGAGGATGCAGAGGTCAAGGTTAGATAATGTTTGTCAGTTATACTGTCACATATAGCTGTCACAGACAGCTGATTCCAGAAAACTCCAAAGAACAACTCTGTATCTAGCTTCCAAGTCTCTGAAGCCATTTTATATTTAGAGTCATGGGAGAGTTTACAACCTACAGGCAAAAGGCAACAGGGTTTCTAGAAATCCTACTACGTTACTTCCCATAGAACTAAAAGGAATCTGGGATTTGTCATCTATGGAACACATTCCTTATCAGAAGAATTGGCAAAGATGTTGTTCAAAGCCTAGAATAAAAATATCCATAATACAAAGCTCCTATAAAACTTGAACTAATCAAAAATATAAAAGGCAACCCTCTCATTCTAAACTAAAGCCCAACCGTATCATAGAATACTTTCTCAGCTCTAAATTCTGCTTTTGAAACACAGTGTTGCTACTAAGCCGCTTCAGTCGTGTCCAACTCTGTGCGACTACATAGACAGCAGCCCACCAGGCTCCGCCGTCCCTGGGATTCTCCAGGCAAGAACACTGGAGTGGGTTGCCATTTCCCTCTCCAGTGCATGAAAGTGAAAAGTGAAAGTGAAGTCACTCAGTTGTGTCCGACTCTTAGTGACCCCATGGACTGCAGCCTACCAGGCTCCTCTGTCCATGGGATTTTCCAGGCAAGAGTACTGAAGTGGGGTGCCATTGCCTTCTTCAAAATTCTGCTTTTGAAACACAGTGTAACTCCACACAATTCACATATTAATAATTTTTAAATTCTTTGATATACTGAACTAGTATTTGTAGAAATAATATTTTCAAAGTTCTATTACAAGCAGAAATGCTAATGTCAAAAGTGATCTACCCCTAAATATATCACAGCTTTTTTCTTCTTATCCTCAGATCTGTTATCATAATAAAAGCTATCATCTAGTGGTTCTGTTCCAAAAGGTCTTTTGGAAAGCTGTATGAGTTTATTGGGCTAAGGTACTATGCTTCACTTTTCCCCCCACTATGTTTCCCAGAAGGCTAACATAAATAGTATGGCATAGAGATTAGTTTGTCTGATGAAGACCCATTTATCCCTAGCCACAATCAGGGAAGGGACCTAAATGAAAGCTGTCTTTGATGTTTAAAGGTAAGACTAGAAGATAAAAGTTAAGGAAACAAGGTCTGAAGTAGAAGTGGAGGAGTGAAGTCCAGCCTGATAGGGTATTATGCTGAGAGGTTTCAGTAGTCTAGTGGTAATTTGAGAGCATTTGGGAATTCTGAGCATTCATCAGTTTTCTGCCACCATGTAAATGTGATTGACAGGATGAATGAGCATACATTACCTCTTTAGATATCAAATGCATTACTAAAATCCAGTGATACAACCTATCTCTTGGCCTCAGCTGAGCCAACAAACTAGTCATGCCATCTGTAGATGATACAACAGGAATGGACATAATTACAAATGATACGCACAACATATGCCCTATCCACTTTGAAGACACATGAACGTACTGCTTATTCAGTGTTTTACAGTTCTCACCATTTTATCAAGATGAGGATGGTGACTGTTCAAAATCATATGCAACTGATTCCTGAACAACACAGGTCTGAGTTGTGTGGGTCCACTTACATGCCTATTTTTTTCAACAAATATAGTCCCTGTATTTTCATTTTATAGATCTTTAAATGCAGAGAGTTTGCATTTGATACATGGAATAAAAAAACTAGGGTTTGATTCTTGATTCTATCCAAACTGTTTCAGCTTTCTACTCTTGGGTAGTTATTTATCAAATTCATTGTTTTCGAGTAGAGCAGTACTCAGATTCCTGACTGCATGGGGGGCTGGCACCCCCCAACCCTTGTGTTGTTCAAGAGTCAACTGTATTTCTTACCAGTATCTCAGGACTGGGAGGTGGTGGAGGAAGCTGGATTGGAGGCAATGTACTCAAGGCAAACCCTTGCTTCACCTTGCTAATTTGTTCATTGTATTGTGTCTAATATAAGAAGAGAAACAATATTTTACAGCAAAATCAACTTCAAAGGAAGAGCATATGGAAATATTTGATGTAGTTTTGAATAGTACAACACAGGTTAGTGATTCTCAATCTAGTATGCCAAAAATAATATAAAAATAATTTTTGATATAAAACAACTCTATACACCACTCTCCATAAATGTAAATATTAATAGTTGTGTCTTTAATAGTGTCTATTGAGTGACAAGGTATAATGACACATAATTCACAGATCTCTGTGATAATTCCTCAGTGTTTCCATAATTTTTAGCCCCCAAATGGTAACCACTGATTAAAGTAAACAATGTCTAAAGATAAAGAAGATGTAAATAATATACTAGCTGATCAATATGGGAAAGAAGTATTTGTAACAGCTTGCTGCTGCTACTGCTGCTAAGGCGCTTCAGTTGTGTCCGACTGTGCGACCCCGTAGACGGCAGCCCACCAGGAGCTTCACTACTTGTAAATGTTCATTTTGGAAATGGAGGGAAAGGTTTAGAAAAAACTGATTAAATGTCCACATTTTTTTATCTTAAAAGTTATACCTTTAGCTTTCTCCAGTTCCCCATATAGCTTTGTTTTTTTCCTCTTGGATTTTGCCAAAAGTAAGACTCCCAACCTTGAAGTTTAAAAACATACTTTCTAGATTATTGGCATTTTGGTCCCCATTTTGCTTTCCATATTACTTTGTAAACAACCCACAAGAGTGGAAATAAAAAATTTTAAAACATTTAGAAACTTTCATATACAGGACATGTTCTTAGAAGAAAACAATGATAGAGAACAAAGGGCAGATCTTTTGAGGCCAGAACTTTTAATAAACCCAATTAAAATGCTAAGCATCACTAAAAGCTGAGGATGAAAGAATCCAGGAAAGAAACAGGGAAGACCAACAAGGACAAAGCTAGACAAGTAGATAGTGCTTTGAAGCAGCTCTTTATAACTGAATGTCATTGTTTTCCTGGCAGTATTATGGAATCACAAAACATTCAACATTATATATCAACTGTAATATATAAATATGAAATTATTCTAAAAACAAATGAATAAACTAATAAATATTCAGTGGTTTACCTCTTCACAGATTACCTTTAGCACAGTCATAATTCTATTACATGAATAATTAAGAATTTATTACTTTGCATTAGGGAGTAATCATACATAAAAAGTTTAACATTGAAAACTAATATAGGTATTCTTGACCTTCCTTTTAATTCTATAAACATATAATTACTCAGATAAAGTTAAAACATTCAGTTATGACTGGAGCACAGTTAGCTTTGGAATTCTACGAAAATTAAGTGTGAGGCACAATTTTTGAATGTACCATTTACTAAACCAAGAACCTGAAAGAAGACGCATGAGAGTTAGGATGCTATCTACAATCAACTACATGGAAGTAATCAAACCTCAAAAAGGCATACTTTAATAATTGCAATGAAAAACATGTTTTCCTTAAATTTCTGTTGTTGTTCAGTCACGTCCAACTCTTTGTGAACCCACGGTCTGCAGCATGCCAGGCTCCACTGTCCTTCATTATCTCCCAGAGTTTGCTGAAACTCATGTCCATTGAGTCAATGATGACATCCAACTATCTCCTCCTCTGTTGCCCCCTTCACTTCCTGCCCTCAATCTTTCCCAGCATCAGGTCTTTTCCAATGAGTTGGCTCTTTGAAACAGGTGGCCAAAATATTGGAGCTTCAGCTTTGGCATGAGTCCTTCCAATAAATATTCAAGGTTGATTTCCTTTAGAATTGACTGATTTGCTCTCCTTGCTGTCCAAGTGACTCTCAAGAGTCTTTTCCAGCACCACAGTTCAAAAGTATCAATTCCTCAGTGCCTGGCCTTCTTTATAGCCCAGCTCTCACATCTGTACAAGGCTACTGGAAAAATCATAACTTTGACTATATGGACCTTCGTTGGCAAAGTGATATCTCTGTTTTTTAACACACTGTCTAGGGCTTCCCTCATAGCTCAGTCAGTAAAGAATCTGCCTACAATGCAGGAGACCCAGGTTCGATTCCTGGGTCTGGAAGATTCCCTGGAAAAGGAAATGGCAATCAACTCCAGTATTCTTGCCTGGAGAATCCCATGGATAGAGGAGCTTGGCAAGCTACTGTCCATGAGGTCACAAGAGTCAGACATGACTTACTGACTAAACCACCACCAGGTTTGTCATAGCTTTTCTTCCAATTGTTTTTAATATTAGATTTTTTTTTAAGTGTATACCATCTACACCGTTGAGTCAATTGACTCTAAATACTTCATGACTTACCCTGAGGAATGCAATCTTGTTTCTAACATCTGTCACAATGGCATTCCAACTGTCTACTGCAGCCTTTAATTGAAGTGATTTTAGGTTGCTGGTACAAAAATGGAAAACACAAAAGAAAGTTCTTTGTATATGCCACTTAGATTTCCAAAAGTTTCTATTATGTTCCCTAGTATTTATGTAAATAAAACAAAACAACAAAATTACCTCTATCACCAGTTGCCTCAAATGGGAAGAAAGTTGTATGGAAGGACTTGTTATTAAAAGTTTAAAAAAAAGACTAGGAAACAAAGACAAGATGTCTTTTTTAAACAGTGGATATAACCTCTGCTTCCAGAACACTAAGTTTTTTCTATCTTGGCAATATTTTTTAGGACATACTATGAAACCTTTGTACATGAATCCCTCCACTGAAGAAGGCAGGCAAAGAAGACCAAGTAGGGAAATTGCCCTAGCCATCTAGTTTGGTTTCCCAGGTGGGTAAAGAACCCGCCTGCCAATGCAAAAGATATAAGAGACGCAGGTTCAATCCCTGGGTCGGGAAGATCCCCTGGAGGAGGGGATGGCAACCCACACCAGCATTCTTGCCTGGAGAATCCCATGGACAGAGGAGCCTGGCGGGCTACAGGGCAGAGTCATGGGACATGACTGAAGTAACTTGGCACTCACACGTGCATCAGTGCACGAGCAATCTCAAAGATGCTGACTCATCTTGGAAGCAGGTTTTGGACCATTTTCACATTAACCTTGATATCACAGGGCCATGGTTGGCCTATAAGGCTCTTTGTAAATTAGAAAAAGGTATTTCCTACAAAAAGGCAAATCACAAAGAAGTACCTCCTTTGCAAGGATGAATTATAGATTTCTGTCTCTATAAAATGTATAAATTGCACAGACACAGCAGCTCTGCCAAGCAGCCCACCAAATGATTTAAGTAAAACAGTTTAAAGGTGTTTAGGGTCTGGTATCTCTAGAAGAGAGATTTCATGTGGCCTTTCAGAAGGTTCTATCTGTTGTAACATCCCCACCCCAGAATCACCCAGCACAATAACTTTAAAAGAGCCTAACCAGTTATCATTGAGATCATCTCATACAAAGAAGCTTGCTGCTAAGCTGCTAAGTCACTTCAGTCGTGTCCGACTCTGTGCTGCCCCAGAGGTGGCAGCCCATCAGGCTCCCCTGTCCCTGGGATTCTCCAGGCAAGAACACTGGAGTGGGTTGCCATTTCCTTCTCCAATACATGAAAGTGAAAAGTGAAAGTGAAGTCGCTCAGTCGTGTCCGACTCTTAGCGACCCCATGGACTGTAGCCCACCAGGCTCCTCCGTCCATGGGATTTTCCAGGCAAGAGTACTGGAGTGGGGTGCCACTGCCTTCTCCGACAAAGAAGCTTGATAATATTCTAATTTATAGAGCATCATTTCCCCCTTGAGGAAGCAAAGACAGACGGATCACTTATAACAGTGCTTCCCTGACCTGAATGTACATCAGTATATCCTGCTGCTGCTGCTGCTAAGTCGCTTCAGTCGTGTCTGACTCTGTGCGACCCCACAGATGGCAGCCCATCAGGCTCCCCCATCCCTAGGACTCTCCAGGCAAGAACACTGGAGTGGGTTGCCATTTCCTTCTCCAATGCATGAAAGGGAAAAGTGAAAGTGAAGAAAGTGAAGTAGCTCAGTCGCGTCCGACTCCTAGTGACCCCATGGACTGGAGCCCACCAGGCTCCTCCTCCCATGGGATTTTCCATGCAAGAGTACTGGAGTGGGTTCCCATTACCTTCTCCACAGTATATCCTAGGAATCTTGTTAAACATCAGAGATTCTGATGCTTCAAAACTGAAGAATAATGACGATTATATTGAAATAATAATCGTTAAAAATAGTGATGCATTGGTCCCAGAGATTTTTAACTCAATTAATTCCTTAAGTTTAAAGGTGTACCTGGTAAAATTACAAATTGAAAAAGAATCCTACGCAACCTGCCAAAAATTTGAAAACCATTCATTTGTAGCACAGTAGCAAACTGCCTTTAACACAGTTTTAGGTATTAATGATGATTTTCCCTCAGTGTATTTTTCCAAAGGCATTTCAAATCAAGCATTAAGAGAAAAGAATTAGAAAAAGTTTTCCAGTTGGAATCCACCTTGTTTTGTAAATATCTGGTCTTTATGCATGTCTCTGACTGAGACTTTTTATTTGCTTCATTGCTAGAGGAAGGGAAAAATCTGCTAGCAGCTATTACTGCACTTAATAGACTTCTCCATGCTACAGCAGGAGCAACAAAGTAAAAGCTCAAAGTGATTAAATGACATCTGAGGGTTTAAAAAAAAAAAAAAAAAAGGCTTCTTCATTCCAAAGATTCTGATGTCATATATGTAAAACACAACACAAATTATGTTCAACCTTAGAGCCACCTGTGAGATCTCAGAGCTCAAGACACATTAAGGAAGAGGGAGAGGTTACCTTGCTGCCATATGAGTCGCCCTGGCAAGCTGACTGAGGCATTCCTTTTCAGTCTGCTCTAGATGAAGCAAACCAAAATCTCTACGACACTGTAAGAAATATACCTACAGATTTTTGAGAGAAAGAGAAAGAAGTGAAAGGTGTCCTTATACAAGAACACATTTTTCTTCAAATATTTCAAGTAAATTTAAAGCTATTTTAAAAGATCTCTTCTAATAGCACCTGAGCTTCTTTCCTGACCATAACACATTAAAGCTCTTTGATCAATCCTGAAGTTCTACTATTTTTATTCAAAAGTTACTTGGTTGGTAAACATTTCAGAACATTAGTTTTCAAACTTGCATATGCAATGGAATCATCTCAGAAACTTTAAACAATGGTGCTTTGGTTCCAGAGATTCTAATGTAATTGATTCTAGGTGCAGCCTGGTAAATGGGGTTTTTAAAAGCTCTCATATTATGCAGCAAAGTTTCAGTTCAGTTCAGTTCAGTCGCTCAGTCGTGTCTGACTCTTTGTGACCCCATGAACCACAGCACGCCAGGCCTCCCTGTCCATCACCAACTCCCGGAGTTCACTCAAACTCATGTCCATGGAGTCGGTGATGCCATCCAGCCATCTCATCCTCTGTCGTCCCCTTCTCCCCCTGCCCCCAATCCCTCCCAACATCAGAGTCTTTTCCAATGAGTCAACTCTTCGCATGAGGGGGCGAAGTATAGGAGTTTCAGCTTTAGCATCAGTCCTTCCAAAGAAGACCCAGGACTGATCTCCTTTAGGATGGACTGGTTGAATCTCCTTGCAGTCCAAGGGACTCTCAAGAGTCTTCTCCAACACCACAGTTCAAAAGCATCAATTCTTTGGCACTCAGCTTTCTTCACAGTCCAACTCTCACATCCATATGTGACTACTGGAAAAACCATAGCCTTGACTAGACAGACCTTTGTTGGCAAAGTAATGTCTCTGCTTTTTAATATGCTATCTAGGTTGGTCATAACTTTCCTTCCAAGGAGTAAGCATCTTTTAATTTCATGGCTGCAGTCACCATCTGCAATAACTTTGGAGCCTAAAAAAATAAACTATGCCACTGTTTCCACTGTTTCCCCATCTATTTGCCATGAAGTGATGGGACCAGATGCCATGATCTTAGTTTTCTGAATGTTGAGCTTTAAGCCAACATTTTCACTTTCCTCTTTCACTTTCATCAAGAGGCTTTTTAGTTCCTCTTCACTTTCTGCCATAAGGGTGGTATCATCTGCAAAGTTTAAGCACACTCAAAAGAAGTCCTGCTATTTGACTTTTGTTTTAATTGATGAAGGAGTAAGAAAACAATGAGACCATATAGGACTATGCCACCCAAATGTGGCTTGGAGGTCATCTAGTCTGATGTCTCTCCATGTATTATTGATGCATGGTCATTTGGCCTTTGTTTTTTTCTATGGATCACTCAATATTCACTGAAGGTAGCTTACTATACTCTTGGACAACATTAAGTGTTTCTAAAATTAATAATTGAAGTAGAAACTTTCCAATTAAAAGCAGTGAAAAAGTCTACAAACTTGAGTTCTTAAGGTAATCTGAGGTCATTTTCTTTCCCCAGTTAAATTTAATACTCCAATACATCACTCTCCAGGGATTTTTGGTGCAGATATCAACCCTTGATTGTTGAGCTCTGGATTTCAGAGTACTCTGTTAAAAACAGACCTTACCCATGACAAAGGTGAGAAGGTTTATGATGATTTTAATGTCAATGAGCTCTCCAAAAATTTGAATTTTATTTTACATCAAGATTGGTTATCTACAAATAAAAATTATACACATACATAAAATCATATTTCTTTTGAGAAATCCTAGCTGTGGTGTTCAAAAATAACTTAGGTTAGAGACTGGATGACTTTCTAGGGGAAGAGGTAAGTTAGTTTTTGACTGGAATGTATGGTGTGTGTGTGGTTTTGAAATATCTATACAGTTAAACAGAAAAGAAAGGATTTATTATAGCAGCAGTGAAATATTATTCTTAGACATTTGGCTTAGTCACCTGGTTTAATGAGAATTTTCCAAAATCAGTACGATATATATACTGAAGCAAACCAATTTCTTGGAGTCATTTGGGGGAAAACAACATAAGATCATCAACCTTCAAGTAAACATACAAAACGCCAATGAGTCAAAAGAAAAGCACAAGAGTTTGAACTGTGTTTTTCTGGCTGGTCCTAAGATGTCTTAATTCTGTTTATTCAAAAAACAATCTTTTCAAAATTATTTAGTATTTTAGTATTTACTAGTATTTACTAGTACACAAGTAAAACTTCCCTCCCCAACTCCATCTCTCTCTCTCTTTTTTTTTTTACCTCAGCTGTTAAAGCCCTGCTAGTTTCTGCATTCAGTTTGTTTAAGTATGTTTTAATCGTGCTTTCCAGATTATGCTTCTCCATTTCCCACTGAGATCTGAAATATATGATAATTAAAGAGTCAGTAACATTGCAGCAAGGTCAGACTCTTCCACTTTATTAAGGAGGCACACAGATACAAGCTATTCAATGAATAGGAAATGATTTCCTGAAAACTATACGGCACATAGAAGCAAGAAGAGACACTGCTTAACCCTTAGTGTTATCCTTTACTATCATGAGTGTGGAAGGTTTAAAGTTGTCAGTACAGAGGTTATGATTTAAAACTTGGCTCTGAAATCAAGCTGTCTGAAGATGAATCTGACCTTCATAACTTATTAAATGTGAAATCATGAACAAGTTACTTCTCTATACCTCAGTTTCCTCACATAGAAAAATGGAGAAAACTATATTACTTACCTCAAAGAGTTGTTGTGAAACATTCATTCGGATAATGTATTTCAAGTACTTGCATGTGGCACATATTTAGTACTAAGTAATAAGCTATTATTATTAACAAATTTTACATCAAATAAAGTTTCTACAAGCCTTTTTATGTTATAACGATAGCAACCACCCCTGTAATAAAGCTACATCACTGTATTAAAATATTTTACTGGTTATCTCAGTGCTCATATTCAGTACCTCAGAATGAAAACAATTCCTGTAGGTTGAGAAAGAGAGGAGGAGATGCTGATAAGGATATTATTTATGAAGGACATTATGGAAAATGGCTACCTATGAGGTTTCTCTTTTTCCTAACCCATTTCAACTTCCTACACTTGCGCCCCAGAACACTAGACCATACATACCAAATTATATTCCCAATGAAAGCATTTAATTGGACATATAGCATTGTAATAGGAACTTTTTCATAAGGCTTTCCTCAATGCTTTATTATTAGAAACATCTGGATGCTTGAATACCTGACAATACCTGACAAACATTTATGAGAAGCTTGATAAAACAATATGTTGTTAATATCCATTAAGGCCAGAGTATTTTGAGGGGAAAAATTATAAAATATGGAAAGAGTCAACAAAAAGGAATTATAATGCCATTGAATGTTGTGAAAATTTTGCCTATGAGAGAAAAAAATAAATTGGATTTCATCAAGGAAGTAAAAACACAATCCACAGAATGGAAGAAAATATTTATAAATCATGTATCTAGTATCGTGCATCAAACCTGGACTGGCGACTCGTTTCATACATGATGCATGGGGCTGGTGCACTGGGATGACCCAGAGGGAGGGTATGGGAGGGAGGAGGGAGGAGGGTTCAGGATGGGGAACACAGGTATACCTGTGGCGGATTCATTTCGATATTTGGCAAAACTAATACAGTATTGTAAAGTTTAAAAATAAAATAAAATTAAAAAAAAAAATCATGTATCTGACAAGAAACTTGTGTCCAGAATATACAAAGAACTCTTAATAGTTATAAGAGAAAAAAGTGAAAGTAAAAGTGAAAGTCAGTCACACAGTCAAGCCCGACTGCGATCCCATGGACTGTAGCCTGCCTGGCTCCTCTGTCCACGGAATTCTCCAGGAAAGAGTACTAGAGTGGGTTGCCAGTTTCTTCTCCAGGGGATCTTCCTGACTCAGGGATCGAATCCGGATCTCCTGCATTGCAGACAGATTCTTTACCAACTTAGCCACTAGGAAAGCCCAGTGAAAGAGAAACAATCTAATATTAAAAATATTCAAAGGAAGTAAATGGATATTTCTCCAAGTAGATACACAGACAGTAAGCACATGAAAAGATAATTATTAGGAAAATGCAAATAAAAACCACAAAGATACATACCACTTCACAAATACTATGATGGGTGAAACAAAAACAGGTAACATAAGTATTGGTGAGAATGTAGAGAATCAAAATACTCATACATTGCTGGTGGGATTGTAAAATGGTACAGTCACTTAGAAGACAGTCTGGCAGTTCCTCCAAAAGTTAAACACAGAGCTTACTGCATGTCTTACCAAGTCTACTCTTAGGTATATACCCAAGAGAACTAAAAGCATATGTCCACACAAAAAAATTTGTATACAAATATTCATAAGAGCATTACTGATAATAGTCAAAAACTGGAAACAAACGAAATGTCCATATAATGGAATATTATTTGTCCATAAGAAAGAAATGAGTACTGATACCTGCTGCAATATGGATGAACCTTGAAAACATCATGGTAAGTGAAAGAAGTTAATCAGAAAAGGCATGTATTATATGACTCCATTTATATGAAATGTCCAGACCAAAAAAAAAAAAGAGTAGTGGTTTCCAGAAGTTGGGGGAATAGAGAATCAGTGATTTCTAATGGATCCAGGGTTTCTTTTTAGGGTGATAAAAATGTCCTGGAATTGGATAGTGGTGACAGTTGTAATCCTCTGTGAATACACTAAAAGCCAAGTAATTGTATACTTTACCAGGGTGAATCTTATTCTATATGAATTAGATCTCAAAACAACAATTATAAAAAAATGTATGAATCAGAACAAAACTTAGCCAGTTTCATAAAGCAGTCACAGATAGCAGTAGTGATTGTAATAAAGGGAAGAGAACTCATAAGCCCTAGTCTCTGACAGTAGTCTATTGTAGGACCAGCTGTTTGTTACCTTTTCATAGAAAGTTGCTCTTTAAGGTTCTTGATTTCATTATCTTTAGCATGGCTCTGACGCTGTAATCTAAGAAGAAAGAACGCCATAAAATGTTAGAAATTATTTGTTATTAATAGAACAATTCTATTTGTAGCTGAGGAGGAACCAAGTATGTCCATCTTTTGTCAGAGTGCAGCACCTGTGTCCGGGGGGAGTGGTGTGGAGCTACTGGTGTTTGGCTGGAGTAAATGTGTAGTGCCAAAAAGGTTTCATGTTATTCTATCTTCCTTTCCCTCATCATTTGGTTAAAGGGAACAGACTTTTCTTGGTGCTTTAGTGCTCCCCTCCCCTGTGCTTACTAGCAATTCTACGTTGGAGGCTTCTGCAGTGCCCTGTCTAGTGTACATGGAAGGCAATAAGAAAAATCACTGTCACATCATTCTTCAAGTTCCAAGGTTTCTAGACAGTCACCTTTCTTCTTCTACCTTTCAGAGTCTTCCTATGTTCGCTGTGTTCTATCCAGGGTGTTTTACTTTTAAGGAGGACTTGCAACTCAAGAAGCTACTACCTGTTGGTGAAGTGGTGGTCCCTCTATTGTATGTAATTTTAATCCTCTCATATTAATCTATATTTTCACAAGCTCACAGTTAATATCTGATACATCTTGGCATCTTTTACATGTCCTTGCATAACTGTTTGCACACCGTGGGAACTTGATAAATGTTTCATGTCCTCACACAATGAACACACAAGCTAGAATTTTTCATGAGAACACTTGATTAGAGAAATTGATGGACTCAGCTTTTTATAACTGGTTGCTTACACTGGGTAAGGTATCAGAATTGAAGAGGAACATCTTAGATAGTGAAGGAGAAAGGCAGCTGCATGGGTGGCATTGCTTTTCTGATCTCCGATGCTATGTAACATACTCATGGATTGGTCATTATCTTCCAGGCTAAAAGACTAAGTTTTGAATCCTGAAGTGTGGTTTCTTAAGTGATGTCAGCCAGTTTAGTTTGCCCCAGCTATTTTAGGTCCACAAACCTGAAAGTGTTTGCAAGTGATATCATGTTGCCAGAGGTATGGCATCCTGTTCTTCCTTAAAACCCCTTCAGGTTGAATGATATGTTATGTGGGAGAAAATTTAAGACCAAAATCTCTGTCAAGCATTTTTCCAATTTTCCAATTGGCATCATGGGTTCCTTACACTGAGGTACTCCCTAGAACCTATTTTCATTATTAGCAGCCTAGGAACTGCTGCTGCTGCTGCTGCTAAGTCACTTCAGTCGTGTCCGACTCTGTGCGACCACAGAGACGGCAGCCCACCAGGCTCCCCCGTCCCTGGGATTCTCCAGGCAAGAACACTGGAGTGGGTTGCCATTTCATTCTCCAAAGCATGAAAGTGAAAAGTGAAAGGGAAGTTGCTCAGTCATGTCCGACTCTTTGCAAGCCCGTGGACTGCAGCCTACCAGGCTCCTCCGCCCATGGGATTTTCCAGGCAGGAATACTGGAGTGGGTTGCCACTGACTTTTCCGCTAGGAACTGCAGTGGATTTCAAATCAGACATCTTGAATGACTGGTATTTTGTGGTATCACTGTTTATCAACATAATATGTTACAAATTATACTACTATTTCATCCAATAGTGGTTTGAGCCAGTGGCTAGATTAAAAAGAATGGAGCAGTATACTAATTTTCCATATTAAATCAGAATTTTTAGTCTTAGGCATTTAATACTTAAGGTTGTAAGAGATATGAGATTGATAGGGGAGAAAAGATTCTCCAGGAATTTGATTTGTTTTCAATATCTTGTGCTTAAAACACAAATACTCTCAGAAACCAACATTAAAAAGTATAAAAGTGAGTCAGTGATGTCTTTGAGGAATGTAATTCTCATATGCTATAAACCAGCCAATCATTAGTCACATTTTTAGAGCCATGACCTGAAAGTTAATTATCATTCTCATGTAATTCTATTATCTTCACACTTATTCAGCCAATATATGAAAAGCTTGATATACAGAGTGAGCAGTTGCTTATTTCTCAATCCAGCTGGCAAGGCAAAAATACAGTGGGTTTTTTAGCAAGTGCAGTCCTTGTGGTTGGCAGTTCCTAATGTGCAGTCACAATGCCACCTAGTGGCTACATGGGGATTATCTTTTAACACAGGATTTTCTTCTATCAACAGATTCGCACTTACTTGGACATCTTACTGATTCCAAAAGCCACTTGTTGGTTGAGAGATGCGATGATTTTATCTTTCTTTTTAATCTGCATTTGGTTTTCTTGCCACCACAAAGTCACTGTTTTCAACTGTCTTTTGAAATCCTGATTAATGAAAAATATTATTTCAACTAATTTTGTTCAAGTCTTCAGAAATTTAAAGAAAAAAATTGGACTCTTCAAAAACTATCTCTAACTTGCCTCAGATTTAAGGGCAAAAGTACTTACTTCACACTGATAGTGCAATTTACAAAGCTGCCGGTGTCGAGCGAGCTTTTCCTTCTCAATTTCTCCGTATTCTGTAGTTTTCTTGGTTGAGCCCTATTGAGCAAATGGAATATGAATGCTTTATTTTTCTCTTTAAAAAAGCACTTAGGGGGCTTCCCTCGTGGCTCAGTGGTAAAGAATCCACCTACTAATGTAAGTGTCACGGGTTCAGTCCCTCTCTGGGAAGATCCTATATTCTGTGGAGCAACTAAGCCTGTGCTCCACAACCAGAGAAGTCACCGCAATGAGATGCATGCATACCGCAACTAGAGAGTAGCCCCCACTTGCCACAGCTACAGAAAAACCCACACAGCAACAAAGACCCAGCACAGACAGAAATACATAAGTAACTTTTTAAAAAGCACTTAATATGACAGTTATTTAAAGGAAAAGCACTACTTTTTAGTTATTTGGTGGGTATTTAAGTTGCTAACTCATGCATTATAGCTTTCAGTGCAAACATCATTCTCTGATTAGTTTAAATAAATCTACCTCTCTCCAATTACAGCATTCACTGAACAGTACCAGAGTTACTTGTCTGCTGCTGCTACTACTGGGTAATGTTAACTGCAAGCTCACCATTTTTAAAGTTTTTTTCGTAATGCTTTTGTTGTCACAAGATCATATGAAGAAGGTACTCGATATTCCTGTTTTAGAGATGATAAAACTAGGTAACTTGCCCAAGGTCACACAGTAAGTGAAAGAGCCAGAATTCTAACTCAGGCAATCGTGATTGCTCAAGTCCCTAACTATTACCTTAGGAATTATCACCTTAGGTTAATGTTCAATTTCTCCACTGGATTATAAACACTATCATCACAGGGACCATATCTTGGCATACCTCTTGACACCAAAGTAGGTGCTAAGTGATTTTTGAATAAATGAATGAATAAACATTTTTCAAAATGTGTGTGACATTTTGATTCTGAGTTCTCATAGCTGTTGAATGAAAACTAAAGACCCCACATTTAAACCTTAGTGTGACATCCAAAGCCTAGAAAATGTCATTTCAGTTAAACTTTATGTATTTTAATTGGAAAGGAGACAGAAAGATATGGCAATCATACTAATGTACTATCAGTCAGAGAATCATTTGCACTAACTGTTTCCTTAGACAATCAATATTATCGATACTATATACTATATATTATTATACTTAAACCCTGGAACAGGTTATCATAAAATTATCTCAGTATAAAATTCTCATGGGTAAGTAAATCCTGTGGTTTTTCACACACACACAAAAAAGCTTTCATAGTTTTGTCTCATTAAGTGCTCTGTTAAGCACATAGATCATGCTCACGTGCACCTTCATATATGTATGTCATCCCCAGCACTGACTACTAACAGGAAAGGAACCCAAAAAAGTGTTGTTATTAATATTTTTGTAGATATTTCTTTGTAACAGCCAAGTTTAATTATCTAACAAGTGAAAGTAGCTTTGTTTTATAAAGCTATTTTCCTAATGAAATTTAATCCAATGGGATTATGCTAGGGTATTTTTTCTTCCTTGTGTTATTTGAAAACTCTTTATAAGGTATGCATCTGTAATCAACTCTGCCCAATACTTAAAACCAGGAAATGGTTTGAGGACTGAAGTGAAGAGTTTCTAGTTCCTAGAGTTCTTTTTTATGTCAGCCATCCCTCTGTCCATCCTTTCCTACTTTTTCTTTTTCCTCACAAACACAACGTAAATCACTAGGTTAATATGATGTTCAAAGAGTCATGGGGAGAAAATGGTTAACAATTATTCTGGAAGAAGGAAGGCAGGACTGTACCCTCTCCAATCAGGCTTACCTGCTGTATCATGTCCAGAATATGCAATTCATCCAGACTATAGAACTTGTTTTCAGTCGTAGAATCTTCTTGAATATTGCTTGCATCATCTTTCATAAATCTACTGATTGCATACAGATTTGCTTGTTCTTTCTTCAACTGCTCTTCCTTTCCTATAATATTTGGGCTATAGTGGTGACATAACCAATGTGACCTTTTATAACTGTATAGTGTTTTTCATCTAAGCCATTATTTCCCAAATTAATATTGTACTGGTCTTATGAGATGCTTAGATCAGAAAGGTTCAAAGTTTGGACAGTGCCGATACCGTGTATTTCTTTTGGAGACTCACAATCAATTTTAGCATATTTGAGATAGCACTCAATTGAGGTACCTATTCTGTTCATAGTAGTGCTTCTAAGAATTATGAGACCATGGAGTTCATTTTTCAAGTTATAATTATGTTAATTATATATCAGTTACTTTGAGAAACAATACTTTGGGAAATATTGACAAGCATTTCCACATCTGCCATATTATTTAATCATTACAGCATTCCTGACAGGCAGGTTGGTTTGATCAACTTCAGTGCTTAGGTCTCATGTACATTTAAATAGTAACATACATAAAGCAGATTTAAGATGGAGGTTTGTTTTGTAACAGGGTTTTTTTTTTTTTTAATTTTATTTTATTTTTAAACTTTACATAATTGTATTGTTTTGCCAAATATCAAAATAAATCCGTTTATAACAAGATTTTATTTAAAAAAAACAAGCCGTAGTGATAATGAATTTCAGTAACTAGAAACCACTGAGAAAAAAAAGGAAATAGTATAAGTACAATGGCAATTAACTCATTTTTATACCTACGTCTAAAATTTAAATGCATGCTAGTATCATTTCAGTTGGCCTACTATTTAGTAGCTATGAATTTCCTTCCTAATCTCACTGAATAATAACAAGAAATAGTACTTTTACATATAGCATGATATAAATTACTTGACTTATTAGCGAATACAAAGAAAATAGATGCATTAGTATTTATTTTAGGTCAATGAGATCTAGAAAAAAGGACATATTATGCTTGTAGAATAACTTGTAAAACACTATAGAACAGTCATTACATATCACTGAAGTATTCTAGACTAACTCAAACATTTTGGAAAGTTCAATGAAATAAATTACTTGTTTAGACCACAGTTCCAAAACTCAGTTTTCCATATTACTTCAACAGTTTTTTAAAATTTATATTCTTCCTGAAACCACAACAGATGCAAAAATATGAATTTATACTTTTGAAAAGCTAGAAAAGGTTACTTCTAAACTTTTAAAGTATGATAATAGCATTGTGATAATATAGGAAAATATTCTTCTATTAAAGAGATGCAAACTGAAGCATGTATAGATAAAATTATACAGTTTTGAGACTGAAAACACTCAAAAAATAAATGTGACGGGAAGAATGAAGCAAATGTGGGAAAACAATGAAAACTGTAAAATCAGGATGATAGGTATACCTACAAACATAGATATACTGTTATTATTCTCTTCACTTTTGTGTATTTTGAAATTTTTCATTTAAAACAAAGTTCCCTGGGTGATTTGATGATCATCCAGGTTTGGGTCTATGGTGTAAGTGAAAATAAACAAAATGACTGATTATACTGTTTCATCCTTTAATAATTTACATTTATGGTATCTAGACGTAAACTTACTTTTTCACTGGTCATAGCAAACACTCTTTTCCAACAACCCAAGAGACAACTCCACACATGGACATCACCAGATGGTCAATAATGAAATCAAACTAATTGTGTTTTTTGCAGCAAAGATGAAGAAGCTCTATACAGTCAGTAAAAACAAGACCTGGAGCTGGCTGTGGCTCAGATCATGAGCTCCTTATTGCCAAATTCAGTCTTAAATTGAAGAAAGTAGGGAAAACCATGAGGCCATTCAGGTATGACCTAAATCATCCATTATGATTATACAGTGGAGGTGAAGGAAAGATTCAAGGGGTTAGATCTGGTAGACATGAGTGCCTAAGGAGCTATGAACAGAGGTTTGTAACACTGTACAGGAAGCCATGATCAAACCACCCCAAGAAAAAGATGTGCAAGAAGACAAAGTGTTGTCTGAGGAGGCTTTCCAAACAGCTGAGGAAAGAGGAGAAGTAAAAGGCAAGGGAGAAAGGGAAAGATAGACTCAACTAAATGCAGAGTTCCAGAGAATAGCAAAGAGAGGTAAGAAAGCCTTCTTAAATGAACAATGCAAAGAAATGGAGGAAAACAATATAATGGGAAAGCCTAGATATATCTTCAAGAAAATTGGAGATATTAAGGGAACATTTCACATAAGGATGGGCATGATAAAGGATAGAAATGATAAAGATCTAACAGAAGATCTAACAGAAGCAGAAGAGATTAAGAGATGGTGGCAAGAGTACACAGAAAAACTATACAAAAAAGATCTTAATGACCCAGATAACCATGATGGTATGATCGCTCACCTAGAGCCAGACATCTAGGAGTGTGAAATCAAGTGTGCTTTAGGAAGCATTACTAGGAACAAAGCTAGTGGAGGTGACATAATTTCAGCTGAGCTATTTAAAATCCTAAAAGATGATGCTGTTAAAATGCTACACTCGATATGTTAGCAAATTTGGAAAACTTAGTAGTAGCCAGAGAACTGGAAAACATTAAGTCTTCATTCCAATCCCAAAGAAAGGTAATGCCAAAGAATATTCAAACTACTGTACAATTGTGCTCATTTCCCATACTAGCAAGGTTATGCTCAAAATCCTTTAAGTTAGGCTTCAGCAGTATGTGAACCGGAACTCCCAGATGCACAAGCTGGATTTCAAAGAGGCACAGGGACCAGATTATTGGATCATGGAGAAAGCAAGGGAGTTGAAGAAAAACATTTACTTCTGCTTCATTAACTATGCTAACGTCTTTGACTGTATGGATCACAACAACTATGGAAAATTCTTAAAGAGATGGGAATATCAGACCATCTTTCCTGTCTCCTGAGAAACCTGTATGCCAAGAATTCACAGTTAGAACTGGACATGGAACAACTGATTCAAAACTGGGAAAGGAGTATGTCAAGGCTGTATATTGTCACCCTGCTTATTTAACTTATGTGCAGAGTATATTATGTGAAATGCCAGGCTGGATGAATGAATCAAAATTCACTCATTCATTCATTCATTCATTCATACCTGGAATCAAAATTGCCAGGAGAAGTACCAACGACCTCAGATATGCAGATGATACCACTCTAATGGCAAAAAGTGAGAGGAACTAAAGAGCCTCTTGATGAGGGTGAAAGAGAAGAGTGAAAAAGTTGGCTTAAAACTCAACATTCAAAAAACTAAGATCATTGCATCCAGTTACATCACTTAATGGCAAATAGAAGGGGGGAAAGTGAAAGCAGTGACAGACTTTATTTTCTTGGGCTCCAAAATCACTGCAGATGGTCCAGTGACTGCAGGCATTAAATTAAAAGATGTTCACTCCTTGGAAGGAAAGCTATGACAAACCTAGACAGCATATTAGGAAGCAGAGACATGAATTTGCCAACAAAGGTCTGTATAGTTAAAGCTGTGGTTTTTCCAGTAGTCATATAAAGATGTGAGACTTGGACCATGAAGAAGGCTGAGTGCTGAGAATTGATGTTTTCAAACTGCGGTGCTGGGGAAGACTCTTGATGGTCCCTTGGACTTCAAGAACATCAAATCAGTCAGTCCTAAAGAAAATCAACCCTGAATGTTCTTTGGAAGGACTGATGCTGAAGTGGAAGCTCCAATACTTCGGCCACCTGATGTGAAAAGCCAACTCATTGGCAAAGGCCCAGATGCTGGGAAAGAATAAAGGCAAAAGGAGAAAAGAGCAGCAGAGGATGAGATGGTTAGATACCCTCACCGACTCAATGGACATGAATTTGAGCAAACTCTGGGAGATAGTGAAGGTCAGGGAAGCTTGGTGTGCTGCAGTCCACAGGGTCACAAAGAGTCAGACAAGACTTAATGATCGAACAACAACAACAGACATAACCTTGAAAAGACACAGACACACACTATCAGTTTAGTGGCTCAACTTGTTGACAGAGAAAGTGAAAACCCACCTTGGATGATGAACTATTAATGTACCAAGTGGATCATGTCCATTATCAATGAGAAAGTATCAACTACAAGATGCTTTAAAGCTAACAAAGTATGTTCTTGTTACCATTTTAAAGATAAGTATGTCCTTACAGAGAGTTCTCTATAGCTACTTAACAAAACTTTTAACTGATCTCTTCATGGGATGTCTCCCCTACTTCCTTCCTCTACTACACTGTCATTAATCATGTTGCTGGAGAATATAGCTCACAATTATCTTCAGACATTAAAAGGTGTTCAGTAAAGGTTCAAACTTCACTGTTAACAACTGGGATTATAAAAAAAACAAGACAGATTAATTAAACAAACAAACCACATGAAACTCTTTTTGTAAAAGGGGTTACTGGGACAAAAGATAATCTGTCTTTAAGGTTAAGTTTTATTTAATCTACATTGGCTAACTATAATCTAGACTGTATTTTAAAAGATTTTGTGCTGGAAACAAATTTAGTCCTTGAATAAAGCAGTAGGCATTGGATGTCTCTTGAGTAGCCACACAGAAAAATGGTAAGAGATTCTATTCTCCCAAAACAAGTGATCATTTAACTTTCTGTCACTTTCAATAAAAAACAAGTGATAATTTAACTTTCTGTCACTTTCAATAAAAAACCTGACAACTTATTAAGATAGAAAACTGTCTTTTCTTCTCTTAAGAATATTACCATATTCTGAGAATATGTACCAAAGCAAGGTTGTGTCATACTGGTAAAGCACACTTGAAAGTACTAAGAAAAATTTTAAAATGAAATAAATACTTACACTTGCTCTTCTCTTGATTCCTTATTCTGAAAAATAACATCAAGAATTAGTATTATATATTAACTATGTTGGTACAGTACAGTGATCTAACTGAATTTAGACATTTCTCAAGTTTTTGGGGATCCTTGGTGGCTCAAAAGTAAAGAATATGCCTGCAATGCAGGAGACGTGGGTTTGATTCATGGGTTGGGAAGATCCCCTGAAGAATGGCATGGCACTCCCACTCTAGCATTCTTGCCTGGGAAATCTCATGGATAGAGGAGCCCAGCAGGCTACATGGGCTCACAAGGGCTGGACACAACTTAGTGACTACACCACCACCACCACCAAGCTTTCTGACCACAACCAAAATAAATATATTTTACATTATGACTTAAATGCACTTACATAGCTATTTTTTTACACAAGCATAACACTGAAATATAAGTTCCATGAAACAAACCTTACTCATATTATGTGTGTTATGGCCTACATGCTTGTGTGTCTCCAAAATTCTTACATTGAAACCCTAACCCTCAGTAGGATGGTAACTGGAGGTATGGCCATTGGGAGGTAATTAGGTTTAGATGATGTGGAGCCTTGATGACAGGATCAGTGCCATTATAAGAAGAGATCAGAGAGCTAGCTTGCTTGCTTGTGCATGCTCGCTCACTCTCTTTCTTCAACATGTGATAATATAGCAAAAAGGTAGCTGTAAGAAGAGGGCCTTCTTCTGCATATTAAGAAGAGGGCCTTCACCAGACACTGAATTGGCTAGCACCTTGATCTTGAATTTCTCAGCCTCCAGAACTGTGAAAAACAAAAATCTTGTTTAAGCCATCCAATCTATGGTAGTTTGCTATAGCAGCCTAAACTAAGATAATGCGTGAGGAACTCTAGAATTTTTTTATTCATACTAATTCTTTTCCTTTTCTAAAATTATAGCTGTGGCCTACCAAATCAATTTTGTTATCTAACCACTGAGTCATGAAACACACACACACAAATTCAGATAATGGAAATGAGTGTTGAGGTTGAGTTTGTACCTATTGCTATGTCTTAGGACAGGGTATATGTAATTCTCATTTATGAAATCTGACACTAATTACAAGCATTCTTGAAAAATCTACATGTAAAGAGAAAGCAGACTGATATACTAAGAATCTTACAGGGAAAAAAATGCTAGGGAGATCACAATTGGGAGGAAAAGTTAAATAGCCCTAAATTTTATTTTCATTAAAACCAAACTATAAAGGCAACCTCTTAAATAAAGGTACTATCAATGACACAACATATTAATTACTCATATATCACCCTTTTAATAAGAGTATCAATTACTGTCATGTAAATTACAGTATTAATTCATCCCAAAACAATGAATTTCACCTTTTTCTCAAGCGCACATGGAACCTTCTGCAGGATAGATCACATCCTGGGCCATAAAGCTAGCCTTGGTAAATTCAAAAAAATAGAAATCATTCCAAGCATCTTTTCTGACCACAATGCAGTAAGATTAGATCTCAATTACAGGAGAAAAACTATTAAAAAATCCAACATATGGAGGCTGAACAACACACTGCTGAATAACCAACAAATCACAGAAGAAATCAAAAAAGAAATCAAAATTTGCATAGAAACGAATGAAAATGAAAACACAACAACCCAAAACCTGTGGGACACGGTAAAAGCAGTCCTAAGGGGAAAGTTCATAGCAATACAGGCACACCTCAAGAAACAAGAAAAAAGTCAAATAAATAACCTAACTCTACACCTAAAGCAACTAGAAAAGGAAGAAATGAAGAACCCCAGGGTTAGTAGAAGGAAAGAAATCTTAAAACTTAGAGCAGAAATAAATGCAAAAGAAACAAAAGAGATCATAGCAAAAATCAACAAAACCAAAAGCTAGTTTTTTGAAAGGATAAATAAAATTGACAAACCATTAGCCAGACTCATCAAGAAACAAAGGGAGAAAAATCAAATCAATAAAATTAGAAATGAAAATGGAGAGATCACAACAGACAACACAGAAATACAAAGGATCATAAGAGAGTACTATCAACAATTATATACCAATAAAATGGACAACATGGAAGAAATGGACAAATTCTTAGAAAAGTACAACTTTCCAAAACTCGATCAGGAAGAAATAGAAAATCTTAACAGACCCATCACAAGCACGGAAATTGAAACTGTAATCAAAAATCTTCCAGCAAACAAAAGCCCAGGTCCAGATGGCTTCACAGCTGAATTCTACCAAAAATTTAGAGAAGAGCTAACACCTATCCTGCTCAAACTCTTCCAGAAAATTGCAGAGGATGGTAAACTTCCAAACTCATTCTATGAGGCCACCATCACCCTAATACCAAAACCTGACAAAGATCCCACAAAAAAAGAAAACTACAGGCCAATATCACTGATGAACATAGATGCAAAAATCCTTAACAAAATTCTAGCAATCAGAATCCAACAACACATTAAAAAGATCCTACACCATGACCAAGTGGGCTTTATCCCAGGGATGCAAGGATTCTTCAATATTCTCAAATCAATCAATGTAATACACCACATTAACAAATTGAAAAATAAAAACCATATGATTATCTCAATAGATGCAGAGAAAGCCTTTGACAAAATTCAACATCCATTTATGATAAAAACTCTCCAGAAAGCAGGAATAGAAGGAACATACCTCAACATAATAAAAGCTATATATGACAAACCCACAGCAAACATTATCCTCAATGGTGAAAAATTGAAAGCATTTCCTCTAAAGTCAGGAACAAGACAAGGGTGCCCACTTTCGCCATTACTATTCAACATAGTTTTGGAAGTTTTGGCCACAGCAATCAGAGCAGAAAAAGAAAGAAAAGGAATCCAAATTGGAAAAGAAGAAGTAAAGCTCTCACTGTTTGCAGATGACATGATCCTCTACATAGAAAACCCTAAAGACTCCACCAGAAAATTACTAGAACTAATCAATGATTATAGTAAAGTTGCAGGATATAAAATCAACACACAGAAATCCCTTGCATTCCTATACACTAATAATGAGAAAACAGAAAGAGAAATTAAGGAAACAATTCCATTCACCATTGCAACGGAAAGAATAAAATACTTAGGAATATATCTACCTAAAGAAACTAAAGACCTATATATAGAAAACTATAAAACACTGGTGAAAGAAATCAAAGAGGACACTAACAGATGGAGAAATATACTGTGTTCATGGATTGGAAGAATCAATATAGTGAAAATGAGTATACTACCCAAAGCAATCTATAGATTCAATGCAATCCCTATCAAGCTACCAACAGCATTCTTCACAGAGCTAGAACAAATAATTTCACAATTTGTATGGAAATACAAAAAACCTTGAATAGCCAAAGCGATCTTGAGAAAGAAGAATGGAACTGGAGGAATCAACCTACCTGACTTCAAGCTCTACTACAAAGCCACAGTTATCAAGACAGTATGGTACTGGCACAAAGACAGAAATATAGATCAATGGAACAAAATAGAAAGCCCAGAGATAAATCCACGCACATATGGACACCTTATCTTTGACAAAGGAGGCAAGAATATACAATGGATTAAAGACAATCTCTTTAACAAGTGGTGCTGGGAAATCTGGTCAACCACTTGTAGAAGAATGAAACTAGAACACTTTCTAACACCATACACAAAAATAAACTCAAAATGGATTAAAGATCTCAACGTAAGACCAGAAACTATAAAACTCCTAGAGGAGAACATAGGCAAAACACTCTCTGACATATATCACAGCAGGATCCTCTATGACCCACCTCCCAGAATATTGGAAATAAAAGCAAAAATAAACAAATGGGACCTAATTAACCTTAAAAGTTTCTGCACATCAAAGGAAACTATTAGCAAGGTGAAAAGACAGCCTTCAGAATGGGAGAAGATAATAGCAAATGAAGCAACTGACAAACAACTAATCTCAAAAATATACAAGCAACTCCTACAGCTCAACTCTAGAAAAATAAATGACCCAATCAAAAAATGGGCCAAAGAACTAAATAGACATTTCTCCAAAGAAGACATACAGATGGCTAACAAACACATGAAAAGATGCTCAACATCACTCATTATCAGAGAAATGCAAATCAAAACCACTATGAGGTACCATTTCACACCAGTCAGAATGGCTGCGATCCAAAAGTCTACAAGTAATAAATGCTGGAGAGGGTGTGGAGAAAAGGGAACCCTCTTGCACTCTTGGTGGGAATGCAAACTAGTACAGCCACTATGGAGAACAGTGTGGAGATTCCTTAAAAAACTGGAAATAGAACTGCCTTATGATCCAGCAATCCCACTGCTGGGCATACACACTGAGGAAACCAGAAGGGAAAGAGACATGAGTACCCCAATGTTCATCGCAGCACTGTTTATAATAGCCAGGACATGGAAGCAACCTAGATGTCCATCAGCAGATGAATGGATAAGAAAGCTGTGGTACCTATACACAATGGAGTATTACTCAGCCATTAAAAAGAATACATTTGAATCAGTTCTAATGAGGTGGATGAAACTGGAGCCTATTATACAGAGTGAAGTAAGCCAGAAAGAAAAACACCAATACAGTATACTAACGCATATATATGGAATTTAGAAAAATGGTAACAATAACCCTGTGTATGAGACAGCAAAAGAGACACTGATGTATAGAACAGTCTTATGGACTCTGTGAGAGAGGGAGAGGGTGGGAAGATTTGGGAGAATGGCATTGAAACATGTAAAATATCATGTATGAAACGAGTTGCCAGTCCAGGTTCGATGCACGATACTGGATGCTTGGGACTGGTGCACTGGGACGACCCAGAGGGATGGAATGGGGAGGGAGGAGGGAGGAGGGTTCAAGATGGGGAACACATGTATACCTGTGGCGGATTCATTTTGCTATTTGGCAAAACTAATACAATTATGTAAAGTTTAAAAATAAAATAAAATTAAAAAAAAAAGAAAAAAAAATAATTTCTACTATCATCTCTTGTTTACAAAAAAATTCTGGTCTCTTTCCCCACAGATTCTATGATAAACTTACTAATTTGTTTTGCTTTATTGTCTGCATACTAAGAGGATTTTTGCATTTCATTGTCTGATCAATGTCCAGTGCCAATTTGATTCTACAATTTAGAATTATCAACTCCTGCCTTGAGTGTACCTGAATAACTAAATTGAAAACAACTTTGGTTGTTCATAACGAATACATCTTGGAAGGAAAGTTATGATCAACCTAGATATCATATTGAAAAGCAGAGATATTACTTTGCCAACAAAGGTCTGTCTAGTCAAGGGTATGGTTTTTCCAGTGGTCATGTATGGATGTGAGAGTTGGACTGTGAAGAAGGCTGAGTGCCGAAGAATTGATGCTTTTGAACTGTGGTGTTGGAGAAGACTCTTGAGAGTCCCTTGGACTGCAAGGAGATCCAACCAGTCCATCCTAAAGGAGATCAGTCCTGGGTTTTCTTTGGAAGGACTGATGCTAAAGCTGAAACTCCAATACTTTGGCCACCTGATGCGAAGAGTTGACTCATTGGAAAAGACTCTGATGCTGGGAGGCATTGAGGGCAGGAGGAGAAGGGGATGACAGAGGATGAGATGGCTGGATGGCATCACTGACTCGATGGACATGAGTTTGAGTGAACTCCAGGAGTTGGTGATGGACAGGGAGGCCTGGTGTACTGTGATTCATGGGGTTGCAAACAGTCAGACGCGACTGAGCGACGGAACTGAACTGAACTGAATGAATACATCTAGTATAATAAGTTCCCCAGCTACCCAAAAGTACATCATTCTTATGACATTTTCCAAAGCTGAAATGGCATGTGTTAGTTGCTTAGTCATGTCCAACTCTTTGCAACCCCATAGACCGCAGCCCACCAGGCCCCTCTGTCCATGGGATTCTCCAGGCAAGAACACAGGAGTGGGTTGCCATTTCCTTCTCCAAAAGGAACTATACAAACTGAAGAAATAATTACAGGCATACTTTAGATGTAATGAAGGTTTGGTTCCAGACAACCTCAATAAGGTGAATATTGCAATAAAGCAAAGTCACATAAAATTTTGGATTTCCTGGTACATACAAAAATTATGTTTATACTATATTGCACGCAAGTAAGTGTGTGATAATAACATTATGTCTTAAAAAAAGAATGTGTATAATTTAATTGTAAAATACTTTATTGTTAAAAATACTAACCATCATCTAAATTTTCAGCAAACTGCAATCTTCTCTTTGGTATATGGTCTTGCCTTGATGTTGACGGCTGCTGACTAATCAGGGTGACGGTTGCTAAAAAGTGGCAATGGCTGTGCTAATTTCTTAAAATAAGACAACAACAAAGTTTATCACGTTGATCAACTCTTTCTTTCACAAATGATTTCTCTGTAGCATGCAATGCTGTTTTGATAGCATTTCACCCACAGTAGATCTTCTTTTAAAATTGGAGTCAGTCCTCTCAAACCCTGCAGTTAAGTTCATGTCATCTTCTAATCCTTTGTTATCATTTCAACAGTATTTATGGAACTATCACCAGGAGTAGATTTCATCTCAGGAAACTACTTTGCTCATCTGAAAGAAGCAACTCTTCACCCATTAAAGTTTTATCATGAGATTGTAGCAATTCAGTCACATCTTCAAGCTCCACTTCTATTTCTAGTTCTCTTGCTATTTTCACCACATCTGCAATTACTTCCTCTACTGAAGTCTTAAATCCATCAGTGTCATATGAGGGCTGGAATCAGCTTCTTCCAAACTCCTGTTAATGTTGATATTTTTACCTCTTTCCATGAATTATTAATATTTTTAATGGCATCTAGAAAGGTGAATCCTTCTAGAGGTTTTCAATTGACTTTTCCCAAATTCATCAAAGGAATCACTATGGCAACTGAAGCCTCTCAAAATGTATTTCTTAAATAATAAGACTTGAAAGTTGAAATGACTCCTTCATCCACAGGCTGCAGAATGGATGTTGTGTTAGCAGGCATGAAAACAATATTAATATCATTGTAGATTTCCATCAGAGCTCCTGGGTGACCAGATATACTGTCAATGAGCAGTAATATTTTGAAAGAAATCTTTCCTTCTAAGCAGTAAGTTTCTAGAGTAGGCTTAAAATATTTAGTAAACCATGTTGTAAAGAGATGTGTTGTCGTCCAGGATATGTTGTTCCATTTCTAGAGGACAGAGTTGATTTAGCATAATTCTTTTTGCTAGGATTTTCAAAATGGCAAATGAGCACTGGGTTCTACTTAAAATTACTAGCTACATCAGCCCCCAACAAGAGAGTCAGCCTGTGTCTTGGAGTTTTGAAGACAGGCATTACTTTTCTTCTCTAGCTAGATGAAAGCCCTAGATGGCATCTTCTTCCAATAGAAGGCTATATTGACTACACTGAAAATCTGTTGTTTAGTATAGTCACCTACATTAGTTATATTAGTGAGGTCTTCTAGATAACTTTCTGCAGCTTCCACATCAGCACTTGCTGCTTCACCTTATAATCTGAAATGATAGAGATGGCTTCTTTCCTTGAACCAACCTCAGTTGGCTCCAAACTTTTCTTCTGCAGTTTCCTCACCTCTCTCAACTTTTACAGAACTGAAGTGCCTTCCTCTAGATTAGGCTTCAGTTTAAGGGACTGTTGTGGCTGATTTAATAGTCTATCCAGAACACTAAAGTTTTCTCTATATCAGCAATAAGGCTGTTTCACTTTCTTATCATTCCTGTGTTCACTGGAGTAGCACTTCTAATTTCTTTCAAGTATTTTTCCTTTGCATTCACAACTTGGCTAAGTGTTTGGCATAAGAGGCCTAGCTTTCGGCCTATCACAGTTTTCAATATAACTTCCTCACTAAGCTTAATAATTTCTAGCTTTTGATTTGCAATGAGAGACCTGCAACTCTTCCTTTCATTAAAACACTTAGCGGCTATTGCAAGGTTATTAATTGCTCTATTTCAACAACTGTTGCATCTCAGGGAACAGGAAAACCCAAGGAGAGGGACAGAGATGAGGGAATAGCTGGTTGGTGAGTGAAAGTCGCTCAGTGATGTCCGACTCTTTGTGACCCCATGCACTGTACAGTCCATGCAATTCTCCTGGCCAGAATACTGGAGTGGGTAGCTCTTCGCTTCTCTAGGGGATCTTCCCAACCCAGGGAATGATCCCAGGTTTCCCACATTGCAGGTGGATCCTTTACCAACTGAGCCACCAGGGGAGCCCTGGTTGGTAGAGAAGTCAGAATACACACATTTATCTTTTAAGGTCACCATCTAATATGGGCATGATTTGTACCAGCCCAAAACAACTGCAATATTAACATCAAAGCTCACTGATCGCCTCAAGTGGGATTTATCCCAGGGATGCAAAGATGGTTCAATATTTACAAATTACTCAATGTAATATACCACAATGACTGAAGAACAAAAATCATATGGTCATCTCAATAGATGCAGAGAAAGCTTTTGACAAAATTCAGTATCTGTTTATGATAAAATTTCTCCACAAAGTGGGTACCATTTCTGTCCTTTATTGAGCCCATCTTTGCATGAAATGTTCCCTTGGTATTGCTAATTTTCTTGAAGAGATCTCTAGTCTTTCCCATTCTTTGGCCACCTGATGTGAAGAGCTAACTCATTTGAAAAGACCCTGATCCTAGGAAAGATTGAGGGCAGGAGGAGAAGGGGATGACAGAGGATGAGATGATTGGATGGCATCACCAACTCTATGGACATGGGTTTGGGTCGAATCCGGGAGTTGGTGATGGACAGGGAGGCCTGGCGTGCTGTGGTTCATGGGGTCGCAAAGAGTCGGACATGACTGACCAACTGAACTAAATAAAGCACAGCAAAGAAAAGCAAAAGTAAACAAATGGGACCTAATTAAAAACTTTTGCAGAGCAAAGGAAACCACTGACCAAAATGAGAAGACAACTTACTGAATGGGAGAAAATATTTGCAATCAATATGACTAAAAAGGGGCTAATATCCAAAACAAACAGTTCATACAATTCAATATATATATTAAAAAAACACCCAAACAACCTGACTAAGTAATGGGCAGAAGACCTGAATAGACATTTTTCTAAAGAAGATATACAGGTGGCCAAAAGGCACATGAAAAGATGCTCAACACTGCTAATCATCAAATAAATGCAAATCAAAACCATAATGAGATCACCCCACATGTAGCAAAATGGCTATGATCAAGAAGACCACAAATATATGTCAGCAAGGATGTGGAGAAAAAGAACACTGTACACCATTGGTGGGGATGGAAGCTGGTGTAGTGACTATGGAAAACAGTACAGAGGTTCCTCAGGAAACCAACAGTACAATGACCACATGATACAGCAACTCCACTCCTGAGCATACAGGAAAAGAAAAGGAAAATGCTAATTTGAAACTATACATGCACCCCAATGTTCACAGAAGCATTATTTATGATAGCCAAGATATGGAAGCAACCTAAATGTCCATCAAGAGATGAATGGATAAAGAAACTATGGTTTATATACACAATGGAATACTACTCAGCCAGAAAAAAGAATTAAATTTTACATTTGTGACAACATGGATGTATCTAGAGAGCATTAGGATTAGTGAAAAAAGCCAGAGAAAGACAAATACTATATGTTATCACTTACATATGGAATCTAAAAAGTAAAACAAACGAATAAATATAACAAAACAGAAACAGATGCAAATATATAGTGGACAAACTAGTTGTTATCAATAGGGATAGGGAAGTGGGGAGGGACACCACAGGAAGAGAGGGCTAAGATATCAAACTACTGTGTATAAAATAAAGTACAAGGATATATTATATAGCACAGGGAATATAGCCAATATTTTATAATAACTTTGAATGGAGTATAACCAATAAAAATTTTGAATCACTATGTTGTGTACCCCAAAATAAATAATACTGTAAATCAACTATACCTAAAAAAAGATAACTGATCACAGATCACAATGACAAAATGATAATAATTTAGAAGTTTGAAATATTGTGAGAATTACCAAAATGCAACACAGAAACAAAGTGAGTAAATGGCATTGGGAAAATGGTGCCACTAGATTTGTTTGATGCAGAGCTGCCACAAACCTTCAATTTGTGAAAAATTCAGTATCTGCAAAGTACAATAAAGCAAAGTGCAATAAAACGAAGTAAGCCTGTAACTTTTTTTGTACAAGTAAAAATCCTCTTCAGATTTATTTTGGTTAGCATCAGATCAGATCAGATCAGTCGCTCAGTCGTGTCCGACTCCTTGCAACCCCATGAATCGCAGCACACCAGGCCTCCCTGTCCATCACCAACTCCAGGAGTTCACTCAAAACAGATATTAATGCAGGTCTTTCATAAAGACAAAGTGGTATAAAGTGAACTTCAGAAAGCAGGAGATACCTGTATTTCTAAAATTTATTTTAAGCTCTTTCCAGGATAACTTTATGCCAACTTTATGTATCAGCCTGTCTTACATGCATCTCAGCAACTTCCCTTTAGAGAGGACATCCACTTTGAAGAACTTATTTCCTGCCATATTTTTTTCCCTCAATGCTTCTATTCTTTTGCCATCTGCTTTACCTTCCTTTTCTACTTCAAACGTCAGTTCCTCTGAGTAGGGAATAAAATTGGGATGAAAGAAAGAAATAACTAACTCTCAAGAGTTATTTACAATTTACTACTATACATACTAGTTAGAAGTTATCTTATTATCCCCTCTATTTGCTACATAAATTCTTCTTTTTGTCATCTTCATCCAGAGAATCCCTGATAGGTGTTTTTAGGACCTCAAATATTGCTAGGTAGACATGCTGAAAATCAAATAATTAACAGAGGATATAATTTCATGCATAAGGATTCTGTAGTCACTCTGTATCACACAAACTTCTACATACTAGAATTTTTCATGTGGAGAACATGTGATTAGATAATTTGATGGACTCAGCTTTTTATATCTGGTTGCTTACATTACACTAGACAATTCTTTCCTACTATAACAGCAATTGAATATAACAGGACCACTGTATATGACATAGTCATATGAAAATTTTTCAGCATTTTTTAGGTTTATACTTCAAAATTTAGATAAAGGATATAAGATCTCTCTTCTAGTGTCCAAATTTTTTCTTGATAAACTTATTATTTTATTTTCAAAGTATCTCAATTTTTTAATAAAATAAATTGGAAATAAACTAAGAATGTTTTATAAAAATCCATAAATAGTTGCTGACTTTATAAGAAATTTTTAATATTACTAGTGTATAAATTTTGAAGTAATGATTACATTATTTCTGCTTGTGTTTTTTCCGTTTAATTTCAATTTGACACAGGAGTGGGCTTTCCATTTAGCTAAAATTGACAATCTGAACATTATCATATTTAATCCTTTGGAAGTAAGGAAGATATACACTGTAACTCTTGGAGTTTGGATCAGTGGTCTGATAGCTATAGATATATTTGATCAGTCTTACACTGTATTAGACCTGGAACTTACCAATGTTTTGGCAAAAATAAAAAACATCAGCTAAACCAATTTACAAGGCTGTGTTCTATTAGATAAGAACTGTCTAAAAGCAAGGAAAAAATATTTATACTCATGTGTTTTAAAAACATAATTTAATTTTTAAAATTTAATTTTAAGATAACTTTCAATAAATATGAAAATGATACTGATATTTTACTGATCAGATTAGAATAAAAATCTTTATCTTGTTCTTGACTTTAATAAGTATTTTGTAAATTTACCTTCATTGTATAAAATTTCATTTATGACTAAAGTTTGTGTATATACATAATGTAAATTCATATATAAGATGAATTTGCAGTTGGGCAAATACTTTCACTCTGTTTATAATATATGTTTCAAGCCAGAAATAATAAAAAAATCATCTTGAGTCCAAATCCACTGAAATATACAAGAGTGAACCAAACTGTAAAGTATGGACGCTGGGTAATTATGATATATGGATGCAGGCCCAACAGCTGTAACAAATGTAACACTATGCAAGGGGATGTTGGTTGTGAAGAGGCTACATGCATGTTTGGAGTAAGAAAGTATATGGGAGATCTCTGTAACTTTCTCTCAATTTTGCTCTGAACCAAAAAATTGCTCTAAAATTATTAATAGTCTTGATTAAAAAAATTAAGCCAATAAAAAGTACTCTTGACTTTCTCTTGTAATTTTTCAAGCTATTAAGAGACTTCTTGCTAAAACTGCTACAGACTGTAACTTGCTCATTTTACAACTCTCAAACAACAGGAAGAGGCACAAAAGAAGCTTCTTGGGTTTGTACCATTTTAGTACATTATTGCATTGTTGGCAGAGTCTTAGATACAAAGGAGAAAATCAAGATTTCTTAGGATTTGAAAAATGCTTCTGAACTTATCTGTAGAAATATGAAAAGAAGCTGCTTTTAAAACAGAGTAGGTATCTTTAAAATGAAAGTGATATGCAGAAATTAATGGAATTTCAAAGTGATTAATTCAATTTCTTTATTTATATATTTAAATGTATATATTATGATTTAGAGAAGTAAAGTAGGGTATATTATAAATTTAAATCATTTTCAGAATCTAACATATATAGACTTCTCTATAATCATATATTCAATAAGCTATGAACATTTATAAGTCATTTGTGCTACTTGTCTACTTGGACTAATTTTAAGTTCTAACTATTAACAGTAGAGCCAGGCTTCCCTGGTGACTCAGTGGTAAAGAATCTGCCTGCCAATGTAGGAGATGCAAGTTTGATCCCTGGGTTGGAAAGATCCCCTAGAGAAGGAAATGGCAACCCATTCCAGTATTATTGCCTGGGAAATACCATAGACAGAGGAGCCTGGCGGGCTACAGTCCATGGGGTCAGCAAAAGAGTCAGGCACAACTTAGCAACTAAACAACAGTAAAACCATGTATTAAACCTAACTGTTCATAATTAGGCATTCCTCCATTATAATGCCACTTACCTTTTTATTCTTGGTCTTTTTCTTTTTCTTTGGTTTACTCTTAACCTGATAGGTAAGAAATACATCTATTTAATATGCAATTCAAACTGTACAATGGATTATTTTGCAAAATATATTTCCTCTAACCACTTGGAATTTTATCTTCTAAAATAGATCATAGTTTCCTCTAGATTCTATGGAACATTAGTTTCATTTTAATTTCAATCTCAGTTTTCTGCTTGAGAAATCACTGATGTATAAAGGAACAATATATAACATTGATGAGTAGGCTACTGAAAAGAGCTCAGAGGTCTTCACTTGCACATGTGCATGTATGACTAACAAAGGTGTGTGTGTGTGCGCGCGCGCGTGCATGTAAGACTAACAAAGGAAGAAGGCACCTTAAAAAATCAACATATTCCGGTCCATAAGATGAAAAACTAAGCCTAAAAAGAATTTAGTGACCACATATTAACTGCTACCACTTATCTGTAAAGAAATACATCCTGGATGATTTTAATTCTACCTCTGTGTAAATAGTATTGAAATATCCCTGTTTTCTCTTCCTTTCTCTCTCCTTCTATTCCCTACTATGCTTTCTTCTACTTTCTGCTAACCTTCCATATTCACTCCACCATTTAGGATGAAGAAACATGTTTGGAAATCTAGCACAGTGCCTGGCACATAATAAGTGTTCAATAAATGCTGTCAAAAATACATGATTAAGGCAGGGAAGATTGTAGAAGAAAGTACTGGGAAAAGAACCATTCCAATTCAAGCTCTGTATAAACAGTATGATAATATAAAGTAAGACTATCTAGGATTCTTTAAGAACAGAACATGTAACAAACTAAAAGCCTTGATTAAGTTCTTCTAACTCAAATATTAATGAGAGCTTATACTTCCTGGAGATCTTTAATAGATTCTGTTGAAGATTCACTGAGTATCGATGCCCCATCTTTATTCATTTCTGCTAACTGTATTTCAGGGATTGATTTCACATTTATATTGTACTCCATAAGAGGTGGACTTAGTTCTTCTTCTTCATTTGGTAACTCTTCTACTTCAATACCTAAATATTAAAACCAAAACATTCAAAACCTGTATGCACATAATTTTAGCTTTATCACTATTTTAAATATATTTACTCCCCCCATAACACCATCCCAGAAATAAAAATAGAAGACATCTTACTCTGTTCAAGTACTAAATGAAAATAAAATGTCTATTTATCAATGACCAAATAATAATAGGTACATATACTAGCCTGAAACCAATCAGTATGAACACAATGGTAAGATATTTTACTTTTATCTTAAGAAGACTATAGATATTAGATAATCTAGAACTTAAGTCAACCCTAAATATTAGCTTTTGAGTATTCTGACACTGACACTGTTAACACTGCAACTAGTATTATTTTAGGGCATAAATTTGAAACATAAAGAAAAGAAGGAAAAGTTCAATTTATTTTTTTCCCTTTTATCCTTCTTTTTCATAACCAAAGGTTGCTAAAGGGTATCAGCCCCCTATTACATAACTTCTTCTTTGACACCATGCTCCTTGATTGTGCTCCTTCCTTTGACTCATCACAATTGGTTCAAACAAAAGGCATGGTGTTCCTTTCTTAAGTATAATTTTAGTTGCAGAATTTGAATTACATTAAAAAAAACCAACAGTACATAAATGAAAATCAAATAATTAGCAACTCATTACCTGGCAAAAAGTATATAGCTTAACAATGGATAGTTAACCAAATAAAAGCTACATAAGCTAACGAGTAGCATATATGATCAGGCAGAGCAAGCAAGTAAGCATTTTTGCCTGTTGAAGTGTCCTTTGTGTCAAAAGTTAAAATACTCTGTTAGGGTAAACCTCAGGGCACATGTACTAAGAGGAAGGCAGAGTAAAAAGGTTCATACTAGATTCAGTTGCTCAGTAGTGATTTGATCATATAATTTTCCAAACTTATAGTAAACACAGTTTATTATACAGTTTATTTGACCAAGTAAAAATCTACAGGTGCCCCTTAGCTACACAGGGTTGAAAGGTCACTTAGGTATTTGGTTTTTAAACATACTTACGTTGACTGCCTGTTATTGACTGTAGAGCAATTCCTATGATACATAAAGAAAAATTTTAGATGTATAACTGAAAATGAAACCAACAAATATCAGACTGAGAATAAGGAAAACTAGAAAAGAAGGTTTTTTTATATTGCACCAATAAATATAACTAAAAATAACCAACTTCACTCATGAATCCAGTTTAAACAAAGTATAATTTTTAGATTAAAACATAAATTTTATGTTATAAAGCTTATCTAATCCATGATTAGAGAAAGAAAAGTTAAAAAATATAGTTCATAATAATGTTTAGAACACCAGTACTTTAAACCAAGAAGCAAATTCTTACAATTGACAGTCTAAGGTCATGAAATAATAATAGGTAATTATGAAGCAAATCTCCGTTGTAAGTTTGAGCCTTTTTTTAAGCAAAATCCTGATAAGCAGCCCCTCTCCTTACCCATTAATATTTATTAAGCACCTATGATATATGAGGCTGTATTAGGCTCTAGAGTTTTAAAGGTGAAGAAAAAAGATAACCTTTATAGAGAGTTAGTGGGGACAATGGATATTAATTAGAGACACAAAAGAAAACTACAACTGTAGTAACTACTAGGGAAGAATGATAAGATTCTAGGAAAGCCTCTATTAAAGAGACTTGACCAGTAAGCTCTACAGACTTCCAGAGTGAGAACTGAAATGCCTTGAATTTATCACTCAAAGCTCTTTCCCAAATATTACCTTTATTTTCATGAGTTATTGTTATTTAAAATCTTAACAGAGTAAATGCAAAAAAGAAAGCCTCTAATTTATAAGTTAATTTACAAGTCAAGGGTTTTTGCCTGACTTTCTTGTATCATCAGATTCAGCATTCTCTTCTTTCATGTTCAAGAACAGCTCTTAAAGGTTAAGCAGGAAAACACAATGGTATCCCAGAGCCTTAGCTAAAGGACTGGGATGGGGTCTAGCAATTATCTCTGAAGAAAATCTGGACCAGGTCAACAATTACTAGACTTGGAAAGTTGTATGTTTAAATAGCATCAGTGTAATCATCAGTTGCTCACCAGGTAGTATGACTAATACCTTGGGACCAGGAAAATGCAGCCAGAATAGCACAGCGAGGGTTTCAGTGATGCTGACATACCTTCACCTTCACCTTCCATGACAGCTGAGAAGCTATCCTGGAATGTGGAAAGGTGGTCTACAGTCTTTCCCATAACGGACAGTGTCTGAGCATGGCCACTGTTGACTTTAGACACCTTGCATAAATGTTATCTGATTTTTAAGATTACCTATGACCAGTGGAGAGCTAAACTTCTAAACTAAAAGTCACAGTTCTGATAGAAAGGTGAAACATGCACTCATGGTATTTACAAGAGCATTCTTGAAACACGCAGTACCTGTATTTCACGGTTTTAGGCATCCTTAATTTTGTAGAAGTGATAAAACTCCTCTACTTAAAAATCTTCAACAATTCCTTTATGAAAACACAAACTCCTCAGCGTGGCAAGAGAAATCCTCTTCAATTTATTCTATGAACTCTCCCCTATGTTAAACTCAGTATTGCCAAACTTTTTGTTCCTTGACTTATATTTCTATGTTTCTATACCTTTGTTCTTGTTTCCTTCTGAAATGTCCTTCTCCATCTTCTTCACTTGGCTAACTTTTACATTTAAGAATTCCTAAGATATTATATTCTCCAGAAAGCCTTTTTGGATTCTCTTAGACTATAATTTCCCATGGTATTTTGAAAACATCTCTAGCATTGTAATTACTATTAATGTCTTGATGAGTCTATTCTCTCAAGAATGTGAACTCACTGAATCTCCTGGCCTTAGCAGTGTGTCTGACACATAGCAGACACTCACTGAAGGTTTACTAGCTTAGGTAAATAACTATTTTGTACCTTGTTGATAGCAGGATAACATCCTCTGGATGATTTCTGGTACTGGTATGCCTAGGTAGATGGACAGTTGATGGTAATCAAGGGAGATATTCTCAATGGGATTCTCCTTCACTTTGTCAATATCTTCTTTCTTCATCCCAAGGCGCAGAAGAATATCTGAAACTTTTTTCCAAGTTGAATTGAATTGTGACTCAGTGAGACCATTCATCAAAATCTCACTAAGGAGGATATCTCTGTATTTGCACAGCCTCAAGATGTCTGCAGACTTAGAGAGATCAGAAGGTGGTGGTTCCATATTCCAGCCTTTTTTGGGTGCAGGGAACACATTCAAATGTTTTATGAGAGCTAATAGGAGGTATAAGTCAAACTGTTTGGACTGTGGTAGCTCCTTGTTTGGGGGATAGAGCAGATGCCATGCTCCACCCAAAGGGTGATTGGTCCAAAGATGGTTGTAGTAGGGTTCCAGTACATTCTTGTGTATAAGAAGCTCTTTTCTCAAAAGAGGGGGTGGCAGAGCCTCATCAAATATTTGCCGAACAATGTCAGTACCAGAAACAATAATTATATGAAGCAGATGATAGAAATAATTATAATCAAGTTTGAAGATAGGCATTTCATCTGAAAATGAATTTTGAGAAATCAAAAGATTCCACATTAATGTTCTTTTTCTATGTGGTTTCAGATATTACATCCTAAGTTCATGTAGGACAGGCACTATTCCAAAAGAATAAAGTATATAGTACAGAGCTTTGCCACAGCCAGTGCTCAATAAGCATGCTACTATCTGTCTAGCTGTCAAAAAGTCAAAACAAAAACAGTATGTTCCAAGCAAAAGAAATCACAAAAACTCATCACCACAGAAGCCTTTCAACCATTCAGTGTTTTGTTCAAATAAATGATCTGTGGCCACCAAATGGCATAAAAGTATTAGGCCTTTGAATACTTTGAAGACTGTCAAGAATGGTAATTGCCCGTGTTTAATTATACTTTATTTAGGCAATTACATTTTACCTTAATCAGCATTGTCCAATAAAAATTTCTGTGGTGAAAATATTTTAAATTTCTGCTGTCCACTATCCACTGAGAGTGGAAATGCTGCTTGTCTGACATAGGAATTGAATTTGAAACTTTATCTAATTTTAACAAGTTGAAATTTAAATAGCCACATATGGCTAGTGGCTACCTTATTAGAAAATGCAGAACTATATTAAGAAATGTAAAATGATTTAATGCCTTGATCCTCAAAGTATAGTCCATTGACCAGCAACAGCAACTTCCACATGGGAGCCCGCTAGAAATATAGAATCCCAGGTCTTAACCCAGAGTTACTGAATTGGCACCTACAGCACCTATAATTTAACAAAATCACAGATAGTTCAAACATATATTAAAGTTTGAGACACACCAATCTAATGAATTTCTTCTTACTCTTATCTTCCCAAAAAATAAACTAATGACTAAGTAGGTGTTTCATCAATGAAATGGAATGAGGCATGAGACTGAACTATTTGATATTTTTTCTGGTTTAGTAGCACCTCCAAACGAGAAAGCAGACTGAGATGAATTAGAAAGTAATAAGAATTTGGTATATGACAGTATATTTTTAAACTAATATTTATCATAAAATGTAGCTTTATTGTTTTATCCTTAATGAATGTGTGTTTCAAAAGATTTTTAAAGTAATATACTCTTGCTTGATATACTTGGCATAAACTGTGGAGGCAAGCATGGTTACAAAGCAAATGACTCAAGGAGGAGCTTTCTCTGGGCTGCCAAATAAGAAGCTGGCTAGAATCAGGGACATCCCCAAACAAGAAGGAATGCCACCAGACTACACTTCCCTGGGGCCAGGAGACCTTAAGGTCTCCAAATGCTGAGCAGCTGGCATTTGTTAGCACACTCCTGAAGAGGTGGCACCATTTGGACTTTGAGCCCAAAATGTTCATTCTTTCCATTTCACCCTTTTAACAGGGAATGCAGCAAAGAAGGAGAGGTTGGTAAGAAGATCAGATGAAGCTCAATCTGTATAGCCACAGTTACACACTACCTCTCTGTAGAGGCAAGGTAATGTGATACCCATACACCTGATATTTCTGTCAGTGAATTCCAGCCTAGACCAAGTGATGCTTGTTAGTATAAACCCAAGCCCATGAACGGCAAACACAAATAAACATATGGTTGTTAATGGCATGATACTTGACATAGAAAGTCAAATTTTTTAACACAGTTTTTAATAGCAGACATATGAAAGTAAAATATACCTTTTGTACCAAGTTTTAAACTGATCTTCGGTCTTATATCAGTATCAGTTATTTTCAGATGCATCAACTTTTTATAGCTGCAATTGTAAAAAAATAAGTTAAAAAAGTCAAATTTTTATCAAAAGTCAGATTTTATCAAAAAGTGAAGATTTTTGATATCAGCATGGCTAAGTCAGTGAGCACTTTCTTCTTCTACTCCTGGAAATAATTTAAAAGCAAAGGAGAAAACTGAATGAACAAATAAAAACACCAATAATAACAACCCTACAAGGCCATTTTCATTGGAATTCAGAGGCAAGTAGAATTGTTAGATTTCATACAAAAAGAATCACATGACTAACTTGTTTGCAAGAAGACTGTATGGTAGCAAAAGAATAGAAGTCTTTGCATTGTAAAAAGTCAGCAAACCTGGAACTCCTCCCATATCCTCTTCCACCACAGAATCTTCTTACCAATAACTATTCTTAAAAAACTCATTTAATTACTGCATGCATGCTCAGTCGCTCAGTCGTGTCTGATTCTTTGCAACCCTTTGGCCTGTAGCCCACCAGGCTGCTCTGTCCATGAGATTTTTCAGGCAGGAATATTGGAATGGGTTGCCATTTCCTCCTCGATGAGATCTTCCCCAACTAGGGATCAAACTTGTGTCTCCTGCATTTCCTGCATCACTGGCAGAGTCTCTACCACTGAGCCATTGGGGAAGTCCCCCTTTTAATGACTAGCAATTAAAAGAGACACAAAGAAAGAAACTGGCATAGTGTCAATACAAATAACTAGGAAAAAAAGAGAAAAAAGTAGCAAGATTTATTAAATAGACTAAGTAAATGCTGCCATGAAACAGCTGAAAAAACTTGGCACTTGACTTCAAATAGAACTCTCCCACAGAAAACAATACCAAAAAAAAAAAAAGCAACACTAGAATGTACGCTTAGCTTAAAGGACAGAGATGGTGGTGGTGGTTGTTACTGATTTTATCTCTAGCACCAGCATAACACTGCCAATCATCTGCTACAAAGAAAACATTTTAAACTCTTAACAATATATAGTAACAGCAAAGACACTGAGTAAAAGGAATTCTACATTGCCAGCCAGCCAGAGTGTAAATTGGTAAAACCACCATGGGAAACAGTTCAGCAAAATCTAGTAAAGTTAAAGATATGAATAGATGGCCTAGCAATTATACTCCTAGGAATACACTCTGGAGAATATTTTGCACACGTACACCTGGAGACATATATAAGAATGTACATCATAGAACTGTTGTTACAGTCTAAAACTGGAAATAACCCATATGTCTATCAATGATAGAACAACTAAAGTAGTATAGCTATAAATGTCTCCAAAGGATTCTCCAGGCAAGAATACTGGAAAGGCTTGCCATTTCCTTCTCCATGGGATCTTCCCAACCCAGCAATCGAACCCAGGTCTCCAGCACTGCAGGCAGATTCTTTACTGACTGAGCTAAGAGGGAAGCCCCATACCTATAAATGAAATAGACCAATGAAATGAAAAACTATAATAGGAAAAAAATTTCAATGTCTATTTAAAAGCATAAAAATGAGTGTTTAAATGTATATAAAGTTCAAAACAGAAAAAAATAAACTATACGTATAAGCAACAGTGTATTATGGAATCAAGGAAATATGTAGAAGTAAAATATATGACGCACAAAAATGGGAAGAAATCAGACTATATTATTGTAATGCTCATACACTATATATGATGCATTATTTAAAAACAGATTTTTATAGGTTAAAAATGTGTATCATCACAACATTGTAAATCAACTATATTGCAATAAAATAATTTAAAAATGTGTATCAAAGGTTTCAGAGCAGTCACTTACTATAACAAAAATAAATATAATAAATAAAACAAAAAACTGCTATCAGGAAACAAAAAACAAGGGCAGAAGGGAAAAATCGAAAACAACCAAGAATATGGTAGATTTAAATCCAACACAATCAAGAATTATAGCACATGTATGTGGAAATGACCATCTAATTTAAAGACAGACATTGTCAAGCTGGATATAAAAAAAAAAACAACCAAGACCTATGTTATCTCTAAGAAACCCTCTTTAAAGGTAAAAATATATATGTGCTGTGTGCTAAGTCACTTCAGTCGTGTTCAAGTCTTTGCTACCCTAAGGACTGAAGCCTGCCAGGCTCCTCTATCCATGGGATTATATAAATTGAAGTAAATGGTTGCAAAAAGCTATGCCACACAAACACTAACTAAAAGCTGGAATAGTTATGCAAATATCAGATAATAAACTTAAAGCAAAAATATTATCAGGGATAATCAGGGATATCCTTTTACATAAGGATAAAGGATTCAAATCATCAAGAAAAAAAGAAAGTAACCCTATATATGTGTGTAGTATCTAATGAAAAGAGTTTAAAAATATACTAATAGGCAATAGAAAAAGACAATATATAGACATCAAACTTCAACATTTCCCTCTTAGTAATTGATAGAAAAAGTAAACAGATAATCAGTAGTGATACAGAAACACTGAAACAAAACTAATAAATCAACTTGGTATATTAATAGAACATGGTACTAAACAAAGGCAGATATAGTTCAAATGCAATGAGACACTTATCAAAATACACAATATTTAAGTGTCATAAAAGAAATCTCCACAATTTTTAAGGCTATAATGCTTGAAAATACATTCTGTGACCACAGGGAATGAGATTGGGATTCATACCTAGAAACATAGTTGAAATATCCCCAAATATTTGGCAATTATTTAACACACTTCCATAGTTACACACACACACAATTAGAAAATAATTTGAGTTGAAAAACCTAAAAACAACTTACATATTAAAATGGATGGGACACAGCAAAAGCAGTGATGCTAAAGGAAAGCTATATATTCTATATATAAAGCTATATAGTCTATAAAGAAAAAAAAAGTCTCAAATCAATCATGAAATCTTTCATTCTAAAAAATTAGAAAAATGTGAGAAAGCTGAACCCAAAGCAAGCAGAAGCAAGGATGTATAACAAAAGTTAAGAACAAAAGACAATGAATTGAAAACAGAAAAATATTAGAGAAAATCAATGAAATGAACTGATTCTTTGAAAGGATCAACAAAATTAATAAACTTCTAGTCATAATGATCAAGCAAAAAAAGACACAAATTTCCAACATCAGAAATGAAAAGGGTGACGTCACTGTAGAATCTACAGATATTAAAAAGGGATCATACGGGAATATTATAAATAACTTTATTCAAAGATACATAACTTGAATGAAATTGACAAATACCTTGAAAAAGACAAACTATCAAAGCTCATTCAAGAAAAAATAATCTTAATAGCTATGTATCTATTACACAGAAGAACTATACAAAAAAGATTTTCATGACCCAGATAACCACAATGGTGTGATCACTGACCTAGAGCCAGACATCCTGGGATGCGAAGTCAAGTAGGACTTAGGAAGCATCACTACAAACAAAGCTAGAGGAGGTGATGGAATTCCAGTTGAGCTACTTCAAATCCTAAAAGATGATGCTCTGAAAGTGTTGCATGCAATATGCAGCAGATTTGGAAAACTCAGCAGTGGCCACAGGACTGGAAAAGGTCAGTTTTCATTCCAATCCCAAAGAAAAGCAATGACAAAGAATGCTCAAACTGCCGTACAATTGCACTCATCTCACACACTAGTAAAGTAATGCTCAAAATTCTCCAAGCCAGGCTTCAACAGTATGTGAACCGTGAACTTCCAGATGTTCCAGCTGGATTTAGAAAAGGCAGAGGAACCAGAGATCAAATTATCAACATTGCTGGATCATTGAAAAAGCAAGAGAGTTCCAGAAAAACATCTATTTCTGCTTTACTGACTATGCCAAAGCCTTTGTGTGGATCACAGTAAACTGTGGAAAATTCTAAAACAGATGGGAATACCAGACCACCTGACCTGCCTCCTGAGAAATCTGTATGCAGGTAAAGAAGCCACAGTTAGAACTGGACATGGAACAACAGACTGGTTCCAAATAGGGAAAGGAGTACGTCAAGTTAAATAAGCAGGATGTCAAGGCTGTATATTGTCATCCTGCTTATTTAACTTACATGCAGAGTACATCATGAGAAATGCTAGGCTGGATGAAGCACAAGCTGGAATCAAGATTGCCGGGAGAAATACCAATAACCTCAGATATGCAGATGGCACTACCCTTACGGCAGAAAGTGAAGAACTAAAGAGCCTCTTGATGAAAGCGAAAGAGGAGAGTGAAAAAGTTGGCTAAAACTCAACATTCAGAAAATGAAGATCATGGCATCTGGTCCCATCACTTCATGGCAAATAGGTGGGGAAACAGTGGAAACAGTGACAGATTTCCTCTTCTTGGGCTCTAAAATCACTGCAGATGGTGATTGTAGCCATGAAATTAAAAGACGCTTACTCCTTGGAAGAAAAGTTATGACCCACCTAGACAGCATACTAAAAAGCAGAGACATTACTTTGCCAACCAAGGTCCGCCTAGTTAAAGCTATGGTTTTTCCAGTAGTCGTGTATGGATGTGAGAGTTGGAGTATAAAGAAAGCTGAGTGCCGAAGAATTGATGTTTTTGAACTGTGGTATTAGAAAAGACTCTTGAGAGGCCCTTGGACTGCAAGGAGATCCAACCAGTCCATCCTAAGGGAAATCAGTCCTGAATTGGAAGGACTGATGCTGAAGCTGAAACTTCAATACTTTAGCCACCTGATGCGAAGAACTGACTCATTTGTGAAGACCCTGATGCTGGTAAAGATTGAAGGCAGGAGGAGAAGGGGATGACAGAGGATGAGATGGTTGGATGGCATCGCTGACTCAATGGACATGAGTTTGAGTCAACTCCGGGAGTTGGTGATGGACAGGGAGGCCTGGCGTGCTGCAGTCCATGGGGTCTCAAAGAGTCGGACACGACTGAGTGACTGAACTGAACTGATCTCTTAAAAAATTTTAATTAATATGTAAAAGAAAATTCCACAAAGAAAATTCCAGTCCAGATGGCTTCTCGAGTAAACATTCAAAACGTTTATAAAATTGTTGTTGTTGTTCAGTCGCCCAGTTGTGTCTCTTTGTGACCCCATGGACTGCAGCATGCCAGGCCTCCCTGTCCCTTACCATCTCCCAGAGTTTGCCCAAGTTCATATGCATTGCATCGGTGATGCCGTCCAGCCATCTCATCCTCTGCCACTTTCTTCTTCTGCCTTCAATCTTTCCCAGCACTAAGGACTTTTCCAATGAGTCATCTGTTTGCCTCAGATGACCAAAATACTGGAGCTTCAACTTCAGCATCAGTCCTTCCAGTGAATATACAGGGTTAATCTCCCTTAAGATTGACTGGTTTGATTTCCTTGCCATCCAAGGGAGTTTCGGGAGTCTTCTAAAGCACCACAGTTAAAAGGCATCAGTGTTCTGCCTTCTTTACAGTCTAGCTCTCAGAACCATATGTGACCACTGGGAAGACCACACCCTTGACGATACGGACCTTTGTCAGCAGAGTAACGTCTCTGCTTTTCAACACACTGTCTAGGTTTGTCATCGCTTTCCTGCCAAGAAGCAATTGTCTTCTGATTTCATGGCTGCAGTCACTGTCCATAGTGATTCTGGAGCCCAAGAAAAGGAAATCTGTCACTACTTCCACCTTTTTCCCCTTCTATTTGCCATGCAGTAATGGGGCCAGATGTCACTATCTTAGTTTTTTTAATATTTAGTTTTAAGCTGGCTCTTTCACTCTCCTCCTTCATCCTCATCTAGAGGCTCTTTAGTTCCTCTTTGCTTTCTGCCATTAGAGTGGTATCATCCACATATCTGAGGCTGTTGGTGTTTCTCCCACCTATCTTGATTCTGGCCTTTAATTCATCCAGCCTAGCATTTCTCATGATGTGCTCAGCACATAGGTTAAACAAACGGGGTGGCAGCAGACAGCCCTGCCATACTCCTGTCTCGACCTTGAACCAATCAGTTGTTCCATATAGGGTTCTAACTGTTGCTCCTTGACCCACATACAGGTTTCTCAGGAGACAGATAAGATGGTCTGGTATTCCCATCTCTCTAGGAGCCTTCCACAGTTCGTCATGATCCACACAGTCAAAGGCTTTATTATAGTTGAGAAACAGAGATAGATGTTTTTCTGAAATTCCCTTGCTTTCTCTATAATCCAGTGAATGTTGGCAATTTGATCTCTAGTTCCTTTCCCTTTTCTAAACCCAGCTTGGACATCTGGAAGTTCTTGGTTTGCATAATGCTGAAGCCTACCATGCAAGATTTTAAGCATGATCTTACTATCATGGGAGATGAGTGGAATTGTCCAATGGTTAGCACATTCTTTGGTACTATCCTTCTTGGGAATTGGGATAAGAATTGACCTTTCCCAGTCCTGTTGGCCACTGCTGGGTCTTCCAGATTTGCTGACATAATGAATGCAACACCTTGATAGCACTGTCCTTTAGGGATTTGAATAGTTCTGCTGGAATTTCGCCATATCCACTAGCTTTATTAACAGTGCTCCTTAAGGCCCACTTGACTTCACACTCTAGAATGTCTGACTCTGGGTGACTAACCATATCATCGTAGTAATCCAGTTCATTAAGATCTTTTTTATACAGTTCTTCCATGTATTTTTTCCATTTCTTCTTGATCTCTTCAGTATCTGCTAGGTCTCTACCATTTTTATCCTTTATTGTGCCCATCTTTGGCTGGAATGCTACCTTGATATTTCCAATTTTCCTGAAGATATCTCTAGTCTTTCCCCTTTTGTTGTCTTTTTCTATTATTAAACACTGTTCATTGAAGAAGGCCTTCTTTTCTCTTCTAGCTATTCTTTGAAACTCTGCATTTAATTGGATGTACCTTTCCCTCTTTCCCTTGCTTTTTGCTTCTCTTCATTCTTCCACTATTTGTAAAGCCTCCTCAGTTAACCACTTTGCCTGGTTTTTCTTTTTCTTTGGGATAGTTTTGTTCACCGCCTCCTGTACAATATTATAGGCCTCTGTCCATAGTTCTTCAGGCACATTGTTATCTAGATCTAGTCCCTTGAAACAGTCCCTTATCTATTCGTTACCTCTACTGTGAATTCATACAGCATTTCAGTCATACCTGGCTGGCGTTGTGTTTTTCCCAGTTTTCTTTAGTTTAAGCCTGAATTTTGCTATGAGGAGCTGCTGATCTGAGCCACCGTCAGCTCCATGTCTTGTTTTTGCAGATTGTATACAGCTTCTCCATCTTCGGCTACAAAGAATGTAATCAATTTTACTTTGGTATTGACCATTTGGTGATGTCCATGTGAAAAGTTGTCTCTTCTGTTGTTAAAAAAGAGTATTTGCTATGACTAGTGCATTCTCTTGGCAGAATTCAGCTAGCCTTGCCCTGATTCATTTTATTCTCCAAGGCCAAACTTGGCTGTTTTTCCAGGTATATCTTGACTTCCTACTGTCACATTCCAATCCCCAATGATGAACAGAACATCTTTTTTAGGCGTTAGTTCTAGGAGGTCTTCTAGGTCTTCATAGAACTGATCAACTTCAGCTTCTTTGGCATTGGTGGAAGGAACATAGACTTGGATTACTGTGATGTTGAATGTTTTGCCTTGGAAGTGAACCAAGATCATTCTGTCATTTTTGAGGCTGCACCCAAGTACTGTATTTCAGACTCTTTTGTTGATTGTGAGGGCTACTCCATTTCTTCTATGGGATTCTTGCCCACAGTAGTAGGTATAATGGTCATCCAAATTAAATTTGCCCATTCCCGTCCATTTTAGTTTGCTGATTCCTAAGATGTTGTTTATTCTTACCCTCTCCTGCTTGACCACATCCAATTTTCCTTGATTCATGGACCTAACATTCCAGGTTTCTATACAATACTTTTCTTTGCAGCACTGGATTTTACTTTTGACAGCAGACACATCAACAACTGAGTGTCATATCCACTTTGGCCCAGCCACTTCATTCATTCTGGGGCTACTGGTGATTCTCTTCCATTCTTCCGCAGTAGCAGCATATAGGACACCTTCAGACCTCGGAGACTCATCTTTTGGTGTCCTATCTTTTTGGCCTTTTATACAGTTCAAAGCATTTATAAAATAGTATCAAGGCAGCATTCTGACAAAATAAAAGTAGGAAAATTTTCAAACTCATTTTAGGAGGCTAGCATTACACTGATATCAAATCTAGACAAAGACATTACAAAAACAAACAAACAAACTTTGGATCAATTTCCCTTAGGTGCAAAGGGCAGAAATCCTTTAATTATACTAGAAAATTTAATCAAATGACAAAGATTCTCTCCAAGACCGAACTCTAGTTAGTTCCTTTTGAACTCTTTTTCAATTAGGCCCCATGCCTGTCCAGGTGCTCAACAGCTCCAAATTAGGAAGAATTCTGCTACATCAATTTTAGCCAGAATCCACTACTAGTTATTTGGTCACTCTTGATATCAGACCAAATTCCTCTCCTCCGTATTCCCTCAGGTAATATTGATTATCCTGGCCTGACTTCAGCAAGAGTCGTATTAGGTAAGTTTAACAAAGAATTACCCTTGGTGATTCTTAGTAATTTTTTATCCACTGACTCCCACTCTTCTCCCTGACTATAAATTCCTACTTGTCCAGTCTCACTCCCTACTACAAAACCCTTAGCAGTAGTCTCTATGCCTCTCATGAAAGTTCTGAATAAAGCCTGCCTTATCATATTAAAACTCATCATGAATAATATTTTTAACAACACCAATGAAATGACATCATCAAGACGGCAACATGAACATTCCAGACTTCAGTCTCCCTCACAAAAAAAAGACTAACAAGTAACTCTCCAGAGACAAGACACCTTTATGAAAATCCAAGAACCCAACTGTGAGGCTGATGCATCTCCCTGGACAACAGAAACAAAGCAGAGCTATCTTAAAAGGATTAGAAAAGCAGTCCTTCTTTGACCACATACCCGTCTCCCAGGCTGGCACAGCACTGAACCAAGAGGGTCCCTCTGGGCCTACAGTTTCTCCAGTGAGAAAGGAAAACTCAATATAGGCATCTGGCAACCTAGCACTGTAGGAGGCTTACTAGGAGGCTTACATTTGGGTCTTGCCTCATAGGGATCACTGAGGCAAATCTATTGAGTGCAACCATTGGGTATCAGATAAACAGAGAAGAGGGGTAGAAATTACAGCAAGCAGTGCTTGTATCTTGGCCGACTACATTCCTTCTTGCAGTGGCTCCTGAAAAAGGCAAAAACAAAGAATGTAACAAATAAATAAAGCTTAAGGGATTTATAGGACAATGATAAGAGAAACAGTATCAGATCAGATCAGATCAGATCAGTCGCTCAGTCGAGTCGAACTCTTTGCAACCCCATGAATCGCAGCACGCCAGGCCTCCCTGTCCATCACCAACTCCCGGAGTTCACTTAGACTCATGTCCATCGAGTCAGTGATGCCATCCAGCCAACTCATCCTCTGTCGTCCCCTTCTCCTCCTGCCCACAATCCCTCCCAGCATCAGAGGCTTTTCCAGTGAGTCAACTCTTCACATGAGGTGGCCAAAGTACTGGAGTTTCAGCTTTAGCATCATTCCTTCCAAAGAAATCCCAGGGCTGATCTCCTTCAGAATGGACTGGTTGGATCTCCTTGCAGTCCAAGGGACTCTCAAGAGTCTTCTACAACACCACAGTTCAAAAGCATCAATTCTTCGGCGCTCAGCCTTCTTCACAGTCCAACTCTCACATCCATACATGACCACAGGAAAAACCATAGCCTTGACTAGACGGACCTTTGTTGGCAAAGTAATGTCTCTGCTTTTGAATATGCTATCTAGGTTGGTCATAACTTTCCTTCCAAGGAGTAAGCGTCTTTTAATTTCATGGCTGCAGTCACCATCTGTAGTGATTTTGAAGCCCAGAAAAATAAAGTCTGACACTGTTTCCACTGTTTCCCCATCTATTTCCCATGAAGTGGTGGGACTGGATGCCATGATCTTCGTTTTCTAAGTGTTGAGCTTTAAGCCAACTTTTTCACTCTCCACTTTCACTTTCAAGAGGCTTTGAGTTCCTCTTCACTTTCTGCCATAAGGGTGGTGTCATCTGCATATCTGAGGTTATTGATATTTCTCCTGGCAATCTTGATTCCAGCTTGTGTTTCTTCCAGTCCAGCGTTTCTCATGATGTACTCTGCATATAAGTTAAATAAACAGGGTGACAATATACAGCCTTGACGAACTCCTTTTCCTATTTGGAACCAGTCTGTTGTTCCATTTCCAGTTCTAACTGTTGCTTCCTGACCTGCATACAAATTTCTCAAGTGGCAGATCAGGTGTTCTGGTATTCCCATCTCTTTCAGAATTTCCCACAGTTTATTGTGATCCACACAGTCAAAGGCTTTGGCATAGTCAATAAAGCAGAAATAGATGTTTTTCTGGAACTCTCTTGCTTTTTCTATGATCCAGCAGATGTTGGCAATTTGATCTCTGGTTCCTCTGCCTTTTCTAAAACCAGCTTGAACATCAGGAAGTTCATGGTTCACATATTGCTGAAGCCTGGCTTGGAGAATTTTGAGCATTACTTTACTAGCGTGTGAGATGAGTGCAATTGTGTGGTAATCCCAGAAGGAGATGGGAAAGAAAAAGGGACAGAAGAGTATTTAAAACAAATAATATCCCTTTCCCAAACTTAAGGTGCAAAATGGACATCCAGATACATAGGGCTCAAAGAACCACAAATGGGTTGAACCTTAAAAAGACTGCACTGAGATGCATTATAACTTATTTAACAAAAGTAAAAGACAAAGAGAGACCTTTGAAAGTAAAGAGAAAAGCAACATTGCCAATGATTTTGGCAATGATTTTCTGATATGACATCAAAAGCACATATAAAAAAGCAAAAATAACTAAGTGGGACTACATCACACTAAAAAGCTTCTGCACACTGAATGAAATAGTTAACAAAATGAAAAGGCAACCTACAGACTGTAAAGAGTCTGCCCGCAATGCAGAAGACCAAGGTTCAATCCCTGGGTTGAAAAGACCCCCTGGAGAAAGAAATGGCAACCCACTCCAGTATTCTTTCCTAGAGAATCCCATGGATGGAGGAGCCTGGCAGGCTACAGTCCATGGGGTTGCAAAAAGTCAGACACGACTGAGTGACTAACACTTCTTCATTTTATGTGTCCAAAGGAAATACAATTTCTGTCTCAGAGACATCTACATTCCCATGTTCACTGAAGCATTATTTACAGCTGCCAAAACATGGAAAACAACTTAAGTGTCTGTTAATGGATGAATGGATAAAGAAAATTTGGCATATATATACACTATGGAATACTACTCAGCCATAAAAAGAAGGGAATATCACCAGATGTGATAAATGGGTAAACTTGGAGGGCATTATGCTAAGTGAAATAAGTCCAACAGTGAAAAACAAATACTGTACAATCTCACTTATATGTGGGAGCTGAAAAATCCTGAACTCAAAAACCACCCCTGGTAATTGCCAGGGGTGGGAGTGAAGAGGAAAAGTTAAAATTGTACATAACCTGCTCCTTCTGCCTCTGTAACCCAGCTTGCTCCTTGCAATGTCTAGATCACATAGGTCTCAGAAAGTAGGGACTCACAATACTAGGAACTGGAGCTTATCTCACTCACCTTTGTCTTGCTCTTTGCAATCACCCTAGCCCCTGCAAACCCATAAACCCACTTAATCATGCCTGTCTGGGTATAAAAATCTCTGTAACCTCTTTGTTCAGGGCTCAGAGCTTGGAGTGTTAACTCCTCTGGGCCCCCCAGCATAATAAACCTGAGTTCTCCAACTCTCCAAGTGTGGTGCTTGGTTTCTTGAGTACTTGTTACTGCAACATTTCTGGAGGCCCCAGTCAGATTCCAACCACACTGGCCCCTTGGGCCACTAGACTGGTGGCTCGGCCAGGCTGGAGGCAAGGAACCTGGAGATGAATGTGGCGGTATGCTACCTGAAGGTATTCCAGGTTCTCTTTCAGACTGGTGTTCCAAATCTCCGGACGGCTGAGCCCCGACTGGACTCATTGGAGGGATGGACCAACTCACCAGGAATGGCCACAGGATAAGGTAAGGCTCTGGGGTCGCTCCCCAGGCAGGAACCTACCCCAACGGGTAGAAGAGACTAATCACCTCCTTGGGCTCTCAGGAAGGGAACACTAGATAGGAAGAACTGGGGACTTGGGAGGAAGGGAGGCATTGTAACTGATAACCTCCTTGGGGCTCCCAGGAGGGGAGCAACAGTTAAGGAAACCTGGGGACTCAGGAGAAGGAAGGCATTGTGATAGCCTCTGAATGATTTTGAGTGCGTGATTGCTGACTGAACTGAGTGAGAGAAACTTTTTTTGGAAACTGCAAAGCCAATTCTTTTTGCATATACAGTTAAAAATAACTAGCTTGTTAAAAGGCCTGCCAAGGAAAAAGCTTGAAGTTAACCCTTTCCGTGTCCTTGAGATACACAGCCCACTTTGCCTGAGACCTCAGTCTTGGGCAAATTAGAACTTCATGCAAAGAAAAAAAAGGGGTCAAAGAGATATTTTAAATCTCTAACAGAAAACTATAAGATCTCTGTCTGTCTGTCTGGATTTATGTATGTCTCAGTGTATGTCTTTTTTTTTTCTGATAATATTAAGTTGTAAATGCATTCTAATTTAATTGACCTAAAGAAAATTAAGTGCTTATAAATCAAACAATTCTAAGTACAAGAAAAATTAACCTAAATAAATTTCAGATTCACATAAACCGGGAAATATTCAATATTAAATATCTAGTATTAATGTTTGTTTGCTAATCTAATAAGGAAGTCAGGTGTATGTTTTTAATAAAGAAGATATAAAAAATAAAATTTTATTTTATAAAGGGAAAACAAAGTAGGTCTGACTTACAGGTGGCTGTTACAGAGAGTGATTAAAAGGTTTGTGGAAAGTGGACCCTAAAAAGTCTGTGCACCTAAATGAGTTTAAAGTAAGCTGGTACAAAACTTGAATTTGGCCTTACTCTCTGTTAACAGGACATACTTTCTTCAGATGTTGAACTACTTTCAATAATAGATTTAGGTTTCTTTACCTCTTAATTGATCTGTTCTAAATTTACCTTTAAAATCTTTTGTTAACTTTGACTAAGTGAATAACTATTGTGTCTTATATGATTCTACCTGACTGTTATAAACCCTTTTGATATTTATTGATAAAACTTCCTAAACAACTTGACTTGTAGATAAATTTGGGATGCTTCAGAGGGCCCCTGAGACATCCCAAAGAGCTATTAAGCTACCTGGGTTCATTGGACATGTTAAATTACATGGGAAGTACTGTTGAAGTGAAGTGAAATTTGCTCAGTTGTGTCCGACTCTTTGCGATCCCATGGACTATACAGCCCATGGAAGTCTCCAGGCCAGAATACTGGACTGGATAGCCTTTCCCTTCTCCAGGGGATCTTCCCAACCCAGGGATCAAACCCAGGTCTCCTGCATTGCAGCCAGATTCTTTACTAGCTGAGCCACAAAGGAAGTACTGTTGAAGGGGTAATAAATCATTTCAGATTATACTGTATGGTTGATGTTACTAATATAGGTATCCTAAAATTGTGTAAAATTCATATAGATCTGATATGTCCTGATAAAATATGGTCAATTATAATTCTAGTTATCATATTAAAATGTTATGACCAGGTTTCTTTGTCAATTGCTATAGAATCGGATTTTAAACATGCTTTCTATGGTTTTATTCTCATGCCTTTAAAAAAATACTGCTAGTTCTTCAAGATTTATAGAATAGAGTTTCTAAGATTAAGCAAATAAACAAATTTTATTATTAACAGTAAGCCGGTACCAGACTGGAATTTGGTCTTCTTTCTATTTAGAGAACAAAGTTCTTAGAATGCAGCTTTCAATAACAGATTATGAATTTCTTTGCCTAAAAATTTAAGTGAGTTATATTTGTTTTTAAAATCTTTGTTACTTTGATAAAGTAAATAAACATCATTTAAGATTATGGTACATGTAGACAAAGTTCATTCTGCTTCAACAACAAAAAAACCCTCACAGTTAGACTTTTGCTATCCTGATGTCCTTAAAACATGGCAATAGTCTGCTCCTAAATCAGGAAATTAAAAATAGATAAACAGCAGCTCAAAATCAAAGAGCCAGGGCTAGGGGAAATCCAAGATGACCTCTTGGCTTTTCCCAGCTCCCTGACAGACTTCATTTTTATTTGATGGGTTAAAGCCTTACCTGGCTACAGTGTTAATGCCCTCACAGTGAGTTCTCCAAAAAAATAAAAAGAAAAATGTTTCACTGAATATTAAGTCTAGTTTTGTTAATTAAGGTCTGTGCTTCTAAGACTCACTTCTGAGATAGTTCCTTGTTATGTTATATTGCCAAAAGTTTTAATTAAGTTATTAAAAAGGACACTCTAAGATTGTTTCTAAAAGCTTATCTCAATAACCAGTCTTTGCATAAAGATCAGATGTTCCATGATATACAACCAGGAGATGAAAACTTGGCTATAATCATTTAACTGAGTCAAATGAGCTGGGGTACACCAGGCTATACCCAGTGAAAATTCTTGACTTAAATTCTTGCTTGTGACCTTACTAATAACTGCTAACTATATTATTTTCTATGTAGCTTGCTTCAGAAGATTATCTCTTATGTTACCAAATGTGTGACTAAGCCTGTGATAAAATGCTGATATGCAGTTTCATATGAGATCAATAATTGCAATAATGTAACTCTAGATATGGATAGAAACAACAAGAGAAAATATTTTCCTGGACCAAGAGGCTAGTAAGACAGATATGGTCCAGAGACTTTTGCTATTTGCAAGGCCTGGTCTAGTGACAACACATTGAGTGGCCTTTCAATGGAATCTTTGTTAGATCTGGGAATGAGCCTTCCCAGCTAAGTGGGACAGAATGACCATGAAAAGCCCAAAAAATATGGCCAAATATGTGGCTATGAAGGGACCTTGCTGACTGGAAGGTGGCCCTTGCCAGCTGCCTCTACAAAGATTAAATCATGACCACTACAAAATGCTGACCTTCAACACACCCTTGAAAGGAGTTCAGGATGGAGTCAAAAAATAAGGCACTCTATGCTCTGGGAAAAACCCAGAAAACAGGCCTTCAGATAAGTCAGATGTTTTTAGGTAAAGATTTTTATGAGTCCAAATTCTTGCATCTTCTCATGCCTAGAGAAGCACTAATGTCACAAACCAATATCTGGACCCGGTTCTCCTGGCTAGCCCCACAACAGCTTTCCTAAGCCTATTAATCTTTGGGCTATATATCTTTAACTTTCTTGTTAAGTTTGTTTCTCCAAGTAGTAGTACAACAAGAATATCCATCCACCCAGCCAACACCCAGACAATGCTAGAACAAGCTGCCTTATCACTCTGTGGGCTCTCCTCTCCCTCCATAAATGCACCCTGAGGTCCTCAGGCTATTCTCCCTTTGAGATCTTATACAGGAGACCACCCCCAGTAATAGAAAAGCTCAAGGGAGACCACCAACAACTAGCTGACCTGGAGATGTCCTGACACCTACAGGCCCTGGAAAACTTCAGCCATATCGCCCAAGAAACCTTAAAAAGGATACCCATTCCTTTGGGCAACTGGGTTTATCCCTATCGGTCAGGAGATGAGATATGGGTTAAAGATTAAAAGAAGGAACCACTTCAGCCAGTTTGAACAGGCCCTCACATGGTCATCCTGGCAACCCTTACTGCTGTTAAAGTTACAGATGTCATCCCTTAGAGTCACTACACCAGAGTCAAGAAATCTGCAGCTTCCTTGATGAGGACACCTGGAAAACAGTTTGGGACCCCAAAAAACCTTCTCAAGGTCTGGTTCCAAAGACAACAGCCCTCACCCATGAAGGATGCTGAGCCCTGCTCTAGTCACTCCAGAAGCTGACTAGTCAATGCACAGCAGAAGCTTGAGGACTCTTCAGCCTTGCTCCAGCCACACTCTGGCAGCTTGCTGGTCAATGCATGGCAGAAGTTTGAGGATTTTGCTATCAAAATATCAATGGATTTTCATTGTCAACTCTGGTCTCTATCCCTAATCAGTATTATCGCTGTGCTTTTCATTACAGGACCAACTAGACTCCCTGGCTGAGGTGGTTTTACAGAATAGGAAAGGGCTAGACCTATGACACCACCCTTATGGCAGAAAGTAAAGAGGAACTAAAAAGCCTCTTGATGAAAGTGAAAGAGGAGAGTGAAAAAGTTGGCTTAAAGCTCAACACCTGAAAACTAAGATCATGGCATCTGGTCCCATCACTTCATGGCAAATAGATGAGGAAACAGTGGAAACAGTGTCAGACTTTATTTTTGGGGGCTCCAAAATCACTGCAGATGGTGACTGCAGCCATGAAATTAAAAGACGCCTACTCCTTGGAAGGAAAGTTATGACCAACCTAGATAGCATATTCAAAAGCAGAGACATTACTTTGCCAACAAAGGTTCGTCTAGTCAAGGCTATGGTTTTTCCTGTGGTCATGTATGGATGTGAGAGTTGGACTGTGAAGAAGGCTGAGCACCGAAGAATTGATGCTTTTGAACTGGGGTGTTGGAGAAGACTCTTGAGAGTCCCTTGGACCGCAAGGAGATCCAATCAGGCCATTCTAAAGGAAATCACTCCTGGGTGTTCATTGGAAGGACTGATGCTGAAGCTGAAACTCCAATACTTTGGCCACCTGATGCGAAGAGTTGACTCATTGGAAAAGACCCTGATGCTGGGAGGGATTGGGGGCAGGAGGAGAAGGGGACGACAGAGAATGAGATGGCTGAATGGCATCACCGACTCGATGGACAAGAGTTTGGGTGAACTCTGGGAGTTGGTGATGGACAGGGAAGCCTGGCATGCTACGATTCATGGGGTCACAAAGAGTCAGACACAACTGAGAGACTGAACTGAACTGAACTGAGACCTACTGACAGCTGAAAAGAGACGACTCTATCTCTTCTTAATTGAAGAATGCTGTAAACCAATCAGAAATAGTCAAGGGCAAGGCCCAACCGCTAAGGGAATAAATCATAAAAAGAGAGAAACTAGCTAATTTCTGGGGTAATTAGAACAATATCTGGAGCTGGGCATTGTGGCTTCTCCCTTTAACAGGTCCTCTCTTCATGTTCTTTGCAGTGCTCTTCTGTGGTCCTTGTATTCTCAATGTAATTGTCAGTTCATAACCTCTTGGATTAAATCCATAAAGTTACAAATGGTAATAGCTCAATATAGCCCCCTAAACGATGGGGAGCTCTGAATGTCCTACCAAAACATGAGATGATGCTTTCTACAATAAGTGATAGAAGCATCAAGAGGGGGTAATTAAAAGGAAAAATTAAAATTTTACATAACTTCCTGCTCCTTATGCATCTGTAACCCAGCTTGCTCCTTGCAAAGTCTAGATCACGTAGGTCTCAGAAAGTAGGGACTCACAATACTAGGAACTGGAGCTTATCTCACTCACCCTTGTTCTGCTCTTTGCAATCACCCTAGCCCCCGCAAACCCGCAAACCCATTTAATCATGCCTGTCCATGTATAAAAAACTCTGTAACCCCTTTGTTTGGGGCTCAGAGTTTGGAGTGTTAACTCCTCTGGGCCCCCCAGCATAATAGACCTGAGTTCTCCCACTCTCCAAGTGTGGTGCCTGGTTTCTCGAGTACTGGTTTCTACAACAGAATGGGTAAAGGGGTCAAAAGGTACAAACCAGGGATCCAAAATACATCAGGTGACTATAATTAACAATGCTACAATGTATACTTGAAAGTTGTTAAGACAGTAGATCTTAGGGACTTTCCAGGCAGTCCACTGATTAAGACTTCATGTTTCCAATGTAGGAGGTGCAGGTTTGATCCTGAGTTGAGGAACTAACATTCTACATGCTACAAGGTGCAGCCAAAAAAACAAAACATCTTAAAAATTCCCATCATACAAAAAATCTATATGAGGTGATGGATATATTAACTAACCTTATGGTGGTAACTGTTTCATATATATATGTATATATATATATGAACATATATATGTGAATATTATACATATATAAAAGCATCACACTGTATAACTTAAACCTACACAATATTACATACCAGTTATAGCTTAATAAAGCTAGAAATTAAAAGACAAGCAGCAACATGAAATAAAATAAAGATCATGACAATTAACTATTTGCTCCTGTAAGGCACATATGATTCAACATTTGAAAATAAACTGATGTAATTCAACAGATTAACAATAAAAAAGACAAAAACCATATGATTATCTCAATGCATGCTAAAAAGCATTAGTTCATTATTCATTCATTATAAAAATTTTCAGAGAGGTAGCACGAGAAATGAATCTCTTCAACCTAAACAGGAGCATCTGTAAAAATTCTACAGGTAATCGCATACTAAATGGTGAAACACTGAAGGCTTCTTCCTAAGATCTGGAAAAGGCAAAGATGTCTGTCTGCTCTCACAAGTGTATTCAACACTGTACTAGAGAACTTAGCTCATGCAACATGTAAAGAAAAATAAACAAAAAGCAAACAGATTGCAAAAAAGAAATAAAATTGTCATTATGCACAGATGGTATAATCATTTATAGAAAACCTCAAAGAATCTACAAATAATATTAGAATTAGTAAGTAGCAAGTCACATGATATAAGTTCAATAGACACAAATCAATTCTATATAATAGAAATAACTAGAAATTGAAGTTTTATAATTATCATTTACAATAGCATAAAAAGTCAAATATACATGGATAGTCTAACAAAATATTTATAAGCCTGTACACAGAAGACTACAAAATATTTCTGAGCGACATCAAAGAAGACTCAATTAAATGAAATTAATTATACACCATCTTCATGGATGGGCGTTCTCAATATTGCTAAGATATAAATCATCCCCAAATTGACCTACATATTCAATGCAATCAAAACCTCAGCAAGAAGTCTACAGAAATTTATAAGGTGTTTCTGAGATTTACCATGTAAAAGCAAAGGATCTAAAATAGAAAACTAGTTTTGAAAATTTAGGCAAATGCAAATTAAAACCACAATAAGATACCATTACATATCTTTTAACATGGCTGAAGTTTTTAAATTTAATAATACCAAGTGCTAAACAGAATACAGAGAAACTATAATTCTCTTACAATGCTGGTGAGAATAACAAAATGTATAGCTACTTTGAAAACAGTCTGGCAGTTTCTTGTAACATTAAACACATACCATATGACTCAGCAATCCTGCTTCTAGGAATTTACCCAAGAGAAAGGAAAGCATCTCTTTCTACAAAGAGTAATCCATGAATATTTATAGCAGCCTTATTTATAAAGCCAAAAACCAGAAACAATTCAAATGTCACCAATTGTTAAATGGATAAATAAGTTATGGTACATCTATACAAAGGAAGACTACTCAGCAACAAAGAAAACTGAACTACTGATACATGCAATAACAAGGAAGAATCTCAAAATCATTACACTAAGTAAAATAAATCCAGATGCTACAGGTCTTCCTACTAGAGGATAATCAGAAAAAAGCAGTATTAATCAGAATGGAAATCATATCAGTGGTTACCAGAATTTAGAGGTTGAAGAGGAATGACTATGTAAGAGATTTTATAGAGACTAGGGAAGACGAAGAGCTATTGATCACGGTAGTGGTAACCTGGTTGTATATAAAGAAACTCATTTAAATGTATATTTTTAAGTGAATTTTACTGTATATGAACTATAGCTTAAAAAAGCCTAACCTATAAAAAAAATTCAGTGTTTAGAAATGCATTTATATTAATAAAGAAAGTGAAGAGATGATTACTGTGAAAGTCAGGTCAACAGTTACCTAGGAAGAGGAGAACTGAGTGCTTCTGGAGCGCTGACAAAACTGTTTGGTGCTTTGGGTAAAGCCACAAGACTGTATGCTTCATAATTCTTTTTTAAACTCTGTATTTATATTTTGTGGGCTTTTCTTTAAGCATATTTTAATAACAATAAAGCATTTTGGGGTTTTTCTTTAAGCATGTTTTAATAACAATAAAGCATTTTAAAGTTAAAAAACAACCAAATATTTCTGTCATTTATTCATAAAACCTTATGAGGTAGTTCTTCCACTTTTGATAATAAGGTTCAATTATTCCAGGGTTTTCCCACAGAAAATAACTATAAAACTTACACAAATTTCAAAAAGCAACTCCTTGAAGACACCAAAGTGTGGAAGAAATAAACCAACCAAACAAACAGAACGTAGAGGGTATATATATATATGCTCAGAGAGAAGAGAAGAGAGCTACATGAAATTAAGTTTATCACTTTTAGAGCTTTTAGTCTGAGGCTAAGTATAACATTCAGTTCAGTTCAGTTCAGTTGCTCAGTCATGTCTGACTCTGCGACCCCATGGACTGCAGCACACCAGGCCTCCCTGTCCATCACCAACTCCCGGAGTTTACTCAAACTGATGTCCATTGAGTCGGTGATGCCATCCAACCATCTCATCCTCTGTTGTCCCCTTCTCCTCCAGCCTTCAATCTTTTCCAGCATCAGGGTCTTTTCATTTTTTTTTTTTAATTTTATTTTATTTTTAAACCTGAAACACTGTATTAGTTTTGCCAAACATCAAAACGAATCCGAATGAATATTCAGGACTGATTTCCTTTAGGATGGACTGGTTGGATCTCCTTACAGTCCAAGGGACTCTCAAGAGTCTTCTCCAACACCACAATTCAAAAGCATCAATTCTTTGGCACAAGTATAACATAGCGGAAAACAAAGGTCTCCCTGGTTAAAGGAACCAAAAAATTGAAGCCATGGAGCCATGGCTGTTGAGTGTGGGGGAATTCCAGAAAGGAAATAGAGAAGAGATCCCCCAGTTTTTTTGGCCACGTCTCTGACTGACAGCTGAACCATACATGTGGAACACTCATTCACAGCAGCTCAGCTAAAGACAAAAGATCTGAATTGAAACTGGAACCACTAGGCAAGAAAAACAGCCTTGCAGTTCAGTTCCAAATAAGTTAATTGCCTATCAAAACAAAAGTAACACACTCATTGCAGAATCTCCACATCTGTCGTGTAACTATTGGGTACTAACTATATGCCAGGCATTATGCTACATTCTGGGAGTATACCAGTAAGCAAGTTAAAGTTCTTGCCCTCGTGGAGGCTATAGTCAAATGGAAAAGAGAGCCATAAAAGTACAACAGAACTTAGTAAATGTTTTAATAGGAGAAAAAAAGGGAATATGTCATTGAAACACCTAATGCAAAGTAAATAGGACTTTCTAGAAGTTTTAACCAGCCAAATCCAAAGGAGTGGAGTATTCTGGGCAAATTCTAGAGGTAAAACAGATGGCACACTTAATAACTAAAACAAGTTGAGTATAGTTGCTGCATATATAGTAAGAAAAGAATGACAAGAGACACCAGTGAGTATAGCAGGGTCCAAAGTGTCTTAAAGAACCAAGCTAATAAGTCTGAACTTAACCAGGAACAACTAGAAATCTGTTAAAGATTTTCAAGCAGAGAAGTGAAGTATTTCCAATTTTCTTTTAAAAAAGCTATTTTAATGGCTGAACAGACAGTTCTATAGACTGTTGAACAGTCAGACTGAAGAAAGGTAAGACTGGAGCCAGAAAGACAAGTATAGAAGCTATTTCAGAATTCCAAATGAAAAATAACTTTATTTAGCTTAATAAAAGCACAAGGGCAGGAGGAGGCATGTACAATATATTTAAGAAGCTGAATTGATTGTACATAAAGAAAGTTACATAGTAGTGTTGGAAAGAAATATTGTGAATCTAACTGTGGGCATATTGAACTATAGATCTTTTTAAAAAATAAAAATGGAAATATTTAGCATTCAGGTAGATAGACCTAGAGTTTTGAGAGTGAGATCTGAAGCAGAGATAAAGATTTGCGTTTCATTAGCTCACAGGGAAAATTGATGCCTCAGGTATTAATGTCTAATCCTGGTAGATTAAAAAATGGTAGACATTTTAAACAAAAGAAAAGAAAAGAAAATCAATGGATTAGGGTAAGTTTTATATTGAAATTCCTAATTTCAACAGAAACAATTTATAGCTCAGTGAATTTCTGCTTATATATGATATATAAGCAGTGTATACAGTAACAATACAGCTTTCTCATCTAAGAAACAGAATGATTCTAATTCTCAGATGAGCCTGGAGGCCTAGATGAGTTGTGAAAACTAGGAGAAAGTTTTTTATAACAACCTAATCTAAATAACTTTAAGAAAAATATGTTTGGTTTTCATGAAGGGATTCTTTTCATACTTAAGGTAAAAGCATCCACATAATTTTCTTTTCCTCTTTAGAATTTAAGTGTCTACAAAGAGGTGGGGAAGGGTAAACAAATGTCAATTAAATACAGTTTTTCACACAACTGATATTGTCTTTCAATTTAATGAAGCACCAAAAAGTAACAGAAAACACAGAAAGAAGCAACTGAAAAATACATACATGCTAAAAAAAAGTAGAATATTTAATTTCAAACTTACCTTGCTCCTAAATTTTCAATGGTTATATATTCATCCTTTCTCACAACTTCAAACTGCAAGTGATGGGAAAAAAAAAGCCCTAAAGTAGTTCAATTTTCAAAATTCTTTAGTGTTACTTCTTAGCTTTAATGTTTGAAAGAAGACAGTGAGAATGAAACTATAGTGAATATACAACAAATAAAACAGAAGAAACAAGCTATAAACAATCTTAGTCAAATAGTAGAGCTGATCTCAAAAACCAGTTCTACTTTATATGGCCATAGGATTTAAATGCCAAATCTAAAAGAGAAGATCATACCTAAACATAATACATATATACATTTTTTAAATTTTGGTTTACTTACGGATAAACTAAAAAATCAAGAAGATATTTTATTAAAATGAAATAGCAAAACCAAGACTATAAAGGGTTCAGAAACTCTGAAATTTTTTTTAACCATATGTGGAACAGAATTAGATTATCATCCTCTGTGCATGATAGACTTTCATCACTGGTCATGGCCTGTTTTGTCAGTTTCTGTGTGTGTGTGTGTTTTATTTTTTAATTTTTTTTTACTTTTAAGTACCACTTAAATACTACTTTAGAGAAATCAACACAACAAAATGTTAGAGAGCTTAGTCACCATCAAAGAGAATATGACTAGGCTACTATTATTATAATTCCCAAATCTGTTCCAAGTCAAAAACATCATTCCAGTGAAGGAAAGCAAGAAAAACAAGAGAAGATACTCACCAAAATTTTGACAATTCCAGGTACCTCACATTGCAGCATCCTTACCATGTCACCCGTACATCCTTCCTTTAAACATTTTTTTCCACTAAAACTCTATAAATTTTATCAATAGAAAACAACAATAAATTATCAATAGATAAAATAATACGAACAATAAAAATAGAAAAAACCCACTGATGTGCAAAACTGATTATATTTATATAAAGTTAGAAGCAAATATTGCTAAACAGTAAAACAAAAGATGTGAACAAACACTTGAGAGTTAGCTGTTCAAAGAGAGTCCATTACTTGTACCAATGGATTTCCTATTTAAAATGTATGATCACACTTTTCTCTCTCATTTCTATTAATATTTCAAAATCTTTACATAGTTACATTATAAACTAAAATGACTTTGCTGCTCCCAGTGAAAGCAACTTCAAGCAAAATATACAAATTAAATAAGTGCAAAAAGAAATACTGAATTTTTATTAGATAAGTGAAGATTTCAGTGGAAAAGAAAGAATAAAAATTTGAGTCCTCTGATCCTGATCTTGCCATTTCCTCTGGTTAACTTACTTAGTTTTCTTTTACTTGTCTTTCTAAAGTTGAGCAATACCAATTGCCCTAACCATCAAAGAAAGTGAAAAGTATTTACATACTGCTTAAAAAATGAATAACTGTGCCTTATATAATGATTTTTACAATGTACAATACAAGTTTATCTGTTAATCTTCACAACCTTATAAAGTAGGTATTACTATCCTCACTTTATGACTTAGAAAAATGAGTTTCAGCCTAGTGTAAAAAAAAAACCCAGTAAGTGGCTCAATCTGGACTAGAACTCAGAACACTCAACACCATATACAATTGCTTTATAAGTATTTTCTGTGGTTTGCACAATGTAAACACTTTAGAATTAAACATTATAGACCCAACTTATGGCTATTACCTCATTAAAGAGTAAAGAGTAAGTAACAGACTCAGGCAATCAATTTCTATTTTAATTTCAGTGGAAAAAATTCAATTTAGTTATATGATTTTAGGCAAATATAAATAATACAAATGTATTTTGAAGGTTTTCTGTTGGTGTTTTTTTTTTTTCTGTTTTTTTTTTTTTTTGCCACACCGTGCAGCTTGTGGGATCTTAGTTCCCTAAGCAGAGATTGAAGCCAAGGCCTGGCAGTGAAAGAACCAAGCCCCAACCACTGGACTGCCAGGGAATTCCCAATAACACAAATATATTTTTGAAGACTATAAAATGTATCACTGTTCTCTACCTTTAAAACTACACAGTTGTCCTTTCTTTTTATTAAACAATTCTATTCTTTGATTTTATGTCCTTTATGTGAATTTCCTACAAAGACCTGTTTAATAAACGGTAATGATGACCAAATAGTGAAGAGAAAAGTATCAGAGAGAATAGGGAAAGAAAAATGGAGCGAGAAAGGAAGAGGAAGGATGTAAACAGAAAGGAATGAAGGGGAAAGAATAAAAAAGCAGGAAAGAGTAGAAGAGGATATGCTCTAGTAAAGTTTTAAAGGAAGTACAAATATAATACCTGATCATTTTCACCTGGATATTTTAAATTCTTGAACTTTTTCCAACAAATTTTATGGAAGTAAACACAGCAGCTCTTACTGCACATTAACTGAAAAAATCCCTGGAAAAGAGTAAAAGCTGTTGATAAGAAATCATGTAGATAAAGAAAATATCACCTTAAGTTACTTTTTATTATTCTATAACTAGATGAGCTTGGCATTGAGAATTTATCAACAGATCACTGGTAATCAAAGAACTATAAAAATCACTTTTATATCATTAAAGACAAAAAACAGGCAATAATTTGAATAAGTTAATATTTTTCATATGCTGTATACAACATCTTGTTGATATACAACAAAATATCAGAAACTCAGTGAGTGACCTTTGTAGCCGAACATGCTATCTGCCCCACTTTATCAGAACTTTTATATTTCTCTTTTCCTTCAGCCCCAATTCCATAGCATTAGTCCCTAAAACTTCTTTGTCATCAATCACCAGACCTTAGATTGGTGATAAACAGCTCCTGAGCTACTGTACTTGTGAATATTACAAAAGCACTAGCAAAGCCAATTCATTTTTTTTTAATTTATTATTGAAGGATAATTGCTTTACAGAATTTTGTTGTTTTCTGTCAAACCTCAACATGAATCAGCCACAGGTATACATATATCCCCTCCCTTTTGAACCTCCTTCCCATCTCCCGCCCCACATCACCCCTCTAGATTGATACAGAGCCCCCGTATGGGTTTCCTGAGCCATACAGCAGAGTGAAGTAATTCAGAAAGAGAAAGATAAATATCATATTCTAATGTGTATATACAGAATCTAGAAAAATGGTACTGAAGAATTTATTTACAGGGCAGCAATGGAGAAACAGACATAGAGAATAGACTTATGGACATAAGAGGGGAGGAGAGGGTGAGATGTATGGAAAGAGTAACATGGAAACTTACATTACCATATGTAACATAGATAGCCAACGGGAATTTGCTGTATGGCTCAGGAAACTCAAACAGGGGTTCTGTGCTAATTCATTTTTTTATTGACTCACGGGATATAAATAATTCCTGATCACAGTGAATCTAAGCTTTTGAGATTTTCAAGAGTTAAACAACTTCTCAACTGCATTTTGCTGTAATTAAATGAAGTACTTAAAAAAAATTAATTTATTTAATTGGAGGCTAATTACTTTACAATATTGTAGTGGTTTTTGCCATACATTGACATGAATCAGCCATGAAAAGATGCTCAATATCACTCATTATCAGAGAAATGCAAATCAAAACCACAGTGAGGTACCATCTCATGCAGGTCAGAAAGGCTGCTATCAAAAAGTCTACAAACAATAAATGAAGTACTTTTTAAAGAGTATTTTGATGAATAATAATATAACACTTTTCACCTAAGTTTAATTTTACATTTTTAAAACACTCAGTTGATTGATAATTACAGTACCTTATAATTGGTGTTCTTTAAAACGTCAGCTTCACAAGATCGCTCACAATCTAAATAACTGCAAATGGTCTGCTTCATTATATTACCCTCAGTTGTCTTGATGAAATTATTAAGAAGGTCCTAAATTTTAAAAATAAAAAATCTTATGAATCAGTAATAAAAAGACCACACATTTATATTAAGGTATAGGTTCATTTCATGTCCTTTTTTTGAAGGTGTTTTATGTTGTTTTTTTAAAATAGTTATAGAACCTATTTCCCTCAAAGAAAACAATACACAGAAGGGCCCTAAACATGAAATACTACATTTATTCCTGAATACAAACACAGAGAAAGTGGAAAAAGTACATTCGAAGCTATATGTCTATTTTCCATTCTAACTCATAACAGCCAGTGGGTTCCTAACAAGAATTACTTTCTCTGAAACAGATACAGAGAAACAACAAATTGTTGGAAACCCAACAGAGTCCTTGCCAGAACTGGCCCCCAAGCACCATGCTGGCAGTGGGACTACTGTAGCGGTGCAACAGGCTGCTCAGTCAAAATGGGCAGAGGCAGGGCCACAAATATGTTTCCAGTGTTCAGAGTTACAATTTTGAATGCAATCTCTGTATTTTAAAATGCTGGCTAAAGGTTGTGAAACATATTTTCAAGTCTAAGCTAAACAAGTCCTTAATACTGCCCCTTAGAGAGACATACCCATATATTCTGAGGGTATATGACATGATAAAGTAAACCTCTATAGACTATTTTATGCATCAAGTCAGCATTCATAACATTTGTTTAATGACATTCAGAATTTTATGAAGAATAAAAATGTTTTAACCAAATCAACTAGAAATTTTTAAATGTCAAGAAATAAAGAAGCAGCATCCAAGGACCTATCCATATGAAAGCAGTATATCCTATGAGGATAGCCAATAGGAAGTGCAGATGCTGAAATAAAAGGACAGGACTCATAGTATGTATATAGCTACTGTCATTTCACATATCTAATGCTTAATAGTTCAATACTGATCTACTGAGTTGCCCACCAAATCTGTTCCTTGTTCCTTTCTTCTTATTTTCTGCCCCAGTCATTGATACTCACTCATTCAACGAGTATTTACTGAGTGCCTGTTACGGGCTAGGTTGTTGTGAATGCTAGGAAATGCTAGATGTTAAGGATACCGCAGTGAACTTAGAAGGTCAATATATACTTAGTCCTCATGGAACTTACATCAAGCACATCTACCACAATCTATTTAATTTCCAACCAGCAGGCTTGAAGTCATCCATCACATAGTTATTCCATCACCCTTTACATGTAATATATTAGCAAATACTGTTGAGACTTCTCCCAAATTATACTGCAAATTTTTCTAATTCTCTTTCCATTAGTACCATTCTATGTCTTACCTAGATTACTAACTGTAACAACTGCCTAACTGGTCTCCTTCATCCCTGCCTACTATGTTCCAAAGCACTCTATAAAGAAGCAAAAGATCGTGTCAGTTTCTTGCTTAAAACTCTTCAGTGGCTTCCCACTATCTTATTAAGACTGACTTCAAGGTTCTGCAGAACTTGCAGCATCTGAACCCAGTACACCTATCCATCGCTGGCCCATCTCTTCAAATTCATCTCTAGCCTCACTCGCTATAAAATTCACATGATTTTATACTTCCAGTTCCTCAAACTTGCTCCTCAAGGCCTGAGGGCCTTTTCCCACTCAGTTCCATTTACCTAGAAAATTATTCCCCTACTCTTTACAGAGTTAGTTCCATTAGCAGTCTTGGGCTTCCAACTTAAATATCTCCTCCTGGAAAGGCCTTTCCTAACCACTACACATAGACACACATACACATTTATGCATATATACATATAAATATGGATACATGCAGGTATATGTGTCTGCATTTCCTCCATTTTCTCTATCCCAGTCCCTTGTTTTTCTTTAAAACACTGATTACAATTTGCAGTTATTTTATTAACTCCTCCTTTACCATAAATACAGAAACCATTCAAAGTCCTAAATTCTATAAACCATCAGATCGGATCAGATCAGTCACTCAGTCGTGTCCGACTCTTTGCGACCCCACGAATTGCAGCACGCCAGGCTTCCCTGTCCATCACCAACTCCCGGAGTTCACTCAAACTCATGTCCATCGAGTCGGTGATGCCATCCAGCCATCTCATCCTCTGTCGTCCCCTTCTCCTCCTGCCCCCAATCCCTCCCAGCATCAGGGTCTTTTCCAATGAGTCAACTCTTAGCATCAGGTGGCCAAAGTACTGGAGTTTCAGCTTTAGCATCATTCCTTCCAAAGAAATCCCAGGGCTGATCTTCAGAATGGACTGGTTGGATCTCCTTGCAGTCTAAGGGACTCTCAAGAGTCTTCTCCAACACCACAGTTCAAAAGCATCAATTCTTCGGCGCTCAGCCTTCTTCACAGTCCAACTCTCACATCCATACATGACCACAGGAAAAAACATAGCCTTGACTAGACGAACCTTTGTTGGCAAAGTAATGTCTCTGCTTTTGAATATGCTATCTAGCTTGGTCATAACTTTCCTTCCAAGGAGTAAGCGTCTTTTAATTTCATGGCTGCAGTCACCATCTGTAGTGATTTTGGAGCCCAGAAAAATAAAGTCTGACACTGTTTCCACTGTTTCCCCATCTATTTCCCATGAAGTGGTGGGACCGGATGCCATGATCTTTGTTTTCTGAATGTTGAGCTTTAAGCCAACTTTTTCACTCTCCACTTTCACTTTCATCAAGAGGCTTTTGAGTTCCTCTTCACTTTCTGCCATAAGGGTGGTGTCATCTGCATATCTGAGGTTATTGATATTTCTCCTGGCAATCTTGATTTCAGCTTGTGTTTCTTCCAGTCCAGAGTTTCTCATGATGTACTCTGCATATAAGTTAAATAAACAGGGTGACAATATACAGCCTTGACGAACTCCTTTTCCTGTTTGGAACCAGTCTGTTGTTCCATGTCCAGTTCTAACTGTTGCTTTCTGACCTCCATATAGGTTTCTCAAGAGGCAGGTCAGGTGGTCTGGTATTCCCATCTCTTTCAGAATTTTCCACAGTTTATTGTGATCCATATAGTCAAAGGCTTTGGCATAGTCAATAAAGCAGAAATAGATGTTTTTCTGGAACTCTCTTGCTTTTTCCATGATCCAGCGGATGTTGGCAATTTGATCTCTGGTTCCTCTGCCTTTTCTAAAACCAGCTTGAACATCTGGAAGTTCATGGTTCACATATTGCTGAAACCTGGCTTGGAGAATTTTAAGCATTACTTTACTAGCGTGTGAGATGAGTGCAATGGTGCAGTAGTTTGAGCATTCTTTGGCATTGCCTTTCTTTGTGATTGGAATGAAAACTGAGCTTTTCCAGTCCTGTGGCCACTGCTGAGTTTTCCAAATTTGCTGGCATATTGAGTGCAGCACTGTCACAGCATCATCTTTCAGGATTTGGAATAGCTCAACTGGAATTCCATCACCTCCACTAGCTTTGTTCATAGTGATGCTTTCTAAGGCCCACTTGACTTCACATTCCAGGATGTCTGTAGGTCAGTGATCACACCATTGTGATTATCTGGGTCATGAAGACCTTTTTTGTACAGTTCTTCTGTGTATTCTTGCCACCTCTTCTTAATATCTTCTGCTTCTGTTAGGTCCATACCATTTCTGTCCTTTATCAAGCTCATCTTTGCATGAAATGTTCCTTTGGTATCTCTGATTTTCTTGAAGAGATCCCTAGTCTTTCCCATTCTGTTGTTTTCCTCTATTTCTTTGCATTGATCGCTGAGGAAGGCTTTCTTATCTCTTGCTATTCTTTGGAACTCTGCATTCAGATGTTTACTATAATTTAATTATAACACCCCACTGTTTATAAAACCTTAAATGATCTGGCTAACATTTACCTTTAATATTTACCTCTCAAGTACAAGAAAAAAGGACAGGATTTTTTTTTTTTTAAGGAATATTCATAACAAGAAAATTCTTGGTAGATGATAGCTGAAATAATCATGGAAATTAAAAATTAAACTGAAGGATAGAGACAAGAATCATGTTGAAAATAATAATGATATGAAAGTCACTGCTCTACAAGGGTGCCAGCATCTCTATAAGTATGATATTCTTTCAACAGGGTAAGTTCATCTCAGGAGACACATGAGGATAGGAGCAACTGGGGCAGGGCAGGCCTCTGGTGGTACTCACCTGGAATTTGTCAATGCCAGATAAAGGGTACAGGCCAGCCCTCTAAGTTTCCTTTAGAAACTAATCACAATGTCTGGGAAGTAGGACTTCTGGTGGGCTCACAGGCATAGGTACCAATTAAAACAGGTAAGAACATGCTGGCCTAGAGCGAGAGCAGGATCATGGACACGCTCTGCTCTATTGTACATTAAACCTTTAGTTATTGAATTTTAGAGAAGTATGGCAAGAGAGGGCTGGAGGACAGAATAGGACACCTGGAATGCAGCTGGTTACCCAAATTATTTTGGGGGCAGAAACTATTTTCCAAGTAGTACGGAAATATTTTAACATTATAATAACTAGTATGATAGCACTAGTGTATACTGGCTGAATACTAGCTCTATGCAAAAAGATGAAGTTAAGAAAATCTCCTAGAAAGTAGAAAAGACAAAATATAAAAATTAGCATAGAAATAACAAAGTCAGAAATTCAGTCCAGGATGTCAAGCAGCTGAATAACAAACATCTCAAAAAGAAAGGAGAAAATGAAGAAGAAATCATCAAATTAAAAAAAAATAATAATAAAATGTCCTAGCACCAAAAATGGAGAAGGCAATGGCACCCCACTCCAGTACTCTTGCCTGGAAAATCCCATTGATGGAGGACCCTGGTAGGCTGCAGTCCATGGGGTCACTAAGAGTCGAACACGACCGAGCGATTTCACTTTAACTTTTCACTTTCATGCATTGGAGAAGGAAATGGCAACCCACTCCAGTGTTCTTGCCTGGAGAATCCCAGGGACAGGGGAGCCTGGTGGGCTGCCGTCTATGGGGTCGCACAGAGTCAGACATAACTGAAGCGACTTAGCAGCAGTAGCAGCAGCAGCAGCACCACCAAAAAAACGTAAGTCCAGAACACTAGGGATATACAGAATATCCTAAAAATTCCCAGAAAGAAAAAAATAAAACAGGTTACAAGCAAAAGATTGAGAATCAGAATGACATCAAATATCTCAAAAGTACTACTATTGGAAGCTAATGGATAATAGAAACATAATTTTTTAAATTAAAGGAAAATTATTTTCAACCTATAATTTTATACCCAGGCAAGATACAAGTAAAGTGTACAAAGGATAAATTATTTTGAGACTTGAAAGGTCTCAAAAAATTTAACTCCCATGTAAATGCTCTTTCTAGGAAGCTGCTGGATGAAAGCTACTCCCCCAAAACAAGGGAGTACACCTAGAAAGAGGAAAACTTAATCCAAGAATAGGGGATTTACACAGGAGAGGGGTAAGGGTATTCCCAGGAATAAAGGGAAACTCTAAGGCCACTTTAATAAAAATGTGTAACTATTTATAGGATGGGGAATGGGAAGTGTGTGTGTAAAGGAGATGTATAGGGAAATGACTATCTTCAACAGTAGGAAATCAAAAGACGATACCTAAGATGGAGAATTTTTTTTAAATAGTGATACAGCTTTTTAAAAGTACAGGTTAATATCAAAGGAAAATGCCTAGAGGGTTCAAATAAGTTATCAATAGTCAGAAACTACAATTAGAAATGATGAACCACAGACTGTTAAAATCTTTTAATATACTTAACAAACTGTATACATGTACTAGCTTGCATAAAACAAAAATAAAATTTGGATAAGAAAGAAAAATATTTTAAAAGGAGAAGGACTAGAAGAAAAACAATCAAGACCAAGTAGGAGCTGCTTCAGGTAAACACAGAAATTCAATATTTTTTTTAATGCATAAAATTACTACTTAATATATTAAGTCAAAGTTAAAAGACATATAATCATCTCACCAAACACCAAAGATTATCTTGCTTACTCTATTGATTACTGAGAGAGGTATATTAAAATATTCTACTGTGACTGGGAAGTCTTCTAGTTCTCCTTTTAGTTCTACCAGTTTTTGTCACAAGTATTTTGAGGCTACATTATTAGGTATATAGAAACTTTGAGTTGTTAAAGATTCCTAGAAAAATTGAATTTCTTATTTTTATGAAACATCCTTTTTAATCTGAGGAATGCATTTGGCTTTAAAGTCAGCTAAAATGTAAGGATCCATAAAGGTTTAAAGCAAAAGTTTGGAATAAGATACCTCACTCAAATGTTAACCAAGAGAAGCCTAATGTAGCTATTTTCACATTAAACAACTAAAAAGTGACCAATATGGCTTATTAGATGGGTAAAAATTACCCAAAAGGTAAAGAATATCCAGAGAGTGTGGGCTTCCCTGGTGGCTTAGATGGTAAAGAATCTGCCCGCAATGTGGGAGACCTGGGTTTGATCCCTGGGTTGGGAAGATCCCCTGGAGGAGGGCACGGCAACCACTCCAGTATTTTTGCCTGGAGAATCAAGCCTGGGTGGCTACAGTCCATGGAGTCACAAAGAGTTGGACACAACTGAGCGGCTAAGCACATGAGGGCAAAAAGCAATTCTTACACTCTGTCTTGAGAATATAAATCAGGACAAACTTTCTGGGAGGAAATGTGGAAATATACATGAATAACTTATACAAGTGTATAAACACTTCACAATTCCACCTCTAGAAATTTACACTAAGGCAATGATGTGAGAAATTAAAAAAGATCACTTTCTGTAATACTAAAAAACTAGAATGTTTAGGATAAACTAAATGTTCAATCCAAGGGAATTGGTTAACCAAATTAAAGCACAGTTTATGATAGACTATGAAAAATTATACTTTCAATATACAATAATCTACTTGCTGGCAAATTCACAATAATATATATTTTTATACTATAAATCAATGTATATAACATAACACCAATTTACTAAAAATAAAAGTGTTTATACATGTGTGTATGGAAATACATAAATGAAAATTCTAACAATAGTTTGCCATTTGAAGGAATATATGGATGAATTTTTTATCTTTGGCATTTTCACATTTTTCAAGTTTTCTAAATGACCATTTAATACTTTTAAAATTTAAATCAACAACAAAACAATGGCAAATATAATTAGAAAAAATAAGTTAACTTACATTTATCTCTAGCCATGTGAACTAGTACAACTTTTAATCTTCTTGTTATCTGGAAATGCTAACACATCCACCTCACTTCTCTCTACTTGTTGAATCATACTCACATTCTGTACCAGATAATGGAATCAAAATTTTCTCATACAAAAAGCTAATGTCCAATAAAAGAATATGTTTTCTATAGAATGACATAGCATAAACTGCACTTTATCAAAGATGATTCTGATTAGCCATAGATTAAATAATTTCTTACTTTAAAAGTTGTAGGTAAATCTTCATCTTCTGTAGGATCTATATTAAACCAATGATCATCTGTGTCTCCTATTTCTTGTAAGCTTTTATGAAACTCTAGCAGTCCTCCATTATATCTGCAAGGCATTTTAAAAGGTTAATTTGAACAAGACTCTGTAACTAGCTTACCAATTAGACAACAGGCAACCCATTTGTGTGTGTGTGTGTGTGTGTAAGTAGGATGATAATGTCTAGCATGCTACAATACTAAGATTCTCACCTATAATAGACTGAGATGAGATATAGGTAGAAGGGGAGGTAATAGATTATGTAGTAGCTCAAGCTTGAACAGTATGGGGGCCATGGTAATCAAAGGGGTTGTAGGGTTGGCTGGCTTTTGTCTTGGAAGCCTTGAAGAAAGAGAATGACCAGCACAGGTCAGCCAATGATTGACTCAGGGCACAATGAAAGACAGAGGCCTCTGAGGGCAGCATTTAAAGAGACCCTTATCTCTGACAGCCATAAAGATAATCTGTGCTGAAAATCAGGCCCAGATTTAACCACAAAGTGGAAGAAATTGGCTACTACTATCAACTAAGGGTACTCCGGGAAAGTTAAAAGGCCTCTATGGTAACATTTAAAGAAATCTGACCAACTCTAAACATAAAGGCAGACAATGCTGAAAATAAGACCCAGTATTTAATCACAAGGATATAACAACAGCAAAAACCAAAAGCACAGCCTCAACAAGACTATTACACTATCAGGACTCTGATATGGAATGAGTAGCCCATGCAAATATCTGTACATTATCTAAGGTACATGTCCCAAAAGATGATGCTCTTCTTCCTTCTCAAAATCCTCCCCTATCTCTGCTCATTGCCTAAATACTGAAAAATCTAGGATCAGGTACAAGCAAAGCCCAAGTGAAAAAAGAGGAAGAAAAGGCTTGTTCACCATAAGCATTGCAGACTTCACTACTTTCACTACTGTGCAGTGGCAGGAATGTGTCTGGGAGTGGATCCTAAGAGAGCTAAAGTGAAAGTGAAGTCACTCAGTCATGAAACTGAAAGTGAAAGTGAAGTCGCTCAGTTGCAAAGCCCGACTCTTTGCGACCGCATGGATAGTAGCCTGCACCAAGCTCCTCCATCCATGGGATTTTCAAGGCAAGAGTACTGGAGTGGGTTGCCATTTCCTTCTCCATGGAATCTTCCCAACCCAGGGATCGAACCCAGGTCTCTCACATTGTAGACAGACGCTTTACCGTCTGAGCTACCAGGAAGTCCAAGAGACCTAAACCAATGATCAAGTATATAGCTGGATAGGGAAATGTATACTGATATGGGGCAACTCTCCCATAATTCAGCATTTACTGAATGTAAGGACATGCGAAGCCAGTCCTAACATGTTGCTGAGGCTACTTGAAGCCTGGACACAACCAATGGCCTCTATAATAGTAATTGAGATGAAAATGTTGAAAATTTCTTGGCAGAGTTTTCAAGAAAGCTCAGGGAGGAAAAGATGGTAGAATGGACATAACACCATTGAATCCATTACCAGACAGGGTACCCTAGAAAGGTCCAGAGGACATTCCATTTTATTAATGCAGTAAGAAATACAGAGTAAGAAGGACATTTTGAGGTGGTGGCTGTTCTCTATAGGCCAGGGATGAAAGGAAATGCTGCTGCCAGACGACTGGGTTTTTTAGTGTCAATGATTTGGAAAATGGATTCTCGATGCCCATCAATAAAGAAAATAAACAGTAGGTAGTTCACATATCTGAAGGAAGGACAGCAGTCCAGATTCTTTGACTCAGAGCTATGTTAATTCTCTCCACAGTATTAAAGAGATTTTGATTATCCTGACTTTCTGTGAAATATCACAGTGGCAAACTACATTGAGAACATTATGCTAATAAACAGGAAGCAGGACGTCTTCTGGATAATAAAAACCAAGCACGCCAGAGGATGGACGATCAGCCTTTCAAAGAATCAAGGAACTACCATATTAAGTGATGCTTTTAGGGATTCAACAGTTGGGCCCAGCAGTAATCCTTCATAAGGATTTGCATAAGTAAATTTTTCCTAATTCATCCTTCAGATTTCAGCCAAACATTAATTCTTCAAGGAGACTTCTGATTCCCAAGAAACACATTGAGGTTCCAATAAGGACTTTAATTCTTTATTATATTTTCTTTCATAGCTCTTGCTCACATTTCATAATTGATTATTTAAATAACTGATTATTTTATTAAGGTCTATAAACCTTCACTATACTGTCAGTTACATGAGGAAAGAAACTGTTTTGTAAACTATTTTACCCCTAATACCTAGAGTAGTCTCTAATATATAATAAATGCTTAGAAATAAAATGAATGATTGATTCTACAAATGGCTAAGGATACACATATTGGAGGGCTTCCTTGTTGGCTCAGTGGTAAAGAATCTGCCTGTAAAGAAGGAGATTCAAGTTCAATCCCTCAGTTGGGAAGATCCCCTGAAGAAGGAAATGGCAACCCACTGTAGTGTTTTTGCCTGGGAAATCCCATGGACAGAGGAGCCTGAAGGCTACAGTCCATGGGGTTCCAGAAGAGTTGGATATGACTTTAGTGACTAAACAACATACATATGGGAAGTGAACAGATAGCCCATGTACATTCCTCTGTACCTAACTGCGTAATACCCAATATCCCTGGACTCAGAACTGGGACCTTTTCAATGTGTTATAAGCTCATTTATAACTTACACAGCCATTCCAAGTGGTAACAATATTAATAACTATAATTATTATTTATTAAGAATAGTATTTTTGTGTCCTAAGCACTGTGTTAATTACCTTAATAGGTGGGCACTGATATTAGTTCCAAAGATTAGGCTTAGCAACATTAAATTTCCTAGGGTCGTATACCAAGTAGTGATATAAAATGTATTTGAATAGGCCTATCAGACTCCAAAGCCTATGTTTCTAATGCCTATACTATACCACCTTTTATTGCCATGGCCTGTTAAATTTAATATTTAATATTCTCAAGTACATTAATGAAATGATCTACAGAATCAGTGACAGAAAAAAGAATCAATAGAGCACAAATGTCATGATCCCTGGTATATTGTGCAAACTTTATTCCCATTACATAATACTGAAAGTTAACAGACAAGAACTACCCATTAATTAAAATTCTTACCTCTTCTGAGCACATCGAAGCAAACCACGGCCAAAATAAACTAATGACATAAAGTTTTCACAAATTTCATTTTCTTGGATTACCATCTTCATCACTAGAAATTTATTCTCAGCTTCTATATAATCCTGTAGTAACATAAAACTAGGTTTGGCTGATGTAAAAATTATTTTTTCCTTTTACAATAATTATTTGCTAAACTAGAAAAGATAGAGCAGCTTTAATACTGATTCAGTCATTTGGTCATTTATTCACATCTCTATTTGTAGAATCTCTGCATATGATCCCATAAAAAATGTACTCAGTGCTTAATAAAACAGTTACAAAAGAACTTAAGGTCTTTAGTGTTTCAAAGTGAAACATTAAAATAATAATCTTTATGTCTAAAACTGACAAATATTACTAGCAAAAATAAGGGCTCTTCTAATGACTATGGGAATATAATTCTTCCTATTTTTTTTTTTCTAATTGGAGCACAAATCTTCCTAATTTTTAAATAGGAAATAAGTGACTTTTTGACCACATATACAGTCTCTTTTGGGGAAGGATCATCTTGATTATAAGCAATATAGGTATAGAAGTAAAGGTCAGTTCTAATAAATGTTTCAGTTACTATTATTAGAATAGGCACAATAGCCCCAATCTCCCTGAGGGGAAAAAAAGTACTGCATGGCCTCATTTTAAAACATCCTCTAGCACAACACATTAAACAATAATTAGCATTATGTGAAATTATTTAAACTGGAAATGTTTTCAGTTTGGCACTTATAAATTCTACTTCACCTAATTAACAAGTTAGACTTATTTATGAAACCAAGAAGAGAGTATAAATTTAAGAATACAAAAAGTAAAAGAGATATCAAGGCTGAAATTGAGAAATCATTAAAAATAAGCAAAAGAAAATGTTAAATTTGTAAGGACCCTTAGAGATCACCTAGTTAACTCCTAGATTTTTACTTTTGTACTTCACTTTATTTAATGAAGAACTGAGGTCAAATTCATATTTTATGTAAGAGGGTAAGATAAAAACCAGAGAGATTAAACTACACTACTACAGTAGAAAATGGATTAAAATGTATAAATGAAACAAGCAAAACAAAATTTTCTGTTTTATACAAATGGTATTTATTTCAAGGCTATATGCTTACATTAAGTTTATCTTATCAATATTTTTAGTTTCACAAAATAGTCTCTGGCAGAATTACTCTATATCTTAAAAACATGACAGAAAAGTCATGGAATGGTTTCAGTTTTTAGAGAATTTTTTTTTAAAAGCAAGATTTTAACTTACTAAAATGAAGTCAAAGTATGTGAAAAGATTTACTTGTAATGGACAAATAACACATACTACATACCTCTTTCTTTCCTCTTTCAGTGAGTGCTACTCCATACAAAAACAGTAATGTCAGGTAATAACCAATATTAATCTGATGTGCCTAAAAAGATAAAATATACCTTAGTTGATTATTTAGACTATGCTACTTCTCAGTATAGAAAGCTTAATTAAATACCCTTGGCCTATTTAATAACTATTAAAAGGAGCTAAATTATCATTTTATTATAAATCATCTAATAATCATGACAGAATTCATTTTAGATGTATTTAATAATTAGACCCAGAAGAAAGACAGTTAATAATCTCAAAATAAAACATTAGAGTTTGAGCAAAGAAAATAAAAGCAAATGCCATCAATATTTATTATACTAAAACTTTCCAAAAAATTCTAATTCTCCATTTTTCTCATTGTATTTTAGGTGAAGAACACTCTGTTGTTGTTGTTGTTATGTTAATGGCTCAGTTGTGTCCAACTTTTTGCAACCCCTGGACTGTAGCCCACCAGGCTCCTCTGTCCATGGATTCTCCAGGCAAGAATACTAGGATGAGTTGCCATTTCCTTCTCTAAGGGATCTTCCTGACCCAGGGATTGAACCCATTCCTCCTGCGTTACAGGCAGGTTTTCTACCATCTGAGCCACCAGGGAAGCCTCTAGAAACACTTTAGATAATAACAAATACCCAAGTATCTACCATCCAGCTTAAAAAGCACAAGGATCTCTTATCCAAGTCTTTTACTGTTCATGGGTGCTTTTGTTATAATACTGGAGCGGGGTGCCATTGCCTTCTCCGTTATGAACAAAACTTTTTCATAAACAAAGTTTATCACTTATTTAATGAAAAATTGAAACACAAATATTTCCTTCATGTCCTCCTTCAGAGGACCTTCCTGACCGAGCTCAAACCTGCATCTTTTGTCTCCTGCACTGGCAGGCAGGTTCTTTACCACTAGTGCCATCTGGAAAGCCCTTATTTAAAAACAGCCTATGCCAAATTAGAGATGGAGAATATAGATTGGACATTAGGAAGAGTGAGGATGGTAAAAGGTGTATGTGACTGTAAAGGGGCAGCAAAAGATTTTCATGGTGATGATACAGTTCTTTTATCATGATTGCAGCAGTGGTTATAAACATATGGCAGAGACCAATACACACCTGTACATAAAAAACCTTATCATATCTGGCCTGAGAATGTTATCCTTTGAAACACCTGCTTTCAAGTCTGACCCTTGGCTAGTGTCTGGAAATCTGGATTTCAAGAGTGTTACCATTGTTCTCCAACAGGGGTGGCTCACTGTGCTTAGACTATTTGTGCCAAAGAAGCAACTTATGCTGAACATCAGGAAGTTTCTTCTGTGAGTCCGGAATTTTGTTACATTTTAGACAGAGGATCGGAGAAGGCAATGGTACCCCACTCCAATACTCTTGCCTGGAAATCCCAAGGACGGAGGAGCCTGGTAGGCTGCAGTCCATGGGGTCGCTCGAGTCGGACACAACTGAGCGACTTCACTTTCACTTTTCACTTTCATGCATTGGAGAAGGAAATGGCAACCCACTCCAGTGTTCTTGCCTGGAGAATCCCAGGGACGGGGAGCCTGGTGGGCTGCTGTCTATGGGATCGCACAGAGTCGGACATGACTGAAGCAACTTAGCAGCAGCAGCAGTATATATCACCTCTTAGAACCTGTCCTGAAAGTCCTAAAAAAAAGATCATTTTTCCATCTCTGTGTACACCATTATGATATGGGAGTGGTGTCTTAGGCTACTTTGTTTGATGTCTGGGTAGTCCTTGCTTGAAGATAACTCTAATCCATCTTCTACACGTATGCAAAACTTAGCTTACTTTACTGACCCAATTATTCAAAGAACTGCCTTTTCCTTTTATGTCCTGTTCTATTGGTTCTTATTTTTGAAGCAATGTTTACATTTCCTCCAATTTTTCTCTATTTCTAAAGTATCATTTGACCTTGAATGTATGTCTTGTCAATTGTATCTCACATAATTACACAGATAATAGAAGTTCCAATTTTTACAAATACAGAAATATCAGTAGAATTACGTATAGAAAGGATAAACAAAAGGTCCTATTGTATAGTACAAGGAACTGTATTCAACATCCTGAGATAAATCATAATGAAAAAGAATATAAAAAAATGTATATATAACCAAATCATTTTGCTGTACAACAGAAATTAACACACTGTAAAATAACTATATTTCAATTAAAGAAGGAAATATCAGTAAAAAGAAGAGATGTCTATTAATCAGGAGGAAAGGAAGAAGTAGTTTTTGAAGTTCATAACTCATGTCTAACTGGGAAAGCCCATTTATACTAGTTCAAAGTTCTCTATTTAAGATGAACAATTTTATGGTAGGAAAGGAAACTAGAATAGGCTCATTAAAGAGATGAGGTCATGAGAAAGTACAAGACAGATGCAAGAAATCAATTTATATGTATTTCTAGAGGTAAGTAAGGAAAATACAAATTGGCCTACACCTTAAAATAAGCATATACTGGATGCTCTCTCATTGAAAAATGTTGTCAAATCCACTATTTCAAACTTCCAAAAGAAAACACTTACAGTATAATTAGTAGCTTGAATGTTCCTAAGTGCTGCTTCTAGTCGTGTTATTAAGAAACGTAAGGTCAAAGCAGGAACAATTTCCTCCCCATTCTGGCTATTGGTCGCAACTTCTCTCTGTGAAAAATAATTTGGTCAAAAATTTCCTTAAGTTACAACAAATATCAACATTTATTTTTATTAAACAAATAATATATGCTAATCATAGAAAATCTAAAGAATAAGGAGGCCTTAAAAAAATCCACACAACCTAGATAAAACTGTTCTTATATTTGTTTGTTTTTAAGGGTTTGACAAATCTTTATAACTACTTCCTCAAAATACTAAATACCAACTTTGCAAAAGAATTGGTAATGTCCACTCCTACTTCAGAGGAAAGTCATAATCCCACTTCCTTCTGATACCTTCTATTCTCTAACATAGCTAAAAACTTCTTTCCAGCCCTAAAACTCTAGTAAGCAGGAAGGTTGGCTTTAAAAATACCAACACCAGGGCAAATCATCTTATGCTGTCATCTAATTGAAACCAAGTTAATATATAAATTATGTACCATAGTTTGTTACTTAAAAGGATGAAATAAAGGAAGACCTATGTCTTATTTCTGTGTCCATTCCCCAATGCCTTGTACCCCAAAGTGCTTGGCTTAAATTACATTTGGAAATTTAATCTATACTTTAACTCAGCTTCCAGTTTCCAATATTCTCCTGTTCTTCTCCTAGGTTAACTAGATACTTTACTTCAGTCTCCATAACATTCAATTTTCTCTATCAAAACACATCCCTAGATAAAGTAATACAGCATCATCTTTTTAAATAGTGTCTACACATTGACATTTTCCAAATTTATATTTTGAGCTCAGAACTATCATCTGAATTTCAGACTCATCTAACTCATATACTCAAGAATATCTCTTGAATCTGAGAAGGTCTATAAAATATAACACTGAAGGTCTACCTTTGCCAAACAGTTTAGGTAGTTTCAGAGCAATACTCTCAATCAGAACTTTAAAAAGCTGAATAAAGTACAATTTTTTTTTTTTTAATTTTGAAAGCAATGGACTACCAAGGCATTAAAATCTATGGGGCCAACATGCAAGAGAGGAGGAAGGCCCAGAGACAAGAGACTGATTTTGCAGCCACTTTTTTTTTCTTAATGCAACTGCTGTTTTCAGTTGTGGCTGAGAGGTTGAAATGCTAGGCAATGCTTTCAACAAAGTTGTGGAGCTGGGAGGGAAATTGGGAGTGTATGACCTACCAAGGAACAGGGTCTCTGGTAAACACCTTATTCTTTTGGTTAGAATCCTGAAGAAATTTACCCTTAGAGTAAAAGTGTCTGTTTTGGTTCCAATTGGAAGCAGACCCTAACACAAAGATATGAATGCAAGTACTTTATTTGACAGGTGCAGAGAACAATGGTAGTGGAGTGAAGAAGGGAATCACAGAAGAGAAAGCAGGCTTTAAATTAACAGGTGTGTTATTAAGCTAGTTACCACAGTGGCTCACTAGGGTTAATATAACATAAACCATTGAAAAATTCAACCTCAGTGTTATTCAACTTAAGGAGAGAGAGAACTGGGATTTTTTATACAGTAATTCCCAAGGCTTATTGATGGTGTGCTTTCTGAGGTCAGGGAGAGTACTAATTCCTTGAGATCTCTAAAATTCTGTGAGAATTATAGCTTTCTACAGTTCCAGGTGGCACAGTGGTAAAGAATATTTTTGCCAATGCAGAAGACTCAGGAGATGTGGGTTCAATCCCTGGGTGGGTAGATCCTAGGAAATGGCAACGTGCCCACAGTATTCTTCCTGGAAAATCCCATAGACAGAGAAGACTGCTGGGCTACAGTCCACGGGGTTGCAAAGAGTTGGACATGACTGAGTGACTAAGCACGCATGCATACAGTTTCAGGAAAAAAAAAAAAAAAGCCTGAAGCATAGAAATGTAGATATTGAAAATTAGAAACTGTCCAGAGTATACTGAAAGGATTCAAGGGGCCAAGGAATATGGGCAGGGCACCGACAGTATCTGCTACAAAGGGTAAGCCACAAACAGACACTTCATAGAACAGAAGTGAAGCTTGGAATCATCTCAATCCCTAGCTGAATTAAGTGATCTGTAAGAAAAGCACAAATAATCATTACTAAGAAAGATTCTGCCTTGTTTTTCTAGTTCTCAAAAGAAGATTGCCTGAAACCAACCCAGGCAGCCATTGTAAGTAGCAGAATTCTGTATTGACTTACAATAAACATATTTCAGGTGAAACATGGTGATTTGACATTTTTCTTATGACATCCTTATAAAATGATGACTGCAATAACACCAGTTACCATTCATCATTATACAAACTTGTTATAATATTATTGACTATATTCCTTAGGTGTATATTATATCCCCTTGACTTATTTATCTTACAGCTGTAAGTCTGTATCTCTTAATCCCCTTCAGACAAAATAGATGACTATGGAATTTGTATTGAAGCTTTCAAGTTCATTTATTTATGAGTTTGGTTATCTTTGCCTTTTTTCTTCACATTCTTACCAGGCATTTGTTTTATTCTATTTCATTAGATTTGGCTATCTTTATTCTGTTTTTAAACTCTGCTTTTAATTTGCTGTTCTTTCTTTAAACTCTTGAATTTTGTTTAGATGACTGGTATTCAACCTTACTTCTTTTTCTACTATATGCATTTCAAGCTACAATAATCCTTGCAGCAGAGCTTTTATCTGCTGCTGCTGTTGCTGCTAAGTCGCTTCAGTCGTGTCTGACTCTGTGCGACCCCATAGACGGCAGCCCATGAGGCTCCCCCGTCCCTGGGATTCTCCAGGCAAGATCACTGGAGTGGGTTGCCATTTCCTTCTCCAATGCATGAAAGTGAAAAGTGAAAGAGAAGTCACTCAGTCGTGTCCGACTCTTAGCGACCCCATGGACTGCAGCCCACCAGGCTCCTCTGTCCATGTGATTTTCCAGGCAAGAGTACTGGAGTGGAGTACCACTGCCTTCTCCGAGCTTTTATCTAACAACACAAATTATGATACATGCTTTTCATATATTTTAGTTCCAAAATATATCTAATGTCCAATGTGCTGGCTTCTGTGACCCCTAGATTAACTAGATTAGAGGTATATATCTTAATTTAGGAACGATGATTTTCTAGTTTGTATATCTGACTGGTTCCAAATAGGAAAAGGAGTACATCAAGGCTGTATATTGTCACCCTGCTTATTTAACTTATATGCAGAGTACATCATGAGAAACGCTGGACTGAAAGAAGCACAAGCTGGAATCAAGATTGCCAGGAGAAATATCAATAACCTCAGATATGCAGATGACACCACCCTTATGGCAGAAAGTGAAGAGGAACTAAAAAGCCTCTTGATGACAGTGAAAGAGGAGAGTGAAAAAGTTGGCTTAAAGCTCAACATTCAGAAAACGAAGATCATGGCATCCGGTCCCATCACTTCATGGGAAATAGATGGGGAAACAGTGGAAACAGTGTCAGACTTTATTTTTCTGGGCTCCAAAATCACTGCAGATGGTGACTGCAGCCATGAAATTAAAAGACGCTTACTCCTTGGAAGGAAAGTTATGACCAACCTAGATAGCATATTCAAAAGCAGAGACATTACTTTGCCAACAAAGGTTCGTCTAGTCAAGGCTATGGTTTTTCCTGTGGTCATGTATGGATGTGAGAGTTGGACTGTGAAGAAGGCTGAGCACCAAAGAATTGATGCTTTTGAACTGTGGTGTTGGAGAAGACTCTTGAGAGTCCCTTGGACTGCAAGGAGATCCAACCAGTCCATTGTGAAGGAGATCAGCCCTGGGATTTCTTTGGAAGGAATGATGCTAAAGCTAAAACTCCAGTACTTTGGCCACCTGATGCGAAGAGTTGACTCATTGGAAAAGACTCTGATGCTGGGGGGGATTGGGGGCAGGAAGAGAAGGGGACGACAGAGGATGAAATGGCTGGATGGCATCACTGACTCGATGGACGTGAGTCTCAGTGAACTCCGGGAGTTGGTGATGGACAGGGAGGCTTGGCATGCTGCAATTCATGGGGTCGCAGAGTCAGACACGACTGAGCGACTGAACTGAAGTGAACTGAACTAATTTCTAAATCAACTGTACAAATGTTAGAGAACATGCTCTGCATGTTTTGATTCTTTGAAATTTGATGAGACTTGTTACGAACTAGCACACGGTCAATTTTTGTAAATATTCTAAGTGTATTTAAAAATAATACATTTTTGTCACTGTTAGGTTCAATGTTACATATATATAAATGAATAAATAAATAGACCAAATAAATTAGACTAAGTTTGCTACAGTTCTTCTAGCTTTGTGTTCATGTTCTATCACTTATTAAGACAGCTGTGTTAAAATCTCCCTCTGGGACTGCTGATTGATTGATTTCCCCTTTAGTATTATCAATTCCTGTTATCTTATACATAAAATTCCTGCATATATTTGGGTCTACTTCTGGAATTTCTCTTCTATTTTCCAGACTTATCTGTAGAGTCAAGAGCAAGTAACACAATCTTTTAGTTATTAGAGCTTCATAGTAAGTTTTAACATCAAAGTGGGCGAACTCCCAGCCCTTTGTTTCTACAATGCTTTCATAATTTTCTTGGCTATTCTTCCTTAAATTTCTGATTTGAACTTTAGAATTAGCTTTGGTAAATAGAAAACCCTCTTGTTATTTTTCTTAGAATTTTGTGATATTTGTAAATTTTAATTTCAGGCAAATTGGCATTTCTATCACACTGTGTCTTCCTATATCTATTGCTTCCCATTCAGGTCTTCACATCTTACTTTTTAATACAGTCTTAGAAATTGAAATTTTTACTTATTGTTTTAATGTAGTATTGATTTCTAAACTTAAATGTGAAAAAATAGGTGTTTCGGGGTACCTGCTACAATGTAGATTCCCAGACCTACCCCCAGAGATTTTCATTCTCTGAGACTAGTATCAGGGTCAGAACAGGTTCATGTAAGTGGCTTATAAAAAACTTTGAGAAACACCAATTTATTTCTTGTGTACTTCTTAAGTGTTTTCTTGGGTATTTTATCTTTTTTGTTGCTATCAGAAGTATTTTTCTTTCATTCTTACCTTCTAATTGTCTATTGTTTATATAATAAAGGCTACTGATTTCTATTTCATATTGTGGTCTCTAGGTGATTTTCAAAAGATGAGAGGGAAAAAGTGGCATTATTCCATCAATTTCAAACCAGAATTCATATTTGTGGTATACTACCTCAGTTAAGGTTATAATTGTACATGAAGTCTTTGGATATTTTTAGAGCTTTTTTGAATTTTTAATCATAATAGTATTAATTTGTTTCATGGAAATAATTAATAATATATTCTTGCACAGAAAAAGTAAATCTGACCTTTTCGGGACACCTATGGTGTTCTGTCTCCTTCCCCCAATCAACTGTCACAAAGAAGAGTAGATAATCATTTTCTTTAACTTTGGGAAATTTCATTAATTTACAAACTAATGGCTATCTTGTGTCAAAAGCTTCACAAATTATCTAGAAAAACTATAAGATGCAAATCAACAATCTATTCTCTAGAATATTTATCTCATTAAAAATCTAGAAGTCTTATTATTTTCTTTATATTTTATATTTTTAAAAAGCCATCAGCATTTTACAAATTTGGAAAACTTAAAGCAGTTCCCTCTTCCAGAACAGTATGTTGCCCATTATTAGAATTCAACCCTAGACCTTATAAGCTAGTAACAGCTTATAAGCTACTAACCCACATCCTTGCTATTATTCTTGAAAGGCTAGCATCAACTTTATTTAATTAATAAAAGTCTAAACTGAAACCAAAGCCCTTCATAAGGTGTAAAATAGTTTCAAGAACTTAGTGTCACTGTTACGGTAAAGAAAGAAGGAAAGAAAGGGAAGGAAGAGGACGGAAAGAAGAAAGGGAGGGAGAGAATGAGAAACGACGGGAGGGAGGGATGAAGGGTCATTGTAAAGTAATAAGAAATACAAATATTGATCTGTCCCCAGTTCCTGCCAATATTTGGTCTTTGACTCTGGTTCTAGGCACACAGCTCCTAAAACCCATGGAATTTCCTGGATGACAGGGAAGACAGTGTCTTCTGTTCTAAAGTGGTAACTCTTCGTGGGATCCTGGACAGATACATGGGCACCAGAAAGATCAAGCCATGATTAGAAATTTGGAACTTTTAGCACCATACCCCTAAAGAGGGGAGGGAAGCTGGAAGGTAAATTAATAATTAATACATCAGCATACCTACATGATGAAGTCCCTATAAAAATTCTAAGACTATGGGGTTTGAAGAACTTCCAGTTTGTACATGCCAGAAGAATGGTGAACCCCAACTCCAAAAGGAGAGAAGTTCCTGAACTTGAGACCCTTCCTTGCCCTATTATCTCTTCATGTGATTGTTCCGCTGTATCCTCTATAAATCACATCCTTTATCATGTAATTAACTGGTAAATGTGTTTCCCTGAGTTTTTTGAGCTGTTCTAGCAAATTACTGCACTCAAGAGGGATCATGGCTGAGTATACAAGTGTTCACTGACTGGCCAATGGATAGCCAGCCAGTCAGAAGTACTGGGAAAATCGAGGACAGGTGATTGGCATTTGAAGGGGAGTAGTCTTAAATTGGGCTCTTAACTTGTGGGATTGGATGCTAACTCTAGGTAGATAGTGTCACACCTGAAGTGACTTGTAGGACACCCAGAGAATGCTGGAGAATTGACTGGTGTGGGACTAAACCCACATATTTAGTGTTAGAAGTGGTGTGAGTATGACAGTAGTGTGACAGTAAAGGAACACAGTGTGTCATATAGAGAGAGCTATACTTCTGCCCCAAATACCAAATTATTATCTTACCTGCATAGTTTGGAAGGAAAAATCTTCTTGTAAGAACTTCTTGACGTGAGGAACCACACCTTTTGGTAGAGTGTTAATTGCATTCAATAATTTCTTCACTTCTAATAGTAGGTTAACAGGAACAAGATCAGTAGGTGTGTCCTTTTCCTGTTTGTCCTAGACAACATTTTTTAAAATTTACACAATTATTCATGATCTTATTCACTCCAATATTAAAACCAGTTAACGTATTTTTTTAAAAGTACCTTTCCATGCTATATGTGATCACTTTGACAGACTACAGAAAATCCCCAAAAGACATTCTCTCTGTTCTCAAAGAATGTAAAACACAACCAGAAGTTTAAGATTAATAGAAAGATGGTAACAATAACCCTGTGTACAAGACAGCAAAAGAGACACTGATGTATAGAACAGTCTTATGGACTCTGTTGGAGAGGGAGAGGGTGGGATGATTTGGGAGAATGGCATTGAAACATGTATACTATCATGTATGAAACGAGTTGCCAGTCCAGGTTCGATGCATGATACTGGATGCTTGGGGCTGGTACACTGGGACGACCCAGAGGGATGGTATGGGGAGGGAGATGGGAGGAGGGTTCAGGATGGGGAACACATGTATACCTGTGGCGGATTCATTTCGATATTTGGCAAAACTAATACAATTTTGTAAAGTTTAATAATAAAATAAAATTTAAAAAAAATCAAAAAAACACAAAAAACAAACTCAAGAAGCTTTAATCTAGGGAAGGCCATTATAAATGCATTTATAAGTTATAACAAAGCATAGATTCAAAGATGGGGATAATTATATCTTTTTTTATTGTGGCAGGATGGGAAACATGAATGATTTTAGGCTTAAATGTGAGTTAAGCCTCAAAAAATGACTGCCCTTGAGAAATACACAGCATGTAGTGAATTGGTCCATTTAAAGGCATAAAAAATGCTAAGTTTAAAATATTAAATAGGTTAGTCTACAAAATAATATGAAAACTATCTCCAATAGTGCTTTTTACATTATGCGACTAATGCTTCAGCTACTACATACAGCAATCTGAAAATGAATGCAGTTGTAATACTTTAAATTATAATTAATTAGCACAATATAATCTACACCTAACCTCAATTCAGTCAGAGCTGAATAAATAGTAATAATCTTGGGACTTCAGGAACTGATCCTTATAGACTTAATAAAGCTGTAATTAATGGTTAATTGATAACTATATAGTCAAGTCTTGCTGAATTTTCTATTAACATTAATTGTGAGAAACGAGTGGGCAACAGAAATGAATAAATGTCCTGGAACGGATGGATAATGGCCTTCCTTCAAACCTTAACAAGATACCACAGTTCTTACACCCTGCTGAAACTTTGGGATTATGAATATGCAGCCACTGACCTATGTATATAGAAACATTTTTACTGCAGAGGCCATGTAGAGTCACTGAGAAGGCAAAACAGTCACTGGTATGGGGTGACTCTGACTTCAGGTTTCTAACAGACCTGGAACTACCCAGAAAAAAATAAGGTCCAATGCAGGACTACTCCTCCTCCCCTCCCCTTCTGGGTTTGAGTCTTAAATTGAGATTCCTTCACCACCTACAACACCAAACAAATACATCTTGCATTTTATGGTACACATCATTATATTTACATGCAAAAATGTAGGAAATGTTAACAGTTTGCTAATCTCAGTAAGGACTATATGTGTTCACTGTATTCTTACAATTTTATTGGTAGGTCTGAAATATTTCAAAATGTTAATTAAAAAGAGCTTCTAAAAAATAACCAAACAAACCTTTACAAAGAATGATCATTGTCAACAGTGCATGTATTTCAAAGTAAAGATCAATTCTGAAGTCAAAAGTCATTGCAGAATCATCTAAGACTAATTATCAAATTGGTACACAAGTAAGATCATGGCATGAATAAAATGTTTTCAACAGGAAATACTATAAGCTTCATGTTTGTTAAATAATCTTATTATAAACACAATTTTTAAGTTGTCAAAATAGTTGGTACTCAATCTATTTTTGCAAAATAGATTTAGCATCTAAGCCAAAGTCAACTTAAACTTTCTACCTCCTTTGCCTATGTGTTCTGAAATCTGTATCTAGAAATGGCTTTTCTGGATCCAGTCCCCCTAGTCCAGGTGTACATCCCTATGTATATTTGTACATGTTGTATTTTCTCTGCAACATTATTTTAATAACCTTATGCAGGTGAATACTATAGTTATGTTTATATATTTTTCTAAGTTACTAGACAACTTTTATAAACTTTATTAACAAGTGGACATCATTCATTGTATAAAACTATGTAGAAAGTAAAAACTGCATTAAAAAGAATCTATCAAACAAATATCTCTCATCAAGGCTTCACTAAATATAAATACATATGGCATTCACAAATGTCTGTATCTTTTAATCTACTATAAAGTCTATTGTTGCTGGTAACAAGCACTTTGTATTAGTGTATAATTAAGTTATTCATTTAGAACTGGAGGTTCTGACAGTAAAAATAAAAACAGGAAAAAGAATTAACTTCCGAAACAAATCAACGAAATTTCTTACTAAATAAAATTCTTTGTGTATGTTTTCTTGCTATGTGTATAGTGTTCATCTTGTTTGAATTTTGCTTAAAAGGATAAATAAGAGATATCTTAAAACTGATTATTGTGATGTTTCTGGGTAAGTCAATTCACTTATCTACTAATTTTAACTTACAGTGAGGATGGATGTTTATAATAACTTTGAGACACAAACATCAATTATGAAAAAAAGATTTAGTGATGACCACATAAGTAGGAAAACTTTTAGCAGATAATTAAACTGATTAGATTTAGTATTCTATTCTCATACAACATTAGTTAACTAAATTTTCTCTTACCAGTTGATCAGTTGATTTGTCTACCTTTTTCTTGGTTTCCTCTGTAGCCTGCTCTTCCAGAGGAAGATCCCTATTTTAAATGAAAAAGAAAGGTATATTCAGAGCATCTCCTTACAAAGAACACAATTAAAAATTTTTGATGAATTTTTTCCTGTATTAGTAAAGACTCTTAACATACGAATTTTTGCCTGAAAGTTTCAAAAGTGTAAACAATACGTACCAAAGCCTGGTAATAGTGGTACGTGCTATCTCTCTTTAAGGACTCACGACAAAGAAAAGAAATTATTCCAAGTCCTTACTGGAATGGTGGCAGAGAGAACAGAAAATTGATGTAAAAAAATTTTCATCTTTAACAAACACACAATAGATCAAAATAATGGGAAAAATTAACTTTATAGCACTGTTTCAGTGTAAAGGAAAAAAAAGATTGATATTTTGTTTTGTGTGTGCAGGTGTGTGTGTGTTTATGAAAATAATTAAGGTTTGGGAAGTGTCTATCTTACATAGTTTTTTTTTTTCCAGCTTCTTAGCATCAAAATTATCTGGTTTTCCAAAGTGGCTTTTGTAACTGAAATAGAACAGTATCATATTTAGAAATTATTTAACTATTTCTGTAGAAAGGAATAACAAGTTTTGCTTTTGACATGTACTTGAAATGTGAACATATGCAGTATTGTTTATTGAACCAAAAATTTATTTATAAAATTGCTTTTGCCTGCATACAGAACCATGACACAAGATCTGAGAACCATAACATAGGGTCATATATGATTTATATAATCTGCTTAATTCTATATTCTAGCAGAGAGAAAACTGAGAGAGAAACCTCAACTGATTTATTCAGAATTGTACTTTATACAATTGATTTATTCAGAATTGTACTTTGTAAATATCCTATTTCACTTTACATTTATATACTCATTTGACTGACAATCATTTATCATCCACTATGTGCTAACTGATTTTGTCAGGGGAAACTGGGGCAGATAAACAGTACAGAACTGTCTACACAGTGAACATTACAACAAAAGCTGATTTATACACACAAACAATATTTTACAACAGGAGTCAGTGCCCTTTAAAATGTCATGGTAAAAAGAAACCTGTTAACCATTTTTTCCTGCACTTCTAAGCCCCATTCCAAAGGGAACACAAGGCATTTGTGTTATCAAGGAATGAAAAATACTAAGCAGTCTTCTGAAGCCTGTTAAGGTTTGAGAGAGTACAAAATGTTCTTGAAAGGTATATTATACCTATTGACTCCACTTTAGGATCATTTATTCCTTAACCCAGTAGTTCTCAGTCCCAGATTTTAATGCATATTAAAATTATCTGTGAAGCTTTGGAAACATCCAGATGTCCAAACCCTACTTCAGAACTTCTTAAACAAAAGTGTGGAACATGAGCTTCGATATGTTCCATCGGTTCCATAACAAATTTTGATGTGAAAACTTGACTAATCTGCACTTTCTCCACAACATTAAAAGTAGTCTAATAAAAGTTGCTAATGAAATTCTATTTGCTACTCCAATAGCTTTGTCTTGGGTCCTCATTTAGTGACCCTTTCTGCATTATTTAACATTATACATCATATATTCCAACCCTCCTTGAAAACCTCTACATCCTTTGCTGCTATTGTTTCTTCTCCTAGCCCCTCAGCTGTCCACTTATCAGTTTGTACCACTGGCTATCCCTCTTCCTTTCATTTACCTTAATATTATTTTAATAATATTTACATAGAACTGCATATGTTAACATTATCAAACCATGCTCCCCATGTATTAGATCAGGACGGTACCCCAGTGGTCATATATGGCATCTACTTTATTCTATTGATGGGTAAATTAATGCCCAGAGAAGTCATACACTAGAAAGCAGCAAAGCTAAAATAAAGTGCAAGACTAGTATTTTTTTTTTTTTTTGCTCTTCTGCTACTTCTACCATCTGTGTACTTTACTCTGCTGCTAGGAAAAGCTGAAATTTTGCTATAATAATAAACCTGAAATATATATATATAGCATATAGTAATGTTCCATATTTAGCCCTCTTTCTTCTTACTACATTTTCTATTTAAATCAATCTCATTTATGCCCACGAATAAACACCCTCAAATAGGAATCAGGTTCTTCTTATTCACTATTTTTACCTTCAAGTTTCCAGCTCAACATCTGATATAAAGTAGGCACTCAAATATTTATTGAATGTATGAATATACAAACAAATAAGTAAGCAAACTTCCATGAATTCAAATAATAACCCATTCCAATGATTCACAAATCTGTATCTGCAACCTTAATTGTTCTTGGATGTTACAGCTACATATTTCCATCCACCTATTTGACAATCTCCGTAAGACTATCTTAGCGACACCTCAATCTGCTCATAGCTAAAGTTGAACTCATTATCTGTCCTGTCTTACTTTCTCAACACTCATTAAAACTATTCTCCTTTTGTGATCTCCATGTTACTTAACAGTACATATTTCCTTGTGATCATTAGAAACCTTCAACCTATCTCTACTTCTCCTCTGCCCCTTTTCTCATAACTTTGAACAAAATAAAGCTAACTCATCAGGAGTCAAACTCCTCCCCAAGAATTTATCTTAAATACTTTTTTCTTGCTGTTTCCTCCACTAAACAACCTCCCATGTGACCTGCTTCTACATTCATCAAAAGCTATCTTTATCCTTTAAAGCTCAGTCCAAATGTCACCTTGTAAAAAGCCACTGAACCCCCCCCACCGTCAATTAGTGTTTCATTCTATATACAGGCATAGCATTTCTACTATAATACTTACACATGCATTTTGCCTAAAGATAAAACAACTTTTTATATATCTTCTGACTATATTATAATTCTAAGTTGTTGTTCAATTGCTAAGTCACGTCCAACTCTTTGCAACCCCGTGGACTGTAGCACACCAGGTTCCTCTGTCCTTCACTATCTCCAGGAGACTGCTCAAATTCATGTCCATTGAGTCAGTGATGCTATCTAAGTACACGTATTTTATTTTAGTCTTATTCCCTAAGTGTCAAGGAGGTAATTAAATATTTGCAAAAACAACACATTGCTTATTATATGAGATAGGGCAAGGTGAGAAGGAGGTCTCCAATACTAACCAGCTCTTTGCTATTTTATGGGAAAGGTATAAGCAGGATGAACTTTCCCTAATTGGAGGGGAGAGATTGACATTTAGCCTAGGCCCAGTTGAACCACTCAGTAGTCTTCTGTGTTATACTAACGCTACTTTATATAAAATGGAAAAAATAATAGCATTCCCTCTTAGAGTTGTTATGAGGTTTATATGGGTTAAGGTTTATAAAAGCATTCAAAACAATGTGTGGCAGAATGTAAGTCTATTTAGTGTTTCTTTCTCAGTCGTGTCCAACTCTTTGCGACCCCATAGACTATACCCAGCAAGACTCCTCTGGTCATGGAATTCTCCAAGCAAGAATATTGGCGTGGGTATCCATTCCCTTCTCCAGGAGATCTTTCTGACCCAGGGATCAAACCCAGGTCTCCCACATTGCAGGCAGATTCTTTATCATCTGAGCCACCAAGGAAGTCCCAAATCTATTTAAGTGCTTGTTAAATGATAAATAAAACATTACTTTGTTGTGAATGTCCCCAGTGTGGCAAGCTATGGCACATCAACTCTTAGCTATTGAGTCAGGGTCTAAGTTCTTAGAGAAATTTTTTAAAATTAGATTTTACCCAGTTTACATCCTCTACTAAAAAACTGTTAAGTTGTCTTGAAACATAAGGGTTTCAAGACACTAGCTTCTCAAAATTTTGTGAGAAAGGCAAATGTTGTGTCTTTAGACTGTAACACCTACAGTCGGTTTTTGTCAGCCCATCCCTTACCTCACAAAAAATTCTTCTGGTAGAGAATCCATGCTGCATAATATTCTTATGCAAATCTTATTCCAAGGCTTGAAGACTGACTTTTACGACTGCTGTTTAAAGCTGTAAGGGAAGTAATGCTTTTAGTAGGAGGATAGGAGGATTTCATTCTTTTTCCCCACTACTTAAATAATATATAATCATTAAAGAAAATTTTGAAACTGCTATAAAAGAGAGTGAAATCACATAGTTTCATCATCTAAACATAAATAATATAAATCATTGCCTATGTTTTAATATACTTTGGTCCAAGCACATGTATATTTTACCAATTTGTAATCATATTGAATATGGAATACACCACAGTAGCTTCTTCACTGAATTATATCAAAAGCACCTTTCATGTTATTTTATACTCCTAGTAAACATTCTCAATGGCTACATAACAATTGATTGACTGTGGTTTCCTTAGCCATTTCCTGATAGTCAAACATTTAGTGTTTCCCATTTTTTCAATAAATAATTAATACTGTGATAAACTCCATTGCCTGTAATGGGATTACTATACTTAATACTATACTATCCTTACTATAAATCCTCAGAAATAGATTTCCTAGGTCAAAGACATAAATATTTTAAGCTTCTAGGTGCATATTGCTTCCCAAATGGTTTGTAATAATTTATTTCCCAGTTATAAGAAGTACCTCTTTAACACAATCTTTTTTTTTTTCTTTAATTGAAGGATAACTGCTTTACAGAATCATGTTGGTTTCTGCCAAGCCTCAACATTTCATTTAGTCTAAAAACATTTTGGAGAAGGAAATGGCAACCCACTCCAGTATTCTTGCCTGAAAAATCCCATGGATGGAGGAGCCTGGAAAGCTACAGTCCATGGGGTCGCAGAGAGTCAGACACGAGTGAGCGATCTCAAAGAAAGATAGAAAAAATAACATTTAGCTACTTTTCTTCAAAATTGTATGAATCTCCATTAATAGGAGATGAGAGATATGAAGAACTCTTGCATATTTCCTGATTCAAATATCATTGGATGCTGTGAGTGTTTCCTGAAAGAATAAAAAAAAAAAATACTGTGGCAAAATAAATGAAAACTAAAGGGGAATAAAGTATCATTAGCATATCTACTGCAGAAGGCAATGGCACCCCACTCCAGTACTCTTGCTTGGAAAATCCCATGGATGGAGGAGCCTGGTAGGCTGCAGTCATGGGGTCGCTGAGGGTCGGACACAACTGAGCGACTTCACTTTTACTTTTCACTTTCACTTTTCACTTTCATGCACTGGAGAAGGAAATGGCAACCCACTCCAGTGTTCTTGCCTGGAGAATCCCAGGGATGGGGGAGCCTGGTGGGCTGCCATCTATGGGGTCGCAAAGAGTCGGACACGACTGAAGCGACTTAGCAGCAGCAGCAGCAGCGTATCTACATCTTTTATTATTACTCTCTAATTTAACTATCCCAAAGCCAATTCTTCCAAAATCAGTCCCATTTGATCTCTTTTACTGAGGGTTCAGGTCTCCAAATTCTATTGCCCTCTGTTACACTGGCTTCCCTTTCTGGTCCCACTGTACACAAGCTGAGGAAGAATTACAGTAAAAGTACATAAAACTATTGCATGGTTCAGTTCAGTTCAGTCACTCAGTCATGTCCAACTCTTTGCGACCTCATGGACTGCAGCACACCAGGCCTCCCTGTCCATTACCAATCCCCAGAGATTACTCAAATTCATGTCCACTGATTCCGTGATGCCATCCAACCACCTCATCCTCTGTTGTCCCCTTCTCCTCTCACCTTCAATCTTTCCCAGCATCAGGGTCTTTTCAAATGAGTCAGCTCTTCACATCAGAGCATGGTGCTCTGGGACAAAGAAAGAAATTATTCTATCTATATTCTTTATTTGACTTAGCTTCCCTGTTCCCTGGTGGCTCAGATGGTAAAGTGTCTGCCTACAATGCGGGAGACCCAGGTTCGATCCCTGGGTGGGGGAAGATCCTCTGGAGAAGGAAATGGCAACCCACTCCAGTACTCTTGCCTGGAAAATCCCATGAGAGGAGCCCGGTGGGCTACAGTCCATGGGGTCTTACAAAGTCGGACACGACTGAGTGACTTTACTTCCTGTTGGCTCACGTGGTAAAGAATCTGCCTGCAATGCGGGAGACCCAGGTTCGTTCCCTGCGTAGGGAAGATCCCCTGGAGAAGGGAATGGCAACCCACTCCAGTATTCTTGTCTGGAGAATCCCATGGACAAAGGAGCCTGGCAAGCTACAGTCCATGGGGCTGCAAAGAGTCAGACACGACTGAGCCAGTAACATATACCAGTTCTCAGTTACACAAAAAGGCTTGAGAAACAAGGATAATTCTCTAACAATTCAATGCTAGCTAATATTTCTTAATCAAACTACAAATGCAAAGATTTGCAGACTTCCACTAAACTCCCTCATTTACAATGGAGCTTTCTAACACCCATTTCCTGCCCATACCTAATAAAACACTTCTTGCTGTCAGTATTTACATAACTCGCCTATATAATATAGTTCTCCTAGGTATATTATTTTGTACTTTTAGTCTTATTTCAAAAACTCAGTATACAAAGTCATATGCCTATTAAAATTTGTGTTCTCTATTCAAATACAAAGATATAAACTAAAGCCAATAATGAAGCACAGAAAGGTTGGATAAAACTTGCTATTCTTTCACACAAATTCAGATCTGCTTTATCCCTTAATAAAGCTGTACAGAAAAGGACATGGCTTTGAAAATTGTAGGACTGTGATCAAGCTGTTTTTATCATTTCTTTAGCCTCCCTGTTATTTTAATTAAAAAAAAAAAAAACTGACATTTCATAGCCAGAGCATACAAAGTATGCCTCTCCCAGACAAAATAATCCTCTCATTTTCTGAATTTAAAAACTCAGGCCTGGATATTCCCCTTTCTGATAAACTCTCCTTCAGTTAGTAACTGTTTGCAAAGATCATAGTCAGGCTGAAAAGGAGGAAAACCCTCTGGCAATAAGGCAGAGAGAATGGAAGGCCTCTACTAAGCTATTCAGTGTTCAGTTTGAAAAAGAAAAGATTATAAAATTAATCAATAAATTAAAATATATTTGGATCCTAAATTAAGAGTTTAAAAAAGCTAATGGCTTTCTTTTTCAGCCTGCTTTAAAATACAACCTGAAAAAAAAAAAAATAAAATAAAATAAAATACAACCTGATATCAATCTCTGTGGTGAAAGGTTTTCCAGGAGACAAGATCATTCAGTTCAGTTCACTTGCTCAGTCGTGTCTGACTCTTTGCGACCCCATGGACTGCAGAACACCGGGCTTCCCTGTCCCTTCACCAACTCCCAGAGCCTACTCAAACTCATGTCCACCACATCGGTGATGCCATCCAATCATCTTATCCTCTGTCTTCCCCTTCTCCTCCTGCCTTCAATCCCTCCCAGCAACAGAGTCTTTTCCAATGAGTCAACTCTTCGCATCAGGTGGCCAAAGTACTGGAGTTTCAGCTTTAGCATCATTCCTTCCAAAGAAATCCCAGGGCTGATCTCCTTCACAATGGACTGGTTGGATCTCCTTGCAGTCCAAGGGACTCTCAAGAGTCTTCTCCAACACCACACTTCAAAAGCATCAATTCTCCAGCACTCAGCTTTCTTTATACTCCAACTCTCACATTCATACATGACTACTGGCTAAACCATAGCTTTGATAGATGGACCTTTGTTGGCAAAGTAATGTTTCTGCTTTTTAATATGCTGTCTAGGCTGGCCATAGCTTTTCTTCCAAGGAGCAAGCATCTTTTAATTTCATGGCTGCAGTCACCATGTGCAGTGATTTTGGAGCCCAAGAAAATAAAGTCTGTTTCCATGGTTTCCCCATCAATTTGCCATGAAGTGATGGGACCAGATGCCATAATCTTAGTTTTCTGAATGCTGAGTTTTAAGCCAACTTTTTCACTCTTCTCTTTCACTTTCATCAAGAGGCTCTTTAGTTCTTCCTCACTTTCTGCCATAAGGGTGGTATCATCTGCATATCTGAGGTTATTGATATTTCTCCTGGGAATCTTGATTTCAGCTTGTGCTTCATCCAGCCTGACATTTCACAGGATGCATTCTGCATATAATGAGTAGGGTGACAATATAATGCCTTGATGTTTGATGTACTCCTTTTCTGATTAAGAACCAGTCTGTTGTTCCATGTCCAGTTCTAACCATGGCTTCCTGACCTGCATACAAATTTCTCAGGAGGTAGGTTAGGTGGTCTGGTATTCCCATCTCTTTCAGAATTTTCCACAGTTTGTTGTGATCCACAGAGTCAAAGGCTTTGGCAGTCAATAAAGCAGAAGTAGATGTTTTTCTGGAACTCTCTTGCTTTTTCGATGATCCAGTGGATGTTGGCAATTTGATCTCTGGTTCCTCTGCCTTTTCTAAAATCAGCTTGAACATCTGGAATTTCACGGTTCATGTACTGCTGAAGCCTGGCTTGGAGAATTTTGAGCATTACTTTGCTAGCATGTGAGATGATGAGTGCAATTGTGCGGTAGTTTGAGCATTCTTTGGCATTGCCTTTCTTTGGGATTGGAATGAAAACTGACCTTTTCCAGTCCTGTGGCCACTGCTGAGTTTTCCAGATTTGCTGGCATATTGAGTGCAGCACTTTCACAGCATCACCTTTCAGGATTTGAAATAGCTCAACTGGAATTCCATCACCTCCACTAGCTTTGTTCGTAGTGATGCTTCCTAAGGCCCACTTGACTTCACATTCCAGGATGTCTGGCTCTAGATGAGTGATCACACCATTGTGGTTATCTGGGTCATGAAGACCTTTTTGTATAGTTCTTCTGTGTATTCTTGCCACCTCTTCTTAATATCTATGGTGAAAGGTTTCCAGAATTGATCATTAATCCCATCATTTCCCAGGAGCTGAGCTGCCATGTGGCAAGCCCCACAGGCAAAACCGGCAGCAGAGCACTTTACAGCCTTTCTTGGGAAGGAAGGTATAAATGCCTAGCAACAGAAAGGAAGCAGCCAGCCTGCAAAGTTACCACTGTACTTCTGAAATAATCAAAAGTTCTCACTATTCTAGAAGAGGCTAAAGGATACTTTTAAAATCAGGGTTGCTGCTAAGTCACTTCAGTCGTGTCCGACTCTGTGCGACCCCATAGACGGCAGCCCACCAGGCTCCCCCGTCCCTGGGATTCTCCAGGCAAGAACACTGGAGTGGGTTGTCATTTCCTTCTCCAATGCAGGAAAGTGAAAAGTGAAAGTGAAGTCGCTCAGTCGTGTCCGACTCAGCGACTCCATGGACTGCAGCCCACCAGGCTCCTTCATCCACGGGATTCTCCAGGCAAGAGTACTGGAGTGGGGTGCCAGTGCCTTCTCCGAAGATCAGGGTTAACATGGGGGAAAGGGTGAATCCAGTTTCCCCATGTGTATTCATTTCAGTAGACTTCCCTTGACAGCAGGAAATCAAACATTTACTCTGCCTTTCTGGAATTGAGGAACTGCCCTTCAACAGGAACTATTCAGGTCTGGCTGGCTGACCACAGGGCAAGCTAAAGTTCAGCGTCGATTTAAAGCACATCTTTATCCACTAACCAAAATGATTTTACCTGCATGTTGCTTTACTGGTTGAAAATAAGGTATTGCCATCCATATCCTGAGGCAGCAAAATATCTTTTTTACTGCTCCCCCTTTCTGAACTTCCATTGCCCACTTTTCCTCTCATGGAATTATAACAATTTTTTTAAATTTAAGAGTTTCCTTTCCCTATTTTTAAAGCTGTGCTATTCACAAAAAAGTAGGCACAACTATTGTTTATAATTTTTTAATCATTCATTTAAACATTTACCTTGTAGCACTGTCACCTCCTTAAACTGTATATATTTACATTGTATTTATATCCACTTAAATGCTCATCTTAACTCTTGTTACTTGACCAAGTTAGAGGCTCCACCTGGCCAACAAGTTTACATTTCAATGTATGGGTGGATGTCCTATGGTCCTATGAATTTGCTAGCCTTATCAGTTGTGGCACTTACAGATAACACATTGCCAGGTGGGAAAAGTGCATAATAACAGTGTAAAAAAAGCAGTAAAAATAAAGTTCATTTTTCTTAATGCTACTAGCTTGAAAAAAAAAATATTGGGCTGGGTAAATCTTGGTTATGAGAAGTTGTCCTATGCATTTTTAGGATGTTCAGAAACATGCCTAGCTAGCCAGTATATGACAGTAGCAACTCTCTCTCACCTCTCAGCCCCATTGTAGCAATCAAAAACATCACCAAACACTGCCAGATGCCCTTCAGGGGACAAAATTGCCCACAGCTCAGAACTACCTAATTAAATGAATTAAAATGAAAAGGCTAACTAAATGAATATAGACTGTTCTCAGCAATTAAAAAAAAAATCCTGTGATTAGGTATCATGTATGTGTGCGTGTGCTCTGCCACATCCGACTCTATCACCCCATGGAATGTAGCCTGCCAGGCTCTTCTGTCCATGGAATTTTCCAGGCAAGAATACTGGAGAGGGTTGCCATTTCCTACTCCAGGGGATCTTCTGGACTCAGGTAACATGTATAAACACAACAAATTATTTGTCTACAAAAAGGAGAAATGATAAAGTATCTCATTTAGTTTCCATCAGTGTGAAAAGTTGAGAGGTTGCACAGGATTCGTAGCTAAGAGCACAAGAGACACTGCAGCCAGTTTACGAGAGTGTACAAGTCAGCTTCAACACATTTAACCATGAAACCTTAAGTGGAATGAACATCTCCATACTTTAGTTTCCTTATTTGAAAAATAGGGGGAAAGTTGAGCCATGATTCACAGGGTGGTTCCAAAGAGTAAATGTTTTAAAACATGTAACTGAACATAATAAGGACTATATTTGTTACTATCATCATCTTCATTTAATTTCATTTAAATTTATGGCAAAATCAGTTCACTTTCCTTCCAATTCTCTACCTTGGAGAAAAGCTATTATATGAAAAAGAATAGTAATAATGAGACTTAAGAAAATGGGTCAAAAACATCTTTCAAATATATCCTACATGATAACAATTGGCAGTTTAATATGCATATATTTGGCACCTTGCAGTTTTCATATCAACACATATGAATCTGCCATATTCTTTAAACTGCATGATATCCCATTGTATAAATGAAACTATTTACCAGACCACTACTGATAAATACTTCAGTTGTATCCAGTTTGTGTTTGTATGTGGGTTTTATATATATTTTTTTGGTATTATAAACAATCCTGCAATAAACAATCCTGAACATGCAACTTGGTCAAATTTTGAAAGCTACTTTACAAAGCTGGATTTCTATTTCAGCACTGAATTAAATGTATTTCAGGTCTGTTACTAAAGCAAATTCTGACAATGCTAGTTATCATTCTGCTAGACTTTACCAAAGAATTCTAAAACACTCCTGTAACTGGAGATGTGAGATGTTCTGGCCACATATAGTACAGTAACCACTCCAAGGCTGAAGAAACTACGAAGAGGACACTTTCTAGGAATAACTCAAGACATTTTTATGGGAGTTTCTTTGAACCAAAATTTTAACTATTAATCTGTCTGCTAGTCAAATAGAAACAGTCATTCTTGGTGGCTTTGAAAAGAGTAAAGCAGGAGTTTTGTGGCTTCAGCACTCTCACATGTGAGATAGTAAACAAGAAGGGCTAAAGACATCAGTTTAAACTCAAAGAATAACTGACTCTACAATTAATTTGTTATTAGCTGTCTGAAGAATGGCCAAAATATACTGATTATTTGATTTTCTAATTTTCCATTTATTTCTTCCATTTTGTATTAATTTAGGTTCTTGGCAAAGACTCAAAATGAACATCTGCAAGACATAAAGAACCCATTGCAATGCTGGAGACCCGGGTTCAATCCCTGGGTTTGGAAGATCCCCTAGAGAAGGGAATGGCTACCCACTCCAGTATTCTGGCCTGGAGAATTCCACAGACAGAGGAGCCTCGGGGGCTACAGTCCATGGGGTCACAAAGACACAACAGTGACTTTCACTTTGGCAAGGCCTCAAAACATACCTATACAAGGGAAGCCAAAATATCACTTTCCCCCAAGGAAAAAAATATATAGTTTGCTTAAGTAAACTCCAAGACTGATTGACAATGGTTGGAAAATCTATGCAAAAGTTATCAGAAACCAAAGATTTTATCTGTCCCCAAAGATCAGGGTACTACTCAGCTCTAGCTATTTAGCAAAGATCATTGTTGGCACTATCTGGCAGATCACACCAGGACTCAAGAAAATAGCCATGCACACCCAAGGCCCAGAAAATAGCAATGCACACCCAAGGCCCCATCCTTACAAATCTGCCAATATGGGGAACATCCTTGCCAAAATTAGCATCTTGTCTGAAGAAGGTATTTAATTCTCTTCAGATCTATTCAGTCATTTATTCCTGAACTTACACAAGCAAATTTGCAGTATACATATACATATATATATATATATATATATGTTATAAATATTTGGAATGTATCTATTATAAATATGCACAGGTTAGACTTCACCTGAAAAAAAATCCAAATATTAAACAATCCATCAGTTTCAGGTTACTTACAGGTAGCACTGCGAAAACCATGCTATTCAAAAATGCAGCTAGGACTGTTGGAAGGACCATTCGTTAAGCAAATGCTCCAAAAGTGGGACATTTTCAGTCATTTAAAAAATATTACATTGTCATTACAGTTGTTAGACAATAATGAAAAAAAAGGATATGACAGACTGTTAAGACATGACTCATATCAAGATGACAATCAAGCAGGGAATAAAGAATACAGTATATACTTGACTCTCCCACCACCAACGACCCTACCCAAATCCAATATTATCCTCCATCAGGGTTAAAGATTTTGGAGAAGTCTCCAATTTTTTGGATCACATACTTCTAAAGAAGCAAATCTGAAAATACAATGAAAATATATGGCTAGCAATTCATTTATGCTATTAATGCTATTGTAAGTACTACTATAAAATAAAAAGAGGAAGACTAAAATTGGTAAAAACAAAAGTTCTAATATTTATTGAACTGAACTGAACACTGTAATAGTCAGTTTCACATACCTAAGGTGTGCATACTCTACTTTGGACTCCCCTGTTTCAGAAAATGACTTCACATTTTAATTCAGGAAACAAATATATACCCCTTTCATGATCTTGATAATTTCTATTTCCTATAAGACTAGAAAATTTTAAATGAGATATGCAGAAGACACTGCTCTGCACAGAGGCTTTCAACAAATACTAGTTATAATTAAAAATGATTAATGTAAGTTAACTTAAAAGTGTGCCATTTCATGTTTGCTGCTGCTGCTGCTAAGTCGCTTCAGTCGTGTCCGACTCTGTGCAACCCCATAGACGGCAGCCCACCAGGCTCCCCCGTCCCTGGGATTCTCCAGGCAAGAACACCAGAGTGGGTTGCCATTTCCTTCTTCAATGCATGGAAGTGAAAAGTGAAAGTGAAGTCGCTCAATCGTGTCCAACTCCTAGCGATTCCATGGACTGCAGCCTACCAGTCTCCTCCGTCCATGGAATTTGCCACGCAAGAGTACTGGAGTGGGCATTTCATGTTTACTTATAAAATCAGAGAAGGCAATGGCACCCCACTCCAGTACTCTTGCCTGGAAAATCTCATGGATGGAGGAGCCTAGTAGGATGCAGTCCATGGGGTCGCTAAGAGTCGGACACGACTGAGCGACTTCACTTTCACTTTTCGCTTTCATGCATTGGAGAAGGAAATGGCAACCCACTCCAGTGTTCTTGCCTGGAGAATCCCACGGACAGGGGAGCCTGGTGGGCTTCTGTCTATGGGGTCGCACAGAGTCAAACACGACTGAAATAACTTAGTAGTAGTAGTAGTAGTATCTATAAAATTCGATTCAGAAACAATGGATAGCACTTTTTTTTGTGGTTGTTGCTGTTAACAATATTCCTTTATTGTTATTTTAATGTCTGTGGGAATTTGTGATGGTTCCGTCTTTAATTACAGATATTGATATTTTGTTTTTGATTGTTTTCTTGAGAGAGATTGCTAGCGGCTTATACCTTTTATTAATCCTTGCAAAAAATCAATTTTTGTCCTGTGGATTTTTTCTATTTTTTTGTTTTTCCCACCATTGTTTTTATTATTTCTTTCTGACTGTCTCTTAGGTTTAATTTTTTTTTCTATTATTTTTTTTCTTTTTTTTTAATTTTATTTTTAAACTTTACATAATTGTATTAGTTTTGCCAAATATCAAAATGGATAGCACGTTTAAAAAACTCAAAAGTTTTGGGGATATGAAATTAGATGTGAAAATGCAGGACAAAACATTTACCCAAATTATCCATTGCTTGTATTCTTAGAGTTGAAGTCTGTGAAATGTACATTAAATAAAATCAGGAACTGTTTGAAAAGTGAGAACGTTAATTTTATGGTTTTGTAAGTCATTTACAGATTAGCTTAATCATATATGGTTGGGACAGAAACCAGGATGAAAAATAATTGTAAATGGAGAATAATTTTGGTTTATTTAGGTTTCCTGGCTTTGTGATGGAAGGTAAACTGTTTTGAAAAATGAGAGTTGACATTAACTGTACAGACTGTTTTCTGGCTCTGTATAAAGGCTAAAATCAATTTAATATCAGTACATATTTAAATTCTTTTAATCGTACTGGGGACATAGTATCCAAACGACCTCATATTTAGACCTCTGCCAATTTTCTACCATTGATTTGTCTTGTATCTTTGGAACCTGGGCCAATAGGACTTTTGTTCTACCTGCTGTTTATGCCTATTGAATAATCTCTCAGCTTTAGACTTGGCCTCATGCTCTCACTACCATGGAAGTCCCACAGAGTTACACTTTTTTTTTCTTTTTATAAATCCCTTGCTACATCCCCAGGGCCTAGTACCTGGCATACTTCAAGCATTCAATACTGATATAAAGAATAAAGTCACCGATCCTTCCTCATACTTCAAGTCCTCTGAAGGCAGAAATAAACAGTGAAACCTGTATATAGATGAAGACTTCCTTCTCTGTCGACCTAGAGTCCACCTTCACAAGTTGAAAGCAGCCCAAATGCTACAGGTAACAGGAATCCCAACAGACAACCACAGGGTCAACATAGGTCCCCTGTCCTCTGGCAACTACTTCTCAGTGTTTTTGTTTGTTTTTCCACATCTCTCCAACCTCTAAATATTTTAGTTCTTTGAGGTTCAGTCTTTTCTATCCTACTCACCCCATGTCATTTAGTCTTGAGGCTTTACATTTTTATCTCTGGCCTTGACCACTCCTTTGATGATAAATAATATATTGAAAAGCCCACTCAAAAGCTTCCAGATGTCTAGTTGATACCTGACCATAACTGAGCTTGACTTCTGGATATCTCCCCTTCCCCAGAAAACAGCTCAAGTACCCACTCAGCCAAGTCAGGCTTTGATCAGACTAACTGCAGTCAACCCACAGACCAAGAAAGAAATTTTCAGTTTCACCCACTGAATTTTGAGGTAATTTGGTATGCAGCAAATACTGATCAATACTTCACCCTAATTAAAATTGCAATTCTTCATGTTGACTCTTATATTTCCTATCTCCCTTCTCTTTCTTTTCCTATATAGCACTTATTACTAACATTCATATATTTTACTTATATCTTTTTTCTTTGCTATATCTCCCATTAAAATAAAAGCTCTACGTGGACAGACATTTTTGTTTATTTGATTCACTGCTCTATGCCAGAACCTAGAAATGTACCTGCTACTCAAGCACTCATTAAATATATGGAGATTAAATGAATTAAAAATTAGCTCTGTATTCACACCTCCGATATAATTCCTCTATTACAACGTTCAGTACACTACACTTTTGTCAAAAAATACAGTTAATATCTCCGTTCAATATGAGTCATCTAATACGACTTAAACCCTGGTCATGACATTAAAAATTTCCATTTTATTATTTAGCTTTGAAGATATGCTCATTAAGTTTTTCCAGAAGATATAAAGGAGTTTAACGGCCCTTGAGTTGCAAGCTCCTAGGCAAGTTTTAACTCCCTTAAATGTGTTAAGACAAAATACCAAGTATCCAATTCCTTTATCAGGGATTGGCATGAAATCTCTCCATAAAATGGTATTGCTGTCTGTTCCTTGTATTTGATGGAGATATTTTTCCTAATTTATAGATCAGGAAACACATTTAAGGGAGTTAAAACTTAATGAGCATATCTTCAAAGCTAAATAGTATCATTATGATTATTCCATATTTTAGAAATTACACTGATGAAACAAAGTAAGACAAGAAATATTGGAAGGGATTCAATTATTATTTTCTGGTGATACATAGCTAGAAAATTTATGAGAGAAAGCAAAACTGAATCAATAAGGATATTTCAGTCAGTAAACTGAGTAAAAGACATACCACAAATCAGTTGCTCTTTTACCAGTAGCAAAAACAAACTAAAAAAATTTAGGGGAAAAAGAGAACCCACTCACAGTAACAAAAATTATATAATATCCAGGAATAAATTTAATGAGAATGATACAAGACTACATGATAAGCTATACAATATTTCACTGAACATAAAATACAACGTGCTGCTAAGTCGCTTCAGTCGTGTCCGACTCTGTGCGACCCCATAGACAGCAGACCACCAGACTCCGCTGTCCCTGGGATTCTCCAGGCAAGAACACTGGAGTGGGTTACCATTTCCTTCTCCAATGCATGTAAGTGAAAAAGTGAAAGTGAAGTCGCTCAGTCGTGTCCGACTCTTCGCGACCCCATGGACTCCAGCCTACCAGGCTCCTCCGTCGATGGGGTTTTCCAGGCAGGAGTACTGGAGTGGGGTGCCATTGCCTTCTCCGAAATACAACGTGAATACTTAATATTGACTACCTCAGCAGTTTCTATGTCTTCTCTATCAGCCAGACTAGAAACTTGGAATCCCTTCTAGTTTCATGCCTCTCATTCTTCCATTTGAAGTCATTCAGAGTCCTACCTATTTCACGTCATATATATTTCTTAAATTTGTCACCTTTTTGCTAACTCCACTTCAATTATCTCAGCCATCCTTTGGAAAGACTCCAGTAAAATAAATATTCTCCCTACTTCTGGGCTTATCTTCCTCAGAGTGTCAGAGTAATCAATCTAAAATACAAACCTAACTATCAGGACCCAGTTTGAAACCATAGATCACCACTTAATTCAAGATAGAGTCCCAGCTCAAAGGCTAGTACAGCCTTCAGTCATCTGAACCCAGCTCCATTTCCTCCTCCTCCTCTTCCCCTTTTTGGGTCTTAAAAATATGGCTGTTTCTCATATTGGGATACACGAGTATCTCTGACAAAAGATGTCAGACCTTTTCACAGCTCAGCTTTTGGTGAAGATTTTCTTAGAAAGATGTTATTTTACATTAAAGTAAATATGGAGATGCAAAATGTGTGCGACTGCTCAAGTTAAAATGCAAGATTTCAAAGGATAGCACTTTGAGCACACAGCTTTGACCCTTTCCCTTAGATCTAAATGGGGACAATCGTGAGGCACTTATCATTATGAATGAAAAGTCTAATGCTGTCAAACTGTTATCACCTGTATTGCCAAGGACCTAAGATGTAACTGACACTTGCTGAGAACATAACTATGCCAGACAACTGTTCGTCATTGGTTAGCTCATTTTATAACCTGACATGACTTCATCTCTACTACTCTCTCTCACCCTCGCTTTCTACTCCAGCCATAGCAAGGTCCTTGCTGTTCTTTATATTATCAGGCTCCATTTCAAAGCTTTCCCCCTTGCTATTCTATCTAGAAATGTTTCCCCTTAGAAAGCACAGGTCTTTTTCAACTCAAGTATTTTTCAAATCATGCTTTCTCTATCCTGACCTCCCATTTCTCTTTTTTAAACCATTACTCTAGAGGAGTAATTCTCTTTTTCTCCATCTCCCTTTCCTTACTGTGCTTATTATTTACTGTTTTTTTCCCCCTATCAGAATGTAATGGTAGGATTTTTGTTTCATGACAATAGGATTTTTACTTTGTTTACCGAATCTAGTGCTTAGACCAATGCCTAGCACACTGTAGGCTCCAGCTATTTATTGAATGAACAATCGTATGAAATAGATGCTACTGTTACTCAGATTTTACTTCAAGATGAGATCGAAACAGTGAGAATTTGTCTACGGTCACACAGTAAAAGGTAGACCTAGGATTTGTAAGCAAACAGCCTGGCTCCACTCCTTACCATAATCGCATTACGCCTCTAATTGGTGAATTTTGTACCTACTATTATCCTCTACATTTAATTCCTTCCCAGCAGGGTCCCTAACTAGCAGGATTAGCCCACTTTATACACTCGATAATTGTTTACAGAATGAATAAATGCATAAACACATTAATTACCCAATGATTTATGCCTCATTTTTTTTACCTTTCAGAATTTAATTGCTTTTTAATATAAAAATAATTCGTCTTTAAAAATGTAGTGATGCAAAACAGGCTTTCTTTGAATTGACAAAACATAATTTCTGACAAATGGTTTAATAAAAAGGATGTGTACCCAGTTCTTAAAATTTTCTCCAAACTGGCTTTTAAAGCTTCATTCAACAATACCATACAATAAGCAAAAAAGCTCCAGAACCACTCTGACTCATTTCATGATATTCACATGCATAATACTATTTCTGAACAAAAACCGCAAACAGTGCCATTTCCTTAGATACCAAGATTTATAAATCCATCACGCCAAATAAAAGCAGACACCTTCACTTACAAAACTGACGCTAGTAAGAACAGCCTTAGGAGCAACACCTGGCACAGGAGTCACCTGGGCCAGCTTTCTCAAATAAATTGACGACTATCATAAGCGCATGACTAACTTGCCACCGAATCCGAACGGCCATAGGTTTACTCAGAAACCAACATTCCTCAGTAGAAGCGGTGGACAAACAAGCGATTTTAAAAATGGGCCTCTCCCGGGCCGCCTCAAAATCTAAAACCCAAGATTCTCCTCCTCAGAGCTCCTCACCGTGTCTAGACTAGGGGAAAGCGACCATTTCTCAGGTAGAAGATGACGCACAAAGAAAAAACTGGCCACCCACGGTGAAGGCCAAGGAAGCAAACGCAAAGACGGCCCACAGACGAACAGGGACCCCATGCTACCCCACCGCTCCCTACGCCAGTGGAGCCGCAATTGACTTCTCGCGAGATTTCTCAGCTTCACGGGATCTCGAACTAAAACCTCGCGGCTTTTCAGATCGGGGGTCTGAAAGGACAGCTACTAGCCCGCCTTACGGACTCACACTGGGCCTCGACATCCCCCACCTCCACCACTCCATCCCAGTCCTCCCTTTCCTTCGTAGGGTGCCATCCTCAAGTTGCCAAGGGACTTCCGGAGCTCAACCGGAATCGGAAGCTTCTGGGAGCGAGGGGGTGGAGAAGAAAAAAATCCAAAAAAGCGCGGTAAAAGCTGGAGGACGGTGGTGGTACACGCTCCAAGCGGCCCTGCGGCGGGTCCGGATGGACTCCACTGCCTGCTTGAAGTCTTTGCTTCTGAGCATCAGTCAGTATAAAGCCGTTAAGTCCGAGGCGAACACCGCTCAGCTTTTGCGGCACTTGGAGGTAAGTAAGGGGCTTCGGGGATGGCGGACGAGACGGACTTCCCTGTAGCCTTCGTTCACTTGGTGGCCGAGACTGTAGCGGTCTCAGCTTCGAAAACAAAGGGCAACTCCTCGCTCCCACCGCTGTCTTTTTGTCTTGCTATAGAAAGCGAGTGATTGTTACCTTTGAATTCCCACCCAACCCCAGGCCTCTCCGCGTTCACCTGACTGCAGTGAGGAAAGGGTACTGAAAGCCCTAGGAAGAGGGAGGGTGAGACAAAAGGTGGGGGATTTCAGCGTATTTGGAGTTGGTAGAGAAAAGAGCTCCGAGCTGTATCTTTTCCTTTGCTTCTTATTTTCGTTTTTCCATTGTAACAGGCCTTTTCAGAGGTACAGCAATTCTCGGAGGTGGAGATGCTAGAGAATAAGGATTAAAATTTGATTTTTCTCTTGTCCCTTAGGCAATTTGCAATCTGAATCTGTTGCTTATTGCTTTTATTTGAACTCATGTTGATCTCGAGCTTGAAAATTACAATTTCAATTTACTCTGGATTGAGGACCAATCTTCTTTACTAGTAATCATAATCCTTTTTTCTTTACCAAAATGTATTGCTCACAGTTTTTCAGTCCTAAAATGCTGAATTGTCACTTTTTCTGTTACTTCCCAATGATGCTAGAGTGTGCTTATTTTGTGTTAAAAGATATAACCACAGCTTTCTGTGATCCTGTTTGTTTTTAGACTCTTGAACTCCGGCTGTCATTTGTTATACTTTAATGGAATTCCAATTAATATTGACATCAGTTTAATAAAAAGTAATTAAGCTCAAAGTTACTCTTAATTCTATGTTGCAGCTTCTCAACATAGAATTGAACATAATTTTAAAATATGTCCTATTTGTTATATTAATCCTATGATAAAAGGCTAAATTTGCAAAGATTAGAAACTGCTACGAAGAAGGCTATTGTGAATGGCCCAGCAACATCAGCCTTTGTTCTAACTGGTGTACACTCAAGGTTTCTAGTGTAACCTTGAGAACTCTCAAGGTTCTCTGGTGCTCCTCTTCTTACTACTTGAGCTGCTTGTCTCCTAAGAATACTTGTTTTCTTTACGAATTAAGTTAAGAATTTTAGATTGTAATCTGAAATATTATTTATTTTTGAGAATAAACAGGTATGTTATGAATCTGAGCAGAGTGTTACCAACAATTGAAAGAGACTTCAAAGGAATTTGAGGCTTATATATTGACTTCTATGTACTCTGTTCCCAGGCTTTTCAAGAGGTTTACCAAAAACTCTTCTACCATTTAGTTGAAAGATAACACACGTGCATTGCATGAAGTGCATTACTGTTAAATGAAGAGCTTGGTAGTTTTATTTATGTATTTTTAAACCAAAGTGTACTCTCAAGTAGCTACGACCTGTTATCATGAGATAGAACATTTCCAGCACCATATAAGTTGTCCCTTACATGGATTGTTCAGATGTCCCTTGTCCAGATAAGTGGATTCATGTGTATTTTTTATAATGTCCTATAGGATAGTGTAACAGGCAAACCTAACCTAATTAGTGGAAGAGAATTAGAGAAAGCTTAGTAGAGGAAACAAAACCGAGACTGGAATAATTACATTAGTTAGTGAGTGAAGGGATAGGTGATCTTCCATGTAGAGGGAACAGCATGTATGAATTTTCTAAATTGGAAAAGTGTGGCAGTGCCACTTTGGAAAAACTGGGTTTTATGTAAGATGGAGAAGTGAAAATTGCCATTTCTTAACTAACACGTTTTAACGACTGTTTTCTAGGTAATTTCTGGACAGAAGCTCACTCGATTGTTTACATCAAATCAGATACTACCAAGTGAATGCTTAAGTTGCCTTGTAGAACTACTTGAAGACCCAAACATAAGTGCCCCACTGATCTTAAGTATCATCAGTTTGCTATCTCAACTAGGTAATGTATTTAGTTTCTCTTTCATGAATTTAGTATTTTCTTAAAGGGCAGGTTCCATTACAGAATCTTTTGGAGGATGATTCACATTTGAAAGATTTCTTAGGAAAAAAAGATCTCTTTGCTGCAGGACCTCTTAAAACTATCTTGTTGTGGATCTCTTGTAAAGGGAATATTATACGCATCCTTTTTTAAGATTATTGGAACAGAATCTGAAGCATATCAAGGGTTCAGTGATCTACAGAAAAGGATGTACCTTGGGAAATGTACATTTCCCTGCTGCTGCTGCTAAGTCGCTTCAGTCGTGTCTGACTCTGCAACCCCATAGACGGCAGCCCATCAGGCTCCCCAGTCCCTGGGATTCTCCAGGCAAGATCACTGGAGTGGGTTGCCATTTCCTTCTCCAATGCATGAAAGTGAAAAGTGAAAGTGAAGTCGCTCAGTCGTGTCCAACTCTTAGCGACCCCATGGACTGCAGCCTACCAGGCTCCTCCATCCATGGGATTTTCAAGGCAAGAGTACTGGAGTGGGGTGCCATTGCCTTCAAATTAAAAAAAATACATGTACAAATGTCAGTATGAACAGTATTAGAAAATCATAACTAGTGATCAAAATATCATCCTTTTTTTGATAGACTATACTAATCCTAGAGCTAAAAGCTAAAAATGCAAGTGTTGCTTTTTTTGTTTTTCCCTACCTTGTCTTAGTTTTTAGATTTTAATTCACTGGTTACTTTTTTTTCCTGATTTGTGTTTGGGGGTACAAGGGAGATATTTCTGTGTGTGGTTATAAAATTAGTACATGCTTATTAAAAAAAAAAAAAAACTGATACAGAAGTGGTAACAGATCATTTCAAATAGATGATAAAAATGTTCAATATCTGTGTTGTCCAGTATAGTAGCCACCATGGTTGAAATTCTGAATTAGGAGGTATTTGTAACTAACGTAGCCACATCATATTTTATATTTTTATATAATGGTAAATTTAATATGAAATAAGTTTTAAATTATTTGTCTTTCATCCATGAAAGCCATATATAAAGATGATCTACTTCGTGTCATTTTATTTTAACTTACAGCTGTAGACAATGAAACTAGAGACTATCTTCAGAATACATACAACCTAAATAGTGTGCTGGCAGGAGTGGTTTGTCGGAGCAGTACTTGCCACAATGATTCAGTGTTTTTGCAGGTATACACACCTACTTTCCACTTCATGCTTATTCTTCCTTATTTTCAAATCAGAATTGATAGTATCTATTATGAAGTGCTGACATACAGTGTACTGCATGCTGGCATTAATACTGCATAGTTAGGCACAGTTGTCACCATCAATAAATTTAAAAACTGGTTAGTCACATGCACTACCACTTAAGAGATTCTAAAGAAGAAAATTTACATCTAGCACTATTATTGAAGGAAAATTCACATGACTATTTTGACAGATTTATAAACAGATGTCAGCATTTTGAGGTGTAAGCTGTTCATTTTAAAATTTTAATTTAAAGTTAGCATCTAGTCTCATACTGTTGAGGAAACATTCTATTAAAAATTGAAGCTATATAGATTTAGTCTTCTTTAACATAGGCTCAAAGCTCTTATACCCATATTTCTCTGAACCTAAAATGCCATCAGTTGTAAGAAAGAAAAACATTGCAAATTAAACTGACATGCAATTTTAAAGATGGTAAAATATGAATAATATATATCTTAGAATTGATAGAATATATTCTCAACTTGCCTATAAGTTTAAGATGATTAAGTAAGCCAGGTTGCTGACACAATGCTGTGTTTGAGATAGAATGTATAGAAATGTGTGAATCAGGAGGTGAACTTTTAAAGTCTCATTAATTGTGTATGTTTAAGTAAAATCTCATTACTTGCATGTGAAAATAGAACCTTCCTAAGCTATGAAAAGATTTTTACTCTAAATGCATCCTAAAATGCTTACATGCTCAGAATATGTGTAGGAGTTCATTTTTGTGATCATGCAAATACATTTTTGTGTGTTTATATTCATTGCTATTTTCTTATTCTCAGTGCATTCAGCTTCTGCAGAGGTTAACATACAACATCAAAATTTTGCATTCTGGTGCCAATATAGATGAATTAATTACATTCCTGATAGATCATATGTGAGTATGCAACCACACATGTAACCAAATAATCTACTGGTTTATGTTTTTTTTTTTTTTTTTTTTAATGTAGAAGAACAGTTGATTCCATTATAAGCACTTACACAATTAGTCATAGAGAGTAACAGGCCTGCTGGTGAAACAAGTCACCTAAAATAGAGGTGGTGTCAAACTAGTGGTCAAGGACTAACCCCTTTAAAAAAACAACAACAACTCTTATCCAGGATTAATTTAACTTTAAAAACAAATATAAGCTATCAATTGACTCTCTTCAATTTAACTAAACAGTCTACCTAACCAATCAGGTAAAAACATACATCTGTACAACTTGTAGTCCCAAGTTTTCTTTTTAAAACCATTTCACAAACAGAAAAAAATAATATGAAACCATTCAAGAAATACAATGACAAGCAAAAATACGTAGGGAAAGAGGAACACATTGAACACATTGAGCTTCCCTGGTAGCTCAGTTGGTAAAGAATCCGCCTCAATGCAGGAGACCCTGGTTCGTTTCCTGGGTTGGGAAGATCCGCTGGAGAAAGGATAGACCACCCACTCCAGTATTCTTGGACTTCTCTTGTGGCTCAGCTGGTAAAGAATCCACCTGCCATAATGTGGGAGACCTGGGTTCAATCCCTGAGTTGGGAAGATCCCCTGGAGAAGGGAAAGGCCACCCACTCCAGTATTCTGACCTGGAGAATTCCATAAACTGCATAGTCCATAGGGTCACAAAGAGTTGGACGAGACTGAGAAACTTTCACTTTCAGGAACACATTGTGTTGACTTACTGGTTTATTTTTAACTAAAATATGTAATAATTCAATTTTTCTTAAATAATTTTTTCCCCTAATTTTTAAACTGAGATAATGACTCCTGTTTATTCATTGGATGATTTCAAGGATCAAATGGTGTAAAACAGCTTCAGTTTTTATAACAGAAACTTATGAAATGAATTGATTGAGACAGAAAAGCTTACTGAAACTTAAAATTATGTTTATATTTAATCTTCTTGAAGGAATATACTGATAAGATAGCATATGATTACTCTGATAATTATTTCTATATTTTTATGCTAAATTGAATAGGATCATTGACTTTCAAAACATGAAATAAATGATCAATACTATTCAAAACTTGGCAGTCTTCACATGTTAATCAGATTTTTCTTTTTGCTTATAAAAAGGAAGGAATTTAAATGTGTAAATGACTGTTTTTGAGTAATTTAGAAGGAACTTAGTATTTTTATCTTTTATTATTTTTCTTGAAACAGTCAATCTTCTGAAGATGAGTTGACAATGCCTTGTCTAGGATTATTGGCAAATCTTTGCCGGCACAATCTTTCTGTTCAAACGCACATAAAGACTTTGGTAAGAAGTTTATAAAATGTTCCTTTTGTTTTGTGGTAGGCTCACCTTTTTCTTTAAAAAGAAATTTAACAAGAATTTGTGTTGTCTAGTTGACTTATCAAAGTTAACAAAGCATCAGATTGACGTAAATAACTTGAAGTACTCTAGCCTTCATATATGTTTAATTAAGACGAGTTAATACAAATGTTAATTTATATACTAGAAGTTTTTCTTCTGTAGCATCTCATTATTTGTCGTGTTGAATAATATAAGAAATGCTGAGTTTTGTGCTAATAGAGAGGAGACATGCCATTGGCAGTTGCATTTACCTCAGTCTTGTATTTCTACACAATCAATTACAACTTTCTCAAAAAGATTTATAAGTGCCTAGCATCATTACCCAGAGAAGGCAATGGCACCTCACTCCAGTACTCTTGCCTGGAAAATCCCATGGATGGAGGAGCCTGGTAGGCTACAGTCCATGGGGTCGCTAAGAGTCGGACATGACTGAGCGACTTCACTTTCACTTTTCGCTTTCATGCGTTGGAGAAGGAAATGGCAACCCACTCCAGTGTTCTTGCCTGGAGAATCCCAGGGACGGGAGAGCCTGGTGGGCTGCCGTCTATGGGGTCACACAGAGTCGGACACGACTGAAGTGACTTAGCAGTAGCAGTAGCATCATTACCAGTACTTGTGAGAAGTGAAGGAACTCAAATGAGGTTTATCTGAACCACTGTTAGAAATATATTAAATCAGGAAAGTTCATTGATTGTTTAAGTTTCTTTATGAACAGTTCCCTTGCTGTACAATATTCAGTATTACTTGTTTAGTTTTAAATTGAACAGTATCTCATTTGTTCATGTGCTGGATTTTTCTGGCCTCATCCTGTTTTGTTGGTGGAGGTTATTTTGAGCCATGAAACTGTTTGAGAAAGGTTAACATTTGCTCCTAAACTCAAACTACACACTGCTGTTTACTCAGATTGTACCTGTTCATACTACTGTAAGCAATTTGTGAAAGTTCCACTTACACCTTGAATGATCTCTAAGTTGGTAATAATATTTAATAAAAGTTTACCTATTCTGTGCAAGATAAACTTTCTAAAACAAAATGTAAGACTCATAATTTTTTCATTCTAATCTATTTTTAAATTTTTTTCTTCTTCAGAATAATGTGAAATCTTTTTATCGAACTCTTATAAGCTTCTTGGCCCATAGTAGTTTAACTGTGGTTGTGTTTGCACTTTCAATATTATCCAGTTTGACATTAAACGAAGAGGTTGGGGAAAAGGTAAAAATTTTTTTGCAATTTATGAAACTGATTCTAAAGTTTATATTCTCTGATAATTTAAAAGTTGTTGAGACTCTCTGAGTTTTAGTGTGGTGTCAACGTAAACTTTTTTTTGTATAATATCCTTTTCCTGATTTGTTTTTAAGCTGTTCCATGCACGAAATATTCATCAGACATTTCAGCTAATATTTAATATTCTCATAAATGGGGATGGCACACTGACCAGAAAGTATTCAGTTGATCTACTGGTGGATCTTCTTAAGAATCCTAAAATTGCTGATTATCTTACCAGGTATGGCTATCTGACAAATGTAGGACTTTTTTTAAACCAAAATGTATTTATAATAAATAAAACTGCCTTTTAACACTTAGTAAACTTGGACTCTACTTATTTACAGTAGACTAAAATCAGAATGTTTTCATGTGCTTTATGTTCCCATTCTTTTTGTTTTTCTGACTTGAAATGTGAAAGTATAACAAGGGTATGTGTGTATTTTTTACTTTGTCTTAGGTAAATAAGGTTGTACCATTCTCCAGAATATACATATCTTGATTAATCTTTGCAAAACCAGTTTTACATCTGAACAGTACGATTGTCTTATATATAAATCCTTTTAATGTATCAGTTTCATACTTAGCATTTGATGTATGTTTTTATTTTAAACCTAGGTATGAGCACTTTTCTTCATGTCTTAATCAAGTATTAGGTCTTCTTAATGGAAAGGATCCTGATTCTTCTTCAAAGGTATATATAGCTTTTTGTTTTTAAAGTTTTTAAAAACTACAATATGCAGAAAAATATAAGTGCACAGATCTCTGAATCTTTGCAAAATGAACACAGCCATGTAACCAAGATCTCAAGCAAGAAACTAGATATTACCAATATTTAGAACCCTCCTTGAATCCTCATAAACTGGCATAATCCTTTTGGGAAACTGTTTCATGGTGCCTGTCGAACACATGTAAACCCTATGACACATATTCCACTCCCATCTACATAGTTGAGAGATGTCAGTCAGCTCACAAAAGATGTAGAAAGTGTTAAATGGAAAATGAAAGTTTAAAACTGGTACTATTTACTGATTTTTTTAAATGCAGATGCCTAGGGTAAACCCAACAAAACATGTACAAGGCCTTTACTCTGAGATTACAAAACATTAATAGAAAAAACCTAAATAAACACAGATATAGCAAGTTCATAGATTGGACGAGTTTACAATATTAGGTCAGTCAGAATTATAGCAAGCTTTAGGTTTTTTTTGTTTTTGGTGTATATGGAAATTGGGAAGCTGATTATAAACTCTGTATGGATATGCAAGGGTCTAAAAATAGCCATGACTATTCTGAAAAAAGTGAACAAAGCTAGAGGGCTTATAGTACCAGATATTAAAGTGTAATGCAAAGCTCCAGTAATTAAAATAGTGCAGTATTGTCATAAGGATAAACAGCTAGCTCAGTGGAACAGAGTACAGTGCAGAACAAACCCACAGAATATAGCCTCCTGATTGATAACAGTACACTCTTAAAAGTATGATCATTGCAGTAAATGATACTGGTGAATTGGATATCCATATGGGGAAAAGCTGAATTTTAACCCTTACCTCACACCAGATGAAAAAATCAGTCTTATAAAGATTGTAGCTCTCAATGTGGAAGGAAAATAGTGAACTTTAAGAAGAAACACCTAGCAGAATATCTGTGTAGCCTTGGGATGAAGATTTTCTTAAACAGAAAACAAAAACATGAACTATGTAGGAAAAAATGTTGGTAAGTTAGATTACATTAAAATTAAGAGTTTTTCTGTTCATGAGAGGCCACTAATAATTTAAAGAGTGAAAAAGTTGCTCAACTTTATTAATCTTCAGGGAAATGCCGATTTAAATGGTAATACAATACCATTACACACCCACAAGATGGTTAAAATTTAAAATATGGATACTATCAAACATAGATAATGTAAAGAACGTTGAAATACTCATGGGCTGAAAATTGGTAAAACCTTTTATGAAAACTGGTATTATCTACTAACATAGGATACATGTATAAACTATGACCCAGCAATTCCACTCTTTAATTTACCTCAGAGTTGAATACATGTGTTCACCATGTACAAAACGCAACAGTGTTGTTAACAATAGCCAGGAATTGTAAACAACCTAAATGCCAACAACAGTGGAATGGGCAAATAAACTGTGGTATGTTTATACACTGAAATACTATACAACAATGAGAATGTATGAGGTGAAGCTGCATGTGAAAATACAAGTGAATCTCACTAACATAATGCTAAGCTAAAACATGTGAAAGTGTACACTGTAAGATTGTATTTGCATATAAAGTTCCATGTGAGTTTTTTATATAAAATGGCAAGCTGATTGAAAATTTTATATGGAAATGCAAAGATCCAAGAATAGCTAAGGTAAAATTAATGTCTAGTGTCAAAAATCTGATGTCAAAGTAGTGATTGAGGCATTGTCTGGAAGGGGACTCAAGGGAATTCGGGAGTTTTGATGGAATTCTCGTGATCTAATTGCTAGTTATTCAGGTAATTCACTTTGGGGAAAACATCTAGCTTTGCATTAGCTATTATGTTTTTATTTCTGTCTATGTTACACTTATAGAGAAATTGTAAATGAGAGTATTTGCTTCTATGTGCAGTACATAATCTCTGGTAAGGTAAATAAGAAACTGGTGATAGTGTCCGTTGCTTCCAGGGAATGTTAGGTAGAGGTCAGGTCAGTACCTTTGACTTTGGAACCAAGTGAATGTATTATCTATTCAAAAACAAGTACTACAATTTGTGTTTAAAAGAAAGTAAGTCAAAGAGTTTATCATTTGTAACATAGTAAATGCTAATGAGTTGAATTCTATTAAAATCAGACACTGTCGGGTTGATTAAAACACAAATCCCAATTGTATGTCATTTACAAGGAACAGATAAAGGTGGAAATAAGTACACAAAGAGATACCAATACTTTTTTTTTTTAATAAGTTGGTAGTATGTTAAATAAGGTGGAATTTAACTTAATAGCTAATAAACAAGTTGATGTGGAATGCTATGTAGTGGCATAAGGCTTAGTTATGAAGCACAAAAGAAATGTGGTAGACCAAGGGAGCAGGCTGAGGGGCATATTGCCAGCATTATGTAAACTGTGGAAATAGCCATCCTTAAAGTTTTAAAGCTTTGGGAGGCCATTTTTAAATATTATCCTAAAGGACACTTTATAGCAGTTCATAAATCTTAGCATGAGACAACTGATGTTTGTGCTGAAGAAAAATTAAGTACTATGGAAGGTATATAACATTAGTTGAGGTTGCCCTTCTTCAGTTCCCATAGTCCTCTTAACTGAAGTAATTACCATTAACAAGTTTATTTGTAACCTTCTGGAACCTAATGACACGTTTTGAGAAATAATACTCTGAGAAAAATGGGAAGCAACTTTTAATTTTTATTTTATTTTATTTAAAAGTAAATATCATTTCCAACTTCATCTTTTGGTTACTTTGTGCATTGAAGTCTAATGAAATAGACCTTAATGAAGACTTTATATTGCACAGGTTTTAGAATTACTTCTTGCCTTCTGTTCAGTGACTCAGCTGCGCCACGTGCTCACACAGATGATATTTGAGCAAACTCCATCTGGCAGCACCATTCTGGGAACCCGTTCTAAGTGTTTAGAACCTACGGTAGCCCTACTTCGTTGGTCAAGCCAACCTTTGGATGGATCAGAAAACTGTCCTATTTTAGCCCTGGAGTTGTTCAAGGAAATATTTGAGGTACCAGAGTGACTAACAAATTGACTTTTCCATTCTTATGATTCTCAGTAGACAGTTTTCTAAAATGTTTATTATATGTTTATAATAAATTTCCAATTGTTCATACCCTTTAGGAAAACTTAGCAATTACTGGACTCCCTGCCTCTAGTAGTAACTCCCTAGTTACTGAATTTCATTTTTCTGGCCAAGTCCCCAAAATTAGTGAGACTCCTGTGTTTTCACTAAATAACTTACATATGCTCCTTTCAGTATAATAAGTAAAGGTATGACTAAGATTTGTATGGTTTGTTGGTGTATGACTGTACTTGGCAATAATTATATTCTGTCTATCTCAGTAGATAGTTTCTGCTGTTTTTATTGAGTGGATATATAGGAACATTGAATTAAGTCAGTCAAATGGAGTGGAACATGTCAGGTATTTAAGGATATAAACAAAAATCCTTTACTGGGAATTCCCTTATAGTGTAGTGGGTTAGGGAGAAGGCAATGGCGCCCCACTCCAGTACTCTTGCCTGGAAAATCCCATGGACGGAGGAGCCTGGAAGGCTGCAGTCCATGGGGTTGCTAAGAGTCGGGCACGACAGAGCAACTTCACTTTCACTTTTCACTTTCATGCATTGGAGAAAGAAATGGCAACCCACTCCAGTGTTCTTGCCTGGAGAATCCCAGGGACGGGGGAGCCTGGTGGGCTGCCGTCTTTGGGGTCGCACAGAGTCGGACGCAACTGAAGAGACTTAGCAGTAGCAGCAGCATAGTAGGTTAGGGCTCTGCTCTTCTTCTGCAGGGGACATGGATTGAATCTGGGATCCAGAAACTGATCTCACATATCATGCAGTGCAGGCTGAAAAAAAGCCCTTTTCATAGAGGCCATTAAATTCTGATAGATTCTGTTATCTAGGTCATTATGTTTTCTCTACTGTTTCCCTGTTTTTATACCCATTCTGTCTATACCAGCATTTTCCTAGAATGTTTACCTTCTCATGACTGTCATGACTAGATCCTCTGCACAAACCAAAATGTGTATGAGTGATTAAATATATTTGTTAAGGATTATCCACAAATTATTCTTTCTGTTTCATGTTGATCTTGACTTAATCAGTTTTAGCTTTGAAAAAGCCCTGTGAGATTCCTGATGGGAATTATTTGTGGTTGTAAAGTGTTAATACCAGTGTCTCTTGTTATTGTAATTGCATTTAGCATCTTAACGATGTTTGTTTTCAGTACATACTTAGAATAATTTTTGAGTCAGACTCCACTTTAAAAAGTCTTGTTTGAGACTGGTCCATTTGATAAAAAAGTCATCATAGCCCTCAAAACTGGATGAAAGCGTAGATTTTAAATAGGAGACACAGGTCAAGAATATCTGAAGTAATTACAATTGACCCTTGAACAGCATAGGTTTGAACTACTTGGGTCCACTTATATGTAGATTTTTTTTCCAATAGTAAATGCTACAGTACAACACAGTCTGCAAGGTTAGTTGAATCCATAAATACAGAATCACAGATACAGGAGGCCAGGGCCAACTAGATTATACTCAGATTTCAGCTGCATGGTGAGGTTGGCACCCCTAACCTTCACATTGTTCAAGAATCATCTGTATAAGAAATTTAAAGAGTGTTGCAGTTCAGTGATGACTGTGCCTCCTGCATTCTCTCTCTTTTTTTTTTTTTAATCTTTGGTGGTGGTGAATTCTCCAGGATGTCATAGATGCTGCTAACTGTTCCTCAGCTGACCGTTTTGTGACTCTTCTGCTGCCTACAATCCTTGATCAGCTTCAGTTCACAGAACAAAATCTAGATGAAGCCTTAATAAGGAAAAAATGTGCAAGAATGGTCAAGGCCATTGAAGTTTTGTTAAATATCCTTCAGTTTAACCATGGAAACTAACTGCTTATATTTTTTAGAATTTATTTTCTGGATTTTTACTGTCTTTATGTCTTTATTTATAATTTTATACCTCTCATGCTTGAATCTGTACAGAATTACTGAACTCAAGTTTAAATTAAAGAACTGATATTCACGGAAGAGTCTCTTAGAAAAAGCTACCTAGACTTTTTTCCCATGTTTTTCTGTATAAAACTTCGAGACATTTTCAGAAATGCTTTTTAAGTTCGGTTTGTACATTTTTTTTATCATAATTTGAGGTTAGTAGATACATAAATAACTACCCTGATATTCTCTTTTGATGCTGATTGCTGCCCCTGGATGATGTATGTTGTGATGGACTATATCAGAGAAGAAAAATATATTGGTAGTTATTATTGTAGCTTAGTTTTTTTAGCTTGTCAATAAAGATGACATCACACTTACTTATAAAAAAGATAACCTTGTATTTCAGAGCAACAAGAATATAGTCAATTTTGTCCTGCCCTATAGCAAACTCAACATCTTTTTAATTTCTTCTCTGAGCTGCTCCTTCTTAATTTTCTTCTTTCTTGATGGCAGTGATTCTCAATTCTGACTATGTATTAAAATCATCTGGAGAACATTTAAAAATACTGATGCTTGACTCCTACTTCCAGAGACTAAATAACGTGGAACCTAGGGATGTGAAGGCATGTTTGTGACTGTTTAAACTATCCAGGTGATTCTAACATGCAGCCAAAGTTGAAAACCACTGCTGTAAAGACAGGATTATTTTGCTTGACCTTGAGATACTCTCTAAAATATTTAGGCATCCTCTCATTGAATAGTACCAAACTTAACCCCTTTTTAATAATAGATATTCAAATTAACTTACAGAGAAATTGAGAAAAAAACAAATGAGAAAATAACTTCCTTTATTTCAATAAGTATTTATTAACCCATTGTGAAACCTGTTAATAAAAAACTAACATCCAGTGAAAAGAAGATCCTTTCTCTGTTTTGAGTCAGAAACTTTGGTGGCAGTTCCATCTCTTGCCACTTGTCAGTCATTTAAATGGCTCTGAGCTCCTAAATTCCTAATCTGTCATTGAGCTAATATAGCAATAATTACACCAAATTGCAGTGACAAGAATAATTTGTTTGAAATCATCCTAAATGCTGTAAAGTGCTATACAAATATAAGGGTTTTTTTGAGAATTTTTTGTTTTTCTTAACAAAATTTAACCTCTGTGTGGAGATGACACTCTAAAAATGCATGTTGCAAAAATTCTCACTACTATTAAGTGTACCACTCTGATAGAACAACAGTTTACATATGGCAAGATTGATATGGGCTTTGGAACAAAGGTAGCAGATTCTGAATTATGGTGAGTATATGAAATACAAATGGCAAAATGGTAAGTCCAAACTTAATAAAAATCAAAAGATGTGATTCTCATTCATTTTAGAGGATCATCCTTGGGTATGTTCTATTAACTCAAGATATAGAAGAAAATTAAAATATATTCATAATGAATTTTTTTTAATTTATTTAAGTCATAGATCACGTGCTTCTGAACAGAGATATTATTATCTGTGATTTGTTTTTTGTTGTTTAGGTTTGTTTGTCTTGTTTTAATTTATTGTGATTATCTACGAGTCTTTTATGCTTCAGTGCATTTTTTTTCCCTAGAGTTCCTTCCTGACTTTGACTCAGTAATTATATTTATTTAATTTTATATTTTGAAATGACAAAGCATGAAAAAAACAGATCATTTTTATTTCAAAGAAACCAATCACTGCTGAAAGTTTCTAGTAATAAAGACAACTCTTCTTTAGCATGTTAAGGCTTACAGTTAAATGTGGATTTTCACTGATAGTAATGAGATTATTTTATCTCTGTCCTCCCCTATGAATTAAGTTCATCTAACAAGTGTTTGTTGAGGACCCACTGAATGCTAAACACTATAATTTGTTCCAATTTTCATAAATGTCATAATTAGCAGTAATTGTACTCCTCAAGAATCACAATGATCTCTTTTTACTTTTTTGTACTCCTTTTCAATTAAAAGGCTGTGAAAAACAGCTTAGTATAATTTGTTCAGTAAATGTTAGATACTCTAGATTGCTGAAGGTTGCCCTCTTAGGCTTCCCAGGTGGCGCTAGTGATTAAGAACCCGCCTGCCAGTGCAGGAGACGTTAGAGATTCCGGTTCAATCCCTGGGTCTGGAAGATCCCCCTGGAGGAGGTCATGGCAACCCACTCCAGTACTTTTGCCTGGAGAATCCCATGGACAGAAGAGCCTCATGGGCTACAGTCACAGTGTCACAAAGAGTTGGACATACTGAAACGACAGCCCCCACACGCAGAATAGCCCTCTACTGTTCATATTCTAGTGACAAAACTAAGAATTAAATGAGTCCTGTTGCTAATACTACTAGTAATTTCAATCAAAAGTTGAAACATGTTGGTATTTGAGATTAGAAAAAGAAACACTGTCTAAACTTAAACTGTTAATACCAGTTCTCTTTGGATCTTGGGTTATAAGGATGTTGGTCTCTGATATTTTTACTTCTCATGACAAACAGTAGTTAATCTTGAGGTTTAAGAACAAAGGTTTTGGGTTTTTATTTTCTTTAGATTTATGGACAGAAATAAGCTGTAAGCAATCTTTGAGTTATCTAAGTTAAATATGACTTATTTTTAAAGCCAACTTGCTGCTGATGTGATTTTGAAAACTCTTGATTTGATGAACAAACTTAAACAGTTGGTTCCTGGTATGGAAGTAAGCTTCTACAAAATCCTTCAGGTGAGTTTAAACTCTTAAAATATTGAAGTTGATTTATATATAAATGTTTCCTAATATATGTTTCTGTTTTAATATTCTTAATCTTTAGAAGATTAATGTGTTTCTTAGAACTGGCCATTGGAAAAAATTTGAAAATTGTTAATTGATATAACAATATTCTCACTACAGTTATTTTATATAGAGTTTCACAAGGATTAAATCTAAGTGCTTCTGATTCTGAAGTATAGGATATTCATGATAACCGTGCTTCCACAGCCTTTTCCTTTCTTGTGTCATATTTCTGGTTTCTTCATTTGTTTCTATTGGCTTTATGGTAGAGGGGAGTGGTATTTATTTTGGAGTGTTTGTTTTTTGTTAAGGTTGATGAGGTAGAGTATTAAGGCAGGAAGAAGACATCTGGAAGAAAAGAACTTGATTGTGAGTGATAATTTGATAGGTGTGCAGAAAATAGCTAACTCACCAACTTTATTGACCATAGTAACTAAAAACGAGTTTTAGATGTTTTCCTTGATAGCCACAAAATTTGGCTTATAACAGATACTTAACAAACATGTGTGAATTACTATAACAACACAAATGTCTCCAGTGCCTGTGTAGACAGGGTAGAAGCTAAAACTGGAACCTACTTGTATACTTAGAGAGCACGGGGCTTAAAAGATGGGGTTTGGATTTTGACTCCACCATTTCTTAGTACGGACTTGAGCAAGTTACTTCACCTCTGTGAGCTCGTTTTCTTGATTACAAAGTAGAAATAATGATCCCCCTTCATGGACGAGATATGAAGGGTTACCATGAGGGTTTTGGAGGTAAAAGCCATCTCCTATGGTTCTGTGGCATTAGATTATATTTGAGTACCTATAAAACACTTAACATTTTAAAATGTTGATAATTATAAAGAATTTATATTGTAATATTTTTCTGTTAGCAACTTACTCAGATTTTAAATTGAGTTACAGTGATTTTATGTCAATAAAAATTTTTTCACAACAGATTGAGGCTTAAAGTACTAATGGAAGTATTTACTGATATGAAGGACTTATACTTTAAAGTATAATTATTTCATTCACTAAATTAAAATATTGTATGAAGTTTGAATTTTATTTTTTTACTTTAATTTGGAAATGATTTACCATTTTTCTTCTAGCCAGTTTTTCTTTTAAATGATAGCTAGAAAAAGAAAACAGTAACTCAAAATATCAATCAGTTGTAGATGATATTTTAAATAAATCAAAATATTTAAGACATGATTTTCTTAGGCACAGTAAAAGCATTCAAAACTTTTGCCAGAGTTTTTTAAACTAACATTAGGTAAAGACTAATAAACATTCAGATAGAAATACTTCAGAATTTGCCTAGAATTTTTTATGATTTAGGTCTCTTTATTTACCTTACTCTGAAAGACCTGACTTTTTGTTTTCTGGTTTCTGATTTGCATAGGATCCTCGCCTGATTACTCCCTTGGCTTTTGCTTTAACATCAGATAATAGAGAACAAGTGCAGTCTGGATTGGGGATATTATTGGAAGCTTCTCCACTGCCAGATTTTCCTGCATTAGTGTGAGTTATAATCATTTGCAGTATATCTCTTATGGTACTAGAATATCCTGCCCGTTTCTTTAATAGTCTTCAGTATGGACAAATTGGAAAATTAGTGAATTGAAGACTTCATTGTAGTAGTAATTCTTCAAATAAAAAAAAAACTTTCAATTAAAAATTTTTTGATTTCAACAAATCAGAAGACCAGATGTACACTCATTTAGAAAACAGCTAGATCCATTCAGGTAATTAAATTTATTATTCAGATGCTATACCTGTCTCAACACCTCTGTTTAATGCAGTAGCTTCTGTACTAAGCTTACATCCTACCAATTTAGTTTCTCCATAGAAAGAGCTTTTCCTTCCCAGCTGTTCGAGTACTAAATCTGAGTATTGCTTTCATTGACTAGATCTGGGTCATTTACCAATGGGAAGGATTCCTAAAGAAAAATTCTGTCGTTAAAGAAGGTAGGATAATGGCCAGACAGAATTATCTACTGTACTCATCAGTTTCAACCATTGAGATGATATTTTCAGAAGCAGGGGCAGAATGGTGGTCAGGTTGGTAAGAATAATATTGAGTGAGAACAGGGAAGGGTGAAGGAAAACTAAAGGCCAGGTGTTATTGCCCATGGTTAGAAGGATGTTCTTACCAGTAACAATAACTTTAATTTTTACAAATAATCCATACTCACAAACTAGTTCTAGAGGCTCCAAACCAGAGGTGGAGTTGTCATTGTAAAGGGTTGCAAGTAGAAAAGTTTTCCTCTGGCAAATTTTGGGTATTTCCCCAAATTCTGCCTCATCATAGAGTCCAAGATTATTTCAGAAATATTTGAAGACTTAATTCTCAAAAGACCCATTCTAAATGAGTCCCTAGTTCTATACTAACTCTGCCTTTTGCTCTATTTTCATATAATTATTTCTCTTTTTCATTTTGATTCCCACTCAGACTTGGAGAAAGTATAGCAGCAAACAATGCCTATAGACAACAGGAAACAGAACATATGCCTAGAAGAGTGCCTTTGCAGTCATTAAATCACAGTTTTCCAACATCAGTAAAATGTTTAACTCCTCCACTTTTGAAAGATAGAGTTCCTGGATTGAACATTGAGGAATTAATAGAGAAACTTCAATCTGGAGTTGTGGTGAGTGATAAATAGCCATGAAAAGTGGGATTCTGCCGGGTCATACCAACTAAAGTGAAAGTGAAAGTCACTCAGTCATGTCCAACTCTTTGTGACCCCACAGACTATACTGTCCATGGAATTCTCTAAGCCAGAATACTGGAGTGGATAGCTTTTCCCTTCTCCAGGGGATCTTCCCAACCTAGGGATCAAACCCAGGTCTCCTGTATTGCAGGCAGATTCTTTACCAGCTGAGCCACAACATACCTACCAAATATCAACTCATCTTATAACATTTACTTAAGCAACTTTAGATAGAGATTTGATCATTGAAACATTATTTAATATAAAAAGTAGCAATATTCTGGAAAGTTTGGAAAGAGGAAAAACTCAGTCATAAAATTCCAGTGTTTTAATACAGCTATCAGTTTTCCCTTAGTCTTCCCATACGAGCCTACCTTCCTACCCCCCTGCCCCCATCACCCCCAGTTTAAATATACTTGAAATTCCCACAAGCAGATCACCAAGATATTCTTCTGCAATAGTCAGGTTAATGGAATGTTTGTGACCTGCCTCATATGACATCCTTTTTTTCCCTTTGTTATTGAGTTTCAATTATTTGGTTTCGGTAGATGTTTTCTTTTTTTTTTTTAATTGAGTGCTAATGATTTCTGATTTTTTTTTTTACTTTATTAAAACCAGGTAAAGGATCAGATTAATGATGTGAGACTATCTGACATAATGGATGTGTATGAGATGAAACTATCCACATTAGCTGTGAGTACAACCATATTTTAATTATGTGTATCAATTAAACCCTAAGAGATATTTTCCAGCAAATGAAGATTTATGGTATGTTTTCTTACAGTCCAAAGAAAGCAGGCTACAGGATCTCTTAGAAGCAAAAGCTCTAGCCCTTGCACAGGCTGATAGACTGATTGCTCAGTATCGCTGTCAAAGAACTCAAGCTGAGACTGAGGTGTGTACAATATAAAGACATCTGATTAGTAGAAAAATAAATAAATAGAACATGTGCAAAATATTAGTTTTACCTTCATTACTCTGATTGAAGTAAGTTATCCTTAGCATTTGGCACAACTACTTCCCCTGTCTTAAGACTATCTCCCCTTTAATTTTGGTTACACAGTTATCTTTTTTCTACCTTAATGTATATTCTTTTCCTAAATCTTTTTTTATCTACTCACCTTTTAAATGTTGAGTGGGATTATGTTCTAAGCCCTTTTCCTTTATTTAGGTGATTCATGGTTTCTACTTATTACCAGAATGTTAATTCACCAAATTTTGTATGCTGAGCCAGATCCTTTTCCTTAAGCACTAAGTATCTTCTGTGTAGCTCCATTTAAATACACAGCAAATACTTCAGACTCAGTAGAACCAGTAATGAACTCATCACCCTCCCTTTTTTAAAAATGTATTCTTTCTTATGTATTCCCTGTACTGTTCTTAGAGTTTTCCAAACAAGAAATCTGGAAATCACAGTTTACCTTCTATAGTCATTCATTCATCACGTTCAGTTGATTCTACTTTCTACATAATACTTTTTGCCTTGTCTCTGTTATTATGGCTATTTGTCACAGGCCAGGTCCTTTTTATTTTTTCACACGAATGACAGCAGAGTCTCTAGTCTTCCTACTTGAGTCTAGTGCCCTCGTCTCATCCACCCTCTACATACGTCACTGGCTGTGTTTGGATCTACCCATCCTCTTTCCTCTTCCTTCACAGTCATACCTGAGGCAGTACTCTGATCCTATTACTCCTTTGCCGAATATCCTTCAGTGTCTCACCTTTTAGCTCAGAAGAGAATTTAAATTCCTAAGAACTTACTGCACAGGGATTTTAACTACTTCTCACTCCCCATCTCCTTGCACTTCTTTGCGTTCTTTCCAGTTAAATAAATACATTAGATTGCTTTTCAGTTTCTGAAACTTGACATACTTCTATGGTTTCTGCCCTTGCACTTGCTCTTCTGTATCTGGAATACCTTTTCCTCTCTCCTCTGTCTTTTAATAATCCTTTAGATTATTAAATCTATTACATAAATTAAATCTATTAAAAGCTTCCTCCATTTCCCAGGAAGCTTTTCTCTGGTCTTCTGTTGCCCACACTTTTGGTGACCCTTCCTCCCCGTGCTGCCTTCTTTAACAGTACTTCTCACACCGTGTGAAAATTATATGACCCCACTGTCGTCCTTGATGATGTTCGAGAGGAAAATTTTTCCTCTGTCACTCTAGACTGGCCTAATAATCGACAATAAACAGATTTATTTCATTAATTTTTTTAAATTATAGAAACTGAGCATATTATATAAATGATAGTATAAAAGTATTCCATTTTCTTTTAGGCTCGGACACTTGCTAATATGTTGAGAGAAGTTGAAAGAAAAAATGAAGAGCTTGCTGTGTTGCTGAAGTCACAGCAGGTTGAATCAGAAAGAGCCCAGAGTGATATTGAGCATCTCTTTCAACATAATAGGAAGTTAGAGTCTGTGGCTGAAGAACACGAAGTTCTGACAAAATCCTACATGGAACTTCTTCAGAGGTAAATTAATAAAGTAAAAATTTCTGTGTAAAGTTAGAATTTAGAATGAACACACAGCATTTCTCTTCTCTGTCCCTAAAGTTCTTTTCTGAACATTCATATGTTCTAATAATACTATTAATATAAGTAGTTAGCAAGGAACTTATGTCATAGTGAAATGAAGTATTGCTTACTCAAATTCAGTAGCACAGTTTGGAAACAGAATATAAGTGTCTCTTTCCAGTTTCATTTATTCAGTCATCAGTCATCTGGGATGTTAGCGCCACAAGGACAAGTTTTACCTGTTTTGTTCCCTGACAGATCTCTAGAGCCTGGAACAGTGCTTCATGCATGGTTAGGCACAGCATAAGTAATTGTTGAATGACCTTAGTTGTCACAATTCATACTAGGTTGAACCATATGAATTGGCCATTTCTGCAGATCAAAAGTGGTTGAATATTAACAGTTGTCATATCATCAGCCTAATAGCATAGAAATTTGGATGTTAGTGTTTAACTCACCTTGGAATTTGTAGTCAGTATTTCTCTTTAAAGTCCTTGAGTGTAGTTTACTTATATGTATGACTGTATCTGCAAGATAAATTCTTATAGGTGAATTGCTGGTTTAAAGGGTATGTGCTTTTAAATTTTTGATTGATTGTCCAGTTTACCTTCAGAAAGGCTATGCCAATGCCAATTTATACACTCACTAACAAAGTTTGAGAGTGATTATTCCCCCCCCTGTCATTTTTTATCTTTTAAGCCAGTTTTAACTTACAAATTATAAGGAAGATCAGTAATAGTTATTTACTTCTGCCAAACAAAAATTACACTCTGGTTAACTTGTTTCTTGTTTTTCTTTATATATACTTTAAGATAGGTTAAGACTTGAAAAAATGTCCTTCTTTCTCTGGTATTAATATAGAGATAGAGAAAAATTTAACTTTACAGGGTCCGTGTGCTTATTTTATTTTTTTAACTTTTTTCTTTTTTTTTTTTTTTTAGCAAGATAATGTTTCTTTTTATTTTTTATTTTGGCCTCACTGTGCAGCATGCAGGATCTAGTTCCCTGACCAGGAATTGAACCAGTGCCCCTGCATAGAAAGCACAGTTTCTTTACCACTGTGCCACCTGGGAAGCCCTTATTTTATTTGCCCATCAATAAAAATGAAGGGTGGAAATGTATAGCATCTACAAAATTTGTGAGGACATGGTGATTTTTAAATAGGATATTCTCCCCCAGCAACTTTAAGTCTGATTGTTTGAGGCAGCCCTGATAATGTGGACTATTAGTGTTCAGTTAGGGTGTAAAAGAAAGTAGGCAGTGGTCCAAGAGAAAATAGGCTTTCTAGGATTTGCTTATGTTCCAGATAGTGAGGGGTGGGCCAGAAAGTGAAACTCCAGCCTTGAGGGGCCAGGTGGATAACAAATGAAGCTGGCTGGGAAAGTTTATTTGTAATGGTAGGGATATCTCAAGGCATTCAAATTTCAGAATTTTACAAACTCTCTGTGGGATAAATAAAACTTCTGCTGGCCACATTTGGCCAATGCACCATTTTGTTTATCCTCTGAAAGGACATTTTATGCTTAAGATAGTTGGGTGTCAAAGTATCACTTTGGAAAGGATTTTTTATATGTTTACCTTACAGGTAAAATAAGCACAGGACTATATGATGCAGAACTATAAAGAGGCAAGAGAAACTTAAAATCTTCAACCACTTAATTCATTAATTTGATGTTTTTCCTTGAACATGTATTATGCCCAACAGGCTAGTGATGATAGGTGTAAGTTTAATTTTTTTTGTTTTTAATACCTTATCCTTTAAGAGAAATTGTTTCAGTTTCTGGATTTGACTATAAAGAAAAAGACATGTATTTTATATTAATAGCAAATTTTGTAGTGCAGCATTCTGTAAATAAAGCTGTTTATCAATAAATATGAAGTTAATGTCCCACGTTTCCATTTCATAGTAATTTTTTACCTCTTCAGTCAGCCAAAACATATCTTTATTGTCTTTTACAGTTAACCTAACTGTTTATGTCTTGCTTGTTCACATAGCATTCCTCCTCTTCTGCAGTATATGCAATTTAGTCAGAAGAGGTAGTAAAGAAGGCACTCAGTTTCTTTTTCTCTGTGTTTTCCTCTACTAAAAGTATCTCCTTGTCTTTTCAGGAATGAAACTGCTGAAAAGAAGAACAAAGATTTACAGGTCACTTGTGATTCTCTAAGTAAACAAATTGAGACTGTGAAAAAGCTGAATGAGTCACTCAAGCAACAAAATGAAAAGTAAAATTTACAGTTTTTTTTATTTTAATTATTTGGATTTTTCAAAAAGAAAATGATTCCCTGTATATAGAACATTATTTTTTATATATAAAATTAATAGAATTATTACTTATAAAGTACATATTTGGCAGAATTTGTGATTACTAGTCTTAGAAATTTCTTCTTAAAATACTTGTTGGAGAGAAAAAGAAATTATATGGTTCACTGATGTTTTCTTCTATATTGTCTTATAACTTCAGAACTATTGCCCAATTGATAGAGAAAGAAGAACAGAGAAAAGAAGTACAGAACCAACTAGTAGACAGAGAATGTAAGCTAGCAAGTAAGTAACTTGTTTAATAAATTATCTATATTTTAATAAATCTTATGTTGGAAGAAAATCAAAGCATGAGTGGTTTTTAGTTTGCTGTTGCATTTTCTACTTCTCTCATTTTTTTAAATCCTTAAATCATATCTTAAAAATTCTCCTTTTCTTGCCACAAAGCAGTTTAGTTAGACTAATAAAGCAATACATTTTTTCTGAAATCAGGAGTTATAGGAAATGATTGCCTTTTTTGAAATAAAAAATTTTTTAAAGAAAATAACAGCAGGTGGCAGTGCTAGGTAACTTATAGTTGCTAGCTTCTCAATGGTAGTAACTCTAAAGTGATCTACAAAAATGTTTTTGTTCTGATTCACTTGCCTTAAAGCACAGAAATCTACCTATATAATTGCTCATAATTTTCTCTTACCCTTTCTTTTCTAACCCTTAAACTCTATAAGGACTATCCTTACCCTCATTACTATATGTTGTATTTAGAACAGAGGAAGAGGGAAAGACATGGACAATTTAGCCTTTTCTATAGAATCCTGGGCTTCCCTTGTAGCTCAGTTGGTAAAGAACCTGCCTGCAACGCAGGAGACCTGGGTTCGCTTCCTGGGTTGGGAAGATCCCATAAAGAAGGAAATGAAAACCCACTCCAGTATTGCCTGGAGAATCTCATGGACCAGAGAAGCCTGGCAGGCTACTGTGGGGTCGCAAGAGTTGGACACAACTTAGCGACTAAACCACCACCGTAGAATCCTGGCATAGGAGAAGTTTTGTGATATTTTTTTTTTTTTAATTCATCAAATGCTATATAACTTATGTGTAGCAAGATGTTTCTTTTTTCTTTTTAATTGTCTTTTATAACATAATAGCTTCTAAACCTTTTCAGGGTAATGTCAGTATAGGACCTTTGTGTATAAAGCTGACTGTTTAAGACCTTTAAGTATAAAGCTGACTATTTGCTTTAAGACCTAGAACAAAAAATAAAAGTACAGGAAGAAAAGATTAAAGTCTTACAAAGAGAAAAAGAAGACAAAGAGGAAACCATTGGTGTCCTTAGAAAAGAATTAAATAGAACAGATCAGATAAGAAAAGAATTGAGCATTAAGGTAAGAATCTATTGCATTCTCATTTGCAATGAAATGATAAAATCTTATTTTGTGAAAAAAGGTAAATCTGTATAAATTAGTGTTCTGTTTCTTCAGTAATTTTGCTTAGAAGATACCAGAAGCTCAAATTGATTGGACGGTTGTTTGTTATGAGGACTCTCACAGTGTGAAAACTTGTATTTTCTAAAATTGTTACACATTGATTAAATGTATACTGTGTTCCAGCACTTGCTGCTTTCAAGAGGGTAAAGAATACAGAAAGAGATTCTCAGTTCATAATGTCATGTACAGATAGCTACCTGTATATATGTATATAACCGCATCTCTTTGCTTACAAGGCTGGTGATAATAATAGAAGTTTGTATATATGTAAAATTTCATAATTTACAAAGGACTCTGAAATATTTTTCTTAATCTTTCTCACTTTAATAAATATACTAATATATAAGTATTTATCAATATTTTCATCCTACAAATGAAACTGAGTCTTAAGTTACTTGCTCAAGGTTGTCACATAGCTATGTGAAATAGTAGGCATATATTCTAAGTTCATTGCTCTTTCTACATTATCATGATTGCTTGAGTGTGGGCTATTTAGGTGGCTCAGACAGGAAAGAATCTGCCTGCAATGTAGGAGACACAGGTTCAATCCCTGGATCGGGAGGATCCCCTGGAGAAGGGAATGGCTACCCACTCCAGTATTCTTGCCTGGAAAATCCCATGGACAAAGGAGCCTGGCAGGCTACAGTCCATGGAGTCACACACAACTGAGCGACTAACAATTTCACTGAGTGTGGTAGTTATGAATAATGCTTTCTGGACCGTCTACTTCAAGGAAGATGAGAACAGACCAAGATTAAAAAGACTGAACAACTACAGAATATAAGTGACAGGAGAGGCATACAATTTAGCTTTAATATGTTTATCTTAATAGTAATTCTAAATAGTAAATATGTAGTATTTTCTGCAGAAGTCCAGGCTTAAAAAGACAAATTGAATCATGTCTTCCCAATTTGTTTATTATTGTTTAACAGTTACAGATGTTAAACTTACCATATAATTGTTAAGTAAAGCGTATTACATTAATGTGCCTTGATATGGTTGTCTTACTAATAAAACATAAGGACATCTTAAAGCAGGTTTCTGTGAAGAGAAAACATGCTAAGTTATTTTCTTCAATTTCTCTCTACCACCCCCTTTTTTCAGGCTTCCTCCCTGGAAGTTCAAAAGGCTCAGTTAGAAGGTCGTTTGGAAGAGAAAGAGTCCCTGGTAAAACTTCAGCAAGAGGAGTTAAACAAACATTCTCATATGATAGCAATGATCCACAGTCTAAGTGGTGGGAAAATAAATCCAGAAACTGTGAATCTCAGTATATAGACACTATGTGTTTATCTACTGGCAGGGTTGGGGAGGAAAGCTAATCTGTGACTCCAAAAGAGCAAATTATTATCTAATTATTAGTAAAGAACCTGATCTGACACGTGTTTTTATTTGGTCTTAAATTTTTACTTCCTGTTTCTATATTTTACTGCTTAAAACTTACTTTAGTTCTTCAGAATATTCTTCTTAACCTTCATTATTTTTTCTAAAGTTTTTTTTTTTTTTTTCCCTTTTCCTTAGTTGCTTTCCACTGTCTTCTGCTTGTTTATTCTCATTTGTGATTAGGTTTTTAAAATCAGGCATCAGTGAACTTTTCTTTCTCCTTTTATTGAAATATAGTTGACACATAGCACTGTATAAATTTAAGATATGCAACATAATAATTTGCCTTATGAACTGATGACCATAATAGGTTTAGTGGACATCCATTGTCTTATATAAAAACAACATTAAAGAAATAGAAAAGTTGTTTTTCCTTGTGAAGAGAACTCTTAGGATTTACTCTCTTAACTTTAATATGTAAGTCAAAGAAAGCACTGTAAATTCTCTTTATCATGCTGTATGTTACATCTTCAGTACTTACTTAGCTAATGCTGGAAATGTGTACCCTTTGATCACCTTCATCTGAGTCTCCCTTCACCCCCATTCAGTGAATTTAAAATAACTTTATTACTGCATTTAAAATGTAGTAAGATACATGGTGTTAGTTCTAAATTTTTTTTAAAATACAGTGAATATTTGTAGAAATAATGTATAAATATTAAAAAATAGCTGTTGTATTGACTATATTGTCACATAAAAACCTGTAGTAACTTAAAGAATTATTTATGGATACCTTTAGTTTTATTCTTTAAAATGTTACATGTTCGCCCACCAGTATCATTTTCAGTCAGTTATGAATTTCTTATTAACATACAGATAACTTGGATTCTACCTTTGCCACATTATTTGTTAATTCTGAAGTAAATTTCATTTAATATATCATCTTTTATTGAAATAGTTTTACATTAGGCCATTTAATTTTAAAGCATAACTTTATCCTCATTCATGTATTTCTTTTATACAAGGGAATTTTTTAGTACTTTATTTTGAATTGAATGTTTTAAGTAGTCTTTAAGAAGAATTTGTATATTTGTATTTTGGTTGATTTTATTGCTATGCTATTACAACCATTGATTTTATTTAGTGTATTCCTCACTATTTGTATCTCTATTTGACTTAGGTAAACTTAGATTTACTTCTGTTTTTTAACCATTGTATATCTGAATTTATATTTAGAAAATACATTTTTTGTAATTCACTAGTTACACTAAACAATATCAAACTAATAAGTTTCATATATTTGTATGCATTTTGTATAGTTCTGAAAATTTTTCAAAAAGCATCGTGTCATATATTACATTTTAAATTGCTACACACTCCTTAAGGGGCATATTCTATTCAAGATACGAGCCTAGCCCAGTGCTACCCAGTAGAATTTTTTGTGATGATGGAAATGTTCTTTGTCTGCACTATACAGTACCGTAGCCTTGAGCCACGTGTGGTTAATGAGCACTTAAAATGTGTCTAGTGCAGTGGAAGAATTGAATTCTTAATTTTATTTAATTTTAATTGATTGTAACTTTAATTTCCATCCAACTGCACAGTTCAGATCTAGTCTGTTCTTGCAAGTATGCGTTTATTTAAGCCACTCAATTTGCCTATTCTTAAAAACCTGTGTAGGCAGAGACTGCATGTATTTTTCAGCCTTTTTTTTAATACAGTAGTTTTAATCTGTTAATCTCTTCTCTCTAAAGAAAAAAAACCCATATTTCAGATTTAACGGTGAGTACTAATTGTCATCCATCTTCATTTCTGTTTTTTCCCTAGTCTTTCTGTCTCTTGTAGCATCTTTCATATTCCTATTGTTTGTCTTAACCTTAGTATATTGGATACTTTTTTTTTTTTTTTTTTGCTTTTTGATTCTGTATACACCTCAATCAAAAACCAAGTGTGTGTGTTTATGTGTGTATATGTTCTTCTTTTGTAAAAAAATTAATAATATTAATTTATTTTAAGCAAATTTGAATCTCTAGTCAGAGTTTTACAAATGATTCCTATGTGTGTATGTTCATTTTCTGATGGAGAATACAAGTAAGTAAATAAATATATCATATTGGAGTTGTTCATATTCTTTAAGAATTTTGCTATGAAGTTTCAATTCAAGTATACATTAACACAATTCCTTGTAACCATTTACATTTGTTACTTGAACAAATAGAGTTTTCTTAAAATTTGCCTGATTGGCGTTTATACTAAACTGTCACCCATTTAATGTCAGGGCAAAAAATAAGTCATTAAAACCTAATGCTCTGTTTTACAGAAATGTTGTCAGATTGGTATCCTTTTAGTTTCATTTATTGTGTGTTGCAAAAACTAGTTGTCTGTGTTAAAAATATATTGAGGTTCTGTCTTGAGCTAGGACTGTTCATTAAATGAAAATATAACTGAATTTCAACTTCTGCTTGAGGCTTATTCTTATATTTTTGTTACCTCTAATCAAGGTATATCCCCTAAAATACATAACCTTATTTTACTTTGATTTTTTTCTTTTCCTCTTTTCAAATATTATTAGTTATGAATTATATTTACCACTTTACTTTTGACTTGCCTCCTGTTAGATAAAACACATGTCCTGTTTATGACTTAATTCCTTTGCAGAAATCAGCAAACATTTTCTGTAACAGGGCAGGTAGTATATTTTAGACTTTCTGAGACGTGCAGCCTGGTCTCTTAAAACCACTAAAATCTCCAACTGCAACATGAAAGCAGCCATCCACAGTATGTAAATAAATGTGTGTGGCTCTGTTCTGATAAAATTTTATATACAAAAACAGTCAAAACTTTGCTATTGAGTGTTTTATCTTCCTGAATAATTTGACCCTTTTAGCATTAAGAAATGTATCACTGTCTTTGGTGATCTCTGTCTTGATATTAATATAGCCTTTTTATATATAAAATGAATGACTTGTAGACAGTATATAGTTGGGTCTTGCTTTTTTTTTTCTACCTATTTTGACAAATAAGTCCTTAACTCTCAAAGTCTGCTTGAAGTTAATGTTGTACTACTTAATATAAAATGTAGAAACCTTGCAACTGTATGGATTCTTTTATCCTCATTTTAGTTGACACATATATGTACATTATTGACCCCCAAACAATGTTGTATTTTTTTGCTTTAATCAAGTATGTATACATACCCTGGCTTTCAACATCATAATATATTTACCTCTCTGCACATGGTAATATACACAAGATAATATCTTCAATGTAGCATTACTAGTTTTCCCTCTGGAAATAGTTTATTAAGTAACTTTTGGGAAGACACTGCAAATACCTGTTTCTTCTAACTTTCATCTACTAGTTTTAGTATCCATTGGGATTCCCTGGTGGCTCAGAAATAAGAATGCACCTGCAGGAGACATGGGTTCAATCCTTAATCCAGGGAAATCCCACATGTCACAGAGCAGTTAAAGCCTGTGCACCACAACTGTTGAGCCTGGGCTCTATAGCCTGGGAGCTGCAACTACTGAGCCCATGTGCTGCAACCACTAAAGCGCACATGCCCTAGAGCCCATGCTTTGCAACAAGAGAAGGCACTGCAGTGAGAAGCTCGGGCACTACAATGAACTTGTCCCTACCTGCTTCAACTAGAAGAAAAACCCACACAGCGATGAAGACCCAGTACTGCCCCCCAGAAAATACACTGATGAGTCTCACTTCAATCAGTTGTTACTCTGATAGTTGCTAAGTGGTTATTTTCTTTACTATTCTGCTTTTTAAATAGGATAATGAACATTTTGTCTCAGCCATTTGCCTTGGCTCTCTCAGTGATCTCCAGTAAATACTAACTGTGTATTACCCATAATGATTTTTTTTAAAAAGTGTTTTGGATTAAGAAACTGATTATATATTTTCAGCATTCACTGGGTTTCTACTCTTTTTTTTGTTTTGTTTTGTTTTTACTGCACTGTGTCGTTGTAGTATGTGGGCTTTTCTTTAGTTGCGCACAGGCTTCTCTGGTTGCAGGGCACACGCTCTAGAGCATGCAGGCTCAGCAGTTGTACACAGGCAGTGTGTGAGGTCTTAGTTCCCAGAAGGATCAAGCCTGCGTCATCTCTGCTGGAAGGTGGATTTTTAACCACTAGACCATTTGGGAAATCTCAAGACAATAGATTTTTTAAAAACAACTAAGATGAACAGAAAATATGACTTATGCCTTTAAAAGCTAGTTGGTTTTTAGAAAGGCAAGTCAGAACCAAAGAAAAGCTAGTTAATTTTACTATTATAATATATTATTGATAGTGAGCCTGATAAGTACTTGAAGTTGTGTGCCTCTGTATTCCATAAGTTGGGAAGAAACATTATAAAAATTAAAAAAAATCATGGATTCCTTTGAATCTGCAATTTACTTTGAAATCTTACACAGTCTGTCTTCTGCTTAGCATTTTGTAGCTGATTGGCTTTCTTCCTGTCATACAAAAAGGCCTGTTTTGTTTATGCTTGTTTTTATCTAAGCATTTCAAAAATATCATAGAAAAAACAATTATCATCATGAATGAAGGAGTACCTTAATTCATGGAACAGTGCTCTTTTGTACATCGAGCTTCAAATAACCCTTCATAAAGATACTAAATGTGAAGAGAGAAAGTGAGTACCTTTCCTCCCAACTAAATGCACATTTTTTTCCTTAACTTCCTATCCCTCCCCAACACCTTCCTCCCTGGTAACCATAAGTTCATTCTCCCAAGTCTATAAGTCTGTTTCTGTTTTGTAAATAATATTTATGCCTTATTACTTTATATTCTGAATATAACTGATAGCATATACTTCTCTGACTTCACTCATTATAACAATCTCTAGGTCCATCCATGTTCCTGCAAATGGCATTATTTCATTCTTTTAATGGCTGAGTCATTTGAAAAGACCCTGATGCTGGGAAAGATTGAGGGCAGGAGGAGAAGGGGATGACAGAGGATGAGATGGATGGATGGCATCACCAACTCAATGGACATGAGTTTGGATGGACTCGGGGAGTTGTTGATGGACAGGGAGGCCTGGCATGCTACTGTTCATGGGGTCGCAAAGAGTCGGACACAACTGAGCAGCTGAACTGAACTGAATGGCTGAGTAGTATTCCATTATGTATGTGGGTGTATACCACATCTTTTTCCATTCATCTGTCAAAGGACACTTAGGTTGCTTCCATGTCTTGGCTGTTATAAATAGTGCTGCTATGAACATTTGCAATATGTTCCATGTTCCAATGCTGCATGTAGTAATATGTAAGTTGCGTTTAATACTGAACTGAACTGAATATGTAAATAGTGTTGTATGTATCTTTTGAAATTAGACTTTTCTCTGGATATATGCCTAGGGGTGAGATTGTTAGATCATAGGTTAACTCTGTTTTTAGTTTTTTAAGAAACCTCCATAGTGGTTTTCATAGTGGCTGCACCAATTTACATTCCCACCAACAGTGTAGAGATTTTTCTTCTCTACACACCCTCTCCAACACTTGTTTGTAGACTTTTTTGATGATGGCAGCTCTGACTGGTGTGAAGTGATACATCATTGTAGTTTGATTTTCATTTCTTTAATAATTGATGTTGAGCATCTTTTCATGTGCCTATTGGCTATCTTTATGTCTTCTTTGGAGAAATTTCTGTTTAGGTCTTCTGCCTTTTTTTGATTGGATTGTTTGGTTTCTTATTCAGTTATATGAGCTGTTTATATAGTTTGGAAATTAAGCCCTTGTTGGTCACATCATTTACAAATATTTTTTCCCATTCTTTGAGTTGTCTGTTCTTTTTGTTTATGGTTCCTTTTGGGCTTCCCTTGTGGCTCAGCTAGTAAAGAATCCACCTGCAATGTGGGAGAACTGGGTTCGATCCCTGGGTTGGGGTGATCCCCTGGAGAAGGGAAAGGCTACCTACTCCAGTATTCTGTCCTGGAGAATTCCCTGGACTTTGTAGTCCGTGGGGTCTCACAGAGTCGGACACAACTGAACAACTTTGATTTTGATTGGGAATTCCTGGTTCAGATAGTAAAGAGTCTGCAATGCAGGAGACCTGGGTTCAGTCCCTGGGTCCGGAAGATCCCCTGGAGAAGGAAATGGCGCCCCACTCCAGTACTCTTGGCTAGAAAATTCCAAAGATGGAGGAGCCTGGTGGGCTACAGTCCATGGGGTCACAAAGAGTTGGACACGACTGAGTGACTTCACTTTTCACTTTGCTGTGCAAAAGCTTAGGAGTTTGATTAGGTCCCATTTGTTTTTACTTTTTTTTTTTTTTTTAACCTTAGGAGATTGATCTAAGAAAACATTGCTACAATTTATGTCAGAGAATGTTTTGCCTGTGTTCTCTTCTACGAGTCCTATAGTGTCCTGTCTTACATTTAAGCTATTTCGAGTTCATTTCTGTTTATAATGTGAAGGGTGTATTCTAACTTCATTGATTTACATGCAGCTGTCCAACTTTCCAAATACCAGTCAGTATACAGATTCTTTTCCCTATTGTATAATCTGGCTTCGCTTGTCAAAGATTAACTGACCGTAGGTGTGTGGGTTTGTTTCTAAGCTCTGTATTCTGTTGTATTAATTCCTATGTCTGCTTATGCCAGTACCACACTGTTTTGATGACTGTAACTTTGTACTGTTGTCTGAAGTCTAGGAATTATGCCTCCAGCTTATTCTTATTCCTCAGCTTTGCTTCAATAATTCTGGGTCTTTGTGACTCCATATAAATTTTAGGGTTATTTGTGCTAGTTCTGTGAAAAATGTAGTGGATATTTTGAATAAGGATTGCATTAAATCTGCAGTTTGCTTTGGGCAGTATGGCCATATTAACAATATTAATTCTTCCAATCCAAGAATAGGGGGTATCTTTCCATTTGTTTAAATGGAAAGTTTGCCTTTAATTTTCTTTCAGTTTTCATCTTCAGTTGCCTTTAATCAATGATTTATAGTTCTCAGCATATAAGTCTTTCAGATCCTTGCCTCGGTTTATTCCTAAGGGTTTTTGGTGGGGGAGCGGGCAGGCAGTGATTTTAAATGAATTTATTTCTTTACTTTCTGATGTCTCGTTGTTACTATACAGAAATGCAACATATTTCTGGATGTTAATCATGTATTCTATTACCTTGTGAATTTATCAGTTTCAGTTTTTCTGTGGGGTCTGTCTTTAAAAGACTTTCCTATGTATAGTGTCCTCATCTGCATATAATGGCAGTTTTACCTCTTGCTTTCCAATTTGGATACCACAAAGGGCTTTTTATATATAAAGTCTGGACAGTACTGTGTAAGAGAATGACATTTCACAGTCAGAGTAGGTTGATGTACAGTTTCATTATGCTATTAAAAACTAATTTTTCACTAAGCAGCTGAGCATTTGCAGGGATTTAGTAGTGAACGTGATTCTGTCTCTGTTACATTGTCTACATTCTTATTCTAACAGTTATGTTTCATCTCACTTATCTCAGAAAGCCAAAAAAGAGCAATGTATTAGAGTAGCCTTATTCTTTTCTCAAACTTCAAATAAAAAGACTTGTGATTAGCCTTTGGGAAACACAGCACTGTTGATGTTAATTTGCTGCTGCTGCTAAGTCGCTTCAGTCGTGTCTGACTCTGTGTGACCACATAGACAGCAGCCCACCAGGCTCACCCGTGCCTGGTATTCTCCAGGCAAGAACAATGGAGTGGGTTGCCATTTCCTTCTCCAGTGTATGAAAGGAAACAGTAAATGTGAAGTCACTCAGTCGCGTCCGACTCTTCGAGACCCCTGGACTGCAGCCTACCAGGCTCCTCCGTCCATGGGATTTTCCAGGCAAGAGTACTGGAGTGCGGTGACATCGACTTCTCCGAACTACTATTAACTACTACAAACTAATTCAGTTCAGTCACTCAGTCGTGTCCAACTCTTTGCGACCCCATGAATAGCAGCACACCAGGCCTCCCTGTCCATAACCAATGCCCGGAGTTCACTGAGACTCACGTCCATCGAGTCAGTGATGCCATCCAGCCATCTCATCCTCTGTCGTCCCCTTCTCCTCCTGCCCCCAATCACTCCCAGCATCACAGTCTTTTCCAATGAGTCAACTCTTCGCATGAGGTGGCCAAAGTACTGGAGTTTCAGCTTTAGCATCATTCCTTCCAAAGAACACCCAGGGCTGATCTCCTTCAGAGTGGACTGGTTGGATCTCCTTGCAGTCCAAGGGACTCTCAAGAGTCTTCTCCAACACCACAGTTCAAAGACATCAATTCTTCGATGCTCAGCTTTCTTCATAGTCCAACTCTCACATCCATACATGACCACAGGAAAAACCATAGCCTTGACTAGATGGACCTTTGTTGGCAAAGCAATGTCTCTGCTTTTGTATATGCTATCTAGGTTGGTCATAACTTTCCTCCCAAGGAGTAAGTGTCTTAATTTCAGATGGCTGCAGTCACCATCTGCAGTGATTTTGGAGCCCCCAAAAATGTCTGACACTGTTTCCCATATATTTCCCGTGAAGTGATGGGACCAGATGCCATGATCTTCGTTTTCTGAATGTTGAGTTTTAAGCCAACTTTTTCACTCTACTCTTTCACCTTCATCAAGAGGCTTTTTAGTTCCTCTTCACTTTCTGCCATAAGGGTGGTGTCATCTGCATATCTGAGGTTATTGATATTTCTCCCCACAATCTTTATTCCAGCTTGTGCTTCTTCCAGCCCAGCGTTTCTCATGATGTACTCTGCATATAAGTTAAATAAGCAGGGTGACAATATACAGCCTTGACGTACTCCTTTTCCTACTTGGAACCAATCTGTTGTTCCATGTCCAGTTCTAACTGTTGCTTCCTGACCTGCATACAAATTTCTAAAGAGACAGGTCAGGTAATCTGATATTCCCATCTCTTTCAGAATTTTCTACAGTTTATTGTGATCCACACAGTCAAAGGCTTGGGCATAGTCAATAAAGCAGAAATAGATGTTTTTCTGGAGCTCACTTTCTTTTTTGATGATCCAACGGATGTTGGCAATTTGATCTCTGGTTCCTCTGCCTTTTCTAAACCAGCTTGAACATCTGGAAGTTCACGGTTCACGTATTGCTGAAGCCTGGCTTGGAGAATTTTGAGCATTACTGTACTAGCGTGTGAGATGAGTGCAATTGTGCTGTTGTGAGCATTCTTTGGCATTGCCTTTCTTTGGGATTGGAATGAAAACTGACCTTTTCCAGTCCTGTGGCCACTGCTGAGTTTTCCAAATTTGCTGGTATTGAGTGCAGCACTTTCACAGCATCATCTTTCAGGATTTGAAATAGCTCAACTGGAATGCCATCGCCTCCACTAGCTTTGTTCGTAGTGATGCTTCCTAAGGCCCACTTGACTTCACATTCCAGGATGTCTGGCTCTAGGTGAGTGATCAAACCATCGTAATTATCTGGGTCATGAAGATCTTTTTTGTACAGTTCTGTGTATTCTTGCCCCCTTCTTAATATCTTCTGCTTCTGTTAGGTCCATACCATTTCTGTCCTTTATTGAGCCCATCTTTGCATGAAATGTTCCCTTGGTATCTCTAATTTTCTTGAAGAGATCTCTAGTCTTTCCCATTCTGTTGTTTTCCTCTATTTCTTTGCATTGATCGCTGAGGAAGGCTTTCTTATCTGTTCTTTCTATTCTTTGAAACTCTGCATTCAGATGCTTATATCTTTCCTTTTCTTATGTCTTTTCCTTTTCTCCTTTGCTTTTCGCTTCTCTTCTTTTCACAGCTATTTGTAAGGCCTCCCCAGACAGCCATTTTGCTTTTTTGCATTTCTTTTCCATGGGGATGGTCTTGATCCCTCTCTCCTGTACAATGTCACAAACCTCCGTCCATAGTTCATCAGGCACTCTATCAGATCTAGTCCCTTAAATCTATTTCTCACTTCCACTGTAGAATCATAAGGGATTTGATTCAGGTCATACCTGAATGGTCTAGTGGTTTTCCCCACTTTATTCAATTTCAGTCAGAATTTGGCAATAAGAGTTCATGATCTGAGCCACAGTCAGCTCCTGGTCTTGTTTTTGTTGACTGTATAGAGCTTCATCTTTGGCTGCAAAGAATATAATCAATCTGATTTCGGTGTTGACCATCTGGTGATGTCCATGTATAGAGTCTTCTCTTGTGTTGTTGGAAGAAGGTGTTTGCTATGACCAGTGCATTTTCTTGGCAAAACTCTATTAGTCTTTGCCCTGCTTCATTCTGTATTCCAAGGCCAAATTTCCCTGTTTTGACTTCCTACTTTTGCATTCCAGTCCCCTATAAAAAATGACATCTTTTTGGGGTGTTCTAAAAGATCTTGTAGGTCTTCATAGAACCGTTCAACTTCAGCTTCTTCAGCGTTACTGGTTGGGGCATAGACTTGAATTACTGTGATATTGAATGGTTTGCCTTGGAAATGAAGAGAGATCATTCTGTCATTTTTTACATTGCATCCAAGTACTGTGTTTTGGACTCTTGTTGACCATGATGGCTACTCCATTTCTTCTGAGGAATTCGTACCTGCAGTAGTAGATATAATGGTCATCTGAGTTAAATTCACCCATTCCAGTCCATTTTAGTTCGCTGATTCCTAGAATGTCAACGTTAACTCTTGCCATCTCTTGTTTGACCACTTCCAATTTGCCTTGATTCATGGACCTAACATTCCAGGTTCCTATGCAATATTGCTCTTTACTGCATCGGACCTTGCTTCTATCACCAGTCACATCCACAGCTGGGTATTGTTTTTGCTTTGGCTCTGTCCCTTCATTCTTTCTGGAGTTATTTCTCACTGATCTCCTGTAGCATGTTGGGCACCTACTGACCTGGGGAGTTCCTCTTTCAGTATCCTATCATTTTGCCTTTTCATATTGTTCATGGGTTTCTCAAGGCAAGAATACTGAAGTGGTTTGCCATTCCCTTCTCCAGTGGACCTACAGTCTGTCAGATCTCTCCACCATGACCCACCCATCTTGGTGGCCCCACTGGCATGGCTTAGTTTCATTGAGTTAGACAAGGCTGTTGTCCTAGTGTGATTAGATTGACTAGTGTTCTGTGTGTATGGTTTCTGCTCTCTGATGCCCTCTTGCAACACCTACCATCTTACTGGGTTTCTCTTACCTTGGATGAGGGTTATCTCCTCACTGCTGCCACTTCTGACCTTGAACGTGGAATAGATCCTCTAGGCCCTCTGGTGCCCGCGCAGCCACCGCTCCTTGGAAGTGGGGTTGCTCCTCTCGGCTGCCACCCCTGACCTCGGACATGGGGTAGCTCCTCTCAGCCATTCCTGCGCCATCACAGCCTGGCACTCTTGGCCACTGCCCCTGACCTCAGACGTGGGGTAATTCCTCTTGGCCACCTCCCCTCGGGCATGGGGTCCTCCCGGCTTCTGCCCCTGACCTCAGACGTGGGGTGGCTCCTCTTGGCCAGGCTAAGTGTGCCGGTCGCAGCCGCCCGCACTAAAAGCGCAGGTTGCAGACGTAAGTGAAATCAAACTACTAATTAGAAACTAATTAGCTCACAGTTAATTAGCGTGTTAGATCTCTGGATTCTTAAAGAACAGTGAGCCCAGACCCTATGAGTTTTACAAAAATGTTTAAGCTTTATATTGCATTTTCAGATAAGAGACCCTATGATCCAAACACAAACTGATATGAAATTTAAAAACACGTATTATAGGCAGTTTCACTTCTGGGGATTTATCTTAAGGAAATATGGATGTGCTCTAAGATTTAGATAAAGTAATATTCATTACAGAGCTGTTTATTGTGGTACAAAATTGGAAATAACCAGTGTATACAGTTAGAAGACTAAAGTACTGTCATTCAATAGAATAATGTATAGCCTTTTTAAAAAGGTGTAGAAATATATGAGTACATGGAAAGAGATTCCTTTTGTGTTAAGTGGAAAACTTACATAAGTTTTTCCACTTAAGTACGTGAAGTGGAAAACCTACTTGTGGGCAGGAATCCCTTAGAAGAAATGAAGTAGCCATCATAGTCAACAAAAGAGTCCAAAATGCAGTACTTGGATGCAGTCTCAGAAACAACACAATGATCTCTCCGTTTCCAAGGCAAAACATTCAGTATCACAGTAATCCAAGTCTGTACCCCAACTAATGACACTGAAGAAGCTGAAGTTGAACAGTTCTATGAAGACCTACAAGACCTTCTAGAACTAACACCCAAAAAAGATGTCCTTTTTTATAGGGGACTGGAATGCAAAAGTAGGACGTCAAGAAACGCCTGGAGTAACAGGGAAATTTGGCCTTGGAGTACAGAATGAAGCACAGCAAAGGCTAATAGAGTTCTGCCAAGAGAACTCACTGGTCATAGCAAACACCCTCTTCCAACAACACAAGAGAAGACTCTACACATGGACATCACCAGATGGTCAACACCAAAATCAGATTGATTATATTCTTTGCAGCCAAAGATGAGGAAGCTCTATAGAGTCAGCAAAAACAAGACCAGGAGCTGACTTGGCTCGGATCATGAACTCCTTATTGCCAAATTCAGACTGAAATTGAAGAAAGTGGGGAAAACCACTAGACTATTCAGGTGTGACCTAAATCAAATCCTTTATGATTCTACAGTGGAAGTGAGAAATAGATTTAAGGGACTAGATCTGATACTATGGACGGAGGTTCGTGACATTGTACAGCAGAAAGGAATCAAGACCATCCTCAAGAAAAAGAAATGCAAAAAAAGCAAAATGGCTGTCTGAGGAGGCCTTACAAATAGCTGTGAAAAGAAGGGAGGAGAAAAGGAAAGCTTTACCCATTTGAATGCAGAGTTCCAAAGAATAGCAAGGAGAAATAAGAAAGCCTTTCTCAGTGGTCCATGCAAAGAAATAGAGGAAAACTATAGAATGGAAAAGACTAGAGATCTCTTCAAGAAAATTAGAAATACCAAGGGAACATTTCATGCAAAGATGAGCTCAGTAAAGAACAGAAATGGTTTCGACCTAACAGAAGCAGAAGATATTAAGAAGAGGTGGCAAGAATTCACAGAAGAACTGTACAAAAAAGATCTTCATGACCCAGATAATCATGGTGTGATCACTGACCTAGAGCCAGACATCCTGGAATGTGAAGTCAAGTGGGCCATAGGAAGCATCACTACGAACAAAGCTAGTGGAGGTGATGGAATTCCAGTTGAGCTATTTCAAATCCTGAAAAGTGATGCTGTGCAAGTGCTGTACTCAGCAAATATGGAAAATTCAGCAGTGGCCACAGGACTGGAAAAGGTCAGTTTTCATTCCAGTCCCAAAGCAAGGCAATGCCAAAGAATGCTCAAGCTACCACACAGTTGCACTCATCTCACACACTAGTAAAGTAATGCTCAAAATTCTCCAAGCCAGGCTTCAGCAATACATGAACTGTGAACTTCCAAATGTTTAAGCTGGTTTTAGAAAAGGCAGAGGAACCAGAGATCAAATTGCCAACATCTGCTGGATCATGGAAAAAGGAAGAGAGTTATAGAAGAAACCTCTATTTCTGCTTTATTGACTATGCCAAAGCCTTTGTGTGGATCACTATCAACTGTGGAAAATTCTGAAAGAGATGGGCATACTAGACCACCTGACCTGCCTCTTGAGAAACCTGTATGCAGGTCAGGAAGCAACAGTTAGAACTGGACATGGAACAACAGAATGGTTCCAAGTAGGAAAAGGAGTACGTCAAGGCTGTATATTGTCAACCTGCTTATTTAACTTATATGCAGAGTACATCATGAGAAACGCTGGGCTGGAGGAAGCACAAGCTGGAATGAAGGTTGCTGGGAAAAATATCTATAACCTCCGATATGCAGATGACACCACCCTTATGTCAGAAAGTGAAGAAGAACTAAAGAGCCTCTTGAAAATGAAAGAGGAGAGTGAAAAAGTTGGCTTAAATATCAACATTCAGAAAACTAAGATCATGGCATCTGGTTCGATCACTTCATGGCAAATAGATGGGGAAACAGTGTCTGACTTTATTTTTCTGGGCTCCAAAATCACTGTGGATGGTGATTGCATCCATGAAATTAAAAGACGCTTACTCCTTGGAAGGAAAGTTATGACCAACCTCAGTTCAGTTCAGTTCAGTTCAGTCACTCAGTCGTGTCTGATTCTGTGACCCCATGAATCGCAGCACGCCAGGCCTCCCTGTCCATCACCAACTCTCAAGAGTTCACCCAGACTCATAGTCCATCAAGTCAGTGATGCCATCCAGCCATCTCATCCTCTGTTGTCCCCTTCTCCTCCTGCCCCCAATCACTCCCAGCATCAGTCTTTTCTAATGAGTCAACTCTTCTCTTGAGGTGGCCAAAGTACTGGAGTTTCAGCTTTAGCATCATTCCTTCCAAAGAAATCCAAGGGCTGATCTCCTTCAGAATGGACTGGTTGGATCTCCTTGCAGTCCAAGGGACTCTCAAGGGTCTTCTCCAACACCACAGTTCAAATGCATCAATTTTCTTCGGCGCTCAGCCTTCACAGTCCAACTCGCACATCCATACATGACCACAGGAAAAACCATAGCCTTGACTACACGGACCTTTGTTGGCGGTGTAATGTCTCTGCTTTTGAATATGCTATCCAGGTTGGTCATAACTTTCTTTCCAAGGAGTAAGCGTCTTTTAATTTCATGGTTGCAGTCACCATCTGCAGTGATTTTGGAGCCCAAAATAATAAAGTCTGACACTGTTTCCCCATCTATTTCCCATGAAGTGATGGGACCAGACGCCATGATCTTCGTTTTCTGAATGTTGAGCTTTCAGCCAACTTTTTCACTCTCCACTTTCACTTTCATCAAGAGGCTTTTTAGTTTCTCTTCACTTTCTGCCATAAGGGTGGTGTCATCTGCATATCTGAGGTTATTGATATTTCTCCTGGCAATCTTGATTCCAGCTTGTGCTTCTTCCAGTCCAGACAGCATATTAAAAAGCAGAGACATTACTTTGCCAACAAAGGTCCGTCTAGTCAACACTATGGTTTTTCCAGTGGTCATGTATGGATATGAGCGTTGGACTATAAAGAAAGCTGAGCACGGAAGAATTGATGCTTTTGAACTGTGGTGTTGGAGAAGACTGGAGAGTCCCTTGCACTGCAGGGAGATCCAACAAGTCCATCCTGAAGGGGATCAGTCCTCGGTGTTCATTGGAAGGACTGATGTTGAAGCTGAGACTCCAATACTTTGGCCACCTGATGCAAAGAGCTGACTCATTGGAAAAGACCCTGATGCTGGGAAAGATTGAGGGCAGGAGGAGAAGCGGACCACAGAGGATCAGATGGTTGGATGGCATCACCGACTCGATGGACATGGGTTTGGGTGGACTCTGGGAGTTGGTGATGGACAGGGAGGCCTGGCATGCTGCAGTTCATGGGGTCGCAAAGAGTCCGACACATTTGAGCGACTGAACTGAAGCCAACTGACTGAAGGTGAGGGAGGAACTCCTCTATCAAATCTGAGTTATTTTTCATTTTTCATGTCTTCACATTTATGGCATCTGTTAGTCTTTCTCTGTGATACAGGTTTTTTTGGGTTTTTTTGGCCACATCTCAAGTCCACGTCCTTTGGGAAGAAATATAGAGAAGAGTCCATCCTAACCAGTCCATCCTAAAGGAAATCAGTCCTGAATATTCATTGGAAGGACTGATGCTGAATCTGAAACTCCAATACTTTGGCCACCTGATGTGAATAACTGACTCATTTGAAAAACCGTGATGCTGGGAAAAATTGAAGATGGGAGTTGAAGGGGACTACAGAGGATGAGAATGTTGGGTGGCATCACCAACTCAATGGACGTGAGTTTGAGTAAACTCCAGGAGTTGGTGATGTGCAGGGAGGCCTGGCGTGCTGCAGTCCATGGGATTGCAAAAAGTCGGACACAACTGCGTGACTGAAGTGAACTGATAGAGAAGAGTAGGGAAGTGGGATGAGGACTGGGAAGCAGACTGTCTAACTTCTCTGGGCAGGGTTGGAAGGGCCAAGGATGCTAACATCTGGAGAGACATGGTATCAGCCTGAGGCAGATCAGGCCCTGTGGAGTGTTCCGCCACATGTTCTTCCCAGTTAATTGGGCATAATGCTTCCCTTAACATTCCTTTCAACTGAGACTCACTTAACTGTTTTTATAAATAAAATGTCCTGTAATTGAGAAAATTATATTACTACTTTGTTTTTATATCATTTGATATTTTCCAAGTATTTTTGCATGTTTCTTTGCACTTAGATAGTTAGAGACATTAAGTATTTCAGGCAGGGGTACAAAATTAAAGTAGAAAGTTGAACCAAATTGCATATATTCTCATTCCCACTTTCTTCCACACACACGTTTTATTTTTAACTTGACCCTATTAAAATCATGAGCTTTATTCCACTTATTCCATCCTTTATTTGTACAAGCAATCACTTCCACAGAAATACTTACGGGTTTCTGTTCTGTGCAGTGTATCTGACTGCATGCTTCGTTGAGATACCAAAAGCTACCTGGGTAAAGGGAGTCTCTTGCACTTAATAAATGCTTGAAAGGATTAGAGGTGGGAAAGAAGAATTGGAGAGGAGAGAAAGCCTGGCTGCCTGATGTTCATGGGCCCCATGAATACAAGAACTACTTGGCGTGTGCGGCTATGAGCCCTTGAAATGTGACTCGTCTGAGTTGAGATGTGTTATAAGGGTAAAATACACACCAAATTAGTGTGTGTGTCATCGTATTAAAAAAATTGTGAAATTTCTCAATCATTTTTAGATTGCTGACACATTTTGGATATATGGATTTAAATAAAATGTATCACCTGTTTAATTAGTAAAATTAATTTCACCTATTTTTTTTACCTCTCCTAATGTGGCAACTAGAAAATTTTACATTATTCACATGGCTTGAGTTCCATTGCCATTAGACAGCACTCCTCCTAGACATTAATTCACCACCTTCCATTTCCTAAGTTGCTTCTTTCCTTCTCCGTGTTTTTGCACATAACATTTCTCCTGCTTAAATCCATGTCTCCTCCTTCATAACTTTGCTTATCAGAGAGTTTGACCTCAATCTATTAACCAGCTTATACTTAAAACCAAGCACCATCACAATACTAATATTCACATACCATATGAATTTTCTGTTCCTTATATCTAAAAAGACCCAGTCTTCATGAAATTTCAAAGATAATGCCATTTATTTACATAGTTCCAGGATACCTAGTATAGCTCTAATAGTTTATCCAATGGACTTGAATGCTATCTTATAGACTTATCAAGTCATCAGCCTAAGAGACAGCACCACTGATCCTTCCCTGCAAATAAACTGCCAGGCACACTAGGTACCCTTAGTAACAAAATGTAAACTGAAAAAATGAAACCATCCCCTACCTCTATTTCCACGGCTATTCTTTTAGGCCAAAAATCTCATTTCCCTCTTGTATTACTACAGTTATCTCATCTCTAAAATCTTTGCCCCCAATTTCCCCATCAGTTCCATCCTGAATCTCTAGCCATTCAGTCTTCCCAAAATACCACTATTTTCATGTCCAATTTTGTTGAAAAGTCTTCAATGGCTCTGACAGCCCAGAGCAATAATTCTCAAACTGTGCTTCACTGAACCGTATGGTTTTACTCATTAACATTAATATTTCTTAACAGAGCAGCAATTTCTTCCTCTAATATCACGTTCAATCTTTCTATTGGTTTCTTGAACACATGGAATACATTACAACAGTTAAATGTTGTTCTTATCTACTCGTTTCAACATCCATATCATATCTAGGTCAGTTTTGGTTGATTTTTCTTCTCATTTTAAGCTGTATTTTCCTGCTTCTTTGAATGCCTGGTAATTTTTAACTGGATGCCAGAAATTTTAGTTTATTGGTTGCTGGACATATTTATATTCCTATAAATATTTTTGAACTTTGTTCTGGTATACAGTTATTTGGAAACTCATTCATTCAATTCTGAGTTGAAGCTTTGTAGGAAGAGCTAGGCCTAATTTTATCTACTATTGAGGCAAAATTTTTTGAGTGCTCTTCCTTATCTTCCATGAAGTAAGATTTTCCACTCTGACTTGAGAAAACAGGAACTATTTTCCTGTGAGAACTGAGGATTCTCCTCTAGTCCTTTTGGGTGGTTCGTTCTTCACAGACATACTGATCACTACTCAGCTGAGGACTTGAGGAAGGTACCCTTTAGGTGCCCAGAACTCACTCTCTCTGAGCAGCTCTTTCTTTTCCAGTGCTTCGTTCTATGTACACTAGCCACCTTGGTCACCTCAGACTCCCAGATCCATCTTCTTAACTCAAGGGTATTGCTAGACTTCGTCTGAAAACTCCCCATGTTCTGGCCTGGCAACACTCCAAGCAGTCGCCTAGGGCCATCATGATACTCACCTTCTCTGTTTTGTGTTTCAAGGATCATTGCCCTTGCTTGTTGAATGATGACTAGAAAACCATTGAATCACATTTTCTGTGAATATTTTCAGTTGTTTAGATGAGAGTGCAGATCTACTCCATCTCTCCATATTGCTGAAGGCATAAGTTTGAGTCAAGATGCTTGCATTGTAGTTTGTTTGAAAAATGTATTTGTCCCTTAAAAGAATATTTTTAAAATCTAGAGTAAAATCTAAACTCCTTAGCCAGAGTGCCAAAACCTTCCACAGTCTGCCCTCAGTCTGAATTTCAAGTGTATTGTCCTGTTGCAGGCAGAAAGACTAAATACAGCTGTGTGTCTCCACCTCTTTATTCACAGGGCTCCCATGCTGTCAACACAACTCTGTCTTCCTGGCTGTCTTCCTCATGTCTGATCCTCTATTTTGGTCTAATAATTTTAGTTGCATTTACCTCATCTTACCAATAAGATCATATGCTCTTTTAATATGGGAACTATGTCTGATATTTTTAGATTTTTCCAAAAGCTTAGCACCAAGACTGGGCAGTGAGTGGACATTCAGCATATGTTTGTAATTTGTCTAACTAAATGTTGAATAGCCTGACAGCAGGAACCTAGTTTTGTTCTTGCTAGTCTTAATTTGCTGCACACAAATTACTATATGACAGAATAAAAATAGGCTATGATGTAATTTCTGAGTAATCACGAGATGACATTATAAATGTAATCAGCCTACTTTTTAAAAATCCAGACAGATGGTGAAACATTCCGTCTGATTTTAGTCTGTGTGCTCTGTGTCCAATCTAGCAGCAGACGACTTCTCACTTTCCTTTTCTTAGACACCAAGGGTCATGGTGCTGAAATTTTCCACTCTACTAAGTCTGTTCTCTGTACCTGCTAGGACAGAGTATGTGATGTCACCTCTATTTTCACTGACCCCAAATCTGCATGAATTCTAATTATTTACTGAGAGTAGTTGTCGCTGGGACCAACCCAGAGACAAAGGACCAGAGGGTAAAGAGCATGGTGTCTAGTGTCATCCTGCCTGATGTTTGAGTACTGGTTCTGCTGGATGTTAGCACCATGACCTTATGCAGTCACTCCCTCCTCCAGGCTCAATTCCACCCCTATATAAACAGGAGATCATAACCAGAGTAGAGAGTCTTGTAGGAACATAGATCTTCCTACCACACTCAGTGGGAGTTTAGTGCTTTTGAAATGAATTGAGACATATGCTCAACATCCTAAACTGGGTCATTGCTCTTTAAGGACAAAATTCCTTACCATGTTCAAAACCCATGGTACTGAGTGCAGAAAGTCACAAGCCATTATCCCCAATTTTAGTTTGTCTGTGAACTCAACCTCTTTCACCACAAAAACTATTACAAGAAGTTGAAGATCCAAAGAAACTCATTTTATGCCTGCCTTTAGTCTTGCCAGGATATGGCCATTTTTAATTAGTGAGAAACAATGAATTCTACTCCTATATGCCCCAATGTAGTTATAGTTCTTTTATTAATATAATGATCATTGCCACTTATTTAATACCTTCTCTTTTCCATGTACTATTCTGAGGACTTTATAGATAAAATTTCATTTAAAATAAAAACCCTAAGATATAGGCATAATATGGGTGAGAATACTCAGGCACAGGGAGAATAAAGAACCTGCTCAGTGTGCCCTGGTGAGGTAAGAGTGGAGTTGGCATTCATATACAAGCAGTCTGACTTCAGAGCCCATCAGTTAACCTATAGGCTCTTCTGATAAATCAAGACAAGATTTTATGTAAGGCGATGTATTTGTCAAACCTCAAATTGGCCTGACTAGTGTAGATATTGAGGAGTTCTAAGACATGGTCAACACAATATAGGAATGGTGAAAAATGCGTTCCAGACATTACTTGGAGATTGGATGGGTGATGATTTTAAAATGAAAATTAAAATTTATGCTACCTAGAATAGCATAAATTGTCTCATAGAACATAGGCTCTGCAGCTGAGAGGCCTTTGCAGTGGGAGGTCAAGAAGGATGCTTCCAGGTAGACCTGTGCGGTGGCAGGGCACCCTGGGAGGAAGACTTTCCTCTGTTGGAGTATGTAGAAGTACTAGTGTGTATCAGTGTCTTAAGTCACCACAGAGAGGTTAAGTGAGCCTGGTCTTTACAGCTGGTTGAGTAGGCCCTGGTGGGCTAGCAAAATCTCCCCACTTGCTTACTATAGTAGGAAATTCCTTTAGTCTAGCACAGTTCTCAGAGTGAGGTCCCCAGACCAGCAGCATCAGTATCAACTAGAAGCTTCTTTGAAAGGCAAGTCCTCAGGCTCCATCTCAGACCTACTGAAGGAGAAATGGGTTATGGCACACAGCAATCTGATTTCTAACAAACCCTCTAGATCATTTTGATAGATACTTCTAGCAGGATACCTTTTGAACTCCCCAATTAAAAATGAGTATTAAGGTGTAAAACCACAGTTGAGAGCTCTTCAGGATGAATTAGTTACAGATAATGTAAATGAAGTTTAACTCACTGCCTGTGATATGTTTGAGACAAATACATCAGATAAGTCTAATCCTCACCTCTCTCCTCAGTCATATACATGACTAATGTTCCTAACATCAAGGCTTAGGGTTTGTAGCGTAGATCAAATAGGCTGGGATTTATGACCAGTGTCGACTAGATGCTTCCATTGGAGAAAACATATGTGAGTGATAGCAAGTAATATGTATTTTAAAACCTGTTCTGATTTATATATGTATTTGTAATATCAAACATTTATATATCACCTATTCTCTGCATATTCTAATTTATATTTTTAAAATAAAAATCTCTGGAAAACATAAATACTACAAGTACTATTGTTCTGTTTAAAATAACTTGTAATGAGCCTCACTGTAAGGCTGTGCAGTCCTGCTCTGGGGCCTGGGCTCCTGGAGGGCAGGGATCAGCCTATTTACCAGTGTTCACCTCATGACTGGCACATAACCCTATGCCCAATAGCCCAATAATCAGGGCATGAGCTGGATTGACTGGAAATGAGTAAAAAGATCAGAGAACATTACCCTCACAAGTGAGAGGACAGAGACAGGAAGAGGAAGCAGAACAGGGAAAATTTCAGACTTGACAACTTTGCCATCTTCACTTTACTATGAGAACCAATAGAAGTATATGCCTCACAGCTGCAAAATCAGGTAGCTCTGATCTGCTTGATTTATAACTTTAACATATTTGTTGGTGGTGTGAATTGATTAATAATAAAGTGCCACATGGAGAGTTTATTGAAGCATCAGTGCCTAAGAGTCCAATATTGGCCCATTTCGTGCATTTGAGTTCAGTTTCAATCATGAGGGAAAAGGTCATACTGTTGAATAACAGATCCAGAAGATTTCAGAGACAGTGGAATTGTAAATGAGCAGCTCAGTACCGGATATTTATTTCTCCTTTTTTCTTTTATTACTATTGGACAGGATCAAAGGATAAAATAGACATATGTCTGCCTGTCATGTGGCTCTAATTCTAATTCCTGACCATATATTTAATAACACAGATATCTTTTAAAATTAGGGACTTAGTCTGTTCAAAAAGTCTGCATTATTTTCAATACATAGCAAATGGTGGTGAGATATATTTTGAAATTTATCTCTTAGATTCAAAAGGCAGCCAGATAACAGACCCACATCACAAACCATGGCATCTGTATTGCCTCTATCTCTATTTCTTAAAGATAAAATTTATTACATTCTTTTGCAGTCTTATTAAAAAATAAACTAGACATAAAAGCATCTAAATAGAAGTTACTCTTTTGAATCTAGCCACTCATTTTAAAAAACCAGTAGCATTAACCCCCTCTAACTGGAAAATGTTTTTGCTCCCAGTGAATTCTTTCTTTAATCTTTTTTACCAGAGATCAAATTGCTAACATCTGCTGGATCATAGAAAAAGCAAGAGAATTCCAGAAAAACATTTACTTCTGCTTCATTGACTATGCTAAAGCCTTTGAAGTGTGGGTCACAACAAACTGTGGAAAATTCTTAAAGAGATGGGAGTATCAGACCACCTTACCTGCCTCCTGAGAAACCTGTATGTAGGTCAAGAAGCAGCAGAACTGGACATTGAACAATGGACTGGTTCCAAATTGGGAAAGGAGTACATCAAGGCTGTATATTGTCATCCTGCTTATTTAACTTACATGCAGAGTACATCATGCAAAATGCCAGGCTGGATGAAGCACAAGCTGGAATCAAGATTGCTGGAAGAAATATCAATAACCTCAGATATGCAGATGACACAACCCTTAATGGCAGATGGCAAAGAGGAACTAAAGAACCTCTTGATGAAAGTGAAAGAGGAAAGTGAAAAAGCTGGCTTAAAACTCAACATTCAAAAAACGAAGATCAGGGCATCTGATCCATCACTGGTCCCATCCCATCTGGTCCCATCACTTCATGGAAAATAGATGGGGAAACAATGGAAACAGTGACAGACTTTATTTTCTTGTGCTCCAAAATCATTGCAGATAGTGACTGCAGCCATGAAACTGCTCCTAGGAAGAAAAGCTATGACAAACCTAGACAGCATATTAAAAAACAGAGACATTACTTTGCCAACAAAGGTCTGTCTAGTCAAAGCTATGGTTTTTCCAGTAGTTGTGTATGGATGGGGGAGTTGGACCATATAGAAGGCTGAGCACTGAAGAATTGATGCTTTAGAACTGTGGTGTTGGAGAATACTCTTGAGTCCCTTGGACTGCAAAGAGATCAAACCAGTCAATCCTGCATATTCATTGGAAGGACTGATGCTGAAGCTGAATCTCCAATACTTTGGCCACCTGATGTGAAGAGCTGACATTAAAAAATATTCTGATGCTGGGAAAGATTGAAGGCAGAGGAGAATGGGACAACAGAGGTTGAGATGGCTGGATGGCATCACCGACTCAATGGATATGAGTTTGAGGAAGCTCCAAGAGATGGTAATGGACAGGGAAGCCTGGCATGCTGCAGTAATGGGGTTGCAAAGAGTCAGACCTGACTGAGTGACTGAACAACAACCAGACTCATAAAAGAAGTTTCCAGATTCTTGACAGCATTAGGCAATTGATGAACCTGAACAATGGGTGAGAAAAAAAGTCTTTTTTATGTAGTGGTGCCTGCTCACTTTGGGTTGATAGCAATTTTCCAAATAAGTAGGCATCATCTGCAATAAAAATGTCTATTCCCACTTGGCTAGAGAAGAAGATTATTGGAGAGTGGTTGTGTTGGAAGAGAGAAATTCTGGAAAGTAAGCAAGCTCTGGAAAAATATTAGAAGTGAATTCATTAATGTATTTACTCATCATTTATGTATCTATTTAGAGTAGTATAAAGTCTTTATAAAAGATATATTTTCCCCAAAATCATTAGTTGCAAAATCTCTTAACTAATTGTTTTGAAACTGTTGTGGTGAGCGTTCCCCCATCTTCCAAAGTACTGAGACATCTAGTTTTTGGCTGAGCATGAGGCCACCTGAAGTAAAGACTGGTTTATTATCTCTCTTCACTCTCCTCTCTCTTTTTTCTGAGAAAAAATCTTTAAAGTGCTTGGCCCTTCTTTTTCCCTTCTTCTGAACTGGAATTGGACAAAATGACTGGATCTCCAACAGAATCTTGAGACATGAGCTGATGTGGGGAATGGAAGCCATGCACAAAATATCATCAGGGAAAAGAAACTTGACCCCCTGCATTGGCATATACATGCAAGCTCTGGATGAACTCCTTCTTAACTTCACTTTATGACAGAAATAAACTTCTATCTTATTTGTCATTATTTTGGAGTTTTCTGTTCCCAACTTGTTCATTTGCAAAGGGCAATTTTGTTATTGTTGTCATTCCCCGTGGCAACTAATACTGGGACTACCAAGAAATATGGGCTAAATATAACCATTTATAATCCCCCAAAGCTAGACAAAAATATTGTTAGTTATAAAAATAAAAGATAGGTATATCTAAGTGTATCAAAATATAATACAACTGTTACCACAAACAAATTCAGGAGACATGATATGAAAAATTAAACTGATAATACAGATGGCAGACAAAGGATTAGGATAAAAAATGTACAAAGAACAACTGCAAACTGACAAGAAAAGCCAAATACCCCCATAGGTAATCAGGCAAAACAAACAACTCAAACAGGCATCAACTCAAATGGCTGATAAGCTTTTGAAAACATGTTCAAGTTATTTAACAGGCAGGGGAATTCAAGTTAAAAATGAGATGTTACTTTATACTTGTTGGATTATCAGAAATTAAAAATAATCTGAGTACTGCCAAGAGTACTCTCATGTATGGCTGGTGAAATTGTGAAGCATTACTGCCTTTTCAGAAAGCAATCTGGCCATATCTATTAAAACTTTAGATGTATTTTCTCTGACTTAATATTCCCACTCCTGGGACACTTTCCCAAAGTAATAAAACTATGCATAAGGACACATGTACAAAGATGCCAATTACAGTATTTTTCATGGTTGCAAAAAACCCTAGAAACTTCAGTAGGCTAACTGCTGAATGGCTCAGAACCCTGGTGGCTCAGATGGTAAAGAATCCACCTGCAATGCAGGAGACCTGGGTTCAATCCCTGGGTTGGGAAGATCCCCTGAAGAAGGGAATGGCTACCCACTCCAGTATTCTTGCCTGGAGAATTCCATGGACAGAGGAACCTGGCAGGCTACAGTCCATGGGGTCGCAAAGAGTTGGACACAACGGAGCAACTAACACTTTCACTACTTTCACACCATGGAATAACATAACAACCGTTAAAATGAGGAATTAGAGTTCCTTCAATTGGTTTAACAGGTTTTCAATGACATTATTAAGTGAAGAAAGCACAACCTAGATACCTATATATAACTGATCCCATTTTGTTAAGCAACCAGGAGCAATGTGTGATGTCTTTCCATATCTACATGAGCATATCAGCATGGAGAAAACTCAAATTTTGAATTGTAAATTGTGAACCTGGGTCATTGTATGGGGCTATAGGGAAAAGCAAGAAAAAAGATGTGAATGAAGTATAAGAAAATGCATGATACAGATTATGGCAAGAGGCCAAAGGCAAGCCAGAAAAAAAAAAAGGTGTATAATATGTTTGACTCATTTATATATTAATTATATGTGTACATGCATATAGTATACATTATGCTGCTGCTGCTGCTGCTGCTAAGTCGCTTCAGTTGTGTCCGACTCTGTGCGACCCCATAGACGGCAGCCCACCAGGCTCCCCCGTCCTGGCATTTTCCAGGCAAGAGTACTGGAGTGGGTGCCATTGCCTCCTCTGAGTATACATTATATATATGAATATAAAGACATAACCTAGTAATAACCCTAATTTACACCCAGAAATACTGACCAGCATCTTATTCTAATTTTTTATTATAGAAAAGTGTATGTTTATTATAGAATATTAGAAAATATAGAGATGTAAAATACATTTTTTGAAGAATCCATAGTCTGACCACCCAGAGACAGCCACTGTTTTTAGATACATTGAGTAATTTTTTAATATACTCTGATACTTTTATAATGCATTGTCATTTAAATGCCATTTCTTTATCCTCATAAACTTACAATCTTATTTTCTAACAAACATGAACATATCATTCTATTTCCACACATCAAGTCCTCTGATACATGTGATCATTGTCAAATCACATCGATAGAGTAGGGAAGGGAAAAGATGGGCACCCTGAAAAGGAGAGGACTTGATAATTTTGTTTTTTTCCTTCTTTTAAATTGCAGCAAACTCCTCTTCATCCTCTCTCCCTAACATACTCTAACATCTTTTATGATATTGACCCTTCTATTTAAGTTAAAAGCAGAGCAACTTGTTATAAATTGTGATCTCAAATGGTTTAGTAACATCTGTGTCGTCAGTGTTGCAAAACATTCTGTCTTCAGCAATTATTATAGTAAGATTTGATATGTGACTTTGGGGTCTGTGTATTAGAGTACTATGTTGTTGTTTTTCATTCACTAAGCCATGAAATTAAAAGACACTCCTTGGAAGAAAAGTTATGACCAACCTAGATAGCATATTGAAAAGCAGAGACATTACTTTGCCAACAAAGGTCTGTCTAGTCAAGGCTATGGTTTTTCCTGTGGTCATGTATGGATGTGAGAGTTGGACTGTGAAGAAGACTGAGCGCTGAAGAATTGATGCTTTTGAAGTGTGGTGTTGGAGAAGACTCTTGAGAGTCCCTTGGACTGCAAGGAGATCCAACCAGTCCATTCTGAAGGAGATCAGCCCTGGGATTTCTTTGGAAGGAATGATGCTAAAGCTGAAACTCCAGTACTTTGGCCACCTCATGCGAAGAGTTGACTCATTGGAAAAGACTCTGATGCTGGGAGTGATTGGGGGCAGGAGGAGAAGGGGACAACATAGGATGAGATGGCTGGATGGCATCACTGACTCGATGGACATGAGTCTGAGTGAACTCCGGGAGTTGGTGATGGACAGGGAGGCCTGGCGTGCTGCGATTCATGGGGTCGTAGAGTCGGACATGACTGAGCGACTGAACTGAACTGAACTGAACTGAAGTCATGTCCAACACTTTGTGACCCCATGAAATGCAGCACACCAAGCTTCCCTGTCTTTCACTATCTCCTGGAGTTTGCTTGATCAAGCTACATTTAGAGTATTTGATTAGCTACATTTTAAGTAGAATGACTTCTGATCGTCAATATACAACAAATCTTCAAAGAGTTTTCTCTGTTGGGACTACATGGTTACTTTAATGTGATTGTCTAGTCAATTATGTGTGGGGTTTGACCATTTGAATATAGCAGCTGTTGACAGAATTTAACTCTCATCTGCTTTATTTTTGTAAGATACAACTTACTTTACAAGAAGGCTCTTGTTTTGATCCCCACTCTCTATTTGAGCCAGAGAATCAGCAACCCTGCCTCACCCTTCTGGAATTATCATAATGATATCAGAGCCACGGTGGAATCTCCAGGGCTGGCCCGCCTATCTAACCCTGTAGACCAGTCAATTACCAAATGCCAACTGAGCCACAACAGCAGCATCCTGATCCTGCCTTTTCTTGGGATTTTCCCCCCAGTAGACTGGATCAGAATACTCCCCTCCTCTCAGCACATCCATTTTTGCTCCCCACTACCTGCCCTCAGAGTCTAGAGGAATTTGCCTCTCCTGACTATTCGCTGTTTATTACTTTTAACAGCTGTCTCTTATTTATTCCAAATTAGACCCATCTGCAAATCCAATCTGGTTAGCTTCTGCATGTGGACATTTTGAAACCTCAGAGCTCCCAAAAATGCACATTAAACTTTTGTCCATTTTATCTGGATTGATTCTTCTTTAAATTTCTAAACACAAGAACACACCCTTTTTCTCAAGGCCCAAACACACATGGAAAAGGGTTCCCAGTCTGCCAGAGGCCAAGTAGATACCTTCAATGTCCACGTACTACAGACTGAAAGCCAGCCAGGGTGATATTTCTCTTGCTCATCTCATATAGCCTGGGATTCTGTGAGGTTACTGCTGTCAGTTTACCCATTCTAATTAAATTGCATTCCTGTAAGAAGTAACAAGGATCATCTCAATTAGGCTGCCACATTGGCTCACTTTAGCATAACTGACTAGCTATAATTATGTAGTACTTGCTTCCACATTTATTAGTAGCCCATTTCTGCCTGCAACACTGTGTAATAGGCCTCAGTAAAAGTGTCTCTCTTCTCTCTTCTCTTCTTTTCCTCAGTGGGAAATGGTGAATTAACTGGTTTGGGGTAAGAGTTATGCAGAACTGGCCCATCAGTGCTGAGAACTGATTGCATGAGTTGTTTCCTATAACCTCAGAGAGTTCCACTTCTTTACATCACTTCCCAAATTATTTTAAACATAGTTCAGAAAGTCCTTTGCTCCAGAGAGACATTTTCAGATTTTACAAATGGCTTTCGAGTCCTGGAAAAGTGATTCAAAGCCAAGAGTTTTGTCTAGCTGTTTCCCCCTTTATAGCAGTCAGATAGCTGTCTGCTTCACCTAGAGACTGAGAGAAAATGTCCCAGCAGTTGGAAGAAGAAGATAGCAATATATCTCCTTGGATAGAAAGGACACTCTGTAGAATTATATTTGGGGGGGGGGAGATATTAAAGAACTTTATCAGAATTAAGAATGAATAATTGTATACTGTAATGATTGCGAGAATTGATTTTTGAAGCTGAACGTTCTAGGTTCAAATCTTATCTCCAAAAATTACTAGCTTATCACCTCTGCCTCTATTTTCTCATTTGTGACATGGGAATAGTGAAAGTCCTACCTTTTAGTGTTGATCTGAGGCTTACATGAATTCACATATGCAGAGTACTTAGAATAGAAACTCATTAATATGTGTTCTTAGTATTCTTAGAGTGGCCTAAATAAATAGTAGAAAACTATTGTTTAACTGTTAACTTGGAAATGTGAAAAATGTTGAGACCCGTAGCTTGATTGTTCAAAGTCACTGGGAGAAATAGCATTAACCCCAAGACTCCAAAATTGATGTCACAAGAGAAGGGTATCACTGCTTCTCTTATTAATATTGTCTAATCCTATTATGCAGCAAGCATTTAAAGAATGAGTTAAATTAGCCTGCGGATTTTGGTTATAGAAATGGAATAGTTTTCTGACATCCTACACCCACACCTCAGAGACATTTTGGGTGCCAAATCCAGATCCATGGGTTCAACTTCTCAAAAACCAGCAGACAAATTTAGAAACAATGGCAAAATTGTCTGAAGTTGTCACTGTTGACCTTTACAAAAGTGTATAAAGTCTTGATTCAGCACTGGCCTGCTCATTTCCTTTGCTCTTTTCAAGGTAGGTTTTTCTCTTCCTTTTCCACTGGTACGCTGAATGATGAGTATGAAAGACAATTTGCTATCTTTACTGCTCTTTTTACCTTGGGGGTTATTCATTATATGAAATGAAATATTTTAAGAAAAAAAAACCCAATGTGTTTATTGAATAGAATCCTTCTGGGATTCGAATTTTAGCAATTTTATTTTTATTATAATCTCTTAGCAAATGTATATCCCTTATTGCATTTATGCTGGAAACAATTTGTTGACAAGTCTTGTCTCCTAGTAGATTTAAATCTTGAGAACAAAAGCCATGTATTAATTGTTCAGGTATCCCAAGTATATTGCCAATTTTTGTCATGTACCGTGTGTTCAAAAAGTTTTTGTTGAATTTATTGAACTAGAATACATAATACTCCAGTTTTATTTTAGAGAAGTGTATCTTTGAATATCATGTGAAGATGTTGATTATAATTGGATTATAATTATACATAGTTGAAATTCATATAATTATCCTGGCTTAAGGTCATACCATTTAGAAAAATACAAAATCAATGAGAATAATACAAATAACACCTTTGATTTATATTATACATCAACTTTTAGAGTTGCTAAAATATTTAATGCATATCATTTGGGTAATAATATCACTAGCAATTCTAAACTAGGTGTTAAGCTATTATGCCAATTATTGGTCACTGACCCCACGGAGTATTTTACTAGACTATGACAATGTTCTATTCTATCTATGTTTTACTCTCTGAGTGTGGTTTTAATGAGTGTTTTATGGGAGAATATATTTGCCTTCAACTCTGAAGCACAAAGATACAACCCCTAATCTTAGTTTTCTTCAGTTCCTCTTCATAGATCTATCATGAGTATTTTTTCTCAACTCTGCTCATAACTGTCCACACTTTCAGCCTAGCCCCACTGTCACTGCCTGGTGAATTTAGGCCAATTGTTTATTTATTGGTCCCTTTCATGCTCACCTCTAAATTATGGAGCCCTGAGAGAACTGATAATTTAGTTCTAAAATTCCATTGATTCAAAAATCTTGGAATATAGTTTTGACTTCTTAACAATTATTAATATTTTTCTTTGAAAAATAAGCTATTTATTTAAACCTCTATGGGGTTGCAGAGTCGGACACAACTGAAGCGACTTAGCAGCAGCAGCAGCTGCAAGTTCAGTTTTTTTAAATACAATCAACCAGTTGATTTTTATTCCAGTTATACTCCTTTTATACCATAGACCTAGATTTTCACTTCTCATCCAAAGTAGAGAATGGGGTGGTGATACTTTTCTAACCAAGAACACAATGCCTCCTAAGCTGAAACTCAGCGAGAATGCTGTATGGCATCATGCTTAGGAGCATGAGCTCAGGAGTCAGACTGATGAGTCTGATTTGCTTGTTGGTTCATTTCTTAACCATTTATCAAGGCCCTACCCTGTGCAGATGTCTGGCATCGGCTCTGAATGAAGCAGACCTACTCCCTGCCCTAAGATCGCTTATGTTTGATCAGGAAGCTAGAATTTCAACAGATAATACAGAATGAAGATTACCACGATACATGTAGTAAAGGGATCTAAGAACATATCTAAGAGAGGTGCAGCCTAGAGAACACTTCTTGGAGAAACACTGCTTAATGGAGACCCAAAGAGTAATGAGGAACTAGCCAGAGGCAGAGGGGAAGGATTGAGTGTTCCAGCCAGAGGTCACCTCCTGTGTGAATGCCCAGAGATCAGAGAGTACTCCTTGGTGCTTCCTAGGAATACACCAGCCAGGGCTTGTCTGTCATGAGAGTACGGGAGACAGGGTGGGGACGTCAGGCAGGACAAATGCTGGAGAGCTCTGCAAGCCCTGTTAATATTTTGAGCTTTATCTTAAATTTAAAAAAAAAAGAAAAAGTGGAAAGATTTTAAATAAATAGTAGTATGATTTTGCCCCTGTACACATGTGACCTCACTCTGGATTGACTGCTGTCAAGAGACCAAACCAGAGAGTAAAGCAACAAGCCAAGAGAGAAACGATAATGGCCTTGATTGGGTGCTGGTGGAGAATGGGAAAATATAGATGGTTCTGATAGATGTTTAGATAAAGAGTCAGCAGAGCTTGGCAAATGATTGGATTGAAGGTGAAGGGAGAGATAGCAATCAAGGATGACTTTCATGTATCCAGATTCCCAACCAGAGACATTACTTACTACCGCTCCAAGTCTGTGTCTTTATAAATGTGGATTATTATAAATGTCTTCATAGAACTGCTATGAGATTAAAAGAGTTAATATATGTAAAGCACATAAGCCAGTGCCTGGTGTCCAATCAGTTCAGTTCAGTCACTCAGTCGTGTCCAACTCCTTGCGACCCCATGAACAGCAGCATGCCAGGTCTCCCTGTCCATTACCTACTCCCGGAGTCCACCCAAACCCATGTCCATTGAGTCGGTGATGCCATCCAACCATCTCATCCTCTGTCGTCCCCTTCTCCTCCTGCCCTCAATCTTTCCCAGCATCAGGGTCTTTTCAAATGAGTCAGCTCTTCGCATCAGGTGGCCAAAGTATTGGAGTTTCAGCTTCAACATCAGGCCCTCCAATGAACACCCAGGACTGAACTCCTTTAGAATGCACTGGTTGGATCTCCTTGCAGTCTAAGGGACTCTCAAGAGTCTTCTCCAACACCACAGTTCAAAAGCATCAATTCTTTGGTGCTCAGCTTTCTTTATAGTCCAATTCTCACATCCATACATGACAGAATGTGGTCCACTGGAGAAGGGAATGGCAAACCACTTCAGTATTCTTGGCTTGAGAACCTCATGAACAGTAAGAAAAAAAAAAAATGGAGTCCAATAAATCCTCAGAAATGGTAGATATTATTTGCTCTTATAAAATAGTGTTGCTACTGACTCCATGGGTACCATTTTAAGGCCATTTGAGATTCTTGCCTTTGGAAATTTTTATTTTTAAAATACAATTAGAAGTGAGAGGGCATGCTTCCATGGTCTGCATCACCCTGTGTACAGCTCTATCCTAGCATTTTTCATGGGGGATTGTAAGAAATGATACACAGCTCTGTAGCCCAGCCCTCAGTTGGATGGGACCTTCTTGAGGTCTTACTGCTCTTTTAACACATAGTGCCTAAGAGGGCTTGACAATTTATGCATAACAGAATTTAATTAGAATTTTTTCCTTTGGGTAAATAGCAAATAGCTGAGTACAGAGAATCAGAATTTTGTTCCAAGGTGGGGAGAAAGGAAGAAATGAGACAAGGTGGCAAGGTGGTGTTGGACAGGCTAGAAGGGCCCCCAGAAGCTGGGAGGGGGCACCAGTGGAAGGGGGGTGCTCAAGAGGAATGTCACTGATAAAAAGCACTGTGTTTGTTGAGGATGGGTCTTTGATTAGTTAATTAGCACAGGGGAAGAGAACAGAAAGAGGAAGGTATCCCAGAACCAGGGAGTAGGATTAGAAACCAAAAAGAACTATTAGAATCTGTCCTTAAAAAGAAGATCATTAGAAAGAACAGTTTCTGTGACGTGATAGGAGGTGGTAGACTGGGGAGAGACCAGGAGGAGGGGGAGCAGAATGGCAAGTGAGCTCTGGACCACCCGGAGATGTAGAGCTGGAATCGTTATCACTTCTTGGAGTGCTCCAAGTAATAATTTGTGCAACATGCTTGTTGTATAATTCAATTCACCTTGATACTTTAACATTTCTCTCCTAAGACCCAGCTTTTTTAGAAAGCTAATCTGCATGTAAATAAATAAAATGTAGGTATTATAACTGGTTAAGGGGTGATGGATTTATGCATAAAGACGAAGTGATCAGCAGTTTTCTACCAAGTAAACCTTGCTGAGTTGAGGCACGTAACAGATTATCCCAGCAGCATGAATATTAGGAGATATCGGCATCTTTGTTTGTCTCTCCAGTCGTGCCCCTAATTAAGAGCATCTTGTAGCATTTCCCCAGATTTGTGGTGTTCAGTGGGCCTTGTAAATAAATGTATTTCACTTACTGCCTTGAGACACATGTTCCAGCTTGTTGGGAATCATTTAAGTGCTTGATAATTCTCCCCTTCCTCTGTTGACATCTGGATAAATCCATTCTTGTTTGCAGGCACTTTGTCTCCAATTTTAATAATGGAAGAGGCTTTGTTGAGAGATTCTTAGTGTTTGTTTACTCAGAGGAATATTAATATTTCTTCTTATTACTTGCATCACGGTTTCCCAGCAGTGGAAGCCTTTGAAAGTAAACATGCATAATAACCTAACTTGAAGAAGAACTCAAGTGAATTAATCAATTATGATGAAACCAACTTGAAAACTGTTGGGGTTGCTAATACTTTACCTCTTTTAACAAATTACTTAATAGACATTGAGTTTCTGCTTACAGTGAGGGCAATAAAATGCCAAGGTGGTGAGGATTTCAAAGGAGACAGTCTCTGTGTCCCCTCCCTCTAGAAATGTATCATCTCACCCTGATTGAAAGAGGAAAGACTGCAGGAAAGATGACCCACTGTGGTCATCGGTGAGAGGGCTAGAGTCAGTGTGATCTCCCAGGACAGAGCACCACCAAAGTAAATGATTCCCTTGTCTCACCTGCATCCACCCAAATACAGCTGCCACTTTGTGAATTTCTGTCCCCCACCTCTTCTTCCCAAAAGTATTGTCCTTTATTGTGGTTTTACACATCTCAGATTCTCTAATCAATTTAGCATTGAAACCCAGAACAAATGCTCGTGAATAGAAATAAGAGTAGTTAACATACATTGAAATTTTACAATGCACCAGACACTGTGCTGACTTTTATTTATATATAATCTTCACATCATTTTAGGAGATTAAATAAGAATCTGTATTAGGACAAAGAACATGAAACATCGTGTCTTCATTAAGAATTTTCTATGGAAAAGCCAGAAACACACTTAAGATAATTTAAGGTTGAGTTTAGAGGAATGAATTAGGGATTTTCTGGAAGGTTATTGAAAGATTTTTTGAAACCAAAGGCAGGGACTGAATCTAGGTCTCAAAAGGTCTGTAACTGCGAAAGTTATTTGGCATATAAGCAAACAAGCTCTTTCTCTTTCCTCAGTCCCTTATTGCCACTTCTCCTCCTTTTTATGATTTTCTCTCTGTTGAAGCTTCTGCTGATTACCATGCATGTGGCACCACGTGACCGCACCACAATGCCCACCTCAACCCCAAAGTCTGTACCACTCAGTTCAAGCAATGGACCCAGGATGAGAGAGGCATCTAAGTCCTGAATCTGTCTTCCAGGAACAGACACCCTGCTTGGATCGGGTACTCAGACTTGGTGTATTTGCTGGGCCAGGACACCAGTGTCACCTGACAGACACAACAGCTTGTGTTTCTTTGCCTGTGGATGATGGCAGGAGCTCCTCAGAGGAGTGTGTGGGCTCAGTGGGTATGCAAAATCGTGTCTGCTAAAAGTAGCTAAGAGCTGAATAATTATAGAATCAATAGGACTTGAGGATCAATTGAATGTGGGCCCAAGAGAGGAGAAATTGTAAATGACTCACAGGGTTCATTTTGAAAGATGGGAACCCTTCCACTGAAGCAGCAGGCAGGGGATAAATGGGGAGGGATGGGACCTGTCTGAGAACAGTGTCAAGAACAGCATAACCCAGCCTGAGGTTTTAGCTGAGTGGGAGTCATGGCCACAGAAACACCTCTTCCCCTGGCTTCCACCATCTCCTGGGCTTCTGCTGCATAACCAGCACTACTCCTTCCCAGGATGTGCAGATTTTTCTCAGCAAATTTGACTAAGTGTAACTTAATCATAAGTGTAACTTCCATCATAATTCAAGATGGAAGGAATACCCTCACCCAACCCTGCCTGACCTAGTTCCAATCTCTAACTCTAAGAGAGCTAAGAGTGTATTTATCCTGCTCAACCCTGCAGCCCCCAAACCTAGAATAGGCAGTTACTGATGGGCAGTAACTGATGAATATATTGAGTGAGAGAATAAATGGATGTTTTCAAAAAGCTATTGACAAAATACCTAGAGAGAGACAGAACCACAGAAAATACCACCAGCAAGCATAAAAATAGCTGATTTCCAAACTAGAGGTTTTATTCTTAAAATTACTGAATTACTGTAGACTTAAAAGGAAGGTAACCAACTTTTTCCAGCTTACATGGGACTTTCCTGGTTTGAGTACTAAAACTCCCAAATCCTGCAAGATGCTTCAATCCCCAGCCACCCTGGAATGGCTGGTCACTCAAGCTGGTGTCACTTCTCACACAGCTGTTAATTTACCATCTGCCAAGGGCAGCTAGGTTCTGACCAGCATGATCCTTTCCAGACCAAGGTGAAAAGCTCACATGTCAACTCTCCCTTTCACATAAGGCCTTCCCACTCCTTGTCTTCACTTGGTAACCAAGATGTTTAACTCAGGAAATTGTATCATGTGAATGTAAATGGGATCATGGTAGTTTGTATATTTATTTCCTCTGTCCCTGAAAAAGTAAGGGCTAGAGCAGAGCAGGAATTGTTTGGCTGTACAACAAACATGTATGAGTATCTAAGGCCTCTCTCTGAGTCCAGCTTTCTGAGTAACATTTTCTACTGCTACTGCTGCTGCTAAGTCGCTTCGGTTGTGTCCGACTCTGTGCAACCCTATAGATGGCAGCCCACCAGGCTCAGCCATCCCTGGGATTCTCCAGGAGAGAACTCTGGAATAGGTTGCCATTTCCTTCTCCATTGCATGAAAGTGAAAAATGAAAGTGCAGTCGTTCAGTCGTGTCCGACTCTTAGCGACCCCATGGACTGCAGCCTACCAGGCTCCTCCATCCATGGGATTTTCCAGGCAAGAGTACTGGAGTGGGGTGCCATTGCCTTCTCCGTTGTCTAAGTACTCTGTAATTGGGCTTCCCTGTAGCTCAAACAGTAAAGAATCTGCCTGCAATGCAGGAGACTTGGGTTCGATCCCCAGGCCAGGAAGATCCCCTAGAGAAGGGAAAGCCAACCCACTCCAGTATTCTTTCCTAAAGAATTCCATAGATGGAGGAGACTGGCAGGCTACAGTCCATGGGGTCACAAAGAGTTAGATATGACTGAGTGACTAACACACCGTGTACATAATGGATACATGTAATGTGGACTTTGTACTCACTTCAAAGGCACTCAGGTGGGTCATCCTCTTGGCCTTAGTTACTTACCTCCAAACAGTTATACTCCTGGCAATGCAGTTTCCTCCTGGATAGGGCTCCTTTCTATATCTTTAATTATGCTAAGTGGTCCAGACTAGGAAAACGATTTACACAGCTATATGCTCTGTATCTTGATGTGAGCTCTTTATCCTTGGTGTTATAATAAGAACTACTTTAAAAAATCTGTTAAATATGAAAGTACATGCACATGCCACAAATTGAAACAGACCAGAATGGTATGAAGTGTAGAGTAACCATCTCCTCCTCCCACCTATATCCTGTCCCCACTCCCCAGATATCCGTTTCTTAGGTATCTTTCCAGGAAATACGTACATGCACACACAAACACACACTCACACTCCAGGAAATTTATGGATTTCTTCTATTTCAAAATATACTTCCTGAGCCTTACTGTCTATTGCATACAAGTCACCAGGAAGTCACACATAGTGAGAGGAGGATACGGTTCAGTTCTCTCACAAATACAGACTCACAACTCGTCTCCCTGACTACAGCTTCTCTCTTTTTCAATCCACCCTGAATGTGCTGCCAGAATCATTTTCCTAAAATACTGCTTCCCCCATGCCCTTGCCCAGAGTTTATGATGTTTCCTAGAGTCTATTCTGAAACTTCTCTGCCTAACTTTCAGAGCTCTCCTTTATCTAGCTCCATTTTATCTATTCAAGTGCTTAATATGTATTATTGTTACAAATCCTAAATCTGAATGCTTACCTGCAGAAAGGTCAATTTTGTCTTTTCCTCCTGGGAAATATCATCCCTGATCCTGTCTCTGGGCTTTGGCTTATGGACTTCTGATGAGTACTTCTATCTTGGGAAATGTCCCTGTAGATTATGACTAGTCCTTGCATTGTGTAGGGAAGGAAAGTGAACATAGAGAAATTGTGACTTTCTGTTAATATAAACTGTATGCTTATTTTCTAGCAGAAATAAAACTAACTCTTGGGCTGGACCAGTAGACTTTGCTCTAAACCACACTCCAGAGATGCTGTCATGGATGCACCCAAGTCACCACAAAGCAGAAAATAGATTAACTGCCATAAAACACATGATTCAGTTCAGTTCAGTTCAGTCGCTCAGTTGCGTCCAACTTTTTGCGACCCCATGAATTGCAGCACGCCAAGCCTCCCTGTCCATCACCAACTCCCGGAGTTCACTCAAACTCATGTCCATCAAGTCGGTGATGCCATCCAGCCATCTCATCTTCTGTTGTCCCCTTCTCCTCCTGCCCCCAATCCCTCCCAGCATCAGGGTCTTTTCCAATGAGTCAACTCGTCGCTTGAGGGGGCCAAAGTACTGGAGTTTCAGCTTTAGCATCATTCCTTCCAAAGAAATCCCAATGCTGACCTCCTTCAGAATGGACTGGTTGGATCTCCTTGCAGTCCAAGGGACTCTCAAGAGTCTTCTCCAACACCACAGTTCAAAAACATCAATTCTTAGCACTCAGCTTTCTTCACAGTCCAACTCTCACATCCATACATGACCACTGGAAAAACCATAGCCTTGACTAGACAGACCTTTGTTGACAAAGTAATGTTTCTGCTTTTCAATATGCTATCTAGGTTGGTCATAATTTTCCTTCCAAGGAGTAAGTGTCTTTTAATTTCATGGCTGCAATCACCATCTGCAGTGATTTTGGAGCCCCAAAAAATAAAGTCTGACACTGTTTCCACTATTTCCCCATCTATTTCCCATGAAGTGATGGGACCAGATGCCATGATCTTCGTTTTCTGAATGTTGAGCTTTAAGCCAACTTTTTCACTCTCCACTTTCACTTTCATCAAGAGGCTTTTTAGTTTCTCTTCACTTTCTGCCATAAGGGTGGTGTCATCTGCATATCTGAGGTTATTGATATTTCTCCCGGCAATCTCGATTCCAGCTTGTGCTTCTTGCAGCCCAGCATGTCTCATGATGTACTCTGCATATAAGTTAAATAAGCAGGGTGACAATATATGATTAGGCTTGTTAATTTTCATGCATGTGTGAAGTAGAAAGTGATTGCAGTTCATTCAGGAGGGAATAGACCATGGAGCTCTTCAGCCATGAGGTAAATCAGAGCTAAGCCAACTTGGAAAGTCCCCCTCTACCTTCTCATCTATAAAATGGGGCTACTAAGACTTGCCCATGCAAATGAGTGGAGAGGAAAAAGCCAAAGATCTTTTTTGTTCAATTAGAATGACCTCTTATTTAGGATTGTGACAGCCTAGATTTTTTTATTCTCATTTTCAACTGTGAAGTGTGCAGATTAAAGATAAAATAAGTAAAGTGTAAGGTATAGCATGAACATTCAATGAATTTAGTCCTGATAATTTGCCCAGCAACCCAGTCCATCCAACACTGGAAACTGCCTTGCTCGAGCTGAGGTACTCCTTATTCCATTCACTCTGTTCACCACAAAGCCTGCTTCCCTCCTCTGGCATGTGCTATCCTAGCACAGCTCCCTAAATGTCTACCAGCAGTTTCATGTACTGCCTGTTCCCAGACACTCACCTCTGCTGCAGTACTCACCTTTTTATTCCTTTATTCACTAATGCTGAGCATTTGTCTGAAAAACTTCCCTCTTTGCTGCCATGATCTGGCTACAGTGCACCATCTTCCTGGGTGTACCTGGATACCTGCAAGCCTTTCCTCCACTCCTACAAGGGCCCTAGTGTCCATAACCCTCTGTTTCTCAGTCTACTCCATCCCACCACCCACCTGGGTCAGAGCTCTGGGCTTCAGGGTTGCATGATGACTTTTATTGGCTGTGGGCATTTTTGTCTTTGTGGGCTCTTTCCTTCACAAAAAGTACTAAAAATTGGATTTTACAACCGTGTTGGTTGATATAAAGACTGATTAATATAATCCAGGCTGGTTTCATCATTATATGTCATTAATATAATTTTCACATATTTCTTCTGCTTTTTTGTGTGTTTGAACCATTTTTAAAGTCTTTAATTTGTTATAATATTGTTTCCATTATATGTTTTGGTTTTTTGGCCACAAAGCATGTGGGATCTTAGCTCCCTGACCAGAGGTCAAGCCCACAACCCCTGCATTAGGAGGCAAAGTCTTAACCACTGGATCACCAGGGAAGTCCCTTTTTCTTCTGCTTTTAGAAGAAATTAAAATATTTTTGTGGCCCCCTAAAAGCATTGTGGACTCTAGGCATTGAACTTTCTGTGCTTCCTGCATAAATGGATCCTGCTAGAGTAAGACTCCTTGTGTACAACTTCATCATAGACTTGAGACATGGCAGCTGCTGCTGCTGCTGCTGCTGCTGCTAAGTCGCGTCAGTCGTGTCTGACTCTGTGCGACCCCATAGATGGCAGCCCACTAGGCTCCACTGTCCCTGGGATTCTCCAGGCAAGAACACTGGAGTGGGTTGCCATTTCCTTCTCCAATGCATGAAAGTGAAAAGTGAAAGTGAAGTCGCTCAGTCGTGTCTGACTGTGCGACCCCATGGACTGCAGCCCCCCAGGCTCCTCTGTCCATGAGATTTTCCAGGCAAGAGTACTCCAGTGGAGACATGCAGAGACGTAGTTAAAAAGAAAACTCAACCCTTGATGGTCTGTCTATGGTGAATAATTTCTCCCCTCAGTTCCTGATGCGTCCTTTCCCCTGGTTCCTTCCTACACCTGTCTTCTGCAGAGTGAATCTTTTCGGCTCACTTTAAGGTCTCAGCCTGACTAGGAGGATCACTTTAAGGAGGATGGACCTGTTGGAGCTCGGCGAGGCCGCGGCCTTCCTCAGGATAAGCAAGGATGAGTTGCTTCTGCTCCAGGCCATGGCCTTTGACGGTGAGTCTTGTGGCAGCTGCTAGCTTCACTTTATTTTACTGCTTCTGGGTGGCAACTGAGATATCAGAGTGGAGGAGCTGTCATTTCTGGAGCCTAACTTATTTGCTTGGAGTGCAGTCTGTCTCTGTGAACCTCTGAGTAATTGAGTTCAGGGTGTGGAGGGTAAAGATGGGGGTTTGTAAGGAAGAGCAGGAGGGCTGTGAGGCAGCCCAGACCCTGGTTCTGGTTGCTATGACATATTTCTCTCTAAGGAAGCACTGTTACAACACAGTAGTAGATATAATGGTCATCTGAGTTAAATTCACCCACTCCAGTCCATTTTAGTTCACTGATTCCTAAAATGTCAATATTCACTCTTGCCGTCTGTTTGACCACTTCAACTTTTGCCTTGATTCATGGACTTGACATTCCAGGTTCCTATACAATATTGTTCTTTATAGTATCGGGCTTTACTTCCATCACCAGTCACATCCTCAACTGGGTGTTGTTTTTGCTTTGGCTCCTTCTCTTCGTTCTTTCTGGAGTTATTTCTCCACTGATCTCCAGTAGCAGGTTGGCCTCCTACCAACCCGAGGAGTTCATCTTTCAGTGTCCTATCTTTTTGCCTTTTCACACTGTTCATGGGGTCCTCAAGGCAAGAATACTGAAGTGGTTTGCCATTCCCTTCTCCAGAGGACCACGTTTTGTCAGAACTCTCCACCATGACCCATCCATCTTGGGTGGCCCTTGGGCATGGCTCAAAGTTTCATTGAGTCAGACAAGTCTGTGGTCCATGTGATCAGTTTGGTTAGTTTCCTGTGACTGTGATTTTCATTCTGTCTGCCGTCTGATGGCTAAGGGTAAGAGGCTTATGGAAGCTTCCTGATGGGAGAGACTGACTGAGGGGGAAACTGAGTCTTGTTCTGATGGGAGGGAATATAGCTCAGTAAATCTTTAATCCAATTTTCTGTTGATGGCCAGGGCTGTGTTCCCTCATGTTGTTTGACCTAAGGCCAAACTATGGTGGAGGTAATGGAGATAATGGAGACCTCCTGCAAAAGTTCCCATGCATGCTGCACTCAGTGCCCCCGACACTGAAGCAGGCCACTGCCGACCCACACCTCTACCAGAGACTCCTGGACACTCACGGGCAAGTCTGGGTCAGTCTCTTGTGGGGTCACTGCTCCTTTCTCCTGGGTACTGGTGCACACAAAGTTTTGTTTGTGTCCTCCAAGAATCTGTTTCCCCAGCTCTGTGTAAGTTCTAAGCTCTATGGTGGGATTAATGGCAACCTCCTCCAAGAGGGCTTATGCCATACCCAGGTCTGCTACATCCAGAGTCCCTGCCACTGCAGCAGGCCACTGCTGACGCATACCTCTGCAGGAGACACTCAAAAACAGTTCTGGCTCAGTCTCTGTGGGGTCTCTGGGTCCTGTTGCACACAAGGTTTGTTTGAGCCCTCTGAGCATCTCTGGCGGTTATGAGGTTTGATTCTAAACGTGATTTCCCCCCTCCTACCATCTTGCAGGGGCTTCTCCTTTGCCCTTGGACGTAGGATATCTTTTTTTTGGTAGGATCCAACATTCTCCTGCTGATGGCTCTTCAGCAGTGAATTGTAATTTTGGAGTTCTCTCAGGAGAAGATGCGTGCACATCCTTCTACTCCGCCATCTCATAGATGGGATGACAATTGTATCTACTACTGTGGGCAAGAATCCCTTAGAAGAAATGGAGTAGCCGTCACAGTCAACAAGAGTCCAACATGCAGTACTTGGATACAATCTCAAAAACAACAAAATGATCTCTGTTCATTTCCAAGGCAAACCATTCAATATCACAGTAATCCAAGTCTATGGCCCAACCAGTAATGCTGAAGAAACTGAAGTTGAATGGTTCTATGAAGACCTACAAGACCTTCTAGAATGAACACCTGAAAAAAATGTCCTTTGTATTATAGGGGACTGGCATGCAAAAGTAGGAAGTCAAGAGATATCTGGAGTAATAGGCAAATTTGGCTTTGGAGTATAAAATGAAGCAGGTCAAAGGCTAATGGAGTTTTGCCAAGAGAACGCACTGGTCATAGCAAACATTCTCTTCCACCAACACAAGAGAAGACTCTACACATGGATGTCACCAGATGGTCAATACCAAAATCAGATTGATTGTATTCTTTTCAGCCAAAGATGGAGAAGCTCTATACAGTCAGCAAAAACAAGACCGGGAGCTGACTGTGGCTCAGATCATGAACTCCTTAATGCCAAATTCAGACATAAATTGAAGAAAGAAGGGAAAACCACTAGACCATTCAGGTATGACCTAAATCAAATCCCTTACAATTATACAGTGGAAGTGACAAATAGATTCAAGGGATTAGATCTGATAGACAGAATGCCTGAAGAACTATAGACAGAGGTTCATGACATTGTACAGGAGACAGTGATCAAGACCATCCTCAAGAAAAAGAAATGCAAAAAGGCAAAATGGTTGTCTGAAGAGGTCTTACAAATAGCTGAGAAAAGAAGAGAAGCTAAAGAAAGGCAAAGGAGAAAAGGAAAGATATACCCATTTGAATGCAGAGTTCCAGAGAATAGCAAGGACAGATAAGAAAGTCTTCCTCAGTGACCAATGCAATGAAACAGAGGAAAACAACAGAATGGGAAAGACTAGAGATCTCTTCAAGAAAATTAGAAATATAAGGGAACATTTCATGCAAAGATGGGCACAATAAAGGACAGAAATGGTATGGACCTAACAGAACCAGAAGATATTAAGAAGAGGTGGTAAGAATACACAGAAGAACTTTACAAAAAAGATCTTCATGACCCAGATAACCACGATGGTGTTATCACTCACCTAGAGCCAGACATCCTGGAATGCAAAGTCAAGTGGGCCTTAGGAAACATCACTACGAACAAAGCTAGTGGAGGTGATGGCATTCCAGTTGAGCTATTTCAAATTCTGAAAGACGATGCTGTGAAAGTGCTGCACTCAACATGCCAGCAAATTTGGAAAACTCAGCAGTGACCACAGGACTGGAAAAGTCAGTTTTCATTCCAATCCCAAAGAAAGGCAATGCCAAAGAATGTTGAAACTACCACACAATTGTACTTATCTCACACACTAGCAAAGTAATGCTCAAAATTCTCCAAGCCTGGCTTCAATAGTACATGAACCATGAACTTCCAGATAGTCAAGCGGGATTTAGAAAAGGTAGGGGAACCAGAGATCAAATTGCCAACATCTGCTGAATCATCAAAAAAGCAAGAGAGTTCCAGAAAAACATCTACTTCTGCTTTATTGACTACACCAAAGCCTTTGACTGTATGGATGGATCACAACAAACTGTGGAAAATTCTTAAAGAGATGGGAATACCAGACCACCTGACCTGCCTCCTGAGAAATCTGTATGCAGATCAAGAAGCCACAGTTAGAACTGGCCATGAAACACCAGACTGGTTCCAAATTAGGAAAGGAGTACATCAAGGCTATATATTGTCACCCTGCTTATTGAACTGGTATGCAGAGTAAATTATGTGAAATGCCAGGCTGGATGAAGCACAAGCTGGAATCAAGATTGCCAGGAGAAATATCAATAACCTCAGATATACAGATGACTCCACCCTTATGGCAGAAAGCGAAGAACTAAAGAGCCTCTTGATGAAAGTGAAAGAAGAGAGTGAAAAATTTGGCTTAAAACTCAACTTTCAGAAAACTAAGATCATGGCATCTGGTCCCATAACTTCATGGCAAATAGATGGGGAAACAATGGAAACAGTGAGAGACTTTATTTTGGGGGGCTCCAAAATCACTGCAGATGGTGACTGCAGCCATGAAATTAAAAGACTCTTGCTCTTTGGAAGAAAAGCTAGGATCAACCTAGACAGCATATTAAAAAGTAGAGACATTACTTTGCCAACAAAGGTCTGTCTAGTCAAAACTAAGGTTTTTCCAGTAGTCATGTATAGATGTGAGAGTTGGACTATAAAGAAAGCTGAGCACCAAAGAACTGATGTTTTTAAACTGTGGTGTTGGAGAAGACTGTTGAGAGTCCCTTGGACTGAATAGAAATCAAACCAGTCAATCCTAAAGGAAATCAGACCTGGTTATTCATAGGAAGGACTGTTGCTGAAGCCGAAGCTCCAATACTTTGACCACCTGATATGAAGGACTGACTCATTGGAGAAGACCCTGACACTGGGAAAGATTGAAGGCAGGAGGAGAAGAGGATGACAGAGGATGAGATGGTTGGATGGCATTATCGACTCGACGGGCATGAATTTGAGTAAACTCCGGGAATTGGTGATGGACAGGGAAGCCTGACGTGCTGCAGTCCATGGGGTTGCAAAGAGTCAGACATGGCTGAGCTGCTGAACTGAACTGATTACAACACAGACATGCCCGGGTGGGCCCTAGATAAAGCCTTTCTCAGAAACCTCTTCATGTGGGTAAATAGCAGGGTAGAGAGAGGGGCTGAGGTTAGACCTTAGGGTTTAGTGCACTGGGAAGAAGAATAAAGGAAGAGGCTCCAGGAAGGTGGACAACAGAAGTTGTCCCAGGCCCTCCTCAGGTTTTGCTGGTGCTGGAACTTTGCCCCCTGGCTGTCTTCTAGATCAGGAGGGTCTCTCAGCCAACACTAAACAGAAGATAATTGGGAGACTTGCTCTCCCTGACGAATAATTTCTTGGTAGTTACAGCAAGAACAAAGGTTAATGAGGGTTTATCCATAATGAGTACTACATTAAAATCTCTAAATGTTACATCCCCACCTCCCACTGCCTTTCTTTACATGTCTGGGTTACATGGTCATCTTCTGAATTTTGGTTAATTGGAGATTTAGAGTCAGATTCACAGTGTGATCCAGCATCAAGATACTTCTATATCTCAATTCCAAAAAAGTGTTCAAAAGTGCAGCATAAACCCTGACTGATAGTTGTTCTAGTACTCTGAATTAGTCAACATTAGAGTTTAATATAACCAATTATAAGAAATTCAAGCCAGTTAGGCAGAATATACTATTTCCATCATAGACCAGTCCTGGATCAGTTCCCAGTTTCCAGTCATTGGGTTTCATTTCTGTGATTGGATTTACGGGGGCTAATTATAATCCATCAAATCGTATACAATAACAGAACTACCCTGAGGTCAGAAGTGGTCATGCAGAAGCTCATCACAGGTAGTTAGATAATGAGGGACAAGATTCTAGTAGTGCCAGGAGAAAATCAAAATGCCAAAGCATCTGAGATAATTGGATGATACAATTTAGAATCAGCACAGTAAAAATTACTTAAAATATCACAATCCACACAATTTCTAATTAATTTTTTTTTTTTTGTAAACAATCCTTTCTCATAGAAACGCACTGGCAGCACAAAGAGAGTCAGCAGAAGCTTTCCATCCCCTTGGGCCAGTAGACAATGGAGTATGCTTTTTGAACTCAGGCCAAATGGAAGCAGTGTGATAAGAGTATTTGCCAAGTAGGGCTTCCCTGGTGGCTCAGACAGTAAAGAATCTGCCTGCAATGCAGGAGACCTGGTATTCCATCCCTGGATCAGGAAGATCCCTGGAGAAGGAAATGGCAACCCAGTCCAATATTCTTGCCTGGAGAATTCTATGGACAGAGGAGCCTGGCGGGCTACAGTCCATGGGATCACAAAGAGTCGGACACAACTGAGCGACTAACACTTTCACTTTGCTTTCAATTCCCTGTCTTTGATTCTTTCTGGCAGTCTAATTAGAGCAAATCACTTTACCTTACTGAGCCTCAGTTTCCTCATCTTTAAAATGGGACCATCTGCTTTCTCTGCCTACCTTCCTCCATGAGGATCAAAGAAAGACAATAATGTGGAAAACAAACACAACACATTATTATGATACCTGGGAAAGAAAGCTAGAATCACTGGCTATCAGGGAGGAGGTGTGCTTTCAGAAATATAAACAAAACACCATTTCAAGGTAAAGGCAAGTGATTTTTATAGAAAAAGTATGGAATTTAGAAAGATGGTAACGATAACCCTGTATGTGAGACAGCAAAAGAGACACAGATATATAGAACAGTCTTTTGGACTCTGTGGGAGAGTGAGAGGGTGGGATGATTTGGGAGAATGGCATTGAAACATGTATAATATCATATAAGAAAGGAATCGCCAGTCCAGGTTCAATGCAGGATACAGGATGCTTGGGGCTGGTGCACTGGGATGACCCAGAGGGATGGTATGGGGAGGGAGGTTGGAGGGGGGTTCAGGTTGGGGAACACGTGTACACCCTTGGCGGATTCATGTTGATGTATGGCAAAACCAATACAATATTATAAAGTAATTAGCCTCCAATTAAAATAAATAAATTTAAATTTAAAAAAGTAAACTATTTAAATAACTTCAAAACTAAATATAGTGCTACTTCAATTTTAATCAGTATCATAGAAAACAGACTTGAAAAGAATGCTTCAGATAGATAACAGTTGTTATCTCTGAGTTCCATTATGGATGATTATTTAATTTATTTTTCTTGATACAGTTCTCTACTTTTAAAGCTGTTTTGCAATAAACATATGTTCCCTTTATCTTGGAAAAGGTATTTAATCATCTAAAAATATGAAATCATAGAGATAAAACTCCTGAGTGTTCAGATGAGAAAACTAACGCTCAAAGAGTTGAGACCATTGTCTTACATCTTCTTAAGCCAGGCCTAAAATCCAGGCAGCCTGAATCAAAGCCATTGCTCTCTGTTTCCATCTTTGCAATTATTCATGAGAATGCAAAGAAAAGTTGACTGAGTTCATTTACTTCATCTTCAAAACCATCCTGCCCTGAGATTGGGTCTTGGGTAGTTAAGTGCTTCTGAAAATTCTTCTCTTCCACAGTTCCCAGGGCTGATAAAAGAAAGAACTAATCATGAGTCAGGTGATGAACCTTATTTTTGAGGGGAAAATTGGAGGGGAAAAAGCTCAGCATATAAGATAGAGGAAGAATGCTTTAGTGGAAAAGCTCTGACTTGGGAGGTAAATGATCTAATTTCTACAGTCATTATTTTAATGACTGCCACTAATTATCTATATGACTGTGGACAACTCCCTTAATCTCTTTTCCTAGGTTCTTTTTTTAATAAATAACAAAAGGAAAATCTGTGCCAGATGGTACCCATGTTTTTTTCAAGTAATAACACTTGGTTTATAAACACAGATGGGGCAGGCAGCTCAGGAGCACAGAGTGTGCGTACTCTTGTGTCGCGAGCGCTCGAGCGAACATGGGTCCCGGGAGCCCTGGCTCTGTGTCCTCCTCATTGCACTTGCCCAGTGTGAGTGGCACCAAGCTGGACATGGAGCCGCAGCAGAGGTCCCCATTGGTGGAAGTGAAGGGGAGCGTAGAGCTGAAGAGACCCCTGGCCAAGGCCGCTTCCCGGCTGTCTCTCTTGGGAGGCAGGCTGAAGAGGAGGCCTGACCAGATGGAGGAGGCCTTGAAGCCTGAAAAGAAAATAACAGGAGGCCTGGGCACCAGAGTGGCCACGACCCACCCCAGAGCAGCAGCCCTCACCTCCGTGCCACAAACACAAGGCCAGACTGCAGTGCCCAAAGCTCCCAAGAAGCCAGGACCCTGATGTTCCACAACTGTTGCCACAGTGCTGAAGACTCAGAAGCCAGGTCCTGCTGTTCTTGCCCAGAAGCCTAGAACAACAGCTGCCCCTCCCATGGTGGAAGGGAAGAAACCCAAATGTCCAGTCTGGGACTTAAAGGGGCAGTTATGTGACCTCAACACAGATCTGAAATGCTATGGTGAGAGGAAGTAGATGTTGGACCAGGAGAACTAACAGCTGTGGGACCAGCTCAGGGAGGCCCAGCAACAGGCCTTGGACCTGGAGGCAGAGTGCAGGACACTGGAGTTGACACTGGAGTTGACCAGGTGCAGGCCCAGGCTGAGCAGGCCAATGGAAGTTGGGGAACCTGAGTGCCCGGGTCCTGGAGCTGGAAAAGTGGATGGACATGAAGGAGGGCTTAGTGCAAGGGCTCCAGAAAGAACAGCTGAGATGATCGGAGGAGTGGAGGGGACTGGCTGCCTGGCTGGAAGAGCAGGAGAGGAGCCTGCAGACCTCAGAAGCTTCTCTGTCGGACAGCCAAGCGGAGGTGGCTTCTCTGTGCCAGAAGGCTGCAGTCTGGGAGGGCTCACTGGCTGAGTGGGAAGAACATCTCCATGGGCTTGAGATGGAGTACCAGCGGTTACATAACCAACTGCAGGAACTCAAAGGCAACATCTGTGTGTTCTGCCGGGTCCGCCCCATCCTTCCAGGGGAGTCCACCCCATCCCCTGGCTTTCTCCAGTTTCCCTCTGGCCCCTGTGGGCCCTCTGACCCTCCAACCCACCTCAGCCTCTCCTGGTCTGACGAGCAGTGTGGGACCCTGAGTGGGGCGCCAGCTGCCCCTACCCACCATGACTTCTCCTTTGACTGGGTGTTCCCACCAGGGAGTGGACAGGATGAAGTGTTTGAGGAGATGTCCATGCTTGTCCAGTCAGCCCTGGATGGGTATCCAGTGTGCATCTTCGCCTATGGCCAGACAGGCAGTGGTAAGACCTTCACCATGGAGGGTGGGCCTAGGGGAGACCCCCAGATGAAGGGGCTGATCCCTTGGGCCCTGTGGCACCTCTTTCCTGTGGCCCAGGAACTAAGTGGCCAGGGCTGGACCTACAGTTTTGTGGCAAGTTACTTAGAGATCTACAACAAGACTGTCTGAGACCTACTGGCCACTGGGACCCGGAAGGGCCAGGGAGGTGAATGTGTGATTCGCCAGGCAGGGACAGGCAATGAGGAGCTTAATGTCACCAACATGTGCTATGTTCCAGTCTCCTGTGAGAGAGAGACTAGCCTACCAGAACTGGGCTGTTGCTCGTACAGCCCAGAATGAGTGCTTGTCATGTAGTCACAACGTGCTCCAGCTGCAGATCTCTGGGGAGCATGCTGGCTGAGGCCTGCAGTGCGCAGCCCCCCTCAGCCTTGTGGACTTGGCTGGGAGTGAGCAGCTAGACCCTGGCTTATCCCTCGGCCCTGGGGAGCAGGAACACCTTCTGGAAACACAGGCCATTAATAGCAGCCTGTCCACACTGGGGCTGGTCACCATGGCCTTGAGCAACAAGGAGTCCCATGGGCCTTACTGAAACAGCAAGCTCGCTTACCTGGGGCAGAGCTCTCTGGGCGGCAGTGCTAAGATACTCATGTTTGTGAACATTTCTCCCCTAGAAGAGAATGTCTCCAAGTCCCTCAACTCCCTACACTTTGCCTCCAAGGTAAACCAGTGTGTTATTGGTACTGTCCAGGTCAACAAGAAATGAAGATGGATCTAGATTTTGTGTGTGTGTGTATGTGTGAGACACATGGGGTGGGGGGTAGGGGGTGTTTTATTGGATGAGAGCACTGATACCTGGGTCTATCAAATAAAGAAGAGAATTTTTTAAAAATACAGTACCTTTCCCTTAAATGCACACAATGTATGCAAGTGGTGCTTTTCAAAAACAAGCCTGTTTTCATAAACACAGTTCCGTGCAGTTCAGTCTCTCAGTCGTGTCCGACTCTTTGCAACCCCATGGACTGCAGCATGCCAGGCCCCCTGTCCGTCACCAACTCCCAGAGTTTACCCAAAATCATGTCCACTGAGTTGGTGATGCCATCTAACCATAAACACAACACAAAGCAAAATTAGTTTTTGCAAGAAGATCAAAATGATAAATACAATTAAAGCCAATATTTAAAATGCAAACAAGTAGAAGCAAATGCAAAATCAACCAGATAGGAACACAAAAATTCTCTTGCCCAGCAGTTTGAGGGGTGAATTGGTTGTAATCAGGGAAATGGAAGGAGAGTACAGTGGAGGTTGTGACAGCAAGGAATTAGTAAGCAGAGATTCTTTTCAGAGACAAACGTGATGGCATGCTGCCCAGTTTCAACTCCTTCTCACACACTCTATCCTCAAGTCCTACCGTTCATCTCTGGGGAGTCATCTGGTGAAGCTGCCTGTCCTGTAGGAGTGAGGCTTCCTAGCTTTTGTGGTTCCTGTGTTGCGGAGTTGGGATGGTGTTGACACTACCCTCCAGTACTATGTCTGCAGTGGCGCCTTCTCTATGCCTCCCACCACCACAGACTTGGATTTTCCTTCTTCCAGCCAAATGCTGTCCTTCCTACCTCTCCCCGTCTACCTGAGCTTCTGACAAGACTCACTGACATACATACACTATCATGTGTGAGATAGCTAGTGGGAAGGTGCTGTATAGCACAGGGAGCTCAGTGCTCTGTGTTGACCTAGAGGGGTGTGATGTAGGGAGGGAGGGGATATATGTATACGTATAACTGATTCATGGTGTTGTATGGCAAAAACGAACCCTACATTGTAAAGCAATTCTACTCCAATTAAAAATATAAAAATGAAAAATAAATAAAAAATAAAATCCATTAATTAAAAAAAAGACTCACTTTCTTTTCAAAGTGTGTTTCTTATTCATCTTCCCTGGCTATCTGCCTCAGGTGGAAGAGGACTTGAGAAGCATCTCAGTGAGGCCAAGAGAAGCTGCCTCAGCTGCTCGTAAGAATTCTGGCTTGTTTCACCCAGAGCCTCTTGTTGGTTAATCCCTTTGTAGAGGGCTGCTTTGCTCATGTGTGAGACATGGAGTAGAGGAGGCAGAGAGAGAGAAAAATAATATATGGGGAAAATATGAATCAGTTAAGATGTATGACAGAAATAACTCATTCTCTCTCCTCAATCTTCCCCCCCTCCAATTCTACCATATAATAGTCTTTATTATTAAGGCTTTCATTCCAAAATAAGAAATAAGGTCTAAAGAAACCCTGACAGACATGCACAGTAACCTAAATTTTCACTTAGTTGTAACCAGACTTTTCTTGAATGGTGTTTTTTGGAGAGGAGCTAGGAAGGGTAAGAGCACCAGGCCAATCGCCCAGCACCTGGAGCTGTTAGTGGGAGGTAAATGCTGGGGATGGAGGGATGGGCAATGGCTGGCACTTAACTGTCGTGTAGCAAAATGTTTCCAATCTCCATTGGCTAAAATGTTTCTTGTTCCTATACAGTCCTTAGGTGGGTTTATCTTCAGGATGGGCTTTCATGATTTTATCTAACTTTGCAATTTCCTATGTTCCTGACTCCAAGTCAATAAACAGACAGCAGAAATGAGATCATGTCTGTCAGTATGAAACTGTTCAATGTACATTTCCTGTAAGAACTGTAGTTAGGAATCCGTTTTTTTCCTCTGTAGGGAAGAAAAAGTGCTGGATTCATGATGAGAAGAATGCTTATGTTGAGGCTGAGATTAAAGGGAGTGCAGGTGATGGCAGACTACTTGTTGAGACAACAGATGGAAAGGTAAAGAAACCTTTATTTCATCCCTGGGGTGACTAAGTTAGCTGTTCAATAATTAAGTTTTGTTAAAAACCTGGGTAGGAGACACCACTGACCCCACTAACTGCCACTGACTTTAGAAAACTCATTCATCTTTAAGAAACTCTTCCACTTATTCTCAAAGATTTAATGATAAACACTGAAGAATCAGAGTAAACCAATTGCTAGTGGTAAATCTCATTGATGCTAGCTAGCATGCACAGCTTTCCCCCTTCTTTCATCATATTTCAAGCTCTTTTTAAAAGTACCTCTTGGAATAAGTAATAACCTTAGGAAATATTTACTTGGAGTAAATACTGTCTTTCTTAGGAAATATGTAACAAGCTATGTTAGTAGGATCAGGAACGAGTGGGATAATTTGAATAAGAATAGAACAGTGTCAGAGGAGCCAAGAAATGGGCGAGAGTCAGTAATGTTAAATGCTAGAGAAAGAGATTTAGGGCTTGGAGAAAGCCTTGAACTTCAGAATCAGGAGGTCACCCATGACCTTTGAAAGAGAAACTTAGGTCAAATGTTGGGGCATAAACTAGATGGTGAGGCATCTTAGAGAGAATGTGTAGTGAGGCTGTAGCAGTCCCCAGCCCCTTCTCCCTGTCATCTAGGCACTCAGAACCACAGGCAATACTGAACAGACAGCCCATTCTCAGCACCTTTGTCAATATCATTGACCTCAGGTGCCTGCCAGCCCCATGGCGGAGAATTGGGCCTATTTCTGCTCTGACTCAATAAACATATCCTTTTGGATTTTACAGGTGATTTCCTGCCCATATGTAGTTCTCCAGTCTCCTTCCAATTCTGCCCATTCCAACTCCATAACAGGCCACATCCTATAACAAACAGTTACAATCATTATCAAGAAAGTTTATCTTTTTCATACCCTTATCTTTGTATTTGGACAATTTATGATTCAAAGTATCATCATTTTAACTGTAAAATTCTGGAGGCCACTCAAAAACTACCACTTATGGTGTCTTAATATGCCTTCCTTGCAGTGTCTGTACGCTTAAAAAAATCACAAATTAGGTAAATTTTATATAACTAATTAATGGAATTAAGGGCAGAACTTGGTCCTTATCAACAGGAACATACACATGTAGGCAAGGTTAAATTTAGAATGTCTTAAATAAGGAAACAGAAGGATTCAATTATTTTCTCCCAATCTGTGTGTTGTCTTTGCACTTTCTTGATTGCGTCCAGTTCAATTTTATTAGGCCTCCAGATGAGAAGTTTGTTCTTCTGAGTACACTTTTTATTTATTTATTTTTAAATTTTATTTTATTTTTAAACTTTACATAATTGTATTAGTTTTGCCATGAGTACAGTTTTTAAAACTGCTGTTTTTTAAAACAGTAGTTAAGGTGATTTGTGAATATAATGTGGTTACAACTATGAAATAAATCATAGGAAGATCAGCATGAAAGCAGTAAATTAATGATGTAGAAAGAGGAGTCTAAAGGTAGGTGGCTTGGTTCACCATATAATGGAGGTCTCATTCCCCCAGCCCCACTCTGCATCCCCCTGGCTCCAGGCTTCCTCCTCCTGATATTAGAAGTAACTACACTTCCAGTCACCTTTGGTCTTTGAAACATTCAGTTCAGTTCAGTCTCTCAGTCGTGTCCAACTCTTTGTGAGCCCATGGACTGCAGCACGTCAGGCCTCCCTGTCCATCACCAACTCCTGGGGTCTATTCAAACTCATGTCCATTGAGTTGGTGGTGCCATCCAACCATCTCATCTTTGAAACATTAACAAAGGCAATAAAGCCAGTGGGTGGGGAGTAATACTTAAAGTTGGTATTGAAAGAAGAGAGAAAAACAGAATCAGAGCTAAGGGGAGGTTTTTTACGTAAGAGACCTGATTATGTTCTACAGGAGAGAAGGAGTTCATGAAATATGGAAATTGAAAGGGACTCAAAAGAAAAGGGGTTATTGTTTGAACAGTGCCAAAAAAGACTTAATAGGAATGAGATAAAAAATATGGAGAGTGTGGGAGCCTTAGAAGAAGTATTACCAACTGGGATTAAATGGAGCAATTAGCTGATACCAATATGTACTAATCAAGGAAAAGGGCTACAGGAAATAGGGTTAGGAAACATGAGAGTAACTCTAAGCAACAATTTGATAGTTGCAATGCATTGCAATGCAATGTTAATCAAGATATCAACACTTCTGAGTACCTTCTATGTCCTTAGCATTGTGATAAGAAGAAGAAACCATCACGATCCCTTCTTCAGATGCTTATAATCTAGCTTGAAAGCATCTGAAGAAGGGATCTTGATGGTTTCTTCTTCTATAGTTATCAAAACCCTTATCACAATGCTAAGGACATAGAAGGTACTCAAGAAGTACCGATGGTATCACTGGTGGTAAAAGAATCTGTCTGCCAATGCAGGAGACTTAAGAGACCTGGGTTCGATCCCTGGGTCAGGAAGATCCCCTGGAGAAGGGAATGGTAACCCACTCCATTATTCTTGCCTGGAGAATCCTATGGACAGAGGAGACTGGCATGCTATAGTTCATAGGGTTGCAAAGAATTGGACATGACTGAAGCAACTTAGCATGCACACACAGCCAATTATTAAAACACAGACAAGAGTTAATAATATCAAGATAGTACAGGTTGTATATATGGTAAAAGACTTAAGGATGGAAAAATAATGAGCTGAAGAAGTTGGGGAAGGCTTGAGGAAGAGAATAGGTCTAAAGTAAGTCTGAAAGGATGAGTCTGTCTGCTTGATCCATTACCCTAAATTCCTCCTTTTAAACATTCAGGATATGCTGAGACATCTAAGGAGGGGCTAGATCATGTGCAATATAATGTGTGTTATCTCAGGGGCGGTCAGTCAGTGGGGAACCACAGAATCAGGGTGCTGCAATTTAGAACATTTTGATTCAACCAAAGCCCTTTTAAAGACTTTATCTTTGGGCAAGGAGAGAACATGAGTAGGAGGAACACGTGTTTCTTGGAAGAAACAGGTTGGTTTAACTTTCTTTGGCTCCATCCTCTAATGAGGCATCTTTTTCTTCACTCTTTGAATATTCTTCCCAATGCCTGGCAAAAATGAATGCGCACAGAAGCAGTAGGGGAATATATCTTATATTTTTCTCCTCTCTGCAGCATCTGAGTGTCAAGGAGGATGAAATTCAGCAGATGAATCCTCCAGAGTTTGAAATGATTGAAGACATGGCAACGCTGACTCACCTCAATGAAGCATCTGTGCTGCATGCCCTGAGGAGGCGCTATGACCATTGGATGATCTATGTACGTGTATATGCCTCTCTGCTGACAACATGCTGGCATCATATTGGTGATGTCCCAGCCCTCTCTTAGGTGAAAAAAGATACTGAGTTCAAGCATACTCATATGAGGATCATCTTTGCAAAATGCCCACTGGGCAGGGACCTTACTTTTTTCCACTTTTATTTTGTTATTATATATATCCCTTCCCACAGATATTCATGGGAGAGGGAGAAGTTGGGATGATTTGGGAGAATGGCATTGAAATATGTATAATATCATATATGAAACGAGTCACCAGTCCAGGTTCGATGCACGATACTGGATGCTTGGGGCTGGTGCACTGGGATGACCCAGAGGGATGGTATGGGGAGAGAGGAGGGAGGAGGGTTCAGGATGGGGAACACATGTATACCTGTGGCGGATTCATTTTGATATATGGCAAAACCAATACAATATTGTAAAGTTAAATAAAAAATAAAAAAAAGTAAAGGCCCAAGGCTTGGAGAGTGATAGACCAGTGCCTTTTAAATGCCAATTCAGTCTCTTACTAGTTATTATTATTTTTAAAGTATTTATTTAGTTAGGTTGTGCTGGGTCTCAGTTGCAGCACATAAACAATTAGTTGCGGCGTGCAGCTAAAACTTTTAGCTGCCACATGTGGGATCTAGTTCCCTGACCAGGAATCTAACCTGGGCCCCCAGCATTGGGAGTGAAGAGTCGTAGCCACTGGCCCATCAGGGAAGTCCCTAGTTATTTCTTCTTGGAGTGACCTTATCAGTAGTATGGGATAATAAAGCCTGTCTCTTCATGGTAGCTTGAAGGATAAAACAAAGAATGTAGGTAAAGCATGTAGTTCAGTGCCTGTTATCTAGTTAGCGCTCAATAAATGGAATGATTTTTTTCCCCCATCATCATTGAATTGGGGATGATTGGTTGCTCAGCTCTTTTAATTCACTAAGGACACATCCAGCCGAAGCAACACTGCGTGGATTAGGCAAAGATGAAGGCTTTTGGGACCCATTACTGTGGAAGGCTAGCCATGCGGCTGGCTTACTCCTGGGCATTCTGATTTGCTGCATGACTGTTTTCCTTTCCCTGGGATGCTGTAACAAAATTGCCACAGAGTGGCTTAAAACAAAGGAAATTTATTCTGTCCTAATGCTAGAGGCCAGAGTCCAAGATCAGATAAACAGATCTCAGGCTCTCGCACTCCCGCCAGAGTCTCAAGGGGAGAACCAGTCCTCACCTGTACTGGTTTCTGGTAGCAAGTGGCTGCGTCACTCCAGTCTCTGCCCCCATCTCCACATTGCCTTCTCCTCTGTGTGTCTCTTATGAGGTCTTTAGCTGTTGGATTTAAGGCCCAACCAGATATCATCTTGAGATCTTGCCTCAATTATACCTGCAAAGATCCTTTTTCCAAATAAGATCAAATTTTCTGGTGATTAGGATGTGGACATACCCTTTGGGGAGCCACAATCCAGCCACCACTGTAAGTGACCCATACGAGCTATTCCCCTCAGGGCCTAAGGTATCAGGTTCCTAACCCTGCTGAGACACAGACTCCCTTCAGGCCTCAATGCCTGAGAGTGGGTTCCTCATATCAGCAGTCCTGCTGTCAGAATCCTCCTTGTCTTTGAAAGGCCTGTGTGTGTGTCAGACAAGTTAGTGGTTGACAGCTCTCCCAGGGAAGAGGTAATCCCAGGTCCCCTGTTACTCTAACCTGGTTCTGTCTCTTTCTGTTCGAAGTCCCTTCTCTGTAAGAATCCAAAAACGCTTTTCCTCTTAGTTCCTTTGTAAGTAAATATTCAAGCAGATGTTACCTGACAGTGAAAGAGCTGACAAACCTGCAAGTATTCCTAACCTATTTTCAGAAATCTTTTCTGATCTTCCATCAGACATATTCAGGGCTCTCCTGTGTGAGCATCAACCCTCACAAGCAGCTTCCAGTGTATCACAAAGCGGTGGCGGCAGCCTATAAAGGCAGGAGGCGATCAGACGCTCCCCCTCACATCTTCGCTGTGGCCAATAATGCCTTTCAGGATATGCTTCACAGTAAGTGTCTGCCCTACAAAATGAAGGGTAAAAATATCTGATCTAGTTTTTGTCCGTGTCGCTAAGAGGCAGGTAGGCATTGTGAACGGAGCATGGCCTTTACAGCTGCCTCATCACTTGAAGCCTTGTTTCCTTCCAGATGAAACATGGGCAAAATAGGGCCTACCTCCTAGGGTTACGGGGACGATTAGCTCACATGTCAAATTAAGGGAGATAATGCCTTGAAGGTGCTCAGCCCAGTGGCAGGCCCAGAGTGAGCCCCCTGTAGCTGTCAGCTTTTATTAGAGAAAGCACCTGCTAGAATGTTTGGCACAAAGAAGTTATTCTGTGGTTATTTTTACACCAGGCTTAATAAAAGCCTTAAAATAGTGATATGTCAACCGTTTGTCATTTATCATTTATATTTGGAGCAAGGAAATGGTGATGGAATTTGTATGTTCTTATGACTAGCCTATATAGGGTCAAGAGAAAAATCTCTTTTACTTTGTACCATTTGAATAGTATCTTTTTTCTAACTGTATACAGAGCAAATCCTTCTCCTGTTCTCAAACTGTAACCAAGGAAATTTTGAATAAATTCATACTGTACATAGAAATTCTAGCAGAAGAATGTTCTGACATTTTCCTTTCTTTTGTAGGTCGAGAGAATCAGTCTATACTCTTCACGTAAGTGCTTGCTTTTACTTTTTGGCCAGCAGTGAGAGTTTCCATCAAAATAGACACCTACATTTCACTGGATATGAAACATAAACTCACTGCCTTTGAATTGTTGTTCTTCAGATACCAGATACAGGCTAGGCAATAGTAAGATTCTCAGGAAATTGTCATAACACGTAAGTCAGTGCTTAGCCAAATATGGTGCCCACTAGGCTGCCTCCCATTTTAGAAGATACTTTAGAACCTGCAGTGCACACGCTGGTCTTAATCATCTTCTTGATGAAGAGAGCTCCCTATCCAAATGATCATTTTCAGAGTTCTCTGGTTGGCTAGTTGGATTGAAAGACTGAAAGTCCAGTGGGATTGACCACTGGACAGATAACATGCTATTGTGAGCAGCCAGACTGGAGCAGGCCAAGGTACTTTGGTTTCATGCCTGCATGTTCAGTCTGTCAGTTGTGTCCTACTCTTTGTGACCCCCATAGACTGGGGCCTGCCAGGTTCCTCTTTCCATGGAATTTTCCAGGCAAGAATATTGGAGCAGGTTGCCATTTCCCCCTCCAGGAGATTTTCCGACCCAGGGATCAAACCCCATCTCTTGTGTCTCCTGCATTGGCAGGCGGACTCTTTACTCCTGTGCCGCTTGGGAAGCCCAGTACATTAGGTAGTGGGAATTAAAGATGGTGCCCGGAGGGGCAAGAAAAGGGAGTGAAGAGGAAGGAAGGAAAGGATTTCACTGAGACCATGTTGTATGTTGATCTTGCAGGGAGGAGCACTGGCTGGCCAGGTGAACTGTCAGCACCGTGACTGAGGCAGAGGCTAGGACTCGAGAGGCAGGGAAATGCTTAAGTTCTTGCTCTTCCTAAGCAATGATGATGCCACCTCATGTATTGGGCTATCCATTGGCTTTAGTCATCCCCAGAAAAATAATAGGGTCTCAGAATCTTAGAGCCAGAAGAGTGGTTAGAGTTCAATCCTTTGCAGAGAGGACAGACTCACTTTTTAGAGTTTCAGACAGATAAAAGCAGACCTTAAACCTATGATGCTTTGGGCGATAAGGCTATAAATTCACTGTGGTGTTCTCCCCACTTTACAAAGCTAGCTGACTGTCAAAGGTAAAAGGGGAGTATAAAGCTCAACCTCCTGGTGGAGTGACCAGTCAGTTCTCCTCTGAGGGAGAGGGTTGGACCTGGCCATGTGGTCACAGCTTTCATATGTGACAATCTCTTGAATAGTTGGTAATGAGGAGACCTATCTCTAATTAGCAAAGATACCCTTAACCTTTTAGTTAATGGGACCAGGAAGGGCAGGCTTCTTATTTTCATAAAAGTCTTTGATCTTTCTCTACTCCAGATTTTTTGCTAATGCTGCATTTCTAGCCTAAGATATCCCCCCTCCCAACCAATTAAATGTCTGCCTCTCCTTCAAGTTCCCTCTAAAGTTCCACATTTCCATAAAGCTCTCCCTCTTAGTTAATGTGGTTAAAATTATTTGTTTTTCATTGCATTTATAATCTGAACCAGTTAACTGTCACTGAATTTCTGATCATAGAGGAGAATCTGGTGCTGGAAAGACAGTGAACACCAAACATATTATCCAGTATTTTGCCACTGTAGCAACCACGGGTGAATCCAAGGGAAAGCTGGTAAGCATTCATGCATATTGGCAGAAAAGGTGAGGTGGCCCTCTCCATTAATGATGGAGGCTCTGCCCTGACCTCTTACGGGAAGAAAGGAGGGGACAATGCCACAGGACAATTAAAAAATTATGAAAAGTCTTTTTTCCCCATATTTTCCTCTCAGGAAAATCATCAAGTGCTCTGAACCAATCATCCAAAACCAGGAAATTACATAATCTGCTTTAGATCTGCTTCAAGGGGCCCTTATTGGCCTCATCTTTCTTGGTTGGACTCTTTGAGAATTAGGTACTTAAGATCCACACCATCTTCTGCTCAAACTATGGTCACCAATGCCCTGAACAGCCACTGTTGGTATTACTATTTCTTAATCCCTTTAGCTACTGTGAGAGGTCAGGCTTCCTCAAATATTCACTGAGAGAACTCTGCTTCCTTTACCCCTAACTTCTGGTTCAAATTCCAAATGCTCAGTGGATGTACCCTCAACTTTAACCACATTCTAGGTTCTGAAAAACTTTACCTTCTATTTAAATGTTTTTATACTTGGTAATGTTTGCTTTAGCTTATTGGGTTAACAGGTTGATGGTAATAATCTGAGGATACCTAGATATGAGAGTTGGTCTGTAAAATAAGGTTAGATAATGCTGCTGCTGCTACTGCTGCTAAGTCACTTCAGTCGTGTCCGACTCTGTGCGACCCCATAGACGGCAGCCCACCAGGCTCCCCCTTCCCTGGGATTCTCCAGGCAAGAACACTGGAGTGGGTTGCCATTTCCTTCTCCAATGCATGAAAGTGAAAAGTGAAAGCTGAGCAGAGCTCAAAATCAATGAGCTATTGAGCTGTTGGAGCCGCTCGTCTTTCTATGCCTGAATTTGCTATCTTGCTTTTCAATTTGATACTGGATGTTTCCTGCTGTTTTTCCAAAGTAAAAGTATGTCAAAATAGCAATCTAGTCTAATTTTCAAACCTTAGAAAGTTTCTTTTCCGGCTACCACAGTCCTGAATTTGATTAATTTCTTTAGTTATCACTGAATTCTATTATCCACTATATGATACTTTATTTTTGTGTACATTTTAAGTTATTTGGTGTGCATTTGTTTGGTCTAACCATTGAGCCCTGTGATAATACATAACACAATACATAATACAAAAACTTTCATGAAAAATTTTGCTCATATAGCCCAATTACTTTAAGTAAACCCATAATACATAGAAAGAACATAGTATTTATGAGTCTATAGATTCTGAAATACTACATACTGTGAAATTCTCCTCATACAAAGAGTATTTGGGACTCAGTGGAAAGTTTAGGCAGTGGCAGTTTAGGTGCTAAGTGGTCATTAAAACTCATTCAATGAGGGAAAAAAAAGACTTGCCCAAAGTAGATGACCTGCTTTGCCCCATCAGCCTGAGCACATAGTGTTTAAACTTAAGACTAATAAATACCATTTCAAGTCACTTCTTGGTATGAACCTCGAGATTACTTAGGGATAATAGCAAGCAAAAATATAACTGATAATGCCAAGAGTCTGCTGTATTATCTTAGAATAAATTTCTAGGTGTAAGGATTGAATGGGAAGAGCAGCAGATTAGCAACGAGGAGGAGTATATGGAATGAAGTTTGGAAATAGGCTATGGTATTTGTTATTATTTACTTTGGTAAAATATCAATTTTCTTTTCCTACTCATACCAATGCCAACCAAATAAAGAAACATTGCAAGTGAATGACCTCCAACCTATAGTCTTAGAGGCATCATATATTGTCAGTCTTTCCTCCATCTATTTTTCTAAGTTCCCATTCCAAAGTAATATTTTATCACCAAATTCAGAAGTGGTTTTTGGCCATTTATTATCAAAACAAGAATGAGCTTTGACCTTGGTATGGAAGGCTTGCCACATTACAGAATTCGGCCAAACACTTCATCAGTTGTATTTCTCTTACCTGTATCCAAGGAAACTCTACAAGATCAAATCAAACAAGTGAACCCTGTCTTGGAAGCATTTGGAAATGCCAAAACCCTGATAAATGACAACTCTTCTCGTTTTGTAAGTAACTGAATTGAGCAGTATATTGGAGTCTTTCATTTTTAGCAAATGGTTAACTTCATGCCTGAGCACACAGATCTGAAAAAATTTTTTTCTAGAACATCAAAGAAGGTTTTTGATGACTGTACATAATATTGTTAGATTCCTCAAAAAATTTTGCTAGCTTCATCATTAATATAATTAAGATGAATACCTGCGAAGCTTCTACTAGGTAGTCAATTTCAGGAAGAAAATATGTTAATACTTTAAAATTCCTTACCAGTCCTAGTAGGAAAGCTCACTCAGCAAATTCTAATGATGTTTCATATTTACTACATTTTACAGATTTGAAAGTAATTTCTTCTTTGTAATTTCCTATACTCCTTGTAAAAGTCATTTTGGTAAGCACTTCCGAATTCACTTACTACAATTATTGTTTCTACTTTTGCCTATGAACCCCCTGCCCCTGGATATATTTCACTGGGGATTTTTCTGACAGGGGGAAAAGAAACCACTTTTTTAAAGTATTTTTTGATAACTAATAGTCCCAAGATAAAACGATTTGGATTAAGGTCACTAATCCATTTTATGCCAAGAATGGGTGCCAGGGAGCCATTATATAATTTACAAGGAAATTTGTAAAAGGCTTCCTTTTGAGTCTGCTGTTACTGCTGCTGAGTCTCTAGGCATGATTAAATAATAGCCTCCTGCTTATTTGACTGGTTTCCCTCCAAAAACCTTAGAGCTGCCCTGACCACACTTACCTCTGCTTGTGGTATCTGGCTGTGTAACAGGTACTAATACTGGTCTAGAAAACAATGGATAGATTTGGGATTTGTCAGAATGTGGTGAGAATTTCTGCTTAAATACTAAAGAATAAAACTGCGGGGAAAAAAGGCCAAGAGAGGGAAAAGGGAAAGATGGAAAAGAGGGAGGAGAAAAAGAAGATAAAGAAAAGAGTAGAATAAAAGGAAGAAAGAAGAGAATAGCAAGTGGAAAGAAAAATAAATAAGGAAAGAAAGCAATTGAAAAAGACCAAGAACAAGAAAAAAATTGGAAGGATGGAAGGAAAGAAGTAGCGAAGCAAATTAAACAAAGATGGATGAATGGAAAGATGAAGGAAAGACAAGAGAAAGAAAGAAAGGGGGGATTAAAAAAAATCAAGAAATCCAGGTTAACTTCTTTAGATTAATACTCCATACATGAAGTTGGAGACAAGCAGGATACTGGCCCTAGATAGTTAAGGGGCATATCAAAGGAATAATTTCAATGAGCCAGATTCTTGCATCTTCCCATAAATAGACAAGCACTAAACTCATTAACTTGAGATGGTCTATTTTCTTTGATTAGCAGCATCTTTTGATGTTCTGATTACCTGATTTTTGTTGCAAAGACTCCTGTATACCCAGGCACCTCCCTTACCTCTGTGGAGCAGTCCCTCAGAGCTATCTGAGAGGCTATCTTCTGGGCTTAAGTCCTCAGTAAGTCCACTGAATAAACATAATTCTCAACTTTTAGGTTGTGAGTTTTTTTCAGTTGACAGTACATAAATGTATATGTGTGTAAATGCACATACACATGCAGGGACACCTATGTACATGTTTTTATGTGTTTATGTACAAATGTGTGTTTGTGTGTATGGATCCTGTTAGAATGCATTTTTTTAACTTACTGGCTTACTCATCCTGTATGTGGCTGCTCTCCCCTTGCCAGTCTGCATCCTGCTGTGATTCCTTGCCTGGATTCACCTCCTCCAGGTTGCCTTCCCTTCTGGGTTGACTTCCTCATCCTGTGGGCCGTAGCCCACTGGACTGCCTCTTTGACTGTGTCTTGATGCACCTGGGCTCTGTAACCTCTGGGCAGACTTTCTGTCCCATCAGATACTGTCTTATGGCTTTTCATTGACAAGGAAGGAAGGGAGCCTCATCTATAATCATGCCAAGGTGATGTTTTGAAACTTAAGTCCCATCATGTCACTCTTCTGCTTAAAACCTCCCAATGTCTTCTGAGCACACACAAAGTAAAACCCCACTCCTTCCTGTGGCCACATGGCTGACCTAATATGGTGCCTGCTGCCTGCCTACTCTCAGACTCTGCTTTCTTCTCTGCTTTCTCTTACTTGCTGCACTCCTTCACATCTGGCTTTTCTTTTGATTTCAAAACACAGCAAATATTCCTCAGTCAGAGCTGTTGCATTTGCTGCTTACACCTAGAATTTAGAAGATTTGGGGCACATCTACTTTTCCCATGTGGTATCTCCAGTGTCTAGCAGGTTTTCTGGATCATAGTAGATGCTCAACAAATGTTTGCTGGTAAATAAAAGAATATATCAAGCAGATATTATGTTTCTCAGTTTTAGATAAGAACACTGAGGCCTGGAGAAATTCTATAATGTACATAAGAATGCACAGCCAAGAGGAGAAGGGAGGGATAAATTACAGGTTTGGGATTAACATATACACACTATTATATATAAAATAGATAGCCAATGGGGACCTATTGTTCAGGGCAGGGAATTATACTCAATGTCTTGTAGTGAATGACCTGTAATGGGAAAGAATCTGAAAAACAAAATGTATATATGTATATATATGTAAATTATATATAAATAAATTGTATATATATGAAATCATATATATGTTATATAAATAACAATTATATGTTTATATATATGAAAATTATACATTTATAGATATAAAACTGAATCTCTTTGTACACCTGAAACTAGCACAACATTGTAAATCAGCTACTCTTCAATAAAAAAAAAAAAAAAAAGAATACACAGTCAGTGATGAGCAGATCTGAGGCTAGACTCTGGGCCCACTGCCAGTCCTGATGACACTCTGGCTGCCTCTTGACATTAACTGGTGCCATCACACCCCATGTGGAATTTTTTTTTTTTAACTTTGGAGGAAGTAGTTACTTTGGGAGTGATGTGTATAATGAAACCATTGCAGCTGTTTGGCATGTTAAATAGGAGACTGTGTTCTGTGTTCACTCAGGGCAAGTTCATCAGGATGCACTTTTGTGCCAGAGGCAAGCTGTCATCTGCAGATATCGACATCTGTAAGTAGGCACTGCACTGTCTGATCACTTTTCTTCTAAGTTTTGCAAGAACACCTACATTTGAATCTTTACTCATGCCTTATTATGCAGATTTGTTTGAAAAATCCCGGGTGATTTTCCAGCAGCCTGGAGAGAGGAACTACCACATATTCTATCAAATTCTGTCTGGAAAAAAAGAACTTCGTGGTAAGTGTATTATTCTGGGGGCTGAGTGTCATTCTACAACAAGACAGTTGTCAGATTATCAGACCTGGAAAAGTACTGTTTAATGTCTACCAGCCTGTTTAGAGGGACCTCAGTTTATTTATCCTAAAATGTAAGAATTTGAACCAAATATAGACCCAATGTTCTATAATTTTATATAGGTAGAGAGTAAACGGTAACACTTTTCTTTTTTCAAACACTTTTGGAGGTGGGTAGGATGCCCAGCAGAGGTAAATGAATGTGTGTGTGTATGCATATGTGCACACATGTATGTGTGTGTGTATAAAAAGCATTAGATAATTTAAGGCCTTAAATGATTAAAATCACTTATCACTTAAGTGGGTAGTAGAGATGAGGCCAGAGGTGGGAGACATTACTATGATGTGTAGTGGTCAATGTGAGTTCTATATAGAAGGGAGGATTTGGGTTGGGATATAAAAAATGGGAATGGGGTTTAACCAGAGTGATGAGTGGAGGGCATTTCTGGTAGCAGGAATAGTGTACACAATGTCAGGAAAAGTCAAGGCAAAATCAGGGAACAGAGAGAGCAGGTGAACTATAGGAAAGTGTTTTCATAGAAGACTAGTAGAGATCTTATTTGGATGGTTTCTAAACTCAGGAAGTGGAGGGGGTGTTGTGTGCATGTGTGTGAGTGAGTGTGTGGGGTGTGGTGTTTTGTGGAGGGGGATGGGGTGATGGGAGGTCATGCTCTGCTGATGGCAGTGGCAGTTAAGCTGGTGTGATAGGCCTCTGGCCTCACATCAGAGGCCAGAAAAGTCTTAGCAATGATTGAACATAGAAATGAGAATGACGAGTCAAAAATACTCCCAAATTCAGTTATTTGACTAGGATAAAAGAAATGCCATGAATGGAAATAGAAAAGTAACTTATAGGGTAAGAGAATGAATTTCATGTATTCATTCAACAAATATTTGTTGTGGGGTGACTATGTATACACTGTTTCTTAAAGGATAGGTGATAGGGAAGTAAACAGGGCCCACAGGTCCTGGCCCTCATGAGCTTACATTCTAGTATGGAAGACAATAACAAATAAGTAAACAAAAAATATATAATTTCAGACAATGGTAGGTCTATAGAGAAAAATAAAGTGGATGAGGGGATGGAGTGAATTAGGAATTGGTAGGGCAATGAAAGTTTATATTTTATTTAATTTTGTGTCTTGCGGGGGCACACCCTGTGGCTTGCAGTTCTCTGACCAGGGACTGAAACTGGGCCACATGGCAGTGAAAGCCTGGAATCTCCACAGGTGGTTATATTTTATATAGAAGAGTCAGGTGAGATCTCTGTAAGGAGGCAATGTTTTGGGAATTCCCTGGCAGTCCAATGGTTAGGACTCGCACTGCTGTGGCCTGGATTTGGTTCCTAGTAGGGGAATGTGAGAGTTGGACTGTGAAGAAAGCTGAGCGCTGAAGAATTGATGCTTTTGAACTGTGGTGTTGGAGAAGACTCTTGAGAGTCCCTTGGACTGCAAGGAGATCCAACCAGTTCATTCTGAAGGAGATCAGCCCTGGGATTTCTTTGGTGGGAATGATGCTAAAGCTGAAACTCCAGTACTTTGGCCACCTCATGCGAAGAGTTGACTCATTGGAAAAGACTCTGATGCTGGGAGGGATTAGGGGCAGGAGGAGAAGGGGACGATAGAGGATGAGATGGCTGGATGGCATCACTGACTCGATGGACGTGAGTTTGAGTGAACTCCGGGAGATGGTCATGGACAGGGAGGCCTGGCGTGCTGCCATTCATGGGGTCGCAAAGAGTCGGACACGACTGAGCGACTGAACTGAACTGAACTGAACTGAGGGGAACTAAGATCTGGCAAGCTGTGCAGTGAAGCCAGAGGGTGGGGGCAGGGGGTGGGAAAGAAGGCTATGCTTTTCCAGACACTTGAATGAAGGAACAAGTAGGCAAAGACTTCCAGGAAAAAACTTCCTGAGGGAAGAAACAGTGAGTGCAAAGGCCCTGAGGCAGGAATGCATTTGGTTTAGTCTTGGAATAGTATAACGGCCATTGCTGGGGGCAGAGTGGGGCAATGGAGTGGGTAATGTAGGGGCAGACAGGTAGGGCCAGCCCAAGCAGCACCTCGCATGGCATGGCAGAGAGTTTATGTCTCCAGTGCTATGGAAAGTCATTGGAAGGGAAGAATGACAAGCTGATTGGGTTTCAAAGGTATTACATCTGGCATTGAGGACAACTGTGCTCCCACAGGAGTGACTGTGGGATGATTGGAGATCCAGGTGAACAAACTGATGGGGAACAATCCCCTCAGACTGTCCTGCTTAGATGAAGTATGGTATGCATCCAGCAGGGTTTTAACTACCTGGTCTCTAACTCCTAAGTGCCCTCAGCAAATAGAGAAAGCTCTACAAACTGGACAGCTATATTTTGCCATAGGTGCAGTTGGTGGTATGAAAGCAGCAGCTGTTCTCCTTACTATCTTCCCTCCATCTCAACCTGGAACAGACTTTTTTTTTTTTTAAGTTTTCCTTTGAGTAGCTCTGCCAGATGACACTCATTTCTATGCAGTGCAGAGCAGCTAACATGGAGGGTCCAGTGCGGGTACAGTAGTGACTGCAGGATTTTTTGGAGCATCTCTGTTTACTAATAGAACTGTCTGAAGACCCTGGGCTGCTATAGAAAATTCCTATCATGAATTCATGAGCTCATGTACTTTGTTGAGCCTGTGGACCGTTGAGATTGATTAGTGTATAAAGGCTGACATCTGGTGGTTCAGGTTGAGTATTGTTGGTTCACTTGTTTATGACACCAATGATCATTCTTTGGAATATTTAAAAATGTTAAACTGTTTGTACTCATTGCTGCCAAAGAAGAGCTTCTGAGTATCCTGAGGAGTGACACAAGAGGGTAGAGCTTAGCATGTGAGGATTGTGTCCAAATTTCCTAAAATAGGAGCATTTGTGTATGACAAGCAAATCAGGTGTGGAAAATGACAGCACAGGGTGGAGGTTCTGTGGGAGCAGTGGCTCGTCCCACAGAAGGAGCCAAGGAAATGGAGTGATGTGTCATCCAAAGAGCCAGCCCCATTTTAGCCTCTACTTGGCCTGGAAGATTCCTTCTCCTCCTTTTTTTTTTCAGTTAATGCTGATTCTTGTTCCAGGCACAGCTAAAACTCACTCCCCCAGTTCCCTTAGATATGGCTCCTTAAAATTCTTCAGTTTTTTTTTTTTTAATGTGAACCATTTTCAAAGACTTTATTGAATTTGCTACAGTCTGCTTCTGTTTTATGTTTTGGTTTTTGGTCTCCAGGCATGTAGGTTTTTAGCTCCCCTAACAGGGATCGAATCCCCGCCCCCTGCATTGGAAGGGGAAGTCTTAACCACCGGACCACTAGAGAAGTCCCAAAATCCTTTAGTTCTTAATGCCATCTATATACCACTTATCTACCTTTTATCTTCCTTTATCTAACTGTAAAAGTTAATACCACTTATCTTCCTTTTTCTCTTCTTTGATTTTTTTCTTTATATTTATTTATTGTGCCCACTCTTTCTATTCAACTGGTGTGTAAACTCCAGAAGGAGAGGTCAGGAAACAAATCTTTGCCTCTTGGAATCCTTGACACGTTGCCTAATGCCCTGAGAACTCCATAAAGTGTGTGACAGTATTACACAGTGGTGGCAGCCAAGAGCTGCCCTTGATCTGTCTACTGGGACCCCTAGTGCCTCTGGAGAAGGGAATGGTCAGCATCTGGGCCTGTTTTGGAGCTTATTCAGTTTACCCTCTTTACCCATTAGATTTCTCTTGAACTAGCCTCATATCTTCACTCCCTTTCCCCCTACTGGTTATTAGGGGGTGCAAGGTATCTGAATGCTTCCCAACTCCAGAGAATGCTATTCAAATCAGAAGCTATGTGAATGACTCTCTCTGGAGCTGGGCAGTGCACGACCTCTTCAGCTGTACATAGCAGCCCTGAGGAAAAGGTAATGATGGGTGATGTGACATAGAGGCACTAGCCACAGAACTCTGTTCCTAAGATGATAAACTTCTTTTGGCCCACTGTCAGTTTCACTGTTTTTCATAGTAAACACAATCGTGGAGAACATTCAGCCATTCTGAAAGTAAAATGTAATGTTAGGATGACATGTGAAACAATGCCTTGAATGATAAAACACTCACTCTTAATGGGTTCTGCTGCTGCTGCAAAGTCACTTCAGTCGTGTCCGACTCTGTGCGACCCCATAGACGGCAGCCCACCAGGCTTCCCCATTCCTGAGATTCTCCAGGCAAGAACACTGGAGTGGGTTGCCATTTCCTTCTCCAATGCAGGAAAGTGAAAAGTGAAAGTGAAGTCGCTCAGTCGTGTCCGACTCTTAGCGACCCCATGGACTGCAGCCCACCAGGCTCCTCCGTCCATGGGATTTTCCAGGCAAGAGTACTGGAGTGGGGTGCCCTTAATGAGTTCTAGGCATCTCCAACTGGACAGTGGGCTCTAGAAATGAACTCTTGACACCTATACTTTTTGAAAGTAAAGCAATTAACTTTTACAGTTAGCACCCTCTCATCCATTCTCTCTCTGCTCCCCACCTCACCTCACTCCCACCCCATCCTCCACATGCCCACAGCCTGGTCAACAATCTTCTATATGGGCCCTTTCTGGCCTAGATAGTCTCTCTGACTCAATAGTGTCTCATGAAATGCATATACTTTTTTTCATTCTCTCAAGGCCATTTCTCATGGTAAAAATGCAATTAATTAAATAAAGGAATCCCTGTTTACATGAAACTCTTCTGAGAAAACCTCAATCCAATTAAAATTTATTGCTCCTTGAAAAGAAGTTTTGATAAGGCCCAGTGGGGAAGATGTTTGAGCTAAAGGCCTTTTTGGGTTCCTCAAACACTCCTGCTTCTCTAGAGCGGCCACCTCCTGCCGAGGGCAGCTGCCCCAGGGAATGGTTATACCAGTGCAGCAGCCATATTTCTGGTTGTAAGGAGATAGAAGAAAAGTCCATTGGATGTGCTAAATGACTTCTAGAAATGATGCTTCTGGAAGAGGGGAGATTGAGAGAGAATTCACATGTAGCACTTGGGCCCAACATTCTGGCTTATTACCAGCCCCCTCCTGAATCTTGGCTCTTTCCTCTACCTGGTCCTCCAGTCCTCAGGCACATAGTGTTCTTGCTCTCTGCTCCGTCTCCCTCTGTGCATGTCCAGTGTCGAGCTTGCACAGAAGAAAGACTCTCCTTCTGTCTATGACAAAGGAGGAAATGGAGTCCTGTCATAGTCACACACAGGTGGGAGCAGTGGGTGGCAGAGTCTAGCAGAAGCACTAGAGACTATGTTCTAAATTCAGTTTATCGTTAATTTGACTGTGGGCAATTAGTATGCCTTTCTAGCCTTTTATTTTCCTTATATTTAACATGGAGAAAACAATGTCAGATATAGCACATTTGATCGTCATGACTAGGACGAAATGATAAAAAATGATATAATAAGCATGAGTAAAATAAAAATTCTGTAAAAGGTGAATCTAGAATGATCTAAAAGGTAATCTTGGCAGAGCAATCTTGGAATGTAGATTTTGTTTTTATTGTCAGCCAACTAAAACATGCCTTCACCCTAAGGTACAGCATTTTCTGTACGGTTTAGGTATATGATTCCTCTAGTCTCCTTGAGGGAAAGGACTATTTCAGTTTTGTATCCTTTCCTCCTCCCATAGCATATGCCTACAGTAGAGAAAATAGGTTAAGTAAATGCTTTGATTTGAAAGACATGGAGATGATGTCTGCATTTGAGCTGGGTGAAGGGACAAGGCATTGTGGCACCCAGGTGTCTGGCCTGGGTGTGTTGGTGACATTCACTTGCATAAGGAGCCACAGAAGAATAGCTTCAGGGCAGACACAGTAAACATCATTGATTCAATTGTGGTAATGCTGGGTTTGAGCTACTTGTGGCCATTCACCTTGAAGTATCTAACAGAAAGTTGGAGATCTAGGTCTGGAGCTCAGAAAATATAGATTTGAGGGTCATCAGTAAAGTCATGAATGAATCTTGCATAAAGTACAGAGAGAGCATACATCTTGATAGCATACAGTCAGGACAGTATTTGATACCCTTGATGACTCCCTCTTCCTGAAAATCTGCCCCCTTGGCCTCCAATGTCCTACCCTCTTTTATTTGTCTCCTAAACCTCTGGGCATTACTTAGCAGGTTTCTCTCTTTTATCCAGCACATGAATTTAGAGGGCCCTGGGGCTCAGTCCTTGGCTTTGTCTTGTGGTGATAGATCATCTAGACTGACAGCTTTAAAGATCATTTCTATCTGATGACTTGCAAAGTTTGATCCTAAGTCTAGACTTTTCTTTAGCATTCCAGACTCACAGATAACAGACTTTAATGTCTCCACTTGGATGTTTAATAGGCGTCTCAAACTTCACATGCCTACAACCTAGTTCCTAAACTCCACCCCACCAGACCTATTCCCACCAGTGTTTAGTAGCTCATCAGAAGGCATCTCCATCCTTCTGCTTGCCTGGGCACAAACCCCTGGAGTTGTCCTTGATCAGAATTTTCTCCCACATTATTCTCATTTGTTTCATCAGCAAATCCTGTTGACTCTACTCCATTCAAAATCCAAGCTCTGGCTACTTCTTACCACGTCTGCTGTTACCCCCAAGTCAAGTACCAATTTTTCCCTCCTGAATTAACTCTTTCTTGTTGTCCCTGATTCCACCCTCTCCCTCTGTCTTTAACCACAGCCACAGTAAATTAAAAAAAAAAAATCGGATGATGTCACTCTTCTGCTCAAAACCTTCTGTGGCTTCCTATCTCACATAGAGCAGAAATGCCCAGATCCTCACCGTGGCCTGTGAGGCTCTATAATCTGGCCTCTGGATGCTTCTTGGACCTCATGGACTACTCTTTCTTTTACCAACCTTAGCCACTCAAAATTCCAGGCAAGCACCCCACCTCAAGGCCTTTTCATTTGCTTTTTTTCTTTTTAGCAATTTCTTCCCATACTTACTTATGACTCTCTCCTGTAACTCTCTTTACGCAAATGTCACCTTATGGAGGCCTTCTCTGATCACTGGGTTAAAAATGGAAACTCTGCATATCCAAGACTTTTTATTCCTTTTCCCTTTTATTTTTCTCCTTAGCACTTACTACTGTTTTACATGTCATATTTTTACCCATTTACTTTTAATTCTGTCTTCTGTTGGAATATAAGCTTTATGAGGGCAGGCATGACTTTTTTTTCACTGATGTATCCATAAAACTTACAATAATTCCTGGCATATTACTGGATCTCCAATAGATATTGATATAAAGTGAGGCATGAGGAATAATATAAGGAGATTCCTGAGAAGTATTAACATTTAAAGGACATTTAAATCTCCATGGAAATAAATACTTTAAAAATAATTATGAATTATATTTCTATTTAAAATATATATTATACTTGGATTCAGCCTGATTTCTTTTGGGTTAGCCCAGTTACTTTTATCAAATAGCTTTATTGAAGGATTACTGACCTAAGTGTAAACATTGACGTGTGTATCTATGAGGTGAAACCATCATCACAATTGAGATAATGCATATATCCATTCAAAAGTTTCCAATCTCTTGAAATCCCTCCCTCCTGCCCCTTCTCACTCCTTCAAGCCCTCCTCTCCCAACCCAGTCCCTAGGCAACCACTAATGTGCTTTGTCAGGACAAATTAGTTAATGTTTCTAGAATTTTATAAGATGGAATCCTGCAGTGGATACTCTTTTGTCTGGCTTATTTCACTCAGCAAATTATTTTGAGATGCTTCCATGCTGTAGCACATGTTCATAGTGCATTCTTTTGTTTGCTGAGGAATAATTAATGATGAACGTTTGGATTGTTTCCAAATAGAGCATTTGGAACATTCACATAGTCCAATTTCTTTGTTTCTAACTTCAGGATAATAGAACTTCACTTCATTGAGTGCTAAACAGAAAACTCAGATGGGCTCTATAAAACTTCACTGGGAGCGAGTGTCAGGCTTTAAGAGGTTAATGTGATTTGGCCAAGTTGACTGCAGACATGTTGCTGATGGCCTGCCTTGGCTTCAGCCTGCATTATGTTTCCTGACTAAGTGAATCATGTCAGGAGTCTTAGACATATCAGAGGTGCAGCAGTGAACACACTAGCTGATTTATGGATCCCGTGAAAGACAGACTCAGCCTCCTAACAGGGAGGACATGATGTGACAGGGTTATACTGCTAATGTTCCCTGGGTTTTGACCCCAGTTTCTGCCTGCTGCCTAGCTTTTGAAGCTCAGGCATGTTATAATTTTACAAACCATTTTTTGTTGTTGTTGTTCTCTGGCCCTCAACCACATATCTAGGCCAAATTCCTGTTTGCAAAGTTTTGCCAACATGCATTATCTGTTTGTTTTTTTTTTTTCCTCACACCAATTCAAGTGGCTGCAATTGAATCTGCTTTCCGATTTGGCCTGTCTGGTCTTCTCTTGGGAGGCATTAGAACATGACTGACAAGTTAATAGAGGGCAGAAATTGATTGCAGAGGCTTGGGTGTAGAATATGGATTTTATTTTGGCTTGTTTACAAGTATGCTGTAAGCCGTAAGAGTAAACTGTGAATATTGGTCAATTATTTTCTGAAGCCTTGTGGATTTCTGTAAGCTGTTTAACTGATGGTTTTCCCACTGCAGATGTGTGCCTGGTGTCTGAAAATCCCTCTGACTTTCACTTTTGCTCTCATGGAACAGTTGCTGTGGAGAGCTCAGATGATGCTGAAGAACTGCTGGCCACGGATGTAAGGCTTGTTAGTTATCAGAGCAAAGTCTGGTAATGACAATGAGACATGGAAGAAAGCATCTTAGATCTCCTCTCTTCCGAAGGGTCCTGGAGAAGTGACCTTCCTTCCCCGAGGGGTGGAGAGTGGAAGGTGCCCCTATAGAACTGCTTCTGTCCAGAGTTTTATACTTATTTATTTTGTCAGTATAGTAACTTTGATACATATAGAAAAGTAGGAAGATGCTTCAGTGCAATGATAACCACTGTTTTCATTCTTTTATTTTTTTTCTCTTCGGGATTGCTATTATGTAGTTGTTTTGGTGTTTTTTTAAATCAAGGATCATAATCATTCTACATATGCTGTTTGATATATCGTTTGCTTTTTGATTAATGTTTAGCATTTTCAGTATTATTACAAACTTTTCATAAACATTTAATGGATACTTAATATTTTATCAGACATTTGTTCTATAGTTTATTTAACCATTCTCCTATTGTTAGACTCACGGTTGAGGGTTTTTTTTCCTACTATGGTGAATATCTTTGTAGGTGAGTACATTCCTGTATATCAGATTCATCTTATGCTAGATTTCTAAAAGGTAGGATTATGAAATTTTTATAGTCTCTCGATATACATTCTAAATTAACTACTAGAAGGATTACCAATTTCCACCTCCTGGAGTGTGTGAGAACACACTTCTTACCATGTGCAGTGGCTTCTTAGGATGCTGTTCTTTGGTGACATAGTTCTTCTTTTCTTAAATACTTCCTTTTGCCAGTCGTCAAAATGAATCTGAAATAAATATGGGAGAACATATGGGATCCCAGAAATAAGCAACCCATCAGATATGGTGCTACTTTATCCCATAACCACGAAAGGCAAAATAATTGAGCTCATATAGCCAGTTAATGATAGATTATTGGAAGGGAGAAGAGAGGAACAGGAGAGAAGGCATCTGAGGAGAGTTCTAAAACTACTGAGTTAAACATCAAATCATATGCCTTCCTAATTCTCTTTTAAAGGGATGAAGAGGCTACAGGTGACCAAGAGCCAACAGGGCGCTTTCAAACCAGTTTGAATTAGTTTGAACAGAACTGTCACACTTCAGGCTGTGGTGATCCATCTCCTTCCCTCCGGCAGGCAGCCCATGGCCCACAAGTGGAGGGAGGTGTGATACACAGCGGAGGTGAGGTGCTTACTGCAGCCATTAGGCAAATGAATACTTGGCCATCTGCTTCTCTTTCTACAGCAAGCCATGGACATCTTGGGCTTTCTCCCTGATGAGAAGTACGGATCTTATAAACTCACTGGAGCCATTCTGCACTTTGGAAACATGAAATTTAAGCAGAAACCCAGAGAAGAGCAAGTGGAAGCAGATGGCACAGAAAGTAAGGATTACTTTTGAAAACAGGGCATACAGGTGCCTCGAATCCCTGACCCTAGGCCTACTCCCTTTCCTTGCAGTTAGCCTCACCTCTTGGTTTTTAGGAAATGTTGAAATTAATCAGTGATTTCCCTCAATTGATGCCCCCCAAATATTATATCTTTCAGTCATCATTTTTTTGTAGAGTCCTTGTATCTCAGAATAAGACACATTCCTTAATTAATTATTGATGATGCCAGTAAATTTGCTAAACTTGGGTGATAATAGGATTGACTAAGATACACTGTGCCTTCAGCATGTAGACTCTGGAGAAAAACAGAAAAAGGAGCAAATCACTATGAGATGCATAAAGCAACATAATGAAGGTGTGAACAAAGATTTTTAGAGTTCTAAAGCTGGAGTGTTCACTAAGTTGAAAACAAAATGGCTTCTTTTCCCTTTGCTTTTTATTCTCATTATAAAAATTTATAGTCATGCCTACTTATCAAAAAGATCTATAGTGAGTGATCTGTGTAGAATGATCATTAAAATAGAAAATCACAATTATGAAAAGAAGGAATAATAGTCATAATGACTTCATTTAATAAAATTCCTGGCATCTGAAACAAAAAGAAAAAAGAATATTCACTCAAATCTTTCAACAAATATTTTTTAAAATTTTGTATTTTCAATTGTGGTAAAATATACACAACATAAAATCTTACCCATTTTTAAGTGTTCATATCAGTGGCATTAAGTGCTTTCACATTGTTGTGCAACCACCATTGCAGTTAATCTCCAGAACTTTTTGTCATCCCAAACTGAAACTCTGTATAAAGCAATAACTCTCGATTACTCCCTTCCCCTAACCCCTAGAAAGCATTAGTTTACTTTCTGCCTCTATGAATTGGACTACTATGCATACTTTATATAAATGGAATCATACGATGTTTGTCCTTTTGTGTCTGGTCTATTTCACTTAGCATAATGTTTTCAGAACATGTTGCAGTAAGTGTCAGAATTCCATTCCTTTTTAAAGGCTAAATAATATTCCATCACATGTATATTCTACTTTTTGTTTACCTGTTCATTTGCAGACACGTGAGTTGCTTCTACTTTTCACTATTGAGTAATGCTGCTGTTAACACTAGTGTTCACATATCTGTTTGAGCCTGTGCATTTATTATTTTTTGTCTATGCCCAGAAGTAGAATTGCTGGATTAAATGATTATTCTATGTTTAATCTTTTGCGGAACCTCCATACTCTTTATCTCTGGTGGCAGCACCATTTCACATTCCCACCAGTGATGCATAAGGGTTCCAGTTTTTCTACATCCTCACCAACACTTGTTGTTTTCTGTTTTTTGATAAGAGCCATCTGTATGGGCACGGTGGTATCTTAGTTGTGCTTTTATTTTCATTTCCCTAATGATTAGTGATGTTGAGTATCTTTCATGGACTTACTAGACATTTGTATATCTTCTTTGGAGAACTATCTATTCAATTCCTTTGCCTGTTTTTGCACTGGGTTGTTTGTTTTTCTATTGTTTCACAAATAGTTTTTGAGCCCAGTCTGTTCAGGGACTGTACCTGGTGCTAGAGATATACCTGTGAACAAGATATCATCTCTGTCTTGACTGTCTAGTGTGGGAGATAGACAATATATACATAAATGGACAAATACATGCATGAAGTCTGAATGAAAAAACAGAATAAAAGAATAAAGAATAATACGAATTGAAGGTTGTTATTGATAGGGTGGTCAAAAGTCCCCTTAGAGAAGAGGACACTGGAGCTCAGATGAGAATACAGTGGGAGAAGGTACTCTGCTGCTGTTGTTCAGTCACTCAGTTGTGTCAATTGTTAGTATAATATATACATTGTACCAACATATTAATATATACTTTCATGGTCTCTTGTTGCCTTTTTTTGTTATTTTTGTCATTGTTGTTGGTTTTTTGCTTTTTCCATGCTTTGAAACAAAGTTTTAAAAATTATTTTTATTACAAAAGCAGGATATAATTATTAAGCAGAAGATACAGATAAGCAAATGAAGCAAGTCATCTCATCCAATCTCCCTGGTGGTTCCTTGTCAGCTTTTTTGCTGGTGTATCCTCATCGTCCTTACTTCTAACTGCTCCAGAACTGCTGGTCTCGACTCTTGACACTTTTCTTTGCTCATTTTTTAGCTGATTATCTCAAACTCAACTTGTATACAACCGAATTCTCCACCTCTTCGTAACCCCTGCTACCAACTCTTCATTTTTCAGTCTTCTTACTAAATGTCAACTGGACTCTCCCAGTTGCCCTGACTCAAATCATGGGTAGCTTAGAGTCATCCTGAACTCCTCTCTTTTTCATTGTCTCTACCTTTAAACATACATAAAACTCACAACCATCCACAGCTATCATGTTCACTGCCACCACCTAGCCTAAGCCTCCATTTCTTACCAGACAATCCAGAGAGCCTCCTTCCTGATCTCCCCGCCTCCACCCTCACCCCATTACTGTGCACAGAGCAGCCAGCAATGACCCTTTCACAGTATAAGCCATTCCATATCCCCTCCTCTCACAGATGGCTCCCATCTTACTCAAAATAAGCTCCGAATCCTCAGTATAGCCTCCTTGTCTTCTCTGATGTCTCTCCAAATCTCTCTCTAATCCCATCTCCCTATTGTGACTGATAATATGAAATTTATATTTGGTCTTTGTCCTAGTTTATGGCACAGAGCTCTTAATTTGGAATTTTCTGAGTTATGAGATCGATAAAGGTACATTTTATGTTAACAAGGTGACTTTTGGACTGTGCCTATAGATGGGGTCTGGTCACCACAAGAACTAACCTAGAGTTGAAACTTTCAGTCCCATCTCTGTCAGGACAGAGGAGAGGGGCTGGAGATGAAGTTCAGTCACCAGTGGTCAATGCCTATGTAATGAAGCCTCCATGAAATCTTAAAAGCACAGTGTTCAGAGAGCTTTTGGGTTGCTGAACTTGTGGAAATTTGGTGAGATTGGCATCCCTGGAGAGGGTGTGAAGGCTCTGCACCCTTTCCCCATAACTTTCTCTAGGCATCTCTCCTATTTAGCTATTATTGAATTATATTCTTTTATCATAAACCATTGATTTAGTACATAAAGTGTTTTTTCTGAGTTCTGTGAGCCTCTAGCAAATTCAGTTCAGTTCAGTTCAATTCAGTCATGTCTGACTCTTTGAGACCCCATGGACCACAGCATGCCAGGCCTCCCTGTCCATCACCAACTTCCAGAGTTTACTCAAACTCATGTCCATTGAGTCGGTGATGCCATCCAACCATCTCATTCTCTGTTGTCCCCTTCTCCTCCTACCTTCCATCTTTCCCAGCATCAGGGTCTTTTCAAATAAGTCAGCTCTTCACATCAGGTGGCCAAAGTATTGGAGTTTCAGCTTCAGCATCAGTCCTTCCAATGAACACCCAGGACTGATCTCCTTTAGGATGGACTGGTTGGACCTCTTTGCAGTCCAAGGGACTCTCAAGAGTCTTCTCCAACACCACACTTCAAAAGCATCAATTCTTTGGCACTCAGCTTTCTTTATAGTCCAACTCTTACATCCATACATGACTACTGGAAAAACCATAGCCTTTACTAGATGGACCTTTGTTGGCAAAGTAATGTCTCTGCATTTTAATATGCTGTCTAGGTTGTTCATAACTTTTCTTCCAAGGAGCAAGCGTCTTTTAATTTCATGGCTGCAATCACCATCTGCAGTGATTTTGGGAAGTCTGTCACTGTTTCCACTGTTTCCCCATCTATTTGCCATGAAGTGATGGAACCAGATGCCATGATCTTAATTTTCTGAATGTTGAGTTTTAAGCAAAATTTTTCACTCTCCTCTTTCACTTTCATCAAGAGGCTCTTTGTTCTTCTGCTTTCTGCCAGAAGGGTGGTGTCATTTGCTTATCTGAGGTTATTGATATTTCTCTCGGCAATCTTGACTCCAACTTGTGCTTCATCCAGTCTAGCATTTCTCATGATGCACTGTACATATGTTAAATAAGCAGGGTGACGATATACAGTCTTGACATACTCCTTTCCCTATTTGGAACCAGTCTGTTTTTCCATGTCCAGTTCTAACTATGGCTTCTTGACCTGCATACAAATTTCTCAGGAGGCAGGTCAGGTGGTCTGGTATGCCCATCTCTTACAGAATTTTCCACAGTTTATTGTGATCCACACAGCCAAGGGCTTTGGCATAGTCAATAAAGCAGAAGTAGATGTTTTTCTGGAACTCTCTTGCTTTTTTGATGATCCAATGGATGTTGGCAATTTAATATCTGGTTCCTCTGCCTTTTCTAAATCCAGCTCGAACATCTGGAAGTTCACTGTTCACATACTGTTGAAGCCTGGCTTGGAGAATTTTAAGCATTACTTTACTAGTGTGTGAGATGAGTGCAATTGTGCAGTAGTTTGAACATTCTTTGGCTTTGCCTTCTTTTGGGATTGGAATGAAAACTGACCTTTTCCAGTCCTGTGACCACTGCTGAGTTTTCCAAATTTGCTGGCATACTGAGTGCAGCACTTTCACAGCATTACCTTTTAGGATTGGAAATAGCTCAACTGGAATGCCATCACCTCCACTAGCTTTGTTCATAGTGATGTTTCCTAAGGCCCACTTGACTTCACATTCCAGGATATCTGGCTCTAGGTGAGTGATCACACCATCGTGATTATGTGGGTTGTGAAGATCTTTTTTGTATAGTTCTTCTATATATTCTTGCCACCTCTTCATAATATCTTCTGCTTCTGTTAGATCCCTACCATTTCTGTCCTTTATTGGGCCCATCTTTGCATGAAATGTTCTCCTGGTATCTCTAATTTTCTTGAAGAGATCTCTAGTCTTCCCCATTCTATTGTTTTCCTTTATTTCTTTGCACTGATCACTGAGGAAGGCTTTCTATCTCTCCTTGCTATTCTTTGGAACTCTGCATTCAAATGGGTATATCTTTTCTTTCCTTCTCTGCCTTTCACTTGTCTTCTTTTCATAGCTATTCTTAAGGCCTCCTCACACAATCATTTTGCCTTTTTGCATTTCTTTTTCTTGGGGATGGTCTTGATCCCTGCCTCCTATACAATGCCACGAACCTCTGTCCATAGTTCTTCAGGCACTCTGTCTATCAGATCTAATCCCTTGAAAATTAAATCCAGCAAATTAATTGAACCCAAGTAGGGTGTCGTTGGAACCTCCAAACTATAGCTGGTTGGTCAATAGCCTAAGCAACAACCTGGACTTTCATTTGGCTTTTGAAGTGGAGGAAGCAGTCTTGTATTAATAGGACTGTACTCAACCTGTGGGATCTGATGCTGTCTCAGGTAGTTGGTGTCAGAATTGTGCTGAACTGTAGGACTTCCATCTGGTGTCACAGAACTGCTTGGTGTGGATCCACCCACCTCAGTGGAGTCAGGGGCAGAGCCCTCACCTACCCTTTCCCCAGTCTCTCACTCCTCTCACTCAGTCCGCTGATCTCTTGGCTCTTCTGGGAGTATTTGAGCAATCCTATTGCAGGACTTTTTCACCAACTCCTCCTTCTCTCTGGAACTCTTCCCAGGTATCCTCATGACTCACTCCCTCACTTTGTCAAGGTGCCATCTTGGCTATCACCTTATCAGAAAACTCTTCCCTGACGACCCCCACCTCCTTCTTATCATTCTCTATCTTCTTACTCTGAATATTTTTGTTTGTGTCATTCATAATAGCTGCTTTTTATTGGCTGTCTTACTCCCCAGTCTCCATCAGATGGGAACTCCTGAAGAGCAGCGGTCTAATTAGGTGTGAACTGCTGTATTTTACCCACTCCAGTGTTCTTGCCTGGAGAATCCCAGGGACGGGGGAGCCTGGTGGGCTGCCATCTATGGGGTCGCACAGAGTCGGACACGACTGAAGTGACTTAGCAGCAGTAGCAGCAGCTGTATTTCCAGGCATTAATACAATGTCTGGCTCTGTAGCACTTACCATAGTAGTAATTAATTATTTGTTAATGAATCCTACCTACTCAGGGACAGTCAGTTAATATCATAGGACATATCCTGTGTGTGTGTGTGTGTGTGTTTTCTATTTGAGTGACTGTCTCACTATACTCATCAATATTAGCAGTTGTTTTCCACTTGTCAATTAGCCAGGTTTTATTTTATTTTTATGTATTAATAAAGCTAACATTTGTGTAGGTTATCAACTATTTATATTGTTTCTTTTTTAAATTTTTGTTTCCATCATTAGCCCATTTTTAAAATTGAGGCACAGATTTTTTCTTATTGATTTATAAGGGCTCTTAATATATTAAGCCTTGGTAATTTTCTTCCAGTTAACCATTTAGGAAGTAGTTGAAGGAGTTGGACAGATGGAGAAGAAAGTGAAAAGAGGAAAGGCCCCAAACCAAAGGGGACATTCTTAGCTTTGCCTCTTTCTTGAGTTCAAGTCCCACATTTCTAACTTTCTACTGCATGTTCTGCTACCCTAAACTCTGCATGGCAAAAACTCAGTGTATCATCTTCTTCAAGTGATGTCTCGCTGTTGACTCTTCTATTCATATTCACAGTGCTGTCCTTCTCTCTGCTTCTCAGGCTAGAAACATCTTCATCATGTTTCTCAGTCTTTTGCTCTTTCTTGTTACTAGTTTAGACTTTTCAGCCCCTTGCACTCCACTGTCCCACAGTAGGTTCACTTTCTGTAATTGCCTCCCTCTGATCTGCCTTCCACACTTCCACAAAATTAATCTTTCTGATTAATTTGCCATTAATTTGCCATGCTGATTAATTTGCTGTTCTAATTTGCCATTTCTCTGCTAAAAGCCCCTTTAATATATCCCTATTATTTAAATAATACCTTCCAGAGATATCAGCTGTCTCCTGTGGCCACAAGTCACATGCTCTTCTGTTTATCTCACTTTCTAACTTCTTGGTCCAATCTGCCATCTTTGACCATCACTGCACTGCCCGCCTCTGCACTTTTGAGTCATGTTGTTCTCTGTCTTAGAAATGCTTGTTCTCCCATATTTGCCCATCAAAACCCTCCTCATCCTTCAAGGCTCAGACCAAATGTTGTTTCTTTCTTGAAATCTTCTCTGTTTATGCAGTCCAAAAGAGATCTTTCTCTCTCTTTCAAACTTTGATGATACTCATAATTTGTCTCTTTATAGACAGTTGTTTTATGAACTTGCTATTTTTGCCTGTTTTATTTACTGTCATGAATTATAAACTCCTTGATGTCAAGGATTTTTGTCTTGTTTATCTGTCCTCTTACCATAGCATCTGGTACCAGGCCTTGCACATAGCAAGTGCTCAGAAACTGTTCAATAAATTAAGAAAGGGTGAACAGCTCAGAAACCACATTATAACCTTACATATAAGATGAATTGAAGGTCATTTTCAAAACCCCTTTTCACATTCCCATATTGAGATTTGAGAAAACTGGATTTTGTTTCTGTCTTTATATCTTGTTATTTATACATCAGACTGTACCGGGATAGAATTGTCCCTTTGTTTTTCTCTACTTCCTTATCTGTTTTCAAGTGCCATCAGAATTGTTCTCTCCATCTTCTAATAATACTTACCAAATCTGGATACCATTCTCTAGAGAGTAGTTCTCAGACTTGGCTGCACATTAGAATCATCAGGGGAGCTTTTCTATTCCTGAAGCTCAGGCCTTACCCAGACCAAAGGAAATCAATCTCTGAGGGTGGATTCAGGCATCAGGGTTTGTGGTTACAACTTGCCAGGTGACCCCAATGTGCAGCCAAGGTTGAGGACTGTTCTCCAACCCTCGTACCCTCATGTGTATCAGAATTGCCTGGTGAAATGCTAAAAAATAAACCCTAACCTCCTCTAGTGAGCAAGTACTTTGTTCTTTTATGAACTCTGATCCTGATCCACACCAGTGATGAGAACCCTTCTAGCTAAACCTCTCCTAGGTAAGATGATACAACCTGGTTAAAATTCATGGTTTTATCCACCGGGTCCTAGAAAATGATGTTTATTTTGGTGGGATTTTTATAAAGCTTCTTCTGGAATACATCAGGTCACACAATGAACATATGTTTACAGGCGGTGCTGTCTTCATGATGGCATCTCCTGAATGTTAGAAGGATGTTTTTTCACCAATTTAAACTATTTTCATCTAGGTTGTAACACTATAAACTTTTAATGCAAAGGAAGTAATTTTGAGGAGGGGAACATGACACTGTTATTTTCGGTTAAAAAAAGATAAATAACATGTGATGTTTAATGTACACCTTTGGAATAAATTCAAGGCACACTACTCTGTCTGCAGATCCTTGAATGTCTCTGGAGTGGGAGAGAAATAATTCTGTAACATTGAAGGCTATTTCTGTCAGAGCTTAAGGTGGGATACTACAGAGAATTTGGGTTTCCTTTGTTCATGGATGAAAATAGACTCAAAGAACTGTCATTAACACTGGAAAAAGATTGGTGAAATTGATACTATTATTACCTATCTTGTCCATCTGAATGCTTCCAAAGCATAGAGAGCTGAAGTCCTGTCTATTTTTCCTGGACGGATATTGTGGAATTGTTCATTTTTCACATCATTGGTTACTGTTCAGCTCCACTCAGATTCATCAGGCACATTACATTTCTCCCTTCCTTTGAAATATTTTCATTTTGGGTTAGATGCTCTTTAAATTCTCCTTTGGCTCAAAAAGTCTTTTATTCTGACCCCTTGGCTTTTCAACTTGAAATAATCAGGCTTTTGTCTCCAAACATGGTGCTTTTAACAAGAATAACTCAGTATAGGATCGGAATGTCTGCTCTACTTTTGATTTTTCCACTTATTTTCCCAAACAGTCTTTCTTTGCATTCTGAAAGATTTCATAGCAATGGAGTTCCTAGGCCATTATCACTGATTAGGAGTAGATGTAGAATTTGTAGATACATTTCTAGAATGTATAATATATATTGACTTTGTATGCTAAGTCACTTCAGTTGTGTCTGACTCTTTGTGACCCTATGGACCATAGCCAACCAGGCTCCTCTGTCCATGGGATTCTCTAGGCAAGAATACTGGAGTGGTCGGTTTCTATTTCCTTTAGTTAATAAATAAATCAAACATTTCAAGCTTTTCTAGTCTTTGTGAAAACTTTAAAGGCCCCACAAAAAGGAAATGGATATTGTTAATACAGATAACATATAGCTATTTAATTGTGTTTTGTTTTTAATTTATTCTTTATTTGTGGTCATTGCTCAGGAGATTTTGTACTTCTTAATGAAGTAAGGAAAGACTGCATTTCCTTCTATTCTAAGATATTAACTTTATGGAATGACTACATCAGATATATATCTCAGGATTCACTTAAAATGGGAGACAGCAGAGAGGTTTCAACTGAGTAAAATATTCCTTTTGTTTGATAACTGAAAAAAACATGCAGTTTAAAATGTGTTTATAGCTTCTCACCTGTGGCATTATTTCGTGTTATTGTCATTTTTTTTAACAACTGATGTGATACATGCTTATTTACTTTTCCTTCTGATAACACTCATTCTTCATTTCTTAGAAAATGAAAATAGCACTCTATATAGGAATAATTGTGTGGGTTGTAAGTCTTCTTGTTAGGCAGCAGAGGGCACTGTGGGGCAGAGACTCACAGGAAGAGGAGCAGTGTATGAGAGATACTGGGCAAGTGTCCTGGCTTCTGTTGATAGGTCTTGAATTACCCAAATATATGGTCCAAGTTCTGGTTCCATTGAAAGGAGCTACAAATATATACGTAGAAGGGGAAAATAGGCAAATAATGAAAATATGATTTTCATCCTCTTCAGATGAACAATTCTTTTCAGAAGAGAGCCAATATCAAGAAATGGATTTTTTTTAATTGGGCTATAATTCTCATATTATAAAATTATTCTTTAAAATATACAGTTCAGTGAGTTTGGGCATAATCAGAAGGTGGTTTGACTAACATGTCATTACCCCCCAAAAGAGATCTTGTATACAAAAGTAAATACTCCCCATTCCTTTTTCCCCTAGCCCCTGGCAACTACAAATCTACTTTCTGTCTCTCTAGATTTACCTATCCTGGACAGTTCATATAAATAAAATCATATAATATATGGCCTTTGTGTCTGGCCTCTTCACTTACTATGATGTTTTCAACCCTCAATCATGTTGCAGCATACATCAATACTTCATTCTTTTTTGTAGTTAAAAAAATGTTCTGTGGAATTAATATCCTGCATTTTGTTTATCCATTTATCAGTTGATGAACATTTGTGTTTTTTCCTTTTTTTGACCATTGTGAGTAATGCTGCTAGGAACATTTGTGTACAACTATTTTGTGTGAACATATGTTTTTATTTCTCTTGGATATATACCTCGGGGTGGAATTGTTGGATCCTGCAGTAACTATGTTTAACTTCTGAGTGGCTGCCAAACAGTTTCCTCCAGTGGCTGTACCATTTTACATTCTAGGAGGGAATGAAGTTTTCAGTTTCTCCACTTCTTCACCAACACTCATGTCTTTTTGATTATAGCCATTCTAGTGAGTGTGTAGTGGCATTTCACTGTGATTTTGATTTGCATTTACAAGTAATAGAGTCTTTTAGGATCACTTAGGGTCCATGAATTTATTTCAGAACTACAATTTACCTTGCTACATCATTCTAACTACACCATCTTTCCATCTTCTGGGTTGTCTATTGGGAGCACGTGGAGATTGAATTTTAACAATGTTTTCCTTCTTCTCCCCTCCTCCCTCTTTTCTCTTACTATTTTTTCTCTCCCTCTCTCCCTCCCTCCTTCTCTTCTTCTTTTCCTTCCTTTCTTCTGACCAGGTGCTGGCAAGGCTGCTTTCCTCATGGGCATTAACTCCTCTGAGCTGGTGAAGGGCTTGATCCATCCTAGAATCAAAGTTGGTAATGAATTTGTTACTAGAAGCCAAAATGTAGAACAGGTAAGTTACTTCCAGAGTATTATGATTCTATCCTCTTGTACTAATTGTACACAGGTTTTATTTGTGTATTTTTCAACTTCTGATGTCTGTAACAAGGGCTTCTATAAAAAAGTGAAAAAGAATTACTATGATGAGTATTCTGTTTTCATCTGTGGTGCACACTACAGTAAATGCTCTTGTGTTAAGAGTCTTCCTTTTTTTTAATTTTATTTTTTAACTTTACAATATTGTATTGGTTTTGCCATATATCAAAATGAATCTTTCTAGTCTGAAAGATACCATTTTGACAGTTTCCCCTTAAGCAACGAGTCTCTTCAGATTCAGGGAAGTCCTTTACATTTTATAATAAACATCTTTATGGTCTAGCTAAGAGGCTCTTAAAAATACAGTTTCTGACATGAATAAAATTGGTAAATTGAAATCTATCACCTATTTGGAATATTAACTTTTTAGGCTATCAGATGCATTCATTAAGAAAGGGTTTCAGCACATATGCTGAAGTTAGCATTCAAAGAGGGGGAAAAATGAGAACCAAAGTGAGAGATGGAAGGTCATATAGGTTTGTTTTGTTCAGTATCCAGGAGAATATTTTAATGATAGAATAATGAGTGCTCTGAGAAGTGTTGATCCTGAGGCTGTGCAGTAAATAGTCACAGGACAGCCAACTAGTGGGACCATCTAAATATGATAGTGTATTTCAAAATAATAATTGACATCTGCAACGTGCTAGTATGAGACAAGCCCTGCTACAGTAACATACACATTAAAATCCTAGTGACAATAAAATGGGCATTTATTTCTTGCTCACACCAAGCCCAATACAGATTAGACCGCCTTCTTCAATTTTGTCCTCAGGCCATCTGGAATGCATGTCCTCCAGTGTTGCTGCACAGGGGAAAAAATGATTTGTGAAGAAAGTACACACACTTTAACTGCCTGGGGCTAGGAGTGATATCACGTTTAGTAAGATTCTATTGGTGAAAACTAGTCAAATTCTCTCCTTAGCTACTGTGGGGCTGAGAAGTGTAGTCTTTCTGGAAAGAGAAAGTGGTTTGATCACATATAACATGTAAAAAGCATTCATATTATCTCCTTCCATTCCTACAACAAAACTCAGAGGTATAAGTATCCTTACTGGCAAGGATACTTATGTTTTCCAGTTGAGGAAACCGAGGGTTAGGGAACATAAGTAACATTCCAAAGGACACCCAGCTAGTATTCAGGTGACACTTAGACTGTCTTATTCTGTATACATCCCAAATCTGAAAATAAGATAGACAAATGTGCAACTTTGTGACAGAAGACAGTTATTTTGACAACAATAAACTCTCTTCCTTTTGATATGTTTATAGAAAGGCATTTGGTGTGACTGTCATTTAAAACATTTCAACAACTAATCAAAACCAATTTCCTAGTTCAGCTTACTCTATAACTAAATAAGCTTATCTCTACCATAATATCAACTCTATGGGAACAATTTGCCCGCATTTTTGTCCTCCCTGGTGACCTGAGCTCTTGAGGCCATGGACTGTGTCTAATTCATCTTAGTACCCCAGCGTCTAGCACGGTGCCCTGCAAGCAGTAGGTTCTCCATAAATGTTAAAATAAATGAAATATTGGCTGACGTTAAGCCATGCTCAGTGGGACAAGTAGTTGAGCTATTTCTTCATAGTGAGGCTGGAGATGTCTGGCAGCTTCTTGCCTTTTAAGACATTCACCACCACATGCATGCATGACATGCTATGATTATAGAACAAGGACTTGCTCAGTGTAAAACTAATGAGCCCATAGGAGGACTGAAATCAAACCTTCGTCTCTTTAATATTGTGTTCTCAGGGACTGAGTTACCACACCAGCCTCTACTATAATGAAATCAGTGAAGCAAGCTAATATATTATTATTCAACATTAAAAGAAAGAAAACCCTCATCCTTCATGCCCCCCTCCCCTACCCACCTTCTTGCTTAAGCACTCTCTTTTCCTCCATCTCCTGAAGACAGAGTAAGAAAGCACACTGTAAGGCTTTTCTTTTCTTAGGAATTTTACTGACTTTATAGAGACAATTGTCACTGCTAAGAATAGAGATGTATATGCTCTGTTGATGACAATTGCAAAAGATGGCAAAAATTCTTGCAGTGTTAACACTTTATACAAAACTTAGTTCTAGTTCTTATGCTATCTAATTCTGGGACTTTGGTCAAATACTCCATCTCTCTGAGCACCCCATGAAGAGGTTAAATTCTTCTGTGGGTCTTAGTGGAACAATGATTGGCATCTAAAGGAGATAATTCTTCATGTATGAGAGTGTCCCACACATTGAAGGAGGTTTTGCATTCCTGCTCCCAAGTGCTAAATGCCAGCAACACTCTCAGTCACTGATGATGGGAAAATGCCCATCCTGTTCCAAAGTGCCCCCTTCCCTTGAGTGGAGCGTGTACCATCTTGAATTGGGAGCCACTATACATGATTATCCAGAGAAGGCAATGACACCCCACTCCAGCACTCTTGCCTGGAAAAATCCCATGGACAGAGGAGCCTGGTGGGCGCAGTCCATTGGGTCGCTAAGAGTCGGACACGACTGAGTGATTTTACTTTCACTTTTCACTTTTCACTTTCATGCATTGGATAAGGAAATGGTAACCCACTCCAGTGTTCTTGCCTGGAGAATCCTAGGGACGGGGGAGCCTGGTAGGCTGTCGTCTGTGGGGTCACACAGAGTTGGACATGACTAAAGCGACTTAGCAGCAGCAGCATACGTGATTACCAGGAACCAAGGCTCTTTAGGTCTAGTATTTTAAAATTCTAGGAGAGTTCTAACTATGCTTATTAGAAATAAGTTATTTTACTTTAAAAAGATTAATAATGATCAAACAATAATAATAATCAGTAGTTATTGAATGCTCAGTGTGGATGCTGTTATGTGCTTTGTATGCATAGTTCATTCAATCAAACAGCAAGTCTGCAAAGCTGATCTTATTTATGCTTCCATTTTATTAAAAACAGTGAACTTAGATTAACTGCTGAAAGCAACATGGATAGTAAAGACTGGATCAAGGGTGAGGAAGTGATAAAAGTGGAGAAAGGCAGATTCATTTCGATATTTGGCAAAACTAATACAATATTGTAAAGTTTAAAAATAAAATAAAATTTTAAAAAAATTTTAAAAAAGTGGAGAAGGGATAGGAAAGGGGGAACTAGCATTTATTAGGTTGACTCTAAGTGCCAAATACTGTGCTATGTATATTTGCATCTTCTGTCTTATTAAATCTCTTCCAACAACCATAAGACAAGCATATTTTAATATTATTTTGCAGATGAGGAAGGCAGGGATCAAGGTGGTTAAAAATACAGCTATTTGACTCCACTTCTTTTCAGTTTTGTTTTTTCTATCCTATACTATTGACCCCCAAGTAATCAAAGTCTTTGAGGTTATTTTATTTTTTAAAATTTAAATTTATTTATTTTAATTGGAGGCTAATTACTTTACGATATTGTATTGGTTTTGCCATACATCAACATGAATCTGCCACGGGTATACACGTGCTCCCCATCCTGAACCCCCCTCCCCCCTCCCTCCTCGTACCATCCCTCTGGGTCATCCCAGTGCACCAGCCCCAAGCATCCTGTATCCTGCATTGAACTTGGACTGGCAATTCATTTATTATATGATATTATACATGTTTCAATGCCATTCTCCCAAGTCATCCCCCCTCTCCGTCTCCCACAGAATCCAAAAGACTGTTCTATACATCTGTGTCTCTTTTGCTGTCTCGCATACAGGGTTATCATTACCACCTTTCTAAATTCCATATATATGCGTTAGTATACTGTATTGGTGTTTTTCTTTCTGGCTTACTTCACTCTGTATAATGAGGTTATTTTAAAAAGAGCTCAGTCATGAGTCTGTTTAACCTCTGCTACAATTTCAGGCTTTCTTCCTATTTTTCACTACTCCCCAGCTGCGGCCAGTTTCTCTCTCACTCCCACTTCTCAAGTATTTAGGGAATTAATAGGTGGGGAGCAAGTTAGTCACGTTCTTTTTAAACTTTCAAAGTGACTGCTGTAGACAGAGAGTGATTTCCTCAATGCTCTGGAGGATAAAAATCATTCTCGGTGCTTTACTTGTGCGTGTGTGCTCTTGATGCCAATAATAAAAAACTGTGATGCCATCCGGCTTACGGATTACTGTGGAAATGACTCAAGATAACTGATCAGGGAGTGGGTGACTCATAACTAAATCACCGCCAGACACCAACTGGCTCCTGCTGTGCGCACTGTCCTGGGCAGCCGAAGGATGGATGTGATAGGCCTATTTTAAATGTTAAGTCGTTGGAGCGCATTCCCCTGCCAGGCTTGGAGACTGTCCAGCTGAAATTCACTCCTCCTTGGAGTCTGTCAGAAAGCTGCTGCGACATCGGTGCCTGCGAGTCACGGCAGCAGGATCTACATCCGCAAAACAGCAGCATCACGCGCAGAGGTTGGAGCTCTCCCCAGTAGGTTAGGAGAGCGCCTTTGACCCACACCTCCAGGGAGGGGAAATGTAGCCTCAGTTTTATAGTACAGGAATCTGAGTCAGAACGATGCACTAAATTGCCATTCTCCCTATGCAGAGTTGAGGGCAGCCCTGGGAACTAATAAAATAGGTGGAAGCTGAGGCTGGAAAGAATCTTCAAGAGCATAACTTAGGGGAAGACACTGTACCCTAGAGAGATTGGGTCACTTGCCAAAAGTTATGCAATTTATTAGCAGCAGCAGGAAAGGGCTAGGAGATTCCATATTCCTGACCTACTCTACCAGCATTTTTGAAACTTTATGATGTGTGGGAGTCAGAGGGGATTGTGCCAGAGTGCAAATTCTGATTCATAGGTCTGGGAAGAGATGCTGGGCATTGGCATCTTTAAAAAACTTTCAGGTGATGCATATGCTGCAGGTCTTAGGACCACACTCTGAACGGCAAGGTTTTAGAACATGTTGCCACCCTACCCCAGGAGGTTTGGTCCTTTAGTGGTAGGAACATGAATCTCTCACAGGAGTGTCAGGTGGGGAAGCACCAGGCAGCTCACTTCCTTTCCTGTAACTCTCCTCCCTTCTCCTCCCTCCCTTCCTTCTTGCTTTACTCCTGTCCTTGCTTCTTTCTTCCTTTCCCCTTATCTTCAGCATAAAGCTATAACCACAGAAAGCAGATAAATATATGCTGGTTTTACTAGAAGGTGGTTACTGATAGAGAATGCCCAGGGTCAAAATGAACACTGTTGTCAGGCGAAGGACTACTTTTGATGTGATTTTCAGGTGACCTATGCTGTTGGTGCCTTGTCTAAGTCAATCTATGAGAGAATGTTTAAGTGGCTGGTGGCACGTATCAACAGGGTCCTGGATGCCAAGCTGTCAAGACAATTCTTCATTGGCATTCTTGACATCACTGGTTTTGAGATGCTTGATGTAAGTATATCTGGTAAAAGTGAAGTTGATGTATATTTACAAGAGAATTAGACTATGTGAATTGAATGTCATAAGATGTAGTCAGAGCATGATGAGAATCATTCTGTGCAAACTTAAACAGCTACTTTGGTTGGAAAAAGCTATTATTAATATTAACAAATGACAATAAAAATCATTATAATTAATAGTGCTAAGAAATTAATTCAGCCTTAAATTAAGGTAAATTAAGACATCTTTTATGATTTTGAATTGTAATATCATTAAATGTTAATTTCCTATCATAATCTTAATTTGCAGATATATATGAAGGAGGTTAAGAATATAATTGAGCAATTTTTACTTATTGGGTTTATTTGCCAACATATGATAGTGGTTGTGGTTTTCTCTTTACATTTTCCAAGTGAACCTCTATTTTATTTTTTTTACTGAAGTATGTTTGACAATTAAAAATATATATTTAAGTAGAACAACTTGATTCAGTACACATATACATTGTGAAATAATCAGTACAATTAAGTTAATTAACATATCCATCACCTCCAATAATTACTATTTTCTCAATTTTATTTCTGATCACAACCTTGAAGTGTAACAGTCTTGAACAACTTTGCATTAATTTTACCAATGAAAAGTTACAACAGTTCTTCAATCAGCATACGTTGGTTTTGGAGCAAGAGGAATATAGGAGAGAAGGCATTGACTGGGTGTCCATCGACTTTGGCCTGGATTTGCAAGCCTGTGTGGATCTTGTTGAGAAGGTGAGGCATGTTTCTCCCCCATCCATTTTTGTTTAAGGAGAATTGGCCCTGCTTGCTGTGTTGATCCATGTCAGGACCCTGGCTCTGTCAAGGGGATGGGAAATAGGGTAGAAGAGCTCTGCACATATTCTCTTAATGGTTTTTCTGTGCAGCCCTGTGGCATCCTAACTAAACTCCCACATCAGGTACCTACTCCATCATCTCTAACTCACACTGTCGCTACACATTTACTGCTTATGCATGGCCTCCACTGTTAATGCGTGAGGAAGCTTGTTGAGATTAAAAATGGTCATGCTCTTGACTGGAAAAACACAGAGCTGAAAATATGAACACTGTAGGGCTTGGCTGATTAACATAAGGTGAATGAGTAGACCCAGAGCAGCTTAACGAAATTTGGCAAATTAGCATGCAAACAAACAGCCGCCATAAATCCTCAAGGCCACTACCTTGCAGGATGTAGTTTGTTCATTTAATTGGACAAGTACCAGTTAGTTTAAGTAATTTATGACAATACTTCATGGTTTATTAGTAAATTAGCTGCAGTGTATGGTTTCCAAATTCAGTGATGTTCCTATACTCTGAAATCTTTCCATGTGCTCTAGAAAAGATTAACCCGATTTGCCAGGGGAATTCAATATGGTTTTGCTGTGGCTTTGTCCAAGGGAGCAAGCATGATAGGGTGTGAGCAGCTATGTGGCCTTATCTTTTGCAATAGTTGTGGATTGCAGTGAATTCTGCACACTGGTCTGGACAACTATGCTTTGCTCTCACATTTGATTCTCAGCAACCCTGTTCAGAAAGGGGTAAGGATGACTAACCTCTCACTGTCTTTTGTGGGGCCCAGATTTTATCAATCACTGTCCCATCCATTTTACATGTTAGATCTTTAGATGAAACTAAATCGTCTTTGAAAATAGCCATTATTCTTAACAGGAGTGGACATCACATTGATTTTATTTATTTTATAACTAGTGAACTTTCTAGGGAGGGGACAGGCTGATTCAAAAAATGATGATAATGAACCAACTCGTGAGTTGACTAAAAATAATGATAATAATGACTCGCCCATGATCTGGGAAATGTTTGATGGCATTATTAGAGTTACAGTTTTCTAATTAGAAATGAAACAAGAGAACTGGAGCTCCTTCAAGGGACAGCTTTAACTTTGGGCAGTTGTCACCTGTAAAATCTACTTACTCTAAATATGATAAAACACTGTATTCAGGCAGGAAGGTGGGATGCAGACATTATTCAACTCCTGATATGTCTGTGAGTGTTACAGATTTGTAGTTGATCTGAAGCCTATTATCTTATTTATGACAATCAAACTTATTCTAAGTAAGACACCAGCAACATTGATATAATTTCCTATTGTACTTTGTAGTGATATGATAAAACAAGGGAAAAATGAGTAAATGATAAAAGGAAAAGATAAGTGTTTGGTTTCCTGTGAGTTATTTCAAAGGTTCAGGTCAGGCAAATATGGAATACTAAAACCTTTCTTGAAATGATTCTACATTTTGAAAAGATCATTGTGTTTGTTCAGTCTACATGAAGGAAATTTTTAGTAAATATTAATGATCAAACTCTCTCCTTGAAACAGACTGCATCATGAGAACTTTTCAAAGTTCGAAGGAACTAAAATACATCACTACATATAAAATATAGAATGCATCTGTGTGTTTATAAGGAAAAAGTTTTTATACATATAAGTTTTGAGTTTTTATATTTATAAAAAAGTTTATATCAAGCTAAAAAACACATTTTCATGCCAACTTTGTTAATTTGGTCTTCAAGCATACAGTAACCTCCTTATCTAAATGCAGTGAACAGATCTATTATAGGATTAACTTACACTTACCTCATTACTTGAATTATTCTAGTTTGTTTAGAACTTGAACATCAGTAATCTACATATTAAATATTAACATATGATTACATATTTATGATTTTACATAGGTATTGGTAAAGAGATTATTTTTATTTTTTTAAACAAATACATCCAAAATTGTACATTTAGAAACTGTTGCCCCTGCAGTGGAGTCACCTTGAAAAGCTACATCCTTCTTTCAAAAATTCAGACATCTTGGAAAAAGTCCCTCACAGGATGGGGATTAGGATAAATTGTTAGATTTTTACTGTCTTCAGGAGAAAATTGACTTGAATACCAATCATCGTAACTGTTTTTGAATCCTAACTGTATTACCTATTTTTCACATAATTTGTCTAACTTAGCTAAATAACTCATGATTGTTTCTATGTAATAATCCACAGTCAGACTATAGGCCATTTCCATGTGCCAATAGCCAAAGGTGTCAGATATCCCACAGAAGTTTCTAAAATAATTTTGAATTCTGGTAGCATCTTGGCAATGAGTGTTGCCACTTCCCTAGTAGAGTTCTTTAGATATACTAATTCTGGTATTTTTGTTATAAAATTAATCATGTTAATATCTAGTTAGTTATCCCTTGAATGCATATGACTATTTTCTTCAAACATATTGCATTGTGTCTTTTTGCTCACAACTTTTACTTTCTGCCTCACCATTGCCCACAGTAAAGCAGCCCATGCCAAAGCTCAAACCGTAAGTCTTAGTGTTCACCTATCAATTAATTCCTTTGCTGAGGACCTAGATTTTAGTCACCTCAGGACCTACTCTGCTAAGTGTTGGGAGAAATACAAACCAGAGGCATCATCCTGGCACTCAAGGAACTAAGGATATAATTAGCAAGATGTCTAAAGACCAAAACTTTTACTAGTTTTCAACTTTTAACAAGTAAGTGTATTTAGCAGCTACTTGTTTTGATCATTTCCTTGTTACCCCAGTGGTGAGGGAGGGATTCTTCTCCTAGGGCTATGGGAATGGCTGACCACAAGACACCTGGCAGTGGACAGATGAGATCTACAGCAGCTTAATAGTCACATATACTCACAGACTGGGGAGGAGGACACTGCATGCCATATGGGGCTGGCTGCACGGCAGTTGCCCTTAGGAGCAGAATGAATAATTGAGAGCTGTGGGAAGCAGGCTTTGCAGTAATAATAGGGTGAGGCGACCAGTGATTCCCACTGGAGGATGTGATTGGCTTGTTTAAATAATTCCATGGGCTGGTAGGGAACTGAAGTCCCTTACTCAAGAATCAGCTGGCTCTGTGCCTATTCCCATGAGAAAGTATGTTGCAAGCCTGGATGACATAACCCACAGGAGCATGTGGGGAGGGGAACCTGTGATTAGGTTCTCCTGGCGTTCCCCAGATGTCAAAGCCCACAAAATGTTGGACCTTAATTTTAGGCCTAATACTTCATTACTGTGTATAAAACTTTGAATTAATTGCTGTGTAAAACTTAAGCATTTGTTATAAATAGCACTTGCCCTTAAGACATATGCAGTCAAACAGGAGATTTGTAAGTCTAATAAATGTAAAAACATGTTAGGATAAATGTGGTAAAGGCACAAAGGCTCACAGAACTCAAAAGAGCAGAGGTCACCTCTGCCTGCAGGAATATAGGAAGGCCTGGTGGGAAAGGGGTATAATTTCAGCTGGGTCTGAAGAAATGGACATGATTTCAACAGGTGAAAAGAGGAAGACAGTAAGCATGCAGAAGGATGGGCAAGAGCAAAGGCTTAGAGACAGGAAAGTAATGGATGCATTTAAAAATCTGACAAGAGTTTAAAATATTCAGAGGGAAGGGTTTAGAAGTTAAAAAAAGGGAGTCAGGCTGTAAAGGGATTTTAATGAATTTATAACTTATTTTTAGGTGATGGTGAGCCAGAGAGGATTCCACACTGGGTAATGGGGTAGTCAGAGAAGCTTGGGTTTACTCAGGTGGGTTTGTGTATGGGGTCAGGAATGGGAGAAAAGGCTAGAGTCAGGGTGATTAAAAAGCTGTTACAGCAAGTGAGAAATAGAGGCCTTGAATCAGGATAGCGGAAATGGAAATAGCAAGAAAGTGACAGATGTAAAAGACAGGAGGGCTGAATTGATAATATTTGAAGAGGGAGAGGTTATAGCATTAATGTTCAGAGTCAGGGCAACTGATTCAGACCATTTACTGTGCAGTAGAGGACAATTGATGCTATGAGGCAGAACATAATTACTTCTTTCCCTGACCTATTTGGAGATTAATTTGCTAGAGGGCCTCATGTTTATTAGAAGTTTTATACTTCCTAAGCATTGGAGAAATGGAGAAGACCCTGAAGAAATAGAGCTTTTCCCTCCTCAGTGGTTTAATTGTTACATTTTGAGCTTTGATATCTATTTGCTTTGCATAAAGCATCCATTCATCCCTAAACGGAAGATGGCTTCATTGGAGTCCCAGGGACATGGCAGTCCTCATATATGGGAGGTGGTTCTGCTGGAGATGGACTGCTGCTTGCTGTGAGGCTTTGGCATGTCCTTCTTATTAACATGAACCATCCCAGGAGATGTTTACATTTTTTAAATGATTCATTCTAGTGTTCATGAAAGGTTGACTATTTCTGTGACAGGAAAATATGCAATACGAAATGGATTCCACACCTCCAAGACTTGGTGACTCAACTATTCAGTTATCAGATTTTCCTTCCTTCTTGTTCCTCTCCACATTTATCATTTTGTCAAGAACCCACCAGATCAATGTTGCCAGGAGCAAGACTTTGCCTATTTGCTCACTGCATCATTCCCCACTTGGATACTTGGGAGGGAAGAAGATGTGCTGGAGTACAAGAGTTGTACAATATGTGCCAGATGTCCAAGAGTTGTTGATGGAATGTCGTTGAATGCATTTGCTGTAAAATGCAGATTCTAAGCCTATGAGATTAGACAAAAGAGGTAGAAGACCATAGTCCATGCATTAGAACAATAGACTCAGGTGGATCAAAAACATGTTCTTTAAGTATCTAATCATCCAAATTAGACCCATTCTTATGGCTCCAGTGGCATAATTTCAAACAAAGGATTTTAAACCACAAAGAAATTTTCTTCTTTTATATCACCCAGCCAGAGCCTTAACTCGATGTTGGTGTGTTCTCTTTCCATGAAAATATTCAAGCCTAAGCTAGCCTACTTTTTAGAGGGAAATTGTAAAAGGAATTCAATGAGCTTTTAGGTGGGTTGGGCCAGAACTGTAAGGTCTCTCCCATATCTGAGTTTGTGGTTCTTGGGTAGAATGGGTTGGTAGAGAATCATGAAATTTATGTTGTTGGGCCAAGGGATCATGGTTTTATCTCGGAACTCTCATGACATTTTCTGTTGCATTATAGTCTGCTTATTATGTGCATGTCTTGTCTGCCCAGTTAGATGCTCTACAGCCAGAGCCCATGTCTGATTATCCTGTTATAACCGGAAGTGTTTGGTACAGTGATTTGCTCATAGAAGGCATTTCAAAAATATTTGTGAAGGAGATAAATGAACATATAAACTAAACTCACAAGTAAATTTGCAAGTATAGGAATCCTTGATCTTTCCCTCGCCAAAGCTGTTTTTTTCCCTATGTATGTACCCTACGTTAGTTAATGGCAACGTCCACTACCCATTGCTCAAACCAAAACTGCAGTCAGCCTTCCTCTTTCTACTACACCTCACATTCTATCCATCAGCAAGTTGTGACCCAGCTCCACTAACACCCATGTCACGTTTCAGTAACCATTCACAGTCTCCAACACCATCACTTGTTTAGATCAGGGGTCAGCAAGCTATGGCCCTGCAGGCCAAATCCAGCCTGTAGCCTGTTTTTGGAAATAAAGTTTGAATGCAACATCATCACATTCATTGCTGCTTTCAGGACTGAAATGGCTGAGTTGATGGCAGGGAGCAGCAGAGACTCTGTGGCCCACAAAGTCTAAGAGCTTTACTGTAAGGCCCTTAAGAGACAAAGGTTGTTGACTGGGTCCTCTATTTCCTATCACATATCCTTTCTTGTTTGCTTTTTTAAATAACCCTTTATAAATGTAAAAACCATTTTTTGCTCACTGGCTTTCCAATAGAGACCACAGTCAGGATTAGCCAATAGGCTTTTCTTTGCCAACCAAAACAAATAATCCTTTTTAAGCATTAATTAAATCATAATCACTTTACTGTAAAAAATCTCCAAAGGCCTCTCATTTTAAAATAAAATCCAAATGTCCTTCCATGGCCTGGAAAGCCTCTCGGCTCCAGTACTGCATCCCTCTCTTTCCACACGCTATCTCCAACTAGTTCTGCTCAGTCCACACTTGTCTTTGGCAGGACCTCCAACTTGCTAAGAGTGCTCCTGCTTCAGGGCCTCTGCACTCTTCATTTTTCCGCCCAGAATACTTGTATACATGTCTTCTCAGGATTTGCTCTTCTCATTCAGATCAGAAGGTTTTACTGAACTCGCCTACTAAAAGAGTTCTCACATAGCCTCTGTCGTTCTCTCTCTCTCTTTACTTTGCATGATTTCTTCAGGGTGCTTATAGCAAACTAAATTATTTATTTAGAGTTTATCTGTCTATTGTCGGTCAGCTCCACTAAACACCCCGAGGACAGATACTTTGTGTATGTGGCTCGTGGCTGCATTGACAGCTCCTGCTGGTGTCTAGTACCTAGTAGATATTTAATACATATTCATTGAATGGATGATGGTCTAGTTGTACGTAGTGAAGATCCCTTGTCAACTAATTAGGTTTGTGGGAAAGAATTTACACTCATCCCCTAGTGAAAATACTGTTTATTAGTATTTTTTTTGTTTGTTTTTTCATCTACTGTTCATCTGTATCTCCAAGCAGCCAATGGGCATCTTTTCCATCCTCGAAGAAGAATGTATGTTTCATCAGGCTACAGATGTGACTTTCAATACCAAACTTTTTGACAACCATTTTGGAAAGTCAGTTCATTTCCAGAAGCCCAAGCCTGACAATAAGAAGAAATATGAAGCTGACTTTGAACTTGTCCATTATGCAGGAGTGGTAGGTTACTTCTAGACCCTCAGCCCTGAATTATCTTGCCTCTATTTCAAAAGTACTCAGCCCAAATTTTTAGATAATATGTAAGTAAATATATCTGTAAAGTTTAGATTAAATGAAGAGATGAACAAAATAAATCTCAGTTCCCCAAAAAAGTTGGTGTAGACTTTTAGTACTTAGGAAATGAAATACCATACTATAATAACAGAGGTCAAAAATTTCAAAAAGACTCTCTCACCCAATTCAAAGTAAGACAGTTTCAGAAAGTCTCGGAGACCATCAAAGGCACTGGCTTTTCCTTATTCATCCTTTCTTTCAACTGCACATTGTGTGAATGAGTGATTTCAACTGATCTTTTTACTGAAGTTTTTTTTTTTTTAATTCTCTCATAAAGAGTCACTATGAGGTAATGGTCTCTAAACTATGACCAACAAAGATTCCTAATGCCCCTCACTCCCTCACCTCATTTCCCCACTGGGGGTATATGTGTGTGTGTGTGTGTGTGTGTGTGTGTGTTCACATACATGCCTGTGCCCTTTCATTCTGCTTTTATGATTCTGGTCAGTGATTCTGGGTGGAAGAAAGAGAACTGATAAAGGATAAAATAATATTCGACCTAAAAATGACCTGCCAATTATACCTAGATATGTTTGTAACTCTCTTCTTTGATATCCTTGAATATTAATTATGATAATATTTACAGTGAAATGCTATAGCATTTATGGAGTGCTCACCTTGTGTCAGAGGCAGTTGTTTTATTCCATCTACTTTTGCCTATATGAAGGAGGGCTGATGTGAATTGTTTGTCCTGGAAACACCATCTATTTCTTCCACCCCCTCTGGTTTAGTGTTCCTCTCCCTCCCTGCCTCTTCTTCTCCCTCCCTCCCTCCCTTTCTCTTCCTTTTTTTCCACAGTGTAAATGGTAAAGCCTGAGAAGCTCTTTGGGTTGCACATAGGTTTCTGGAGTATTTTTTAAGTACTGTTACATTAAACTGATTTAAGTTCACATGACATACACAATGTATGATTTTTTTAAAGAATTACATAATTTGCTAAGGAACTTATGCATTCTCCTTTTTTGTTACCTGAACTACATGCCTTTCCAAAGGTGCCTTATAACATCAGTGGCTGGCTTGAAAAGAACAAAGACTTTCTTAATGAAACAGTGGTGGCTATATTTCAGAAGTCATCCAACAGACTCCTGGCAAACCTTTTTGAAAATTACATCAGTACCAACACTGGTGAGTCAAACAATCTTCCTCAATTTTTCAGCCTTAGAATGGAGCCCACGTCTGCCTCAGCGCTTATAAAAATCCTGGCTTCTTTCCTGAGAGATGTGTGTCTGCTCCCCGTGGCCTGAGTCATCCCCTCTTATTAGCCTTTCCGTCCTCAGGCTGGTGGTTCTTCGGGGAAACAGTGCTCTAAGGTAGATAGATTTCAAGGAGACTGCTCCAGCCTGCTTTTATCTTCTACTCAACAAAGTTGCAAAGAGAGAGCAGCAAACCATGTTTTGATGAATGATTTTTGGGAAATAACAAGCTCCTTTAATACATATCCCCAAATATTTTGGAAATCTCCTTCACAGTGCTTTTATATTGCAGTAATGGAATTTTTATGAGCTTCATGAGGGCAGAGATTATGTCTCACTTGTTCAAGTGTGGCCTCAAGCATGTAACAGATGCCTGTTTAGCAGCCACTCCATAAATACTTGTTGACCAACTAACAACTAATCTTGTTTAGTAGTTTGTAATTTACAAAGCAGGACTTCCCAGGTACCCTAGTTGTAAAGAATGTGCCTGCCAATGCAGGAGACATGGGTTCAATCCCTGGGTTGGGAAGATCCCTTGGAGAAGGAAATGGCAACCCACTCTAGTATTCTTGCCTGGAAAATCCTATGGATGGAGGAGCCTGGCAGATTGCTGCTCATGGAGTTGCAAAAGAATTTGACATGACTTAGCGACTAAACAACAAACAACAACAGCAGTTTCCAAACTTTTCTAGATACGTTATCTTACTCAATCCTTGTCATGACTCTTTCCAGGAAATCTCTCCCTATCTTACAGGAACAAGTACAGAAGAATTAAACAGCACCCTCAGATCTCACAAATCTACCTTTAAAAGATAAACCCAGGCATATTAAAATTTTTAAGAGTTTATTTGAGCAAAAAGCAATTTGAATTGGGCAGCACCAAACCAGAATGGGTTAAGGGCATTCCACCCACAGGAGCTCAAGGAGAGACTTTTATAGAGAAAAGGTGAAAGCAAAATGAGGAAACTAGTGATTAGCTGTATCTAAAGCCCAAGTGGCTGTTTGTGATTGGTTGTCCTTAGTTTCAATTTTGTAACCTTGAGACTTTCCAAGGCATAGAGTTTGGTTTGCTTACACAGGCTGCCACAGTATTGGAGCCACCCCAATCTGACAGCCTGCTTGCTTCATTGATTTAACACTATTAAATTGCAAAGCTGAGGTCAGAAACAGAACTTGTGCTTACTAGTCTCATGCCTATTTCACTCTCACTGTCTTCTGGAAACAAACAAAACAGAGAGATGGACAAGACTCCCTGGATTCAGGATCTGATTCAGACTTCTGCAGTGTGACACGAAGCCTTTGAGGACACAAAGCCCAGGTTGCTGCCATCAACCTCACGTGTGGACTACTGCCTGCACCATGGTTCAGAGCAGAAGTCCAGATTGGCAGCCCCTGAGCAGAACCTAGAATTCAAACATGGTTGGTCTACACTGGTTTAAAAAAGTCAGATGCACACATTTGTATTTCCTTTTTCTTTTGAAAAATGAAAATTATGGGAAAATAAAAAAAAAATCTGGCCAACCTTGTTTTAGATGCCCTTGTGAAAAAAGAATTGATGCTTTTGAGCTGTGATGTTGAAGACTCTTGAGAGTCGCTTGGGCTGCAAGGAGATCAAACCAGTCAATCCTAAAGGAAATCAACCCTAAATATTCATTAGAAGGACTGATGCTGAAGCTGAAGCTCCAATACTTTGGCCACCTGATGTGAAGAGTCAACCAATTAGAAAAGACCCTGATGCTGGGAAAGATTGAAGGCAGGAGAAGGGGACGACAGAGGATGAGATGGTTGGATGGCATCACCGACTCGATGGACATGAGTTTGTGCAAGCTCTGGGAGATGGTGAAGGACAGGGAAGCCTGACATGATGCAGTCCATGGGGTCGCAGAGAGTCAGGCACAACTGCGTGACTGAACAGCAACAACAACAAAATCTGGCCAACCAGGTTTCAAATGCCCTTGTGGCAATGGGGCAAAGTGTTCTTTAAGTGTGGTGTCCTCTCACTTTCTGACATTCTCACCCTCCTGTTTTCTTACTCCCAGCTTCCATAGGTGTCCCCTGTCACCTATTTTGGGATTCCTGATCAACTTAGTCAGGGAATGGAGAAATTTAGCACTTCCCAGCTCTGAAAGCACATGATGACGTAATTTAGGAGCATGTCTGAAATCCCATGGGCCCACCTCAAGAGGAGATTGAGAAATGGCAGCTATTGTATTTGGACCCCGAAAATCTTCAGGCAGTTCATTTGCCTGATTCTAATAGCTTCTAAAGTACTTCTGAGAAGTTTGATAAATTGTGACCATGTAAATGTATGGCTCCCAGATGAGTAATTCTCTAATCATAAGAAATCAGAGAGTGGTTTGAGAGAGAAAATTATCTTCTGACTCTTCAGGGTGTGCTGTGTTCTTTTGAACTAGAAGAGAATTGTCCAGAATATTCTTTTTCATAATTCTTTTAGGACCCCTGGAAAACACTTGCCTCCAAGTTTCTGACTCATCCAAACACTGAATTACTCATAATAACCATACTTTCTTCTGGAGAATCCAAGTACTGTAAACCAGCTACAATTCTTTAAAACAATAAATGGGAGGTAGTAGCGTTCCCTTTCCCTGGATAAAAAGTGAAAGCATGAAGAAGTCAAGTGAAATGGCAACCCACTCTAGTGTTCTTGCCTGGAGAATCCCAGGGACGGGGGAGCCTGGTAGGCTGCTGTCTATGGGGTCGCACAGAGTCAGACACAACTGAAGCAACTTAGCAGCAGCGTTCCCTTTCCCTGGGACGACCCATAGGGATGGTATGGGGAGGGAGGAGGGAGAGGGTTCAGGATGGGGAACACATGTATACCTGTGGTGGATTCATTTCAATATTTGGCAAAACCAATACAATATTGTAAAGTTTAAAAATAAAATAAAATTAAAAAAAAAAAAGTGAAAGCACGAGGAAGTCAAGTGATTCCTTTAGAGGGCATGGAGCATGTCAAGAGGACATCAGTGACTAAACTCTGATCCCTGCCTCAGCTGTTGCTCCAGCTAGAGAGTATTTTATCAGTTTCTTATGTTGTTAGCTGGCCCATTTTTTCCAGATTGCTTATGGGTTTTGTACATCTTAATGAATTAGCACTACACAAATGTTTGTAAAACAATTTGGCTTAGCATAGATTTGTTTGCTTCAAGAAAATGGGGATGGATTGTTTTTTATAAATTACAAAAATAATGCATGAATGTTGCCCCAAAGACAATATGGAGAAACTAAAAAGAGGAAAATAAAGATTACCTATAATGTCATAGAGAGAGATAACAATGGCTAACATTTTAGTATACTCTGTACCCAACATTTTTTATGTATATAGTCAGCCATAATATAATACAACTACACACACACATATATATATATATATACACACACATATATATGCTTAGGATCATAATATACAGTTATTTTGTAACCTAATTTTTCCTCTCAAAATAAATCCTAAAAATCTTTCCAGGTCAGTAATATCGATCTGCACCATCATTTTAAAAGATCACAGTGTTTCATTGTATTCATACTCTTTTTTTATACTTTAACTAACCAATCTCCTATTGTTGACATTTAAATTTTTGCTTAATATTTTTGTAATGACTAAACAATGCTTCAGTGAGTATCTTTGCACAGTTGCCTGATATTTCTTTGAGAAAAAGCACCTGAAATAGACTTTTGTGTTGAGACATAAATATTTTTAAAGCTTTTGTAGACACTGCCTTATTGCTTCTAGAACTTTGACACATTTATGCTTTCATCAACAGGGTTTGATAATGTGACAAAAAGGAGCCTTTTTAGTACTTTTTTTCTTCTTTTTTTAGCTCTACAGTTTGGGGAGAAGAAACGCAAGAAAGGAGCTTCGTTCCAAATGGTTGCATCTCTGCATAAAGTAATTTTTAATTGTATCTATTCATATATTAGCTACTTCACAATCTGCATACATTACTTATTTGTAATTTTACATCTTCTTATGAGGATAAAGTATCTGAAGTTAACCAAGTTGGAAAAGTTGAATATTATCTTGGTATTTATGGATTTTAGTGGACAATGTTTATCTCCTACTTAGATCCTGTTTATCAGCCTGGCACTCATCTTACCACTGATGGAAGTATAGGCTCATAACAACTCACAGTTGCCAGAATGGGAAGCTAAGTAATCTCCTTCCCTGCCCCTAAAGACTTTGGTCCCTCCCTTGCCTCAAGGAGATACCAACTGTAGTATAATTGGTGCATTTATGTTCAGAGCTTTTGCAGGACTCAGACTAAACTGAGTCCATGCCATTGCTTTTTTCTTCCCCTGCCCTGCTTGGCTTCCCTCCTTCTCCAGATAAATCTCTTGAACCAGAAGCTCCATCTCAGATTCTGCTTCCAGATGAAGATAAAATTTTTACAGACAGAATACTTGAGAAACAATTTCTTTCTTCAAGTTATTTTATTGCCCTTCCATAAATTATTGCTACCAAATTGCTACCAAACAGGTAGATATGATTCACAACAGAACAGTTAGATAAATATTGACTTGTCATAGGAAGAAAATAATGTATTTTGGTAAGCAGGGAAAAATGTTGAATTCATTATTTCTTTGTTGGTTTGTATCTGACTTTAAGATTAAATTGATCATTGTGGAGACTCTTGTGAGGTGGATTGGACTTTTTAGTGATTTCGAAGTGATTTTGTGTTGATTATGTTCTCCATTTTAGGAAAACCTAAATAAATTAATGACTAAGCTGAAATCAACTGCACCTCATTTTGTGAGATGCATAAATCCCAATGTGAACAAAACACCAGGTAAGTAGATTTCTTTGTAATCCACACTAGGAAATTCTTTTGATTTAAGCTATGTTGAATGTCTTTCAAAGAAGCATTCACCAGTCTCTTTTATATAAGTGTAGATTTTAATAAAGAAAACTAAAATAAGTTAAAAGTGAGTTTTTCAAAACTTCCTCAAGATTGTCTTTGAATTAAGATTCAGGTGGACATGCAGAAGGATTTCACAAAGCAGACTCAATTGGGTAACGCTAGAATACTTGATATTATCATTTAAATTCCTCCTTGAATTTCATGCTAAAATGTGGATGAGCTTCTATGCCATTGTCTACAAGGGCAAAGTATAAAAAAAAGGAATTGAATAATCAATTAGGGGATTAAGGTGGATATTTCAGCAAAAAGGAAATCATTTGGTCTAAATTATCTAAATTGACCATAAAGAGAGATTCTAAATCTATTTCTAATTGTTAAGAACTCCCTCTAGTCTTGCTTCATCATACTACTATCTTTCCTTTCCTTAATAGTACCCATCTCTTTAGTTATGTACTCCTGGGCAGTAGATACTTTTTTTAAAATGTTTTATTTTTTTCTCCAATTTTATTGAGATATAATTAACATGCAATGCTTATAAATTTAGGGTATATAGCATAATGGTTTGCCTTGTATACATTATGAAATGATTACAGATTTAATTAACATCCATCATGTCTTATAGATTTCAAAACAAAGAGAAAAACATTTCCTTGTGATGAAAACTCTTAGGATTCACTCTGTTAATAATGTTCAGTATACCATACTGCAGTGTTAACTGTAGTCATCATGGTGCACATTCCACCCCTAAGACTTATTTATGTTAAAAATGGAAGCTCACACCTTTTGATGACCTTTCATCCAATTTCCCCTCCCCTCCCCTACTTCTGGTAACCACAAAATTGAATCTCTTTTTTTATGCATTTGTTTGTTTTTTAAAGATTCCAGGTATAAGTGAGTGATATTTTCACCATGGCTTCTTTGCTATTAACACCTTTGCGCAAGCATTTTTGCAGCAAACTTTCACCTACAGGACCAATTAGCCATCAAGCAATTTTGTCATAAAAGATAAAACAACAACAAAAAAATGAGAGACATTAAAAGAATATAATTAAACATGAAAAATGAATAATAAAATTAAAAACATTGTATTGTGAAATATGAAATATTTGAATTACTTAAAATGTGTATAGATCCATGGCAATGCTGCAAACATAACTGATTTTACTTTGTGGGTTGAACCTAACCATTTATCTTCCAAGTCTTTGTTCATAGTTCATTATACATTTTTTTTTTTTTGGCTTGTTGATTCATCTTTTTGTTCTGCACTACACTTTTTATTTTTTGCAAAAATTTCTTCCCTCAGTGAGAGAGGTGTCACTAAATACAAGTACTAAAATAGATATTTGTAACCGAGCTTTGTGTCATGTTGTGAAAGCTTTCCACACTACTGTTTGTTCTTGGCATATTGTCACATGTCTGTTGGCAGATGTTCCAGGTTCTATGGAAAATGTGGGTTCAACTCTGCACTGTGGAGGCCCCCGGCCTCTTTCAGATTCATGTAATATGAGAATGAGAGTACTGTGTCAATGGAGAAATGAAACCAGACTGTCAGCCAGTTGAAACCAGTTATTTTATCTTTTATGGCAAAATTGCTGCATGGCCAATTAGTCATACAATGAAAACACCAGTGGGAGGAATGCTTTCAGGAAAGACATTTAGGATGAAAATATCTAGAATCATAAATGAGATCATATGATATTTGTCTTTCCTCTGGCTTATTTTGTTTAGCATAATGACCTCAAGGTCCTTTTATGTTTTCATACATAGGAGGATATCTTCCTTTTATATGGCTGAATAATATTCCATTATACATATATACCACATCTCTTTTAGCTGTCCCATCAAGGGACACTTAGGTTGTTTCCATTTCTTGGCTTTTGTAGTGGACACTTTTTAATGAGTGGATAGTGCTGGGGTGGGGTCATGAGATAGGTAGGTGGTGGTGAATTATTTATGTTTTAATTAACAAAGCAAAGTTTTTACAGATATTAATTACAGGGATTGCTTTCCTTACTTCTTGGATTTGAAGATTCCCAGCCTTCTCTTTTGAATTACTGGCTTTTATGGAGCTTGGTTGGAGGCTGTCAGCCTCGAAGCTGTGTATGTGACAAGCACTTACTGTCTTCAGAGCGCTAATCATCCTTGGATTAGGTAGCCAGATGTTGCTGATCCTGATTTCTGAGGTTCTGCAAAACCTTGCATTTTTATTAACATCCTGTAATTAAGACCCCAATCTTGACAGTCTGTGACCTGTTTGGGGCAAGTGTGATGCTAAACAATGATGCCGCAGTTTGAGTTTTTGCAATGCAAACACTTTATGTTCATTCATGCTGTATGTTTTTTGCCTTATTGTTTCTCATCAGCTGGGTTTCTGAATGCATCTAGGGACACTGCTTCCATCTAGCAAGGAATCTAATTAGCTGCCTCTATTTTGAAGCAATTCTGTTACCTATTAGAGTTGCCTCCCATCGAGCCAGCTCTGATATCAGCAGGGTTTGTTTTTTTTTAATTCTTAAGACAAAGTCATAAGAAAAGCTTCATGATCTAATCAGAAAAGTTCTTCATATGTCCTTAAAGGGAATAAGCATGCCTGGTGCTATTGTGTCACAGAACTCGGCTTTCGCTCCTTCTCACAGATGATCTTTTTCTGTCTGTGACAGGGATGGGAGTACAGGACTATGGATATATGTCCTACCGTTTATTTCTGTGACCCTGGACAGAAGCAGAAAATCATCTCATTCCCATTTTCCTTATAACATTCTAGCAGGTCTTTGTTAGGAGAGCGCCATTTGGCTTCTTCCAGATGTCTTACTGAGAGCCAGATACAATGGCTTATTGGTTGGCTTTTCAAAGGCTTCTATCAGAGACTGCAGCTGCAGCTCTAGTGGGCTTCATCTCAGGAACAAAGGGGTACTAGCGGAAGGCTTGTACTTTAGAACACAACTTAAGTTTTCTCAAGATCACCAGAAGAGAATGTAGGCTGGGTGTGGCCAGTTCTTACCAAATGCGAAACAGTAAACAGAATTTTGTGGCTGTGCTTACCTTCCCCTTTCTTTGCATTCTCCCTTCTTGTAATCCCTTCCCCTTCCTACTTGGAGGTGCCAGTTCTCGTTTGTGTTTTATCCCCACTCTAGTTGGTTTTTGACTGGCAAATGGATGTTATACCGGCCATTTACATTAGGACAAAAATGTATTTTTTCACCTTCTAGGAGCATTTGCTTATATAATCTTGACTAACTGTGAACTAAAGGATTCATCCCAGGTAAATCCTACTTAGAGACTGCTACATTATAGGTGGGGACTTTGAGAGCCATCAGGCTGACAGTGAATGAGTCCTTTTAACTATCAAGTAGAGAACACCAGATTCAGACTCTTTTAATCCACGATGCAGCAACTAGGACAAAATCTAGGGTAACCATCATTTTAGACATGGACTCATGGTGAACCTCTTTCTTCAGGTGTAATGGACCCTTATTTGGTTCTACAGCAGCTGCGCTGTAATGGTGTCTTAGAAGGGATCACGATATGCCGTGAAGGTTTTCCACACCGACTGCTCTATGCTGATTTTAAGCAAAGGTAAACATACATCCTGGGATTCAAGAAGCCTGGAGCATTTCTTTTTCCCCCTTCTCTTTCTGAGTGCTTAGGCATGCATTGTTTGTTTGGTGGATATCCTCCAGACTACAGATCGATGTGTTTTGGTGGTGGTGAGATATATGATGACAGAGTTCCATTATTATTTCCCCTTAAATCCAACATGCATGTAGCTGTAATATCCTTAAATCTCTATTACTGGATAATAGACCCACATATAGAAGAAATATATAGAGAAGAACGATACAGAGGCTGAATTGAATCTCTGAAATGTTGTTGGTACTTAATCGTAGCTGCCATCCAAGCGGGCTGTTTCTTTCCTAGCAGAGCCTGTGAAAGGCAGAAAGCCAGCAGGGTATGCAGCAGGAGGCAAGAGAGGTATTTTTGCTTTCTATTTCCTGAATTCTAAAAGTGTCAGTTATAAGTCATCAAGCTAATTTGAGCAAAGTATAGTAGAGTAGAAAGAGTACCTGTGTCAGTATTAAGAAGCATATTTCTAGCTCTCCACCAACTCACCATTAGGACGAGGGAATCCTGGAAAAGTTCTTTAATGTCTCTGCTTCTCAGTGTCCTTATCTGTACTTAGAGACACTTAAGCCTGTCTCTTTGTCTTTCCTCTGATCCCTACTCCATTCTCTCCCTTCTTCCTCTTGAGCATAAAATCAAGTGAGGTGGTCTCGACAGCACTATGAAAAGTATAAACTATTATACCAAAGGAAAGAATTATTGCTTGTATCCTCATTATTATTGCCAAGAGTTTTGTGAAAATTGAACATATTGATAGGAGAGGTGGAAGTTTATATATATATACATAAACTTCCCTTTGCCTTACTTGTCCAAATTATTCTTTATTTGCACCCCTGACCTCAGGATTTATTCTTTACTTAAATTAGGTACTACATTCTGAACCCAAGGGTGTTTCCAAAGAGCAAATTTGCAAGCAACAGAAAAGCAGCTGAAGAATTACTTGACTCCTTAGAGATAGACCATACCCAGTACCGCTTTGGAATTACTAAGGTAACCAGAGAACCACAAAGAATGCATTTGGAAAAGAGTGGGAGGAAAATCTGTATATCTTAAAATACCCATGAAAATGCAATTATAAGGCTTTTACAGCTCTTGTGACCACAAATAATACAAATAGAACTCTGTTGAGAGTGAAAACTTTGGCTATGTTGAGAGAGAAAATTTGAAAGTCAATGCTTTTTGAAACTTAGCCTTGATTACATTGTTTTGCTCTATCATTTTTATATATTTATTTTTAATTGGAGGATAATTGCTTTACAATATTGTGTTGGTTTCTGCCATACATCAACTTGAATTGGCCATAGGTATATGCATGAGATGGCTAGGTAGTATCACTCAATGGACATGAATTTGAGCAAACTCTGGGAGATAGTGAAGGACAGAGAAGCCTGGTGTGCTACAAGTGCATGGGGTTGCAAAGAGTCAGACACAACTTAGTGACTGGACACACACATATATATGTCCCCTCCTTCTTGAACCTCTCTCCCACCTCCTACCCCATCGCACCCCTCTAGGTTGTCACAGGACACAGGATTTGAACTTCCTACATCATACAGCAAGTTTCCCTTGGCTATCTAATTTTACCTATGGTAATGTATATGTTTAAGTGCTACTCTCTCAATTCAGCCCACCCTCTCCTGCCTCCACTGCATCCACAAATCTGTTCTCTCTGTCTGCATCTCCTTTGCTGCCCTGCTGTAGGTTCATCAGTTCCATCTTTCTAGATTCCATATATATGCGTTAATATATGATATTTGTCTATCTCTTTCTGACTTAACTTCACCCTGTATAATAGGCTCTAAGTTCATACACCTCATTAGAACTGAGTCAAATACATTCCTTTTTATGTCTGAGTAATATTCCCTTGTGTACAACTTCTTTATTAATCTCTCTGTCAATGGACATCTAGGTTGCTTCCATGTTCTAGCTATTGTAAATAGTGCTGCGATGAACATTGGGATACATGTGTCTTTTTCAATTATGGTTTTCTCAGGGAATATGACCAGTAGTGGGATTGCTGGGCTATATGATAATTTCATTTCTAGTTTTTTAAGGACTTTCCATTCTGTTCTCCATAGTGGTTGTATCAATTTTCATTCCCACCCCAAAAGAGGGCTCCCTTTACTCCATACCCTTTCCAGCATATATTGTTTGTAGATTTTTAATGATGGCCTTGATTATATTTATTAATACATCTTTATAATTACTTATCTAAGCAAGTTTGTGCCAAGATATCAAATAATTATTCAACTTTAGTGTGATAAAAAATGTTTATATACATCAGAGCTAGACAAAATTGAATCAACTTACTGGAGATAACTGCCTGTCTGCATGTGAACAGATTCATCCATAAGTATGCTCTCAGGAAATTAATTCTGAAAGACTGTCTGAGTAACTAAAAACAGTAAGATCAACCCTACTATCCAAAACGTTAGTCCAAAGCTAACTTCCTTAAATGTGATTCACTAAATTCTGCTTCATCTTGGAGATTTTGGCAGATGCACATATTTTGGGAAACCGCTAACACATTTGGTTTTCACCTGACAGTATCAGGTTGTTTCTGCTGATATCCATGCATTAAGTTGCTTTAGTCATGTTTGACTCTTGTGACCCCGTGGACTGTAGCCCGCCAGCCTCCTCTGTCCATGGAATTCTCCAGGCAAGAATACTGGAGTGGGTTGCCATTTCCTTCTGGGGATCTTTCTGACCTAGGGATCAAACCTGAGTCTCCTGTGTCTCCTGCATTGCAGGCAGATTCTTTACTGCTGAGCCACTGGGGAAGCCATATAAGGGCCAGATTATTTAAAGGAGAATTGGAGGATGTATGATAAAGAGCTTACAGAAAAAGAACTCTGTTGGACATGCTTATAAAATGTTACTCAACTCCTACATTTTGAGTACCTGTTTCTGCTGATTTTCACTCCTGGTACCTTGCTTCCTTGTATGTTTAGTTATTTTTGTTGTGTACTGCTTACCTAGGCTAGGACTATTATGAGTTGAGGGGCTTCCCAGGTAGCACCAGTGGTAAAGAATCCACCTGCCAATACAGAAGACTTGAGTTTGGTCCCTGGGTTGGGAAGATCCCTTGGAGAAGAGCATGGCTACTCACTCCAATATTTTTGCCTAGAGAATCCTATGGACAGAGAAGCCTGGTGGTCCATAGGGTCACAAAGAATCCAACATGACTGAAGTGACTTAGCACACAACATGAATTGAGAGAGCCTCCTAAAGCACAAAATCTGAGGCAGCACTCACTCGTAGGGTGGTATAAGTACTGACTTGTACAACCCTGAGAGTGAGTGCTTCCTTAACATTTGTGCTTTAAGTACCTCACTCACCTCATCCTGACCCTTACTAATGATTCTTTAAAAAAAAAAAATTATGTGTATTTTTTTTTATTGTCTAAGATGAAGGTGACTTTCTCTAGAGCAGTGGTCAGCAAACTATGGCTTAAGGGCCATATCAATGGCCTATTTTTTATATGGCCCCCTTGCTAAAAATGATTTGGCATTTTTAAAGAGGAAGAAAAACGAAAGAAGAGGAGGAGGCACAGATAGAGGAGGTGGGGAGAAGGGAGGGAGTGGGTGTGGGAGTAGAGGTTCTACAGAGACTGAGTGTGGCCTGCAAAGCCTAAAAATTTTCACTATCTAGCACTTTACAGATAAAGTGTGCAGACCCCTGCCTGGGCCTAGCTTAAAATTAAAACCAAGTTCCTTAAACAACCTAGACATAGCTAATAGATCAGGAGGAGGACAGTCTAAGTTCTTAAGGAATACAACCACAGGATTAAATGAAGTTTTTTTGCTTTGGCAAGCTTTAGGTTTATAAAACCAAACTTTCTAGAATTTACATTTTACACTTTATGAAAAATTAACAAGAAATAGAACTGATCATCAAATACAATAGTTGCTCATATGGCCATTCAATAGACATTTACTGAATGCCCACTAGGACTGGAACTGACATCTGACATTTCTTTTAGGTGCTTTTAAAAGCTGGCTCTCTGAGCAAACTGGAAGCCATGAGAGATGAGAGATTATCAAAAGTCTTCACATTGTTCCAAGCCAGAGTACGGGGAAAACTGATGCAAATCAAATTCCAAAGGCTTCTGGAAGAGAGGTATGATATCCCACCCTGCACCCCCGCTGCTAGAGCAACAGTATGCCTCAGTCCAGGCGACTTCTCACTGCCTTATAATGAGTCAGGGTAAAGAGCTCGGCCACCTTTGCTTAGTCTGGGACTTAATGTGAAATTTTTAAAATTATGGAACACCAAACAGAGCACAAACGGCTTTTATTACCCTAACTAAGAATAAGCATAATTCAGATATTTCTTGCATTGCTTCCAGTCTTCCCTTTGGAGGGATTCTTTATAGTTGGCAAAGTCTGGCTCTCTGAGAGTGGTGTGACTCATAATTCAAAACAGAAGCAGACCTAGAAGGGCTGGCAGGCATCTCACAGCCAACTCTATGGGGAAATTTGCTGTAAAGCAGGTAGGTTTTCTGACCACTTTACAGCATCCCCTGGGTCAGAAACTGACTCTTGGTGGCATGTAACCATAACTCTCTTACTTCAAGTCAGGCAGGTTCACTAGGGACATCTATCACCACCTCTGGACACTGAGTGTAGGTTTTGTTAATCCTTTAATAGAATTATGGAAAAGCAAGCTCCAAACAAAGGGATTTTGAGCAAGGGGTTCTGTGGTTGTCATATTTACTTTTTGCTGTAGATAGGTCCACAGGTCTTGGTATGGTTTGCTTACCTGACAGTTGTTAATTCCTTCTGTTTCCCCAAAGAAGAGAGAAACCATTACATTATCAGAGATATCAGAGAGACATCTCCTAAGAGTTTTCCATGACTCCCATATAGTATCCAACATGGTATGGGAGTTTATGAGAGTTCAGGGATCAGGAGATATGACTTCTGTGACAGGTTTTATAAACCTGTATGAGACTCTTAATTTTCTCAGTTCACGTCCTTCATCTCTAAAATGAGGTATTTACTATCCATCCTGTCTAAATGACTTTAGGCATTTAAAGAATGACTTTAAAAGAATTATTATGAAATATTTCAAACATAAAAAATAGAGAAAATACTATAATGTGTACTCATGGAACTGTCATCAAAGTATATCAATTCCTAACAATTTCTCTGCAACTCCTCACAACTTAAAAATAAATAATTAAATTAATAGACAAAGTAGAAGTCTTTCATGTATTTCTTCCTTGATCCAGGTCCTATTCCTAGCTCCCCAGATCCTGAATTCATGTTTGTCCCTCTGTTTCATTCATGTTTCACATATAAAACAGAAAAAGATGTAACATTTTTCTATAGTTACTCACAATATATTCTGAAAAATAAATAAACAGACACAGTTGAAGTCCCTTGTGTATTTCTCCCTTGATCCAAGTTCTACAGAGATATGCAGATATCCTTAAAAAGTTACATGATTCTGCAAGTTTTTAGTCTCCATGGAAACATTGCGTGTCTGTTATCTTAAAATTTGTTCTTTACACGCAGTACTAGTTTTGAAATTAGTTGATATTGATAAATCTATGGCTAGATTATTGATCTTAACTGTTGGACAATACTCTGTTGTATGAATATACTACAATTTATTTATCCACTTGCCAGCTCAAGTAATCTTATTTATAATTTTTTATATTACAAACAATTCTGCAGTGATATTTTTATAAATGTCTCCCCTTGCACATAATCAAGAGTTTCTTGAGCGTGGTGGTGGTGGTGGTTTAGTCGCTAAGTTGTGTCCGACTCTTGCGACCCCATGGACGGTAACCCACCAGACTCCTCTGTCCATGAGATTCTCCAGGCAAGGATACTGGAGTGGGTTGCCATTCCTTCTACAGGGGATCTTCCCAACCAAGGAATCGAACCCGGATCCCCTGCATTGCAGGCAGATTCTTTCCCTTATAAGGGAAGCCCTTCTTGAGGGTGGTGTGACTCAAAGTGCTGGTGCAATGGCTGATAGTATGTAGGTAGCAGCTGGCCAAGGCTCACACTTTGAGTGACATTTCTGTAGGTATGAATTATAATATTAGGTTTTAGGCTATACACAGCTCCAGCTTTATGAGATGTCGCCAAAATGCTTTTCATTTTACTCTTTACCAGAAGTTTATAGAAGTCCCATGACTCTATATCCTCACCAACTTGTAGCATTTCAATTTCAAAGACTTGCCAAACTGGGTCATATTTCTGACTTTGGGGGAAGATATAATTTTCCTCTTAATATCATGTTTTCCATAGATTTTTTTTTGTAGATATGAAATGTTATATAGAGGACATTTGTGCCATCTTATTTTGTTAATCATGTTTACCAAGAAATGATTAAATTCCTTTTTTGCATCTATGAAATAATTACATGGTTGGGCTTCCCAGGAGGCACTAGTGGTAAAGAACCAGCTTGCCAGTGCAGGAGACACCAGAGACAGGGGCTTGATCCCTGAGTCAGGAAGATCCCCTGGAAGATGGAATGGCAATCCCCCTCCAGTATTCATGCCTGGAGAACCCCAGAGAGAGGAGCCTGGTCGACTGCAGTCCATGGGGTTGCAAAGAGTCAGACACGACTGAGCAATTAACACTTTCACTCTTTCTCCAGTAACTCATAAATGTGTTAAGTTAAATTAATAGATTAAAAAGTGTTAAACCCACTTTGTTTATGAAATATGATCTTTTCCATACATTGTGGTATTGGTTATAATATTATAGTATTTCTGCATCAATGTTCATGAATAAGTTTGGCCTGTAATTGTTTCCCCTGCTTTTATCTGACTTTTAATTGAAGTTACCTTGATCTCATAAAAGAGTTAGGCAGTGTTTCCTCTTTTCAAAACATGAAATGATTTATTTTGATTATTTATTTTTGAGTTTTTGGTAAAATTTGCCTATAAAACCATCCAGATCTGGTATTTCTTTCATGATAGATTTTACAGATTTGATTTAATTTATTGAATAGTTATAGGCCTATTGAGATTTTGTTCTTAGATCAACTTAGATCAATTTCTTTAGAAAAAGAAATTTTACATATTTAAAAAATCTTCCAATTTGCTAGATTATAATTTTTAATCTTCATCATATCTACAATGATGCTTCTAGAACATAATCATAGATTATTATATTCTTAGGATTCTTAGGTATTAATATTCCTAATACTATTTATGCTCTTTCTTTTTCTTGATTATTCATGTGGCAAATTTTACCAAAAACTCAAAGATAAATAATCAAAATAAATCATTTCATGTTTTGAAAAGAGGAAACACTGCCTAACTCTTTTATGAGATTAAGCTAACTTCAATTAAAAGTCAGATAAAAGCAGGGGAAACAATTACAGGCCAAACTTATTCATGAACATTGATGCAGAAATACTATAATATTATAACTAATACCACAATGTATGAAAAAGATCATATTTCATAAACAAAGTGGGTTTAACACTTTTTAATCTATTAATTTAACTTAACACATTTATGAGTTAATGGAGAAAGAGTGAAAGTGAAAGTGTTAGTTGCTCGGTCATGTCTAACTCTTTGTGACCCCATGGACTGCAGTCCACCAGGCTCCTCTCTCTTTGGGATTCTCCAGGCATGAATACTGGAGGGGATTGCCATTCCGTCCTCCAGGGGATGTTTATTTAATTAGATTATTTAAATTTAAGTGAAAGTCTCTCAGTCGTGTCCAACTCTTTGTGACCCTATGGATTATACAGTCCATGGAATTCTCCAGGCCAGAATACTGGAGTGGGTAGCCTTTCCCTTCTCCAGAGGATCTTCCCAACCCAGAGAATGAACCAAGGTCTCCCAGATTGCAGGCAGATTTTTTACCAGCTAAGCCACAAGGGAAGAAAATTAAAATTTTCCTTTAGTTAAAAATTTAAATACTTTAAAGCATTTAAATTGTTTATGAAAAGGCTTAAAATTTTTTGTTTGTTTGTTTTCTAGTTCATTAGTTTCTGATCTCAGCTTTATTCTATTCTTCCTTCCACTTGCTTGGGTTTGATTCACAATTTTTTTTTCAGTGTGTTTAATCAGCTGCTTAATTCTTCCATTGAGTATTTTATTTCAATGACTATACTTTTCAGTGCTAGATATTTTGTGTGGTCCTCTTCCAAATCTGTCTGCCTTTTTTTTTTCTTTTCACAGTGGCTCATTCCTTTCTTATTTTGTTTTGTTTTTTTCAATTCTTTCTTTTATGTCTTTAAGAACTTTTAGTAATTACTCTATGGTCTCCATTAGATGGTTCCATTTTCTGAAATTCTTGGAGATTTAATTAAATTCTTAATTGTGGGTGCCCACATCAATAACCTCAGATATGCAGATGACACCACCCTTATGGCAGAAAGTGAAGAAGAACTAAAGAGCCTCTTGATGAAGGTGAAAGAGGAGAGTGAAAAACTTGGCTTAAAGCTCAACATTCAGAAAACGAAGATCATGGCATCCAGTCCCATCACTTCATGGCAAATAGAAGGGGAAACAGTGGAAACAGTGTCAGACTTTATTTTATGGGCTCCAAAATCACTGCAGATGGTGATTGCAGCCATGAAATTAAAAGACGCTTACTCCTTGGAAGGAAAGTTATGACTAACCTAGACAGCATACTGAAAAGCAGAGACATTACTTTGTCAACAAAGGTCTATCTAGTCAAGGCTATGGTTTTTCCAATGGTCATGTATGGATGTGAGAGTTGGACTATAAAGAAAGCTGAGCGCTGAAGAATTGATGCTTTTGAACTGTGGTGTTGGAGAAGACTCTTGAGAGTCCCTTGGACTGCGAGGAGATCCAACCAGTCCATTCTAAAGGAGATCAGTCTTGAATATTCATTGGAAGGTCTAATGCTGAAACTGAAACTCCAATACTTTGGCCACCTGATGTGAAAAGCTGATTCATTTGAAAAGACCCTGATGCTGGGAAAGATTGAGGGCGGGAGGAGAAGGGGACAACAGAGGATGAGATGGTTGGATGGCATCACCAACTCGATGGACATGTTTGGGTGGACTCCTGGAGCTGGTGATGGACAGGGAGGCCTGGCGTGCTGAGGTTCATGGGGTCACCAAGAGTCGGACACGACTGAGCAACTGAACTGAACTGAACCCTCACTTATGGTTGAATTTTTTTCTATATGTGTTTTGTAATTTTGAATTGTAAGCTAATCTTCAAGGGGACTTTAAGAAAATCTCTAGTGCTTGATTTTAGAGTATTTTCTTCAGTGCACTTTTGCATTTTTCCCCCAAGGACCCAAAGGGTATTTATTACCAGTGTAAAAAATGATTATGTTAATTTCTTGTGTATTTCTGTGCTAATCAGATAGTATAATTTAAACTTCAAATACTCGAGTGGTGCTGGCTCATAGTTTTCAAAAAAAATTCCTAGTGTAAAAAAATTTTTTTTCACCCTGAGCCCAGACCAAATCAGATGTACTTCTCTTTGACTTCTCTCTGTGCCAGTAGGTGAATTTTTAAATCCTCCTTTTCATTAAGTGAAATTCTTTGAAAATCTCAGCCTGTCTCTTTATCCACAAGGATATAAAAATACAAACTCTACAATACCAAGCCTGGCTTCCTCCTTCTGTGGGGATGGTCAGGCTGCACAAGCATTCACTTTTTGCTCCTTTTTTTAAAGCTCCCTTTATACTTCTTACCCTCTTTAAGGGTCACCTCTCATTATCGAATGTTTGTAGTAGAAGCATTTTCAGGACACCTAGTCCACAACATTGTTAGCCCCAAAATTCCCTCAAAGAGTTTTTGCTAGAATCAAACGAGAGCTTGGATGTGGAAGTGCTTTGAACACTAATGAGAGTTTATGACTCCTAAAAAGATGTGCTTATTAAGAATCTTAATTTGAAAAATAACTCTCTTATAGTCTAGGTTAACTTGCTTTTCTTTTTTTCCCCCAAACCCTCGATTTAGGGATGCACTTCTTTTGATCCAGTGGAACATAAGAGCTTTCATGGCTGTGAAGAGCTGGCCCTGGATGAGGCTCTTCTTCGAGATCAAGCCTCTTGTTAGATCTGCTGGAATGGGAAAGGAGGGAGCTGGACTGAAGGAAGAGTGTATGCAGCTGCAAAAAGCCTTGGAGAAGTCAGAATCTCAGAGGGAGGAGCTGAAATCAAAGCAAGTCTCCCTCCTCCAGGAAAAGAATGACCTGCTTCTTCAGCTGCAGGCTGTGAGTGGCCCCACCATTTCTTCTTCAAATCAAGTTTCTAATTAGATTCCCTTGTTTTGCAGGCAGTGTTGACTTGAAAAAATAGAGACACGTGCTTTTCGAGTACTATAGGATTTCATCCAACACAGACAATGGAAGCACTTAACGAGACACCCTGTTTTATAGTGAAGTGATTTCATTGGGAAGATGCCTTTGAAAAGGGAATGGATTTTATTAGATAGATTTTAAACTGTGTAAACATATAAATCTATCTTGGGAGCCAGGAAGCTCTTAATCTTAATTTAAATTCTGTAGGTAGCAGGAAACCCATTAGTAAATCAAAAGGTAGGGTTTTAGTAGGTCCTGAGAAAAGCTTTACTGAGATCTTCAGGATTATTGCAGTATGCCCCTAACTGGTTTTCCTGATTTTGATCTCCCTATTTGCCCTTCCCCAGTCCAAATCAACATTATAATCAGTTGAGTTCTTAAAACAGCAGTATTCAACCTTGACTTTGCCTCAAACTCATTTGTGAAACACTAGCAATTAAAAGAAAGATGCCTAGACTTGAATCTCAGATATTTGGGTTAAACAGGCCCTGTGTGGGTCCAAATCATCTGTATGGGGGATTCTGATATCCAGTCAGGATTAAGAACCTCTGCCTTGAACAAATATCATGTTGCTTCCCTGATGAACAAACTTCAGATCAAAGAATATCTGAACTTGGCCTTGGCATCTGAGCCTCCTTCCCCAATCTGATGCTGAAGTGCCATTCAGTTCAGTTCATTTCAGTCGCTCAGTCGTGTCCAACTCTTTGCAACCCCATGGACTGCAGAACACCAGGCTTCCCTGTCCATCACCAACTCCTGGAGCCTACTCAAACTCATGTTGATTGAGTCAGTGATGCCATCTAACCATCTCACCCTCTGTCATCCCTTTCTCCTCCTGCCTTCACTTTTTCCCAGCATCAGGGTCTTTTCAAATGAGTGAGCTCTTCGCATCAGGTGGCCAAAGTATTGGAGTTTCAGCTTCAGCATCAGTCCTTCCAATGAATATTCAGGACTGATTTCTTTAGGATTGACTGGTTGGATCTCCTTGCAGTCCAAGGGCCTCTCAAGAGTCTTCTCCAACACCACAGTTCAAAAGCATCAATTCTTCAGAGCTCAGCTTTTCTTTATAGTCCAACTCCCACATCCATACATGACTACTGGAAAAACCATAACTTTGACAAGATGCACCTTTGTGGGTAAAGTGATGTTCTGCTTTTTAATATGCTGCCTAGGTTTGTCATAGCTTTTCTTCCAAGGAGAAGCATCTTTTAATTTCATGGCTACAGTCACCATCAGCAGTGATTTTGGAGCCCCCCAAAATAAAGTCTGTCACTATTTCCACTGTTTCCCCATCTATTTGCCATGAAGTGATGGGACCAGATGCCATGATCTTAGCTTTATGAATGTAGAGCTTTAAGCCAACTTTTTCACTCTCCTCTTTCACTTTCATCAAGAAGCTCTTTAGATCTTCTTCGCTTTCTGCCATAAGGGTGGTGTCATCTGCATATCTGAGGTTATTGATATTTCTCCTGGCAATCTTGATTCCAGCTTGTGCTTCATCCAGCCAAGCATTTCACATGATGTACTCTGCATACAAGTTAAATAAGCAGGGTGACAATATACAGCCTTGACATACTCCTTCCCTGATTTGGAACTAGTCTGTTGTTCCATGTCCAGTTCTAACTGTTGCTTCCTGACCTGCATACAGATTTCTCAGAAGGCAGGTCAGGTGGTCTGGTATTCCCATCTCTTTAAGAATTTTCCAGTTTGTTGTGATCCACACAGTCAAAGGCTTTGGTATAGTCAATAATGCAAAATAGATGTTTTTCTGGAACTCTTTTGCTTTTTCGATGATTCAGTGAATGTTGGCAATTTGATCTCTGGTTCCTTTTCTAAATCCAGCTTGAATATCTGGAAGTTCACGGTGCACATACTATAAAAGTCTGGCTTGAAGAATTTTGAGCATTACTTTGCTAGCGTGTGAGATGAGTACAATTGTCTGGTAGTTTGAGCATTCTTTGGCATTGCCTTTCCTCAGGATTGGAATGAAAACTGACCTTTTCCAGTCCTGTGGCCACTGCTGAGTTTTCCAAATTTACTGGCATATTGAGTGCAGCACTTTCACAGCATCATCTTTCAGGACTTGAAATAGCTCAACTGGAATGCCATTACCTCCACTAGCTTTGTTCATAGTGATGCTTCCTAAGGCCCATTTGACTTCACATTCCAGGATGTCTGTCTCTAGGTGAGTGATCACACCATTGTGGTTATCTGGGTCGTGAAGCTCTTTTTTGTATAGTTCTTCTGTGTATTCGTGCCACCTCTTCTTAATATCTTCTTCTTCTGTTAGGTTCATACCATTTCTGTCCTTTATCGAGCCCATCTTTGCATGAAATGTTCCCTTGGTATCTCTGATTTTCTTGAAGAGATCTCTGTCTTTCTATTGTTTTCCTCTATTTCTTTGCATTGATCCCTGAGGAAGGCTCTCTTATCTCTGCCTTGTATTCTCTGGAACTCTGCATTCAGATGGGTGTATCTTTCCTTTTCTCCTTTGCCTTGCCCTTCTCCTCATTTCACAGCTATTTGTAAGGCCTCATCAGACAATCATTTTGCCTTTTTGCATTTGTTTTTCTTGGGGATGGTCTTAATCACTGTCTCCTATACAGTGTCACAAACCTCCATCCATAGTTCTTCAGGCACTGCGTCTATCAGATATGATCCTTTGAATCTATTTGTCACTTCCACTGTATAGTCGTAAGGGATTTGATTTAGGTCATACCCGAATGGTCTAATGGTTTTCCCTACTGTCTTCTATTTAAGTCTGAGACAGAACTGTGTTGGGTGTCTCCTGAGGAGGTCTGGGTCAGCAGTGGCCTGCTACAGGGGCAGGGGCTCTGGGTGCAGTAGACCTGGGTATGGCATAAGCCTTCTTGGAGGAGGGCACCATTAACCCACCATAGAGCCACCAGAACTTACACAGAACTGGGGAAACAGACTCTTGGAGGGCACAAGCAGAACCTTGTGTGCACCAGGACCCAGGAGAAAGGAGCGGTGACCCAATAAGAGACTGACCCAGTCTTGTCCATGAGTGTCCAGGAGTCTCTGGCAGAGGCATGGGTCAGCGGTGGCCTGCTGCAGGGTTGAGGGCACTGAGTGTAGCAGTGCATGCATGGGACCTTTCGAAGGAGGTGGACATTATCTTCATTTCCTCCACCATAGTTTGCCTCAGGTCAAATAACAGGGAGGGAGCACAGCCCTGCCCCTCAACAGAAAATTGGATTAAAGATTTACTGAGCATGCCCCAATAAAGTAAAGTAATGCTCAAAATTCTCCAAGTCAGGCTTCAACAGTATGTGAATCCTGAAACTCCAGATGTTCAAGGTGGATTTAGAAAAGGCAGAGGAGCCAGAGATCAAATTGCCAATATCCATTGGATCATCAAAAAAGCAAGAGAGTTCCAGAAAAACACCTACTTCTGCTTTATTGACTATGCCAAAGCCTTTGACTATGTGGATCACAACAAACTGGAAAATTCTTAAAGAGATGGGAATACCAGACCACCTGACCTGCCTCCTGAGAAATCTGTGTGCAGGTCAGGAAGCAACAGTTAGAACTGGACATGGAACAACACACTGGTTACAAATAGGGAAAGGAGTACATCAACGCTGTATATCGTCACCCTGTTTATTTAACTTATATGCAGAGTACATCATGAGAAACGCTGGGCTGGAGGAAGTACAAGCTGGAATCAAGATTGCCAGGAGAAATATCAATAACCTCAGATATGCAGATGACACCACCTTTACGGCAGAAAGCAAAGATGAACTAAAGAGCCTCTTGATGAAAGTGAAAGAGGAGAGTGAAAAAGTTGGTTTAAAGCTCAACATTCAGAAAACTAAGATCATGGTATCTGGTCCTATCACTTCATGGCAAATAGATGGGGAAACAGTGGAAACAGTGACAGACTTTATTTTTGGGGGCTCCAAGATCACTGCAGATGGTGGCTGCAGCCAAGAAATTAAAAGACCCTTTCTCCTCGGAAGAAAAGTTATGACCCACCTAGACAGCATATTAAAAAGCATAAACATTACTTTGCCAACAAAAGTCCGTCTAGTCAAAGCTATGGTTTTTCCAGTAGTCATGTATGGATGTGAGAGTTGGAGTATTAAGAAAGCTGAGTGCCGAAGAATTGATGCTTTTGAACTGTGGTGTTGGAGAAGACTCTTGAGAGGTCCTTGGACTGCAAGGAGATCTAACCAGTCCACCCTAAAGGTGATCAGTCCTGAGTATTCATTGGAAGGACTGATGCTGAAGCTGAAACTCCAATACTTTGGCCACCTGATGCGAAGAACTGACTCATTTGAAAAGACCCTGATGCTGGCAAAGATTGAAAGCAGGAGGAGAAGGGGACGACAGAGGGTGAGATGGTTAAATGGCATCACCGACTCAATGGACATGAGTTTGAGTAAACTCCGGGAGTTGGTGATGGACAGGGAAGCCTGGTGTGCTGCAGTCCATGGGGTCACAAAGAGTTGGACAACAAAGGTCCGTCTGGTCAAGGCTATGATTTTTCCAGTGGTCATGTATGGATGTGAGAGTTGGACTGTGAAGAAAGCTGAGCACCAAAGAATTGATGCTTTTGAACTGTGGTGTTGGAGAAGACTCTTGAGAATCCCTTGGACTGCAAGGAGATCCAACCAGTCCATTCTGAAGGAGATCAGCCCTGGGATTTCTTTGGAAGGAATGATGTTAAAGCTGAAACTCCAGTACTTTGGCCACCTCATGTGAAGAGTTGACTCATTGGAAAAGACCCTCATGCTGGGAGGGATTGGGGGCAGGAGGAGAAGGGGATGACAGAAGATGAGATAGCTGGATGGCATCACTGACTCAATGGATGTGAGTCTGAGTGAACTCCGGGAGTTGGTGATGGACAGGGAGGCTTGGCATGCTGTGATTCATGGGGTCGCAAAGAGTCGAACATGACTGAGCGACTGAACTGAACTGAACTGAGCATGGCTCCGCCCATCAGAATAAAGCCCAATTTCCCCCTCAGTCAGTCTCTCCCATCAGGGAGCTTCCATAAGTTTCTTGTCCTTCTCCATCATAGGCAGACAGACTGAAAGCCACAATCACAGAAAACTAACCAATCTGATCACATGGACCAGCCTTGTCTAACTCAGTGGAACTATGAGCCATGACGTGTAGGGCCACCCAAGATGGACGGGTCATGGTGCAGAGTTCTGACAAAATGTGGTCCGCTGGACAAGGGAATGGCAAACCACTTCAATATTCTTGCCTTGAGAACCCCATAAACAGTATGAAAAGGCAAAAAGAGGACACTGAAAGATGAACTCCCCAGGTTGCTAGGTGCCTAATATGTTACTGGAGATCAGTGGAGAAATAACTCCACAAAGAATGAAGAGACGACACCAAAGCAAAACCAGCATCCAGTTGTCGATGTGACTGGTGATGGAAGTAAAGTCTGATGGTGTAAAGAGCAATATTGCATAGGAATCTGGAATGTTAGGTCCATGAATCAAGGCAAATTGCAAGTGGTCAAATAGGTGATGGCAAGAGGGAACATCGGCATTTTAGGAATCAGCGAACTAAAATGGACTGGAATGGGTGAATTTAACTCAGATGACCATTGTATCTACTACTGTGGGCAAGAATCCCTTAGAAGAAATGGAGTAGCCACCATAGTCAACAGAAGAGTCTGAAATGCAATACTTGGATGCAGTCTCATAAATGACAGAATGATCTCTGTTTCCAAGGCAAACCATTCAGTATCACAGTAATCCAAGCTTATGCCTTGACCAGTAATGCTGATGAAGCTGAAGATGAATGGTTCTATGAAGACCTACAAGACCTTCTAGAACTAACACCCAAAAAAGGTGTCCTCTTCATTATAGGGGACCGGAATGGAAAAGTAGGAAGTCAAGAAATACCTAGAGTCACAGTCAAATTTGGCCTTGGAGTACAGAAGGAGGCGTGGCAAAGGCTAACAGAGTTCTGCCAGGAGAACACACTGGTCATAGCAAACACCCTCTGCCCACAACACAAGAGAAGACTCTACACATGGACATCACCAGATGGTCAATACCGAAGTCAGATTGATTATATTCTTTGTAGCCAAAGATGGAGAAGCTATATACAGTCAGCAAAAACAAGACCAGGAGCTGACTGTGGCTCAGATCATGAACTCCTTGTTGCCAAATTCAGACTTAAATTGAAATGCCATTACTCATTCCCTTTTATTAATATTCCTCTTCTCTAGCTACCCAGACCACTGTTATCCCCAAACATTCCAAAGGCAGGTATGAAATTATATCCATCTTTATTGTATTCTCTACCCCACTTAGAACAGTACTAAGTTAAAAAAAAAATACTGGGTTCAAATACAACTATATAAATAGAAGTTTTTCTTGCTGTTTGGACTTATTGAAAACAGAGAAAATTTAGTAATTTTAGACTAACCCAGGTTATTTTTTCTTTTGGGACTGTGCTACCCATTGATGTTTCAATAGGCCATGTTTTATATGAGAATTTACACTCAGACTCACACTTTTGATACATATTTATCATAACAGTGGTTCTAGAACTTTAGTGTTTATCAGCCTCATCTAGGATTCTTGTTAGAACTACAAATTCCTGGGCCCCACTCAAACCTACATTAAGATCCATACTGTGAGAATCACAGCTTGTAATGTCATATTTTGTCTGGCTTATGAGAAAGGCAGGTTTGAATAAGAGAAATACAGTTTTGAGTAAGAGTAAGGTAAGTTTGAATAGAAGAAAGGCAGGTTTGAACAAGACCCGGCCTCCTAGTTTTCATCATTCTTCCTTCAGCAAAGAGAGTGGCCAGTGCTACTTGGGCTGATGTAGGGATAGAAAAGGACCTGACTTTTGAAGCAAGCGGAGGGTAAAAGTCTGGGATATATGATCAAAGAGCATAGGAAATACATTAAGCCAATTCCAGGGCAAATCCAGGAAGGCTGAGATGGGTTCAAATTGTAATTAATTAAAAAAGCTGAATTGACTATGAAATATTTTATTATTGTTGATTTTTAAGAAACACAGCTCAATACAGTACAAATCAAGGAAACAAGGATTCTTTTAAAATCATTCACTAACTCAAAACTGAGTGAACCCATTTCAATTAGCACTGCAAGTACGTGAGAAAATTACTACAGGGGAAAGGATGTCCTTGCTGTTAAACTGTTACACCACTGCCTGGCTGGCTTCAGACACGCTGTCATGTTTAATGAGGGATCGATGATGGCCGATTGGATTGTCCTCTTCATCTGGTGATGGTGACAGGTCCTATACACATGCTGAATGGAAGAGAGCAAACAGCTGTTCTGCTTGTCAACTGGGGTGAACTGAGATCAAATGTCCCCCTTGTTGCTCAAGCATTGGAACTGCTCTGATTTGCATGAAGTCTTTTGCTTCCATATTTTTGTTTTTACTTAGCCCTTCTCTTGGTCTTCAGTGATGTTGGAGATTCACTATACTATACATCTCCCATCTGTGCCTCGTTGAGCCCCACTTGTTGGACAGATAGGATGAGAGATAGCCAGAAAACAGTAGCCTGGATTTTTGTTTTTTTTTCTGCTCTTGGTCTAAGTAGATGCAACAATTTATGCCAAGTAACTAGTTAGGTAATAGGTTACCAAAATTGCAGAGGATGGATGAGGTCTAGAGATGGAAGATAGAGATATGAGTGAAGTTATATCTCAACAAGACCTACAGTAATTAAGAACTTGCTCACAGAGAAGAGGTTTCATTTAGCCTCTAAATGGAGACAAATGAGAGGAGTTCAAAGTTACAAAAGGTGCTTTTGTAGCAAAAGGACTCAGCCCCTTAGTTTTTGACTTAGTCCATAACACCGAAACAGTGGGCCACTCAGCAAGGGTTGAAAGCAGTATGTTTGAAAAGATAAAAGGAAGGAGGATTTTGCACTCTTTGTGTATAACTTGTGAAATTTACTGCTGGAAGAACCATTGAGAAAAAGATTTTAGTTGGAAATAATAGTGAAATCTAGTTAGTGATGTGCAAGGAACTTCATGAATTCTAAATTCAACCTGTGAATAACATACAGCCCAGCTCTATTTATTAGAAGTTGTTTATATACTAAACAAGTGCATCAGGACCCTTATAATAATATGATAAATATTCTATTGTCTGAGGGGACAGACCTTTCTTCAAAGACTGTATTCTGAGCAGGTACCACCCTCAAACTATATGCCCACAGGGATGCTTCCAGTAGCTGTGATTTAATCAGCACACTGCTGATTTTTGGAGGCATGTTAGCTCCTTTAGGCCACTAGGATTCTATTAAGTGCTTTAGAAGAGGTAATCTAATCTACTGAATGGCCTGAAAGATTGAAAGCACCTCCAAACACAAGCAACTCCTCCACTTGTCAACAATAGGATTGGGGAACTGGGAATATTATTTCAACTGCTTAGGAAAGATAGGTGAAAGTGCTGGACAGAGGGCAGGCAATTATCTCTTTGCTATGTGTTAAGCAGCATTTCTCCTGGCTGATAAATTACTTCCAGCTGTTGGCAACAATTTTCTCCTCATCATGGCAGGAGCGAGAGACCCTGGCAAATGTTGAAGAGCAGTGCGAACTGCTGATTAAATCCAAGATCCAGCTGGAGGCCAGCGTCAAGGCGCTGTCTGCGCGGGTGGAGGAAGAAGAGGAGATAAATTCCAAGCTGACTGCCAGGGGGCAGAAACTTGAAGATGAATGTTCTGAGTTGAAGAAAGAAATCGATGACCTGGAAACACTATTGGCGAAGTCACAGAAGGAGAAGCATGCTACAGAGCTCAAGGTACTTTTTCTATGATGTCAGGAAGGTCTAGATGCCTGAACTCCACACTCCCGATCGGGCTCTGGAACCAGGCTTGCTTTGTTTAAATTAATGAACAAAGTGGTCTGCAATTTGATGGGCCTGGAAGTCAGAACTGGCATCGAATGAGGACCTAATTCAAATTTCCATCTTGAATTTATGGAACCCTACTTAATCTCCCAAATGAAACATTTTCATTTGTTCTGATCTTATTGCATCTGAAATCTGATAGAAAGAGTAAAACAGTTTTACTGGGCCTCTAAGAATTATTTTTTGGAAGGAGAGGGAGCAGGATGCAGCTTACTGAAAGGTGGTTTAGTATGCATCTTAGTCCCCACCTCGGTTGTTGATTTGGTGTTGACCTTCAGATGTCATTTTAATTCCAGCTAAAACTTTTTTTGTTTTCTTTGAGGTTTTTAACTTGTGTATCTGTATATAGATTGAAGTTAGCTAAGGAATCTGTATCAAACATTTGATTGAAAAAAGCCTCCAGAATAATACTGTGATTTTGGCAGATGATTAAATAGCAACTCTTGTACATCGGTCCCTTTCATAAAAAGCCAATGGGCCTGATATAAATGGCTTCCATTTTTGCCTATTTTATCCGCTGGACCTCTTCTCTAACTGCCACTTTCTTAGGATCTTGAGGCACAACAAGATTAATGTGTGCCCTGAATACTCAAAAGCAAGCTAAATTACCTTTAGTGGTGTTCCTGTTATACAATAGCATGACACTGAAAACTGGCCGTCCATGGACCCATGCTGATAATATTTGATTAACCAGAACACCCCATTCCCTGACTATGAGAGATAACAGATCATTCGTGTTTGTGTATAAAAGAAAATGTGAATTTAGAGTTTTAAAACGTCCAACAGAAATTTGGCTACATGTGATTCCTTACGCTGGTGGATATGTCATGAGATTTTTGGTCTTAGAAAAGAGAGGAGATGGCCCTTTGTGTTTATGCCCCTGCTTCCAGGAGCGGTTCTCATGGTGCTGTTGTCTTCTCCCAGCAGGTCAAGAACCTGATTGAGGAGGTGGAGTCTCTCAATGAGGATGTGAGCAAACTGCATCGAGCAGCCAGAGCTGCACAGGAGACCCACCAGCAGACCCTGGAGGACTTGCACAACGAGGAGGAGAAAGTCCACACCCTGAACAAGGCCAAGTTGACACTGGAGCAGCGAGTGAATGAGGTCAGTAGTGATATGTTTGCCTAGTTAGCTGCCTGTCTACGTCTATAGAAACCTTCACTTTTTACTTAGTTAATTTATCTTGACATTTTCATGAAAACTTAGTAGCATGGTTCATTTCCCTCATTATTTAGAAACAGAGGTGAACTGTTACAGTGGAAGAGAGGCCCCAGTATGTGTTCTGTCTGTTGTTAAATGAAACTTTCATAACAACCCTGGGCAGTGGGAGAATACTGAGATGAATCATGAGGTGGGAGCACTCTACATGACTGACTTCCCCCAGAAGCTGGTGTTTCGCCCCGCTAATGTGCTGGTGCTCTATCTGACGCTAGCACTGAAGGATTGCTTAAAGGCCCCATGTCTCCAGCAGTGCACTGGGGTTTGTTATAGAAGAAAGATATGTAAGTCACAAGCTGTGTTCTACTAATGCTATCGGAATATACTTGTAAGATTCTGGAGACGGTGCTTCTGTTCTGCTTCCAAAACCCTGTGAAATAAAGATGTTTCAGACCAGTCTCAGTGGGTAGGTTCATCACTCTTCCTGTCTCTTACCCAGCTGACAAGAGTATATGCATTCACTGTTTTATTAGTCCCCAAAGCTTAGCTTTTATAAAATTGCTGGCAAGCGTGTTTTTTTTTTTTTTTTTGATTATCTGCTTCTTGTTCCTCGTGCCTCTCTATCAATTTTCCTCTGTTACCTATTAGTTGTCTCACTTCTCTTCCTATTTCCATGGATATATATTTTACAAAGCCTCAATATGGGAATTTGTTGGTGTGTGCACACAACACACACACACACTCACACATGTATTTTCACACATTTGCTCTCTCCTAGAGTTCATTTATTTTTTGGTTTTGCATATACCTTCCAGAAATTCTCCCTTCTCCCCTATTTGAATTTTATCTTTCACTGCTTACAGGAAATAGCTTCTATTGTGGCAAAGTTAATATATCAATGAAAAATAGCCATATTGTAACTATTGTTTTGCCTCCTTTTAAACTGACCTCAATATCATTGTTGGCAACACTAATCTGGACAGAACTGTAGTATTTTGGCCTTCTGGTACCTTGCTGGAGGTACCAGAAGATGACATAATGCTATGGACCAGAGAGGGTACCAGGGTGGTGAAGGAGAGTATAGAAATTATGTTGTGTGAGGTGCATTTGAAATGGTCAGTGATGCTGAGTTGGGAGACTCAGGACAGCTGCCTAATATTCATGAATGGTCACGTGGAGACAGATTTACTTGGTGTTGCTCCAGGGAGCAGAGCCTAGATTCGTGGGACGGATTTACAGGGACTATTTTGGCTTCTTACGAAGAAGCACTCCTGAGTAAATGGACTTATCCACCCATGAAATGAGCTGCCATGTGAAGAAGTGAGCTTCTCATCACTGGAAAGCTACCAAATAGGGTCTCACTGGGCATTTATTACTTGTTTTTTCTGTATTCTAGAGCACGTATTCCTTAATCTCTAAAGATTTCCTTTGTCACTGACTTCTAGATTCTTTTGTAATCCCACTGATGTGTGCAACATTTACTTTAAAATATCTACATAACTGGGCATCGTTTACAGACTATGCTTATATTTTTCTTTCTTTTTCCAGAAGGTAAGTGGTTAAAGAACACATTTGTAAAGTATAAACTTAACCTATATATTGGGCTCAATAACATCTCCTTTTTTCAGCTTGAGGGTGCCCTTGAGCAGGAGAGCAAAGCAAGAATGAACTGTGAGAAGGAAAAGTGCAAAGTAGAGGGCGAGTTAAAGCTGAACCAGGAGAGCATGGAGGACCTGGAGAGCAGGCAACTGCAACTAGTAGAAAAGCTGAGGAGGTGAGCCACCTTTCTGTGGACATGCGATTCTGGGAGACCTTATATTGAAGGAGACAGTTCTCTCACGGTGTTTATCCCAGTGACCCTAGGGCCAGATATCTCAAGACCTGCAGGGGAGGATAAAAAGGATAACAAGCCTAGGAAGTTGAGGGTTTTTTATTTTTTGCTAGACTTTATGAGATTACTCTTCTTTTTATAATTATATAATAACCTACAAGAAAGTGATTGAAAAGTCTGACTAGCAGATGTGAATGAAAGGTGTAAGACATAGCAGGTGCAAATTATTAGAATTTGAAGTTACAAGTCAAAAAATAAAAGTGGCTCACTTCTTTTACTTATGAGATCAAGGGCTTAAAGTAAAAAAAATCAAAAATAAATTCTAATATGAAGTCCCATATACCCTCTGATCATTTTTAAAAACAAAACAAAACTTATATGCCAGATGTAACTTCATTAGACATTTATACAACTTTTTTGGTCTAGTAATTTACTTTTTAAGTATTAAACTTTAAAATTGAAAGCATGATCAAAATGAATACACCTTCAGTTCACGCAGACTCCCAAGGAGCTCAGGGCAAAATGGCCCTATCAGTTGAAATTCATTGTTCAGTGAAACAGATTTTCTTACCTTGTCCCTTTTGTCTCCCTCTGTTTAGCTAGACTTTCTTCTAACAACTAGGGATTTTCAAGTTATTTGAAATAAATAAGAAAGGGAAACAGTGAAATCTAAGAGTAAGATAAGCCCTGTCTGAAGTGGAGAGCACACTGGTTGAGGCACCCACAGTGAAGAAGAGAATCAATGAGCAGCTCTGAGCTTCTGGTTTTCCCTTCTGTGTATACGAGTTTCCATGATACATGCTTGTGGTCAGACTGGATTAATAGCCTATCAATAAGTTACTAAACTTGATAGGTGTTTGTAGACTTGATTAATAGCTTATCAATAACTTATTGAACTTGATAGGTGTTTGGAAAAGATGAAATAAGTAACCCTATGAATGTAGTGGAACAGTGAAAGGCAAAATGATGATACAGTTCCTTCAGCATTTAATTATGAAGATTGTGTTTCAGTATGGTAAAGTGAAATGATACTCCATGTCCTTGTAGGCCACAGGTCAAAGAGCTCTGGCATTTTAGAAACCTGTGTTTTGAGGAAATTATGAATTTATTATACAACCTTTTCTTTAAATGGACCTGTGTATATATGAAAACTTAATATATGAAAATGTGGCATTTTAAAATGGTGATGAGAGGATAGAATACTTAATAAACAGTGCCAAGATTATTAGCTATTCATCTTATGAGATAAAAGTTAAATTTCTTCCTCATGCTATTCACACACACACATAATCCAGTTGCATTAAAGAATTAAATGCAAAAATAAAGCTATAAAATCATTAGAAGATGCAGCATTATTCACAATAGCCAAGATGTAGAAACAACCTAAATCCCCATTGAATGAATGAATGAATGAAGAAAATGTGATGTATACATTTAATGGATTATTATTCAGTCACTTTTTAAAGGAATTCCTGCCCTTTGTGACAACAGGGATAAACCTGAAGGACTTTATGCTAAATTAAATGTCAGCCACAGAAGGACAAATGCTGCATGATTCCATTTATAGGAGGCATCTAAAAACAGTCAAACTCCTAGAAAGAGAGAGTAGAATGGTGGTTGCCAGAGTCTGGGAGGCAGAGGAAATGCAGAGTTGCTGTTCAGTGGTTATAAAGCTTCCATTAGGCAAGATGACTGAGTCCTAGAGATCTGTGTGATGTTCTACCTGTAGTTAATATTGTATTGCACACTTAAACATTTGTTGAGAGGGAAGATCTCATGTTAAATGTTCTTCAGTTATAAAAAAACAATTAAAAGACAATATGGGTGGTAAGTCTTAGAAAATTGGCAGGCCAGACTTCCTGAATAAGTCACAAACCCCATCCAAAGGCATAAAAGGACTATGTTGATAAACTTGATGTTAATACGTCAACGTTGTAAACATTTAGTGGCAAAAGCCAACATAAATGAAATTGGAACAAATTTGAAGCAGATATCAAAAAATAAATATCAAGAATATTAAAGGAAAATGTGTAATTCAATAATTAGTAGAAAAACCTAACAGAAAAATGGACAAAGGACACAAGTGAGCAGGTCATTTGTTTTATTTTAAAATCCTCATAATTGATAACATGCTGTCATCACTAGTAAACAAGGACATTCATAATAAAACAATGACACACTAGAAGTGTGCTAATATTAAATGTGAATGTAGAGAAATAACCTCACACTGCTATTGGGGGCCAAAGTTATAAGTTTTTAGATACATACCTATAACCAATGCAGCAATTCCCTGCTCAGTATCCACTCTAGAAACACTCACATGTAGGCAAGGGTGCACACATATGAACAGCATTATTTGTAAAAGTAAAATTTAGGGGGAAAACTCAGTGATTATTAATAGGGAAGTCAATAAGCTGCTGCTGCTGCTAAGTCACTTCAGTCATGTCCGACTCTGTGTGACCCCATAGACGTCAGCCCACCAGGCTCTCCTGCCCCTGGGATTCTCCGCAAGAACACTGGAGTGGGTTGCCATTTCCTTCTCCAATGCATGAAAGTGAAAAAGTGAAAGTGAATTCGCTCAGTCGTGTCCGACTCTTAGCGACCCCATGGACTGCAGCCCACCAGGCTCCTCCATCCATGGGATTTTCCAGGCAAGAGTACTGGAGTGGGGTGCCATTGCCTTCTCCAGAAGTGAATAAGAAAACCATATAATAGCTAAGTCATAGACTAGTAGTTCACAGTTAATTTCTAAGTGAAGTAATCTATGTGTGGGCTTTTGTGGTGGCTCAGTGGTGAAGAATCTAACTGCCAAGCAGGAGACATGGGTTCATTCCCTGGATCAGAAAGATCCCCTTGAGAAGGAAATGGCAACCTACCCCAGTTTTCTTGCCTAGGAAAGCCCACGTAGAGAAATAATCTCAGGAGGAGGAGCCTGGCTAGCTGTAGTCTTTGGGGTTGCAAAAGAGACAAGACTTAACAATGAAACAATAACAAATCTATGTGTAGGCCAAAGTGGAAAAATCTCCGTGTGTTATTGAATTAAAAATGTTGTACAGGGACTTCCCGGGTGGTTCAGTGGTTAAGAATCTGCCTTGCAACGCAAGAGATGTGGATTTGATCCCTCGTTGGGGAACTGAGACCCAAATGCCACCGAGCAACTAAGCCTGGCACCACAGCTACTGATCGCGTATGCTCTGGAGCCTGTGAGCCACAGCTAGGAAGTTGCACTGCAACAAAAGATTCCTAGTGCCACAACTAAGATCCAACACAGTCAAATAAAATAAATATTAGAAAATGCAAAATTATAAATCTAAATGTATATAATATTATACCATTCCCAGTAAAGAAAATGAAGCTATTTCTACTGATACATAAGCACAAACATATGTCAATACTTAGAAAAATGTCCAGAAGGAGCCACATCGAATTGATTATGGTGGTTACCTCTAGGGAAGGAACAGAGGCTGGGTATAATAGCCAAGGAGACTTCAGCTCTAGATGTAATAGTTGAATTTTTACAATGAATGACTTCATATATTATTACAATAATTTGAAGACTATTTAAACAAAATGTTATTACTCTGAGCAATTTCATTTGACAACTCTTTCCCTAACAGGAAAGAATTAGAAATGAATCAGATGAGGTCGAAGGTGGAGAATGAGAAAAACCTGGTGGCTCAGCTTCAGAAGACGGTTAAAGAGTTCCAGGTGATCATTTATCAAATCCCTGTGTGTATCTGTAGTTCAATCCCTAGTTGATGACTGGTGCTTCAGTGACAAATGTTCTGCCAAGGTAGCCAGAACCCTAGCCAACGATTAACAGAAGCAGGAAAGAACGCTGGTTGAGAAGGTAACCTGGCGTTCTACAGATAGGTGACTCTGGGGAATATTACTTAAGCTTAGATTTCCTTATCATGAAGATAGTAAAAACAAATAGCTAATATGTTGAATGTTTGACAAAAACTAGGCATTGTACTAAAACCCAGGACATCTATGTTTTTACTCATTAATCTTCCTGACAACTTTTGAACTAAAATGTAACTACAGTTAAGTGGTAAGCTCAGTGCCTGACCCATGGTAAGCATTCAGTATTAACAATTTAATTTTTTATGATGATTAGTCTTTGTAATTGTAAGACAGTTACACTGAAAATCTGTTTTATAGCTACTTGTAGCCTCAAAATGTTATTTGATAATGGGCAGCTATTTATAAGTTTAGACGATGTGACTGTTTTATACTACATTACCACATTATGTTGTTCAGTTGCTAAGTCATGTCCAACTCTTTGCGACCCCATGGGCTACAGCACACCAGACCTTCCTGTCCTTCACTCTCTTCTGGAATTTGCTCAAACTCATAGGAAGTTGGTGCTGCTATCCAACCATCTCATCCTCTGTTGCCCTCTTCTCTTCCTGCCCTCAATTGAGTCAGCTCTTTGCTTCAGTACTTTGCCCAAAGTATTTGAGCTTTAGCTTCAGCATCAGTCCTACCAATGAATATGCAGGGTTGATTTCCTTTAGGATTGACTGGTTTGATCTCCCTGTGGTCCAAGGGATTCTCAAGAGTCTTCTCCACATTATAAAGTAATTTAAAACATATAACTCCTCACATATACATGGAGATGGGTTCTTTTCCTTTGGAGCTAGTTATCTCATTAATGTAACTATTACTCAAAATAATTTTTCAATTTTTTCCTGATTATTACTTTCTGAGACATTTGAGTCAAATACGGCCAGTCTCCCTGCTTTATGGATGTGCTTTCAGACAATATTAATCTTCAAGCAGTTGTCTATCATATTTACCAGACTTCTCTTCACACAGTAGTTGATCCAAAAAAATGTTCAGTGTATCCAAAATACAAACTTTCTTACCCTGATGACTTAAAATAATGTTCCAAAGATTATTTCTAAGGAAATGTTTCAGAAATGTTTGATCTGGTTAGAGTATTGTTTGAAATGAAGGTATTGTATCTCAAGATAACTAATTGTAAAGGGATCATGATTAGTTGGGTGTGGAAATCATAAATTTTTTAGCACCTCTGTCACAACTCATCCAGATTAGATACCCTTATTTATGTGGTTCAGTCTAAAAATTTTAGCAAATTTTAGTTTCCTTTTAGCAATCATACTCTTTACTTAATGGAAAGAAAAGTATATTCTAAAATATAAGTCATTCCTTTTTTCTTCTGCCCTAACCTACACCTAATTATTTAAGGTGATATTAATGACCATCATCAGTTTTACTGTCCTGTCCCACAATGATGCTATCAAGATTTGTAAAGCTGTTTGCCCTTACAGCAAAAGACTTTTGGGCTCTGAGAATTCTTCTCACTGCTCTTCTTTGTCTTGTAATTCTGCTTCTAATAATATCAGGTTATTACCCCAATTAATAATCCCATTTCTCCACCAATTTTAATTTGTTACTTCAACTTTCCTGCTACTTAAAATCACCTTCAGACTAAGAAATCAAGTAACCAAGTTTGTCAGAATTTGTATAAAATTAAATGGATGCTGTGTCTTATGAGTTAGCTGCTTGAACTCAGGGGTATTTAATTTAATCTGTTGATGAGATTTTTGCCAAAGTTGGCAATAGTTAAGGTTTTCAGGTAAATAAATTTCAGATAAATGAGGTACTGTATACAAAATTCATCATGTTATTTTTTATAAGCTCTCCTTAAAGTGTTTCCTTGTTATATGAAAGATATTTTCTAGTCCTTTGCAAAGTGCTCTTTATTAAAATGTCCTCTTCATGTATATAATCTAATGAGGTTGCTCATCACCATGGTCTGGGAAATTGGGAGGAATTACAAATTTTAATTCTGGTCTCGGTACTGCTTTGGAGCAAATTACTTAATTTCTCTGTATTCTATCTTCTTTAGCTATAAATGAGAACCAAAAGTGTTATGTTGTTTTGCTTAGTTTTGAGAAAAAAAAATACAGTAGAGCTCTTGAATATAAAATATGCTACAAGTGCTTAGTGAAAGTTAAAGTTATTTATTGCTATAGACTCAGATACAACTTTTGAAAGAAGAATTGGAAGCTGAAAGGACCACTCGAGCCAAGGTAGAGAGGGAGAGAGCTAACGTCATCCGAGAGCTGGAAGACATGAATGAAAGGCTGGAGGAGGCAGGAGGTGTCAGTTCAGCTCAGCTGGAGATAACTAAGAAACAAGAAACAAAATTCCAGAAGCTCCGCCGAGACCTGGAAGAGGCCACACTGCACTTTGAGGCAACCTCTGCCTCTTTGAAGAAGAGACACGCAGATAGCCTGGCTGAGCTGGAGAGCCAGGTAGAAAATTTACAACAGGTCAAGCAGACACTGGAAAAAGACAAGAGTGACCTAGAGCTCGAAGTGAACGATCTCCTGATCCATGTTGAACAGATGACCAAAGCTAAGGTAAAGAACATTTACAAGCTCTCCTTAAGGATTTAGAACATGGAAGTAGGCGGAGGAGGGGAAGGGAGAGAAAGTTAAAGTAAATTGGTGACTCAAAGTCCCTGCTAATGGAAGCTAGAGATCTTCAGATTGGCTCAGTTCAGTTCAGTCACTCTGTCATGTCTGACTCTTTGCGACCCCATGAATCATAGCACGCCAGGCCTCCCTGTCCATCACCAACTCCATCGAGTTGGTGATGCCATCCAGCCATCTCATCCTCTGTCGTCCCCTTCTCCTCCTGCCCCCAAACCCTCCCAGCATCAGAGTCTTTTCCAATGACTCAACTCTTCGCATGAGGTGGCCAAAGTACTGGAGTTTCAGCTTCAGCATCAGTCCTTCCAATTAACACCCAGGACTGATCTCCTTTAGGATGGACTGGTTGGATCTCCTTGGAGTCAAAGGGACTCTCAAGTCTTCTCCAACACCACAGTTCAAAACCATCAATACTTCGGCGCTCAGCTTTCTTCACAGTCCAACTCTCACATCCATACATGACCACTGGAAAAACCATAGCCATGACTAGATGGACCTTTGTTGGCAAAGTAATGTCTCTGCTTTTGAATATGCTATCTAGGTTGGTCATAACTTGTCTTCCAAGGAGTAAGCGTCTTTTAATTTCATGGCTGCAATCACCATCTGCAATGATTGGAGCCCCCCAAAATAAAGTCTGACACTGTTTCCACTGTTTCCCCATCTATTTGCCATGAAGTGATGGGACCAGATGCCATGATCTTCGTTTTCTGAACGTTGAGCTTTAAGCCAACTTTTTCACTCTCCTCTTTCACTTTCATCATGGGCTTTTTAGTTCCTCTTCACTTTCTGCCATAAGGGTGGTGTCATCTGCATATCTGAGGTTATTGATATTTCTCCCGGCAATCTTGATTCCAGCTTGTGCTTCTTCCAGCCCAATGTTTCTCATGATGTACCCTGTATATAAGTTAAATAAGCAGAGTGACACTATACAGCCTTGATGTACTCCTTTTCCTATTTGGAACCAGTCTGTTGTTCCATGTCCAGTTCTAACTGTTGCTTCCTGACCTGTATATAGGCTTCTCAAGAGGCAGGTGGTCTGATATTCCCATCTCTTTCAGAATTTTCCACAGTTTGTTGTGATCCACTCGATCAAAGGCTTTGACATAGTCAATAAAGCAGAAGTAGGTGTTTTTCTGGAACTCTCTTGCTTTTTTGATGATCCAGCAGATGTTGGCAATTTGATCTCTGGTTCCTCTGCCTTTTCTAAAACCAGCTTGAACATCTGGAAGTTCATGGTTCACGTATTACTGAAGCCTGGCTTGGAGAATTTTGAGCATTACTTTACTAGCATGTGAGATGAGTGCAATTATGTGGTAGTTTGAGCATTCTTTGGTATTGCCTTTCTTTGGGATTGGAATGAAAACTGAGCTTTTCCAGTCCTGTGGCCATTACTGAATCTTCCAAATTTGCTGGCATATTGAGTGCAACACTTTCACAGCATCATCTTTCAGGATTTGAAATAGCTCAATTAGAATTCCATCACCTCCACTAGCTTTGTTCATAGTGATGCTTTCTAAGGCCCACTTGACTTCACATTCCAGGAAGTCTGGATCTAGGTGAGTGATCACACCATCGTGATTATCTTGGTTGTGAAGATATTTTTTGTACAGTTCTTTTGTGTATTCTTGCCACCTCTTCTTAATATCTTGTGCTTCTGTTAGGTCCGTACCATTTCTGTCCTTTATCGAGACCATCTTTGGATGAAACGTTCCCTTGATATCTCTAATTTTCTTGAAGAGATCTCTAGTCTTTCCCATTCTATTGTTTTCCTCTATTTCTTTGCATTGATCGCTGAGGAAGGCTTTCTTATTTCTCCTTGCTATTCTTTGGAACTCTGCATTCAGATGCTTATATCTTTCCTTTTGTCCTTTGCTTTTCACTTCTCTTCTTTTCACAGCTATTTGTAAGGCCTCCTCAGACAGCCATTTTGCTTTTTTGCATTTCTTTTCCATGCGGATGGTTTTTATCCCTGTCTCCTGTACAATGTCACGAACCTCCGTCCATAGTTCATCAGGCACTCTGTCTATCAGACCTAGTCCCTTAAATCTATTTCTCACTTCCACTGTATAATCATAAGGGATTTGATTTAGGTCATACCTGAATGGTCTAGTGGTTTTCCCCACTTTCTTCAATTTCAGTGTGAATTTGGCAATAAGGAGTTCATGATCTGAGCCACAGTCAGCTCCTGGTCTTGTTTTTGCTGACTGTATAGAGCTTCTCCATCTTTGGCTGCAAAGAATATAATCAATCTGATTTCAGTGTTGACCATCTGGTGATGTCCATGTGTAGAGTCTTCTCTTGTGTTGTTGGAAGAGGGTGTTTGTTATGACCAGTGCATTCTCTTGGCAAAACTCTATTAGTCTTTGCCTTGCTTCATTCTGTATTCCAAGGCCAAATTTGCCTGTTACTCCAGGTGTTTCTTGACTTCCTACTTTTGCATTCCAGTCCCCTATAATGAAAAGGACATCTCTTTTGGGTGTTAGTTCTAAAAGGTCTCGTAGGTCTTCATAGAACCGTTCAACTTCAGCTTCTTCAGCGTTACTGGTTGGGGCATAGACTTGGATTACCGTGATATTGAATGGTTTGCCTTGGAAATTAACAGAGATCATTCTGTTGTTTTTGAGATTGCATCCAAGTACTGCATTTCGGACTGTTTTGTTGACTATGATGGCTACTCCATTTCTTCTAATGGATTCCTGCCCACAGTAGTAGATATAATGGTCATCTGAGTTAAATTCAGCCATTCCAATCCATTTTAGTTTGCGGTTTCCTAGAATGTCAATGTTCACGCTTGCCATTTCCTGTTTTACCACTTCCAATTTGCCTTGATTTATGAACCTAACATTCCAGTCCCTATGCAATATTGCTCTTTACAGCATTGGACCTTGCTTGTATCACCAGTCACATCCACAGCTGGGTATTGTTTTTGTTTTGGCTCCATCCCTTCATTCTTTCTGGAGTTATTTCTCCACTGATCTCCAATAGCATATTGGGCACCTACTGGCCTGGGGAGTGCCCCCTTCAGTATACTATCATTTTGCCTTTTCATATGGTTCATGGGGTTCTCAAGGCAAGAATACTGAAGTGGTTTGCCGTTCCCTTCTCCAGTAGACCACATTCTGTCAGACCTCTCCACCATGACCCGTCCGTCTTGGGTGGCCCCACACAGCATGGCTTAGTTTAGACAAGGCTGTGGTCCGTGTGATCAGTTTGGCCAGTTTTCTGTGAGTATGGTTTCAGTGTGTCTGCCCTCTGATGCCCTCTCGCAACACCTACCGTCTTACTTGGGTTTGTCTTACCTTGGATATGGGGTATCTCTTCACGGCTGCTCCAGCAAAGTGCAGCCGCTGCTCCTTACCTTGGACAAGGGGTATCTCCTCATGGCCACCTCTCCTGACCTTGAACGTGGAGTAGCTCCTCTCGGCCCTCCTGCATCCGCACAGCCGCTGCTCCTTGGACGTGGGGTTGCACCTCTCGGCCACCTCCCCTGACCTCGGGCGTGGAGTAGCTCCTCTAGGCCGCAGCCTCTGACCTCAGGTGTGGGATAGCTCCTCTCTAGATCAGGTCTAATCTCAGGCATTGCTAAAGCTCCATGACCATCCCCTGAAGGTAGCCTGACAGTGGCTTCTGACCTTATTGGAATTCCAGTCTGTGTTCCTTGTGGGTCTTTCTAGTGATGACACAGTAGGTAGGCTGGACAAGGGATGCCACTAACTTGTACATGGTGTGTGTGTCTCTCTCTTTTTTCAATTGGAGGATAATTGCGTGACAACATTGTTAGTCTCTGCTGTACAATAACCAGAATCAGCTATAAGTATACACATGTCCCCTCCTCTTGTGCCTCCCCCTCCCACCCCATCTCACTCCTCCTGGTCATCACAGAGCACTGAGCTAAACTCCCTGTGCCATACAGCAACTTCCCACTAGCTGTCTACTTTACACACTGTAGTGGATATATGTCAGTGCTACTCTTTCAATTCATCCCACCCTCCCCTTTCCCTCCCTGTGTCTACAAGTCTGTTCTCTATGTCTCCATCTCTATTCCTGCTTTGCAAATAGATTCATCAGTGGTGTTTCTCTCTTGAAGGATGGCTTTGAGTTGGGAGCACTCCAAGGAGGGGGCTCAGGAACTTTAAGTCCATCCAAACAAATGGTGGTACAAACAGCTTTGGGGGAAGTTAAGAACTTTTTCTCCTTTGTGTCCTCTGGCATCTCTTTAATAAGCCAACACTAGGAGAATTTTCACATGTTCTTTCTTCACCGAGCCCATTAATCTCTACTCTGCCAGCTCTCATCTCAAATGACTAGTATCAGATCACAGGTAAGAACCTCCTTACCTTCTGGCAGTTGAGAGGAGCTTTGATTGAGGCCATGCAGAGCAAATAACCGGTGCCAGATTCTTCCTGTGAGCAGAATCTGTAGTCATCTGGGAAGACAAACCAACAATAAAGCTTGATCTTTAAGGACGGCAACCATAAAAATGTACAATTTCTTCAGAGATACTGAGTGACTCCTGAAATATTTAGCCTTAATTTCCTTTAAATAGCACATTGAATAGAAAGAAACACAACTACCCCACTTTTACTTCTCTTTCTTCCTCTCCACTCTCCCTGCCATCACACCTTCAATTATCATAAAATATAAATCTAGTGAGGACTTCGGACCTCTCTTCCTCTGTCTCTTCTGTATGCTGCATTTTGTTTGGATTCTGTCTTCAACTCAGCAATGAAAACATTCTCACTCCTTGCCCTTGTAGGCTTTATCTTCCTTTATCAGTTCAAGTGAGCACTAGAAGACCTTACTCTTTGCCTCTCGTTCATCCTCAGGAACTCTTCTGTTGCTATACATTTTAGTAGTAAGTCATAAAATCATAAGACCATTGACAGATTCACCATAAATCCGTACTAATTATGTATTAATTTTATACTTACCAACTTCCTCTGGAATTTCATTGCTGCTCAGAAGTTCTTTATTCTTCTAACTTGTTTTATTTTAAAAGAGAAACAAAAATCCTCAGACTCCAACCCTGCTTTCCTGAATCCATCCTTTTACTAAATGTTAACACTTAACTGATATGATTAAGACCATTCATTATAACTTCTCTCTTCACCTTATAATATATTCACTCAGCCATTTCTTTCATTCTTGCTCCAAACAATAAAATAGTCTTCCACATAACCATTATTCACATATTGAAAAAAAAAAAAAACAGACTTTTCCATACTAGGGTTAGTATTTTGAGAGAAAAGCAAAGCCTGTCCATGTCTGTCTTAATCTGACTCCTTGACCAAAGAGTAATGTTCTATTTATCTATTGATATGTAGCAAATCCGGAGAAGGCAATGGCACCCCACTCCAGTATTCTTGCCTGGAAAATCCCATGGACGGAGGAGCCTGGTAGGCTGCAGTCCATGGGGTCGCTAAGAGTCGGACACGACTGAGCGACTTCACTTTCACTTTTCACTTTCATGCATTGGAGAAGGAAATGGCAACCCACTCCAGTGTTCTTGCCTGGAGAATCCCAGGGACGGCGGAGCCTGGTGGGCTGCCGTCTGTGGGGTCGCACAGAGTCAGACACGACCGAAGCGACTTAGCAGCAGCAGCAGCAGCATGTAGCAAATCACCCTCAAAGCCTTGAAGTTAAAATAATGTAATTTATTATTTTTCTCTCTTGGTTCTGGGGCTTGACAGGCTTAGCGCAGATGGTGGTTCTGACTCAAATCGTCTGAAGGTTTATTTATTCACCTGTCTGGCTCTTGGGCTGGGATAGCTAGACAGTTGAGGGCTGTTTGGAAATGTCTCTTTCCTTATGACCTCTCCATGTAGCTAGCTTGGCTTTCCTCACAGCGTGGTAGTCATAGGGGAGTTGGACTTCTTATATGGTAATTCAGGGCACTAAAAGCAAGTATTCCAAGAGACCAGAAGCTGCAAAGACTCTTGTGAGGTTGGCTTGCAATACGGTGGAGTGATTCTGTGTGACTCCCAACAGTGATGAGTCACAGGATAGGGTCTACACGTGGGTGTGGATACTAGAGAGTGTGGCTCATTGGTGTGCCTTGTTTGGAAACCAGCTCCCACAAGTCAGTGTATATCTCACTACCTCCTACTCCTTTAACCCCTGCACTGTCTTTTATTTACCCTTTTGTTGGGCTTCCCTGATAGTTCAGACAGTAAAGAACTGCCTGCAGTGCAGGAGACCTGGATTCCATCCCTGGGTCAGGAAGATCCTCTGGTGAAGGGCATGGCAACCCACTCCAGTATTCTTGCCTGGAGAATCCCCTGGATAGAGGAGCCTGGTGGGCTACAGTCCATGAGGCTGCAAAGAGTCGGACATGACTGAGTGACTAAGCACACATCTTAAAAGTAGTTTCTTAATTGGTTCTTGCAAAGATCAGTAATGTCTCTCTTTCTTCACATTAGCATGTCTAAAGCCAGACTTACCTCTCCTGAAGCTGACATATAATTCCTATGGATGTTTTTGCCACCAGCACCCTGTTCCTTCCATCACCCAGACTCAGCCTAGAACTGTTTCCTCTCTGTTCTTTGCTTTCCAATCAGTTCTTACAGAAGGTCAATTTTGTACTGTCTTGTAATTTTTCATTCCATTCCCACTCATATGTAAAAATTTCATGATCTGTTAACTGGATTATTGCAGTGTTTTCTAAATTATCTTTTTTTTTTCCCAATCTTTTTAAAATAGTACCCATATGAATATTTTGAGAGATGCATGGCTCTGTGGAATCATGTCCCTGCTTCAGAGTGAACTCCACACTTCTGCCCTTTAAGGTACCCTATAGCCCATGATCTGACTCCACTCCTCGTGCCAGTTTTAGATTCTAGAACTTTGTTTCCTAGACCCTCTACACCCTCTACTTCAGCCATGCTAGAATGCCTGCCTTCCATCAAATATCCATTTTCCCACCAATGTGCCTTTTCCAAACTGAACTGTCTCTCTGGAGTGCTCAAGTTCAACATCCCTTATTAAAATTTTACCTGAATTATTTTCTGAATTCTTGTAGCACTTTTGGCATCCCCTTTGCATTGCCACATTGTAATCTTTTCAGTTTGCTTCAGTAGAAGACATCTCTAAGGTAGAAACTAGATCTTATTTTACTCATGTTTACTAAGTGCTTTCTACAATCAGTACACTCAGTTACTAGCATCAGTTTTTTACATATGCCTCTTGGGATTTCTATGGCTCATAGATTTAACCATTTGTTCAGGGTCACAAAAATTATATGGCGGAGATGGGCCTCAACCCCCAATCCTGTGTATGTCTGTGGGTGATGGCATTCTGTTGCTGCCTTACATATTTCTTGGTGGGATAAATTGACTCTGTTCACTCTTGTAGGCATATGCATTATGCTGAACTTTATCTTGAATTGTTTACTTCATCTTTTCCTGAATTATAATGCCAGAAATGCCAATACTCAGTGGTACAGTAGAAACCAAAGCATTTTCGAAAGCATATTAGGCTGACAGAGAGGCCCAGGGCAATTTAGAAGCTATAGGCAATCTCACAATTATCTTGATTATTTTGAATTCCCATTGGTTCCTGAATTTCTAGGAGGCAGCATTTTTATGCGTCATTTTAAGAACCAGCTTTCAGAATAAATGTGCATTATTCCATTAACCTCTTCCTTCTTGGTATCAAAATTTAGTGTCTATCTTTAGGCTGAAACTTGAAGTACTTTTGAGGGTACCACCCTTTGAATGGCATGCCCCTGTCCAGGCCACCTTTAGATAAACAATCACATTGCCTTTGCAGATCCTGCTTATGAAAACACTTTTTCGATTGAAAACACAATACCAATGTTAGTGCCATGGATAACTACCATTTGAGGCTGTGCCTGAGGGCGAATGTCTTATGCCTGCCCAGTAGCTGCCTACTCTGCAGGTGTGCACAGCCATGCAGGGCTTAATCACACAGGCTTCTCTTGAATCCAGGGGATTTTCTGGCTCCTTTGCTTGCCACTCCCACAACACTGACTAAGCTGTCTTATGGAGATCTGTGTTCTTTCACCCTCAGCAAACAGGTGTGCAGAAGAGCACACTCCTGGTCATAAGCAGAAGTGGCATTTCTCACATCTGGCTGTCTTCCTCCTGACCCAATTCATGGGTCATTTATTATTGGAGAGAACATAAAACAAAAATGGTTCACATAGTCATATTTTTATTCAGTTTCTTCCAGAATCCATCAATTGGATCTGGAATCCAATTTCACACAGGATTCATGACAATTTCAATCAACTAGAAAGTTAAGTCAATTAATCCTTAATATTTCCTTTGTTATTACTTCATATAACAGATCCTTAGGAATCTAGTGTCTGACTTTTTCTTTTCTTGCACCAGTTCAAATCCTATACCCAACACATACTAGCTGTGTGAATTTGGGCAAAGTATTTAGCCTCTCTGACCATTTCCTCATTTATAAAACAGAGGCAATCTGAGTTCCTGAGGAATACTGTGAGGAAAATGAGTGTGCCAACTTTGACTGTCAGATTACTTTCAGAAGTAGTAAAGCAAACATATTCAACAATCAAAATATTTGAAATTACAGACTATTTAAAAATTGTTGCCTGTATTGTTTCTATAGCGTCTAGTGATGAGTGGAGATTGTGGGTAAAGGAGTGTGTCTGGCATTTAACATTGTTGTTCTAACCTTCGTGATGTACAGAAAGCTGATTGAACCTCTGGCAGGTCTGGTTTCATACCCACCACCTGCACGGGTGTGCTATGGAATATCTGTGAGTAGAATTACTGATATTCCTTGTCAGTCTCCAAATGGCCTCTTCCTTTGTTTGCTAATCAGTGGATAATATACCAACCCAGTTAAAAAAAAAACAATTTGGGGGTTGAGGTTTATAGGGAAAGCTTGAATGTGACCTCTAAGTAAACTTCAGTGGGTCTGTTTGCCAACCTCTCACTAAAGTTTGTAGTAATTTGAGTTTCCTATTTTGTGTCAAGCTCTGTATTTGGCCTTGGGGATATAAGATGTAATTTAGGAGTCTTCCATAAAAAAGTTAGAATAGTCATTTCTAACTATAAAATAGAGGAAGTTTACAGAGAACAATCTTCATCACAGCACAGGCTCCAGCTGGAGAGCTCCAAAGTCTTTGCTGACTCAGAAGTTTCCCAAAAGACCAAACCTGGCATCATCGTGGAGATGTTTCTCTTCCTTGGCCATTGCTATATCATAAAAATTAGTTTAACGTTGAAAACTATTAGACTTACCACCAGATTTCACAGTTTTCACCATTTTCTTGAAATGCCACTGATGTGATCCTTTCTTTGTCAAAGTAATCTCCTTATCTCTCCTTCTTCTCTCTTGCTATCCCTTCCCCTACATCTCCCCTCCTTTTTCCATAGCACTATTTCTTTATAGAGACAAAAGTCTCATATGGACTGAGATTTAATACACATAAAGAACAAAACACAAGAACAGCGATGTAAAATCCATAGAACTGTGAAGTACCACGTGTCATTTTATGATTTCTGACCATATTAATAATATGAATGAAAATTACAGCTAGGTAAAGGGGCCAGCACCATCTGACATTTGGAAGCTCTTGGTCCTGAAAATATTGAATTTCAAAGTCATTGGCATTAGTTTTCAGTGTGGCAAAAATTTGATGATTAGATTGGTTACTTAAACCAGGTAAAACTGCATAGGTCACTTAGCATATCATTTTCTTTAAACATGAACAACCAATTCTGAGAAGTTGGAGTTTGGGATTGAAATGATAACCCAGCAGGGTGATCATGAGCCTGCAACCTTAATGACTGGGAGGGTCCAGTTGTTTTCGCAGTTCAAACTTCTGTTATTACGCTGCTGTATCTCAGATTCATCTGCTTTCTCCTGTCCTTCTTGGTCAACCTCTGGACTTTCCTTCCTCCTCCATCTTTCCCATCCTTTCTTTCTCATCCCTCTGAACTATCCCCTTGTTTATTGAGCTCCTAATATGTGTTAGATACTATTCTAGACATAGGGGGTATAATCTGTTATCAGATGGAATCTCTATCCTCATGAAGCTTATAGTCTAGAAGAAAAGAAAGATGGTTAAATATATAATGTCAGGAAGTAATTATGTACTTCATCAGTGTTTGACACATTTCCTTCTTCTGAAAAGCAAAGAATTCTAGAGACATTCCCTAATACCAGATACTTGTTTCTCCATTAATACCTATGATTTGAAAAGTTTGGGCCCCCTAGGGGCCCAGACTCTGAGTGTATTGTGCTGTTTAAAATTAGCAGACATGGTTTTCCAATGCTAGCTGGGACTTTCAGGGCAGAGGAGAGCACAAGGGTCCCAGGAACCACCCCTCCCTCCCTTCCTTATGCAGCTAATTCAGCATGTTCTCTATAAACCATGTCCAACCTTCCCCTCTCAACTTGTAGGCTAATGCTGAGAAGCTCTGTAGTCTGTATGAGGAACGCTTGAAAGAAGCAAATGCAAAACTGGATGAAGTGACTCAGTTAGCAAATGACATGACAGCACAGAAGACAAAGCTACGGAGTGAAAATGGTAAGTAAACTTCCAGTGTTGCTTCACTTACAAGTCTCAAGCCCAGAAGAATGGTGGAGAAACCACTGAAATGATGAACCAATCACTGAGTCTGGGTGGGAATTTAAAAATTCTAGGTGGGTGGTGAGGCCCTTGATGTTATCTTTTCCAAGACATGCTCTTGTCTGGGAAGGATCACCTCTGTGCCACCTTGAAAGGCCTTGCCCAACTCTCTTCCATGAAGGGGAAAAGCAATATGCAGTTGGCTGGAGTAGCTTTCATGATCCAAGGACGGTAGAGACTATCCACACAGTCTATATGACATGCCACTTTATCATATCTACCTCACTGAAATAGGCATTTCCCCTAATTTTCAATGAGCCCACACCTATTTTTTATATTTATATTTTTTAAAAACTGAAGTATAGTTAATTTACAATGTATTGATTTTAAGTGTACAGCAAAGTGATTCAGTTACATACATGTATGTGTGTATGTATTCCTTTTTCAGATTCTTTTGCATGAAAGGTTATTACAAGATATTGAGTATAGTTCCCTATGTTTGATTACCTATTTTACAGGCAGTAGTGTATATATATTAATCCCAAAGTCTGAATTTATGTCCTTCTTGATCCCTGCTCTCCTCTTTGGTAACCACAAGTTTGTTTTCTATGAGTCTATTTCTGGTTTGTAAATAAGTTCATTTGTATCATTTTTTTTTTTTTTAGATTCCACATATAAGTGGTATCATATGATATTTGTCTTTTTCTGTCTGACTTACTTCACTTAATAGGATAATCTCTATATCCATCCTTGTTGCTTTTGTTGTTGTTGTTCAGTTACTCAGTTGTGTCCGACTCTTTGTGACTCCATGGACTGCTGCATGCCAGGCTTCCCTGTCCTTCACCATCTCCTGGAGCTTGCTCAAATTCATGTCCATTGAGTTGGTGATGCCATCCAATCCTCTTGTCCTCTGTCGTCCCCTTCTCCTGCCTTCACCTTTCCCAGTATCAGGGTCTTTTCTAATGAGTCACCTCTTCACATCAGGTGGCCAAAATATTTGAGATTCAGCTTCAGCATCAGTCCTTCCAAAGAATATTCCGGACTGATTTCCTTTAGGATTGACTGGTTTGATCTCCTTGCAGTCCAAGGGACTCTCAAGAGTCTTCTCCAACACCACAGTTCAAAAGCATCAATTCTTTGGTGCTCAGCCTTCTTTATGGTTCAACTCTCACATCCATACATGAGTATCTCTATATCCATCCATGTTGCTTTAAGTGGCATTATTTCATTCTTTTTTTTTAATGGCCAAGTAATATATATATATATATGCGGAGAAGGCGATGGCACCCCACTCTAGTACTCTTGCCTGGAAAATCCCATGGACAGAGGAGCCTGGTAGGCTGCAGTCCATGGAGTCGCTAAGAGTTGGACAGGACTGAGCAACTTCACTTTCACTTTTCACTTTCATGCATTGGAGAAGGAAATGGCAACCCACTCCAGTGTTCTTGCCTGGAGAATCCCAGGGACAGGGGAGCCTGGTGGGCTGCCGTCTGTGGGGTCACACAGAGTCGGACATGACTGAAGTGACTCAGCAGAATATATATATGGGGCTTCCCTGGTGGCTCAGACAATAAAGAATCTCCCTACAATGTAGGAAATCTGGGTTTGATGCCTGGGTTGGGAAGATTCCCTGGAGGAGGAAATGGCAATGCACTCCAGTATTCTTGCCTGGGCAATTCCATGGGCAGAGGAGCCTGGCGGGCTATAGTCCATGGGGTCACAAAGAGTCAGACACAACTTATATAGTATAGCCTTAAGTCAAGGAGCATGATCCCTCCAGCCCTCTTCTTTCTCAAGATTCTTTTGGCTACTCAGAGTCTTTTGTGTTTCCATACAAATCTTAAAATTTTTTGTTCTGGTTCTGAGGAAAATGCCATTGGTAATTTGATAGGGATTGCATTGAATCTGTAGATGCCTTGGGTAGTATGAACCTACACCTCTCTTTTGACCTCTTTGCTATGTTTTGAAAATATCAGGCATACTCCCACCCTAGAGTCTTGCCCTGACTATTTTTTCTGCGTAGAGTATCCTACTCATCAAGAAAAAACTTAAAGATGAGAGTTAATCAAATAGATCTGGGGGAAATCAGGATAGGCTTTGTTGGGAAGGTGACATTTGAGTACTCTCAACCAGTTTTCTCCATGTGCTTCTTTTTTCATAGAATTTAATACCTTCAAAGAAACTACATGCTTGACATAATAAATAAGTTTGTCTTGTCTCCATCTGCCACAGTGTAAGCTACATGAGGGCAGGGGCCTTTATTATGTCCACTGATATGTTAGTCATCTAGAGCAATGCCTGCCATTTGCTGGGGATCCACAAACATTTGACCAGTTAAAATTAGAACAATGTTCTGTGGCTTATTCTTAACCATCAACCACTATTAATGAGGTTTTCCCCCTCTATCTTTTACATGATGGCAATCTATTTGAGGTTTTTCTTTTTCAATTCATCATGAGCTTTTTTGTATCTTGTATAGTCATTATGAGTGTTTCTCATCCATCAATTAGATGGACAATGGTTACTTCATCTTGCCCTGTAACTTGCTTGTCTGCTATGAACAGCATGTGGCTAGCTGTTTGTCTGTAATTAGAAGTATTTTTAGTAATATATTCCCAGAGATAGACTTCCTAGGCCAATGAAAATAAACAATGTGTTCTTGATACCCAGAGGCACTCACTTTAAAAAGACAGTGAAGGCCATTTATCCTTCCAAATGAAGACCATTTATCATTCCGCCTATGGACACCTCTGTTTCTAGATGCTAAATCTGGTTGTTGTTGTTCAGTTGCTCAATAATGTCAGACTCTTTGCGACCCCATGGACTGCAGCACGCCAGGCTTCCCTGCCCTTCACTATCTCCTGGAGTTTGCTCAAACTCATGCCCATTGAGTTGATGATGCCATCCAAAGTATAGATTTGGAACTCTGCAAGAGGGAAGTGTTTTAGATTCTAGCAGGGACACTAAGCAGGACTCTTCTCATGCTGATGACAGGGTGTGTGACACTTGGCCTCAATACAAAACCCCCAATTTGATCTTTGGTGCCATTTAGGATATAGTCTGTGTGGGGACCATGCAGTCTGGAGGCTAGGCTGGAGAATGACTGTATGTCTGCTCTGAAGGAAGTGCTGTGTACAATTTGTTTGATAGGCATTACCTACCTCCCTCTACTTATTGGTATTAATTTTCTATTCACTTTTTTGATGAGGAAATTGGTGGGTGAGTGAAATGAAACTGGATCTGAGATGATAATTCTGCTTAGGATGCAGGGCATTTTATGTCCTCCTTTATTCTCGGCTTTACCTTTTGGCTCTTGTATGGATTAAATTTTAAGTATTTACTTATCCAAACTCCCCTCCTCTCACTAGGACGATGGTCCAGATTTTTGATGCTTTTTTTCTTTTTTGCTACTATTTCAAAAGTTTCTTTCTCATGCCCTGTCCTGTCCACTGATTACAGTCTGCTTTCAAAGGAGACCAATAGTAAATGTGATCAGTTAAGCCATGTTAAGTGGATCCTAGTTCTGTAAAATACGTGTTATGTTAGTCTCAACCCCTTAATGGATTGGCATTTCCTCAGAATACTTTTAAATATGATGTGTGACCTAGATTCTCAAAGTTTGGTCCATGGAACCCCAGCAATCATCAAGGCTCTTTCAGGGGAACTGAGTGAGAGGTTAGGGCTCTTTCATTCAATGCTAAGATGCTGTTTGCTCTTTCAGTCCTTCTGCTGCTGTTATAGATGGTGCGAAAGCAATGATGATTAACACTGCTGGAGCCTCATCACAAACCAAGGCAGTAGCCCCATGCTGCAGTATTAATCACTGTATTTGCTGGTATATACTCAAAAGTTTAAAAAAGACTCCGTTTTACTTAAGAATGTCCTTAATGAAACAGTAAAAATTAATTATATCTCAACCCCAAGTATATATCTTTTTAATATTCTGTGTAACAAAACAGAAAGTGTGCATAAAGCACCTCTGTTTCATACTAAAGTAGGATGTGTGATTGTTTAAGTTCTGAGCTAAACTAGCAATTTTTCAGGAAGAATCATATTTACGTGAAAGAATATTTGACAAACTATGCTTATTCAGACTTAGATATTTGGCAGATATTTTTGCAAAAATGAACAAAGTGAGCCTGTCACTCCAAGGGAAACAACTGACAATATTTGTTGCCAATAATAAAAGTGGAGTTTTTAGGAAAAATTAGATTTTTTTCATGAGCTTGATGGCTCTCAATTCTTGAAGACTCCCTCCCCTCTTTTTTTTATTGTGTATAGTATTAGTTTCAGGTATATAATATAGTGATTCAGCATTTCTCTGTATTACAAACTGATCAACACAATAAGCCCAATAACCATCTGTTACCATACAAAATTATTTCAATACCATTGACTATAACCCTTATGTTGTACATCATAGCCCCATATTTTATAACTAAAATAAGAAGTTCATACCTCTTATTTCACTTAACTCCTCCATCCTCTTCCCCTCTGGCAGCTACCAGTTTGTTCTCTGTGTCTGTGAATCTGTTTCTATATTGTTTTGTTTGTTCATTTTTTTTTTTAGACTCCACGTATAAATGAAATAATGTTATTTGTCTTTGTGTTTCCGTGTCTGATTTATTTTATTTAACATTATACCTTCTAGGTCCATCCATGTTAATGCTAATGACATAATTTCATTTTTTTCATGACTGAGTAGTATTCCATTCCATTCCATTGATCTATGTGTCTATTTTTTATGCCAATATCATAGTTTTCATTGCTATAACTTTGTAGTATAGTTTGAAATCAGGTTGTGTGATACCTCCAGCTTTGTTCTTCTTTCTCATGATCGCTTTGGCTTTTCTGGGACTTCTGTGGTTCTATACAAATTTTAGGGTTATCTGTTCTAGTTTTGAGAAAAATTTTGATAAGGGTTACATTGAATCTGTAGATTGCTTTCAGTAGTAATATTTTTAAATGATATTAATTCTTCCAGTCTATAAACATAGAGTATCTTTCCATTTACTTGTATCTTTAATTTCTTTCCTCAATTTCTTATAGTTTTCCAAGAACAGGTCTTTTAACCTCTGGGTTACATTTAATCCTAGGTATTTTATACTTGTTGATGTAATTGTAAATGAAATTGTTTTCTTCATCTCTCTTCCTGATAGTTTGTTATCAGTGTACAGAAATGTATCTGATTCTGTATATTGATTTTGCATCTTGTAACTTTATTGAATTCATTTATTAGATCTGATAGTTTTTTGATGGAGGCTTTAGGGTTTTCTATGTATATATCATATCATCTGCAAATAGTGAGTTTTTTTTATCCCTTTCCTATTTAAATGTCTTTAAACCCTTTTTTTTTTTTGTAATTGCTATGGCTAGGGCTTCTAGTACTGTGTTGACTAAAAGTGGCAAAAGCAGACCTCCTTGTCTCGATTCTGATCTTTGAGAGGTCTGACCATCGAGCATCAGGTTAGCTGTAGTTTTGTCATAGATGATATTTATGATGTTGAGATATTTTACCTCTATGTGTTCTCTGTCTCTCTCTTCTCCTTCTGGGGCCTCTCTAATGCGAATGGTAGTATGCCTGATGTCCCAGAGGTCCCTTAAACTAATCTCTGTTAAAAATTCTTATTTCTTTTTTCCTGTTCTCATTGGATGATTTCCAATCCCTCATCTTCCAGACTGCGGATCTGTTCTGCATCTTTTAATCTGTTGTTGATTCTCTTAGTGTGTACTCTCATATCAGTTATTGTAATCTTTCGTTCTGATTGGTTCTTTTTCATATTTTTGTTGAAGTTCTCACGCTGAGTTCATTCAGTCTTCTCCTGAGTTTAGTAAGCATCTTTATGAGTATTACTTTGAATTATTTTCTTATATATTGCTTAGCTCCATTTTATTTAGTTCTTTTTCTGGAGTTTTGTCTTGTTCTTTCATTTAGAAATTATTCCTTTTTCTCCTCACTTTGCCTAATTCTATGGTTTGCTTCTATGTATTAGATAGATCAGCTCCATATCCCAGTCTTGAAAGAGTGACCTTATGTGGAAGGTTTCTGTGGGGCTCAGTGGCACAATTCCCATGGTCACCAGAGCCACTTGTTACTGAGGTTTTCCCTCTTTGGGCTGTGTTCATTCTCTTATTGTGGTTGGGCCGCAATTGCTGTGGGCACACTAGTTGGGGGAGCTGGTACCAGGCCTGGCTGGCTGCATCGCTTGGTTGTGACTGCCGTAGATGTGCTGTGGATGGAGCTAACCCCCAAGTGGGAGGTCCTTTGAAAGGAGTGCTGATGCTGGCCAAGATGTCCCACCAGGTCATTTGGTGTAAGAGCCACTTTGGAAGGGCATTGGTGCAGCTCATGCCACCTGTTTGGTGGGGCAGTCATGGAGTGGCTTTTGAGGGGCATGCTATCCTCAGGGGAATGTTGGGGTGGAAGTACACCCTGTTAGCCAGGTTGATTGAAAGTAACAGAAATGGTGCCCACCAGCTCTGGGCCAGCTAGGTGGCAGAAGAGTTAATAAATAAACGAATAAAAATGTGACCACAAGTGCTTCTGCCACTGGAGAAAGTTCTGCCAGATCCCTGTGCTCCAGCGTATATCCTAATAGTAGTCAATATTGGCCATCTCCTTCTTTATGACTCAGGTGTTTTTCAAGCTATTGCCTCTGCACTGAGACCTGGAGGGAGTTTGTACATGAGCAGTGTTTCAGTTTCCCACTGCCTTTTGGCTTTCCCCACCCTAAGCCCTGCTGATTTTCACAGCCAGAAATTATGGAAGTTTGTCTTCCCCGTGCAAATACTTTGGGCTGAGGAGCCTGATGGGGGGGCTTGGACCCCTCACTCCCTAGTGGAGACCTCAACAGTTGTGATATCCCTCTCACTTATTAGTGGCCTTAGTGGGGGTGCATGTTCTGACTAGACCATGTCTCTGCCCTCTTTCCCTTCCCCATATGGCCTTTTCTTTATATGCTTAGTTATAGAAAATCTGTTCTGCTAGTCTTGAGGTCATTCTCAGAGATAGTTGTTCTATATTTAGTTGTAGTTTGGTGTATCTGTGGGAGGAGGTGAGCTCAGGATTTTCCTTCTCCTCCATCTTGATCTGTACCTTAAAGGCTTTTTTTATGAGATAAGTGGTGATGTTAACAAGTATAATTTTTTTTTATATTGTGTGATGAAATGTGTTAACATTTGAAAAATCTGCATAATTGAGTAAACATATTTTTCAAATCACCACTACTTGGTGCTGCAAAATGGTATATGGGTAAAAGATCCATTCAAAATTTAAGACCGATCCATGAATTTTAATGGAACAGAATAAAATATTTCATTTGTTTGGTTTATACCATTAACCCTTAGGAAACTTCTATTTGTTGAGTTTTGGTATAGCATCAAACAATCATCACAATTATCTGAAAAAACTATCAAAATACATCTCCCTTTTCTAGCTACTTATGTGTGAGAGGCTGGATTTCTTCACATGCTTCAACCAGAACAGTTGGATTCCTCAACCAACTGACTTTTATTAAGCCAGAGAGTTTTTTAAAATGTAAAATAAGCTGATTTTTCTCACTAATTTTTTGTTTGTTTTGGAATATATAGCTTTGCCTCTAAAAACTGTCACTTCTGTTAACATGTCTTTAAGATTTTTATATTTTAAAATGAGTAAATACGTATCTTAAATTTCTCTTTTATTTTCAAATATACTGTTAATATAAAACTCATATACACAATACCTCTGTGCGGTCCTCAATGACTTTTAAGTGTATAAAGTGTTCCTAAGACTAAAAAGTTTGGTAATTGCAGTTTTAACCCAAACAGATGCTTTCTTATAATGCTGAGAATTTTAGAACTTCTTCATATCAAGAAGAGTGGGAGTCATAAATATTTGGAGCTTTTATTGTTGGACTAATTACATAATAGAATTAATTTTTTTTGTTTTGTTTTGTTTTTAGAATTAATGTTTTTTGTTGAGGATTAGCTCTGCTTTAGTGCCATTTCTAATAACCAAGTCATTTCTCACCTATTAGGAATGAAATAAGCTAAGCTGGGAAGGTAGACTAGAGTGAAATAAAATCTACCCATCTCTTGATCACATTCTCTACACTTTAATGAAAATTTCTAGTCTTTATTTAGCAATTCAGTCTACAAAGTACATTCACACTCAATTAATTTTCACTAACAATCTTTTATTGTTATCCTCAATTTACAAATGAGGCAAAGAAGTTGTAATTATCTAAAAATTATATGGCCAGAAATTTGTAGAATCACACATAATAAACAAGAGGGCATGCCACAGAAGAAAGAACATGTTCTTCAGGATTAAAAGCTTAATTTGACTCTACGTCCATTGGTTACTAGCTGTGCAGATTTGTGTCTTAATCACATTTAAGTAAGCGGCTGTGTTTTCCCTTCTGAAAAATGGGTAATATAATACCTACATTATCAAATAGTTATGAGAATTAAACTGGATAATATACATAAAATACTTACTCTGTGGAAGATTCTCAATGATAGCTAATCATCTCACACGCTAGTAAAGCAATGCTTAAAATTCTCCAAGCCAGGCTTCAGCAATACGTGAACCATGAACTTCCAGATGTTAAAGCTGGTTTTAGAAAAGGCAGAGGAACCAGAGATCAAATTGCCAACATCCACTGGATCATCAAAAAAGCAAGAGAATTCCATAAAAAAAACATCTATTTCTGCTTTATTGACTATGCCAAAGCCTTTGACTGTGTGGATCACAATAAACTGTGGCAAATTCTTCAAGAGATGGGAATACCAGACCACCTGACCTGCCTCCAGAGAAACCTATATGCAGGTCAGGAAGCAAGAATTAGAACTGGACATGGAACAACAGACTGGTTCCAAATAGGAAAAGGAGTACGTCAGGGGTGTATATTGTCACCCTGCTTATTTAACTTCTATGCAGAGTACATCATGAGAAACACTGGGCTGGAAGAAGCACAAGCTGGAATCAAGATTGCCAGAAGAAGTATCAATAACCTCAGATATGCAGATGACACCACCCTTATGGCAGAAAATGAAGAGGAACTAAAAAGCCCATGATGAAAGTGAAAGAGGAGAGTGAAAAAGTTGGCTTAAAGCTCAACATTCAGAAAACAAAGATTATGGCATCCAGTCCCATCACTTCATGGCAAATAGATGGGGAAACAGTGGAAATAGTGGCTGACTATTTTTCTGGGCTCCAAAATCACTGCAGATGGTGATTGCAGCCATGAAATTAAAAGATGCTTACTCCTTGGAAGGAAAGTTGTGACCAACCTAGACAGCATATTAAAAAGCAGAGACATTACTTTCCCAACAAAGGTGCATCTAGTCAAGGCTATGTTTTTTCCAGTGGTCATGTATGGATGTGAGAGTTGGAGTGTAAAGGAAGCTGAGCACCAAAGAATTGATGCTTTTGAACTGTGGTGTTGGAGAAGACTCTTGAGAGTCCCTTGGACTGCAAGGAGATCCAACCAGTCCAACCTAAAGGAGATCAGTCCTGAGTGTTCATTGGTAGGAGTGACGTTGAAGCTGAAATTCCAATACTTTGGCCACCTGATGTGAAGAGCTGACTCATTTGAAATGACCCTGATTCTGGGAAAGATTGAGGGCAGGACCAGAAGGGGATGACAGAGGATGAGATGGTTGGATGGCATCACTGACTCGATGGATGTTGGTTTTGGTGGACTCCGGGAGTTGGTGATGGACAGGGAGGCCTGGTGTGCTGAGGTTCATGGGGTCGCAAAGAGTCGGACACGACTGAGTGACTGAACTGAGCTGAACTGAATATTGGTTTGGTCAAAAAGTTCATTCAAATTTTTCTATAACATCTTACAGAAAAACCCACACAAGCTTTCTGGCCAACTGAATATTATGTTAAATAGTCATGCTTACTACCAAAAATTAGTTCTTTTTTAGGACTCTCTTGTGAGTTCTGGAAAGGATCATTGTCATGATTTGCTGGTAACTGGACTCTTGTACTCTTTATAAATATAAAAGATATATGGATCATATTAGTTGCTTTTAAACTCAGCAAATTAAGTGGGAAAGGCAGTAGGTGAGAAAGAAGACCACGATTAACTAATTTTGTGAAATCTTTTTGTAGATGAGTTCCGGAAAAGGCTGGAAGAAAAGGAAGCTCTGATAAACCAACTTTCCAGGGAAAAGAGTATCTTCACTCTGCAGATTCAAGACCTGAAAGGGCAACTGGCAGAAGAAACCAAAGTAAGGCATCTATTATTTCTCACCAGGCATTTCATGGCATGGTTTGTTTGTTTTTTTTAAATAGTGCTTGCTAGGTTGGCTTGAATAACTTCTTATATAAAAGAAGAGGGGTAAGTGCTCTAGAAGTTAAGGAAAAAAAGACCTGTTGGATCTTGGATATGCTGAGAAGGACTCTGATCACTAAGGATCATCCTCAGTAATTTAAATTGCTTTTCTAGTTTGTCAGATTTAGAGCAAGGAAAGTATGTGTTTCCGTTTTGCATTATTACTTGAACAGAGCGTCAGCAAAGTTCTTTATGGATTTTTGATTCTGAATTGCACAAAGAAGTGGAATTAATTAAAAGATCAGAATAAAATGAATGGGACTGGATTCATTCAATATTACTTTTAAATTGTCAAGTGAATTATAGATATTAGTTATTTCTTTCCAAGAGAATATATAATGTTGCTAGTAGGTGACCTCGGTAGATGTGATTCTTTAATGTTAAAGCATAGTGACTAAAGTGAGAGATGTATTCTTTGAGCCCTGATATTGAAGTCTATTCTTATTTGATATTCAAGGCATCTTCTAAGACCCCAAAGGACTTCACTTGTATATAATCTCACTGAAAAGGCATCTACTCCAAGGGTAAAAGCCATTGACTCTGCAGACTTCTCTTTTTAAATGTTTTCTTTTATCCGCCACATTCTCCTCATTTTCTATATTATACATACATTTAAAAATTACTACCATGATTCATGCTTCAGACATCATGCGGGATGTTTCTTTGATGTCATCTAAACCTTCAGATGTTAAGTCATATGAAACTGGTAGAATTATTTTTTTTTTTTTTACATGAAGTAACCAAGGCTCTGAGAAGACAAATAACTCATCCAAGATCATGTAGCTAGCAGTAGACTGTAGGAAGTTTAGCAAGTTCTGAAATGACTAGATTTATAGTTTAGAAGATCTCTCTGGCTGACTTCTCTGGTATGCCAGGCTTCCAACTGGCATATCAGGCTGCTTTCTCAGTCCAAGCCTCCTTCTGTGACCCTACCTCCTATAGCTGCGTCTTGCATTTACTCACTTCTCCTGGAGATCAGTGGAGAAATAACTCCAGAAAGAATGAAGGGATGGAGCCAAAGCAGAAACAATACCCAGCTGTGTATGTGACTGGTGACAGAAGCAAGGTCCAATTCTGTAAAGAGCAATATTGCATAGGAACCTGGAATGTCAGGTCCATGAATCAAGGCAAATTGGAAGTGGTCAAACAAGAGATGGCAAGAGTGAATGTCGACATTCTAGGAATCAGCGAACTAAAATGGACTAGAATGGGTGAATTTAACTCAATGATCATTATATCTACTACTGCGGGCAGGAATCCCTCAGAAGAAATGGAGTAGCCATCATGGTCAACAAAAGAGTCCAAAATGCAGTACTTGGATGCAATCTCAAAAATGACAGAATGATCTCTATTCATTTCCAAGGCAAACCAATATCACGGTAATCCAAGTCTATGCCCCAACCAGTAACGCTGAAGAAGCTGAAGTTGAATGGTTCTATGAAGACCTACAAGACCTTTTAGAACTAACACCCAAAAGAGATGTCCTTTTCATTATAGGGGACTGGAATGCAAAAGTAGGAAGTCAAGAAACACCTGGAGTAACAGGCAAATTTGGCCTTGGAATATGGAATGAAGCAGGGCAAAGACTAATAGAGTTTTGCCAAGAAAATGCACTGGTCATAACAAACACCCTCTTCCAACAACACAAGAGAAGACTCTACACATGGACATCACCAGATGGTCAACACCGAAATCAGATTGATTATATTCTTTGCAGCCAAAGATGGAGAAGCTCTATACAGTCAGCAAAAACAAGACTGGGAGCTGACTGTGGCTCAGATCATGAGCTCTTTATTGCCAAATTCAGACTTAAATTGAAGAAAGTGGGGAAAACCACTAGACCATTCAGGTATGACCTAAATCAAATCCCTTATGATTATACAGTGGAAGTGAGAAATAGATTTATGGGACTAGGTCTGATAGACACAGTGCCTGACGAACTATGGATGGAGGTTCGTGACATTGTACAGGAGACAGGGATAAAAACCATCCCCATGGAAAAGAAATGCAAAAAGGCAAAATGGCTGTCTGAGGAGGCCTTACAAATAGCTGTGAAAAGAAGAGAAGCGAAAAGCAAAGGAGAAAAGGAAAGATATAGGCATCTGAATGCAGAGTTCCAAAGAATAGCAAGAAGAGATAAGAAAGCCTTCTTCAGTGATCAATGCAAAGAAATAGAGGAAAACAACAGAATGGGAAAGACTAGAGATCTCTTCAAGAAAATTAGAGATACCAAGGGAACATTTCATGCAAAGATGGGCTCGATAAAGGACAGAAATGGTATGGACCTAACAGAAGCAGAAGATATTAAGAAGAGGTGGCAAGAATGCACAGAACTGTACAAAAAAGCTCTTCACGACCCAGATAATCACGATGGTGTGATCACTCACCTAGAGCTAGACATCCTGGAATGTGAAGTCAAGTGTGCCTTAGAAAGCATCACTACAAACAAAGCTAGTGGAGGTGATGAAATTCCAGTTGAGCTATTTCAAATTCTAAAGATGATGCTGTGAAAGTGCTGCATTCAATATGCCAGCAAGTTTGGAAAACTCAGCAGTGGCCACAGGACTGGAAAAGCTCAGTTTTCATTCCAATCCCAAAGAAAGGCAATGCCAAAGAATGCTCAAACTACCGCACAATTATACTCATCTCACACGCTAGTAAAGTAATGCTCAAAATTCTCCAAGCCAGGCTTCAGGAATATGTGAACCGTGAACTTCCTGATGTTCAAGCTGGTTTTAGAAAAGGCAGAGGAACCAGAGATCAAATTGCCAACATCCGCTGGATCATGGAAAAAGCAAGAGAGTTCCAGAAAAACATCTATTTCTGCTATATTGACTATGCCAAAGCCTTTGACTGTGTGGATCACAATTAACTGTGGAAAATTCTGAAAGAGATGGGAATACCAGACCACCTGATCTGCCTCTTGAGAAATTTGTATGCAGTTCAGGAAGCAAGTTAGAACTGGACATGGAACAACAGACTGGTTCCAAATAGGGAAAGGAGTACGTCAAGGCTGTATATTGTCACCCTGTTTATTTAACTTCTATGCAGAGTACATCATGAGAAACGCTGGACTGGAAGAAACACAAGCTGGAATCAAGATTGCTGGGAGAAATATCAATAACCTCAGATATGCAGATGACACCACCCTTATGGCAGAAAGTGAAGAGGAACTAAAAAACCTCTTGATGAAAGTGAAAGAGGAGAGTGAAAAAGTTGGCTTAAAGCTCAACATTCAGAAAACAAAGATCATGGCATCCAGTCCCATCACTTCATGGCAAATCGATGGGGAAACAGTGGAAACAGTGTCAGACTTTATTTTGGGGGGCTCCAAAATCACTGCAGATGGTGACTGCAGCCATGAAATTAAAAGACGCTTACTCTTTGGAAGGAAAGTTATGACCAACCTAGACAGCATATTCAAAAGCAGAGACATTACTTTGCCAACAAAGGTTCGTCTAGTCAAGGCTATGGTTTTTCCTGTGGTCATGTATGGATATGAGAGTTGGACTGTGAAGAAGGCTGAGCGCCAAAGAATTGATGCCTTTGAACTGTGGTGTTGGAGAAGACTCTTGAGAGTCCCTTGGACTGCAAGGAGATCCAACCAGTCCATTCTGAAGGAGATCAGCCCTGGGATTTCTTTGGAAGGAATGAGGCTAAAGCTGAAACTCCAGTACTTTGGCCACCTCATGCGAAGAGTTGACTCATTGGAAAAGACTCTGATGCTGGGAGGGATTGGGGGCAGGAGGAGAAGGGGACAACAGAGGATGAGATGGCTGGATGGCATCACTGACTCGATGGACGTGAGTCTGGGTGAACTCCGGGAATTGGTGGTGGACAGGGAGGCCTGGCGTGCTGCGATTCATGGGGTCGAAAAGAGTCGGACACGACTGAGAGACTGAACTGAACTGAACTGAATCACCCTGGCTGCCTCACTGCCTCTTAAATAAGCTGCCATCATTAGGACTATTCCCACTGTTTGAAGGCCCTTCTTGGAGGCCTTTGGGGCATGATGAGAAAAAGCCAAACATGTGTCCTCTTGTCAGTCTGTTTTATGATCTCAGTGCTGTCAGCACTCTTATTTATTAATTTTTGTACATACTTGTTTTCATATATCCTCCTCCATTTAGGTTCTTTGGACAAAGTCTTTGTCTCCATTTTATTTACTTTGGTTAACACTGTTGCTTAGAACAGGTGTTCACTAAATACATATTAAATGAGAGGAAGGATCACAATTTGAAGCCAAGTTTCCCAGATTCTAATCCCTGTGTCCTTCCCAGTGTTAGTTGCTTAGTCATGTCTGACTCAAGGACTGTAGCCTGCCAGGCTTCTCTGTCCATGGGATTTCCTAGACAAAAACACTACAGTGGGTTGCCATTCCCTTCTCTAGGGACTCTTCCTGACCCAGAGATTGAACCTGGCTTTCCCACATCACAGGCAGATTCTTACTGTCTGAGCCACCAAGGAACTAAATATTATTGGTCCTCATTCAAAGCCCTTCAGTGTCTGCCTGAGGCTGCCATTAACCAAGCCTTGTGCTTTCAGAGCTGCATCTGGGAAGAGGTTTCTTCCTAATTTGTATTAAGGACCCATGAGGACTGGCAGAGACCCTGCTTCTTCCCACTAGACTAGGTTATCTCTTGGGAATGATGTTGCTAGGTTAATCAAACCATGCCTTAAGTGACAAATAATTATTAGCTCTACAGTCCAATAAATACAGAAGCCACTACTATGCTACAGGTGGCTACCTGAATTTAAATTGATATTAATTAGAATTAAATAAAATTGAAATTCAGTTGGGCACATTTTGAATGTTTAACAGCCACATGACTAGTGGTTACCGTATTGGACAATATATATATATAGAATATTTTTATCACTATGGAAACTTCCATTGGATAGCACTGTTTTAAAGTAATAAAGATTTAGAGATTTGCATGTGAAATAAAAGATTTTGTTTTCTTTATCAATGGAATGAAAAGGCTAGACTAAACTCAGTGGTCCTTTCTAGTCCAAACCAGACCAGTGTCTTGTATATTGCTAAATACAACTCTTACTACCTAAGTGATAGTGAGTGTTCTTGCTACCTTTGCATGCTGCACTATTTCTAGAACTCCAGGCCTGTCTATTATTGAAGCCCACATTGTCAGGCTGGCATTTCCCTAAATAGAACTCTCTTCCTTGTTTTAATGGCAGCAATTAGATACCCTCTCCTTTCTCTTGTCCCAAATTCTCTCCCTAGTATTAACTAACTAGGTTCAGGTTCAGCTTGCATCTGTGGCAGGTGGTTATTAACCTTATCTAAAAAAGATGATGTCACCTCTGAAGCTTTCATCATTAATGTTGGTGGTGCCTTTTTATACCTGTGTGTGTCCCCTGCAGTCACAGAGTGCCCTGGCCCAGGCCGTGAAGTCGGCCAAGCGTGATTGTGACCTTCTACGAGAGCAGTACGAGGAAGAGCAAGCGGCCAAGGCTGAGCTGCTGCAGGCCCTGCTCAAAGGCAATGCTGAAATGGTAAAGTGGAGGACCAAGTACGAGGATGACACCATCCAGCGTGCTGAGGACTTGGAGGATGCCAAGTGAGTGGGGCAGGGCTACCCTGACTCTGGAGTTAGTTATGCAGAGGACTCTGAGAATAGTGGCTTTGTCTTCAAGCCTTCACATGTGCACTTAGCAAGTCCTCACCAACTGTGTGAATAAGCCCAAGACCAAAGCTGAAACAGCCACCACTGGCAAGAAGCACATACTCTAGAGAGGTTCAAAAATTAATATTATAATACAGAGTGACAAACATTAGAGAGAAGTCCCGGGGGGAAAGGAGGTTCTTTCTAGAAATAGAAGAGAAGTCTTCACAGATGTGAAAGAGCTATGGTCTGAAAACAGGCTAACATGTAAAATCCTGGGTTTCATTTGGAACACCAGAATAATGGAGTCCATGTCTGTATACATCTCCATACATTAAAGTTATCAAAAAATGTCTCTGATCTACAACTTGTAGACTACAAAGTTGTCTGTGAAGATGGACAGGGGCAGCTGGAAATGTGTTAGGATCTGTCATCCTGTCTATGGGACAAAGGTTCCTTTGAAAAGAAATCGCCTTTGGGCCACCTCTAAGGTTAGGACATAGCCAACACTACACAAAGGCTTTAGAAGTTCTTCCGGGAACTACAGAAGTTTGGGGCCTACATGAATTAAGACTTAGTCCCAGGATGTAGTTCTAAAGCTTTTTGCTCAGAGGTCAAAGAACTGTGTGTCTTTGAGAGACAGTGTCAAACCAGCGTTAAAGGTTGACTCAAAATAGTATGTCCCTGGCTTGGTAGCTTAGCAAAAATCCAGGGAAGATCAATACGTTTCTCTTTAGTATCAACCAAATATATTATTTTTCAGTTCTTCACCTAAATCTTTGAAAGACATTGCTGTACATGTGCTGAACAGCTGCTGTATTCTGTCCCTAAAGGGGGGATACCAAGAGATCTGTCTCTGTAGCCACAATAACTTAAAAAGGGCTTTGTGATGACAGATACTAAAAATACTCACGGTGAATGTGTTAAAAACTCGGGACCACAGAAAAGTGGGGCCTTGAACTGAAATGGCTCCTCATATCCAAAATATGGCATTTGCAAGATTTTTTTTTTCCTAATTGAGGAATTCCGGTGAAAGTGTCTACCAGTCATTCTGTTTGAAGGTTTCTAAGAGAGAGAGACAGAAAAGAGAGAAAAGTATGTGGGTTACTTATGACCACATAGATTTGTTTGAACTAACAAATCATGGTCTTATAGTCGATGACAACTAGAGAGAAATGGCAAATGTGATTATATCTGAAGACTTTTTTTTTTTTTTGCTTTAAACTTAAACAACAAATAAATAAAGCATTGTCTCTATTATGCTTTGCCTCTAAATCCCCTCAGGGAGGTGGAATTACAAGAAAATCTAGGATTGTATTTTTTTGTTTTAAATTGGAAAGTTGAAGATCTGTCTGCTTAGATTTCCAGGCTTGGGTTCACACGATGAGTTAGTTTAGTGGAATCAAGCTCCCCCATGAGCCCATTTAGTGCCTCTGAGTTCTGCGTTTCCCCGAGGAAAGGGATTTGATTTCTTCTTCTCCCACATCTTCTTGCATATTCTAGGCAACCATGTAGGTGCTTATGGTTGGCAAGTTAAAGAGCAAAATGGCAGTTGGCAGTAAATGTAGAAAAACATTATCAGCCAAATGAAGGTGATCAGTTGTCCAGTTTGCCCTGGATTTGCCAGATTTGAGCCCTGATAGCCCTGTGTCCTGGTACAACCCCTCAGTCCCTCAGCAGTTGGTCACCCAAAGTAAAATTCCTGTTTTCTGGTTCCAGTTAAGCATTTCTAAAGTAGTTAACATATGTGCAATTATTTTACAAGATTCTTGTTTTAAGTGGGATAGAACATCAGAATCTCCTGTTTTTTATCCAGCTTTATAGAAATATGATTGACATATGCCATTGTGTATGGTGTACAGTTAAGGTGTACAATATAATAATTTGAAATATGCACATATTGTGAAATCTTTACCACAGTATGGTTGGTTAATACCTCCTTTACCCCACAGAATTACCATTTTGTTATTGTTGTTATGGTGAGAAAATTAAAGCTCAATTCTCATAGCAACACTCACATATATAATACAATATTATCAACAATAGTCATCATGCAATACATCAGAGTCTTCTCTTAACAGTTAAGAAGAATGAAGCAAAGACGTGAAGTGACTATGGCTAGAAAGCCAGTGAGCAAAGAGTAGTTGTTGGAGCCCAGGTCCTTCCTGGACACTGAGCACAGGTTGGTTTTGACAGGATTCCTAAAGGGGGCTTTATGAGCACATTGCTCTGTTGGATTAGTTATGTGGCACATATTAATTCCTGAGGACCATTTTCTGTTTAATAACAGTAGATTGGAAAAAGCTTTGGTACATACAGTACCTTTCATGTAAGAGGTGTGATGAATGAGTAGAATGGAACTACCAGTGTCCCTGCAGGAGACGTGAACAAGAGAACACATTGCATCCATTAGGGAGCATAAGAGCACTGCATTGTAAGTGTGGTGGAAGGGAAGCATTTTAATAAGCTGCTCCATCTCAGAGTATGCTGAAGGGAGGACAGACAGAGGCTAAAGTACCCCTAACAGCAGTAGGACCTGATAAGTGAGCATACCGCTGGGATGGATGTGGGTATACACGGTGGGGAAGAGGAGCCCAGTTGGAGAAGAAATTCAGAGAAGAGAGAATCTGGGCATGTTTAAAAGTCACATGATGAGAGGGGGAGACAGTGAGCAGGAGAGAGCTGAAGAAGGCTCTTTGCAAGCAAGGTAGCCAAGGAACTCTTTAGAGACTGCTGCTGCTGCTACTAAGTCACTTCAGTCGTGTCCAACTCTGTGCGACCCCATAGACGGCAGCCCACCAGGCTTCCCATCCCTGGGATTCTCCAGGCAAGAACACTGGAGTGGGTTGCCATTTCCCTCTCCAATGCATGAAAGTGAAAAGTGAAAGAAGTCGCTCAGTCGTGTCCCACTCTTAGCGAGTGGGACTGCAGCCCACCAGGCTCCTCCGTCCATGGGATTTTCTAGGCAAAAGTACTGGAGTGGGGTGCCATTGCCTTCTCTGCTTTAGAGACTAGATGTTCCCAAAATTTTTAACAGTTGCTTACTGCTGGGCGTTCAGTACCATCTTCCTCTTATTCCCGTTTCTTGTTCTGGATAATGTCTGCATTGCTTATTTAAGGTTCAGGGAAAGCAGATACTTAAAGGGATTCAGAGATTCTGAGTTTCAAGTCCAGGTTGCCAAAGTGTGGGGGAACATAAAGGACCTGTGGACACAGGAGCCAGAGGGTGGTGGTCAGCAGATATCTGGGTTCTACAGCACAAGGAGGTCTTTTTCAGACACAAGGTACTTCCCTTCATACTGTGAAACCATCCTTGGGGGCTCCCCTATTTGTACTGCAGCGCAATGTTTAATAAGGACACACTGAATGAGAGTTGTGGCTTCATTCCCCTTTGGGCCTCCTCTTCTCAGGAAGAAGCTGGCACTTCGGTTGCAGGAGGCTGCCGAAGCCATGGGGGTGGCCAATGCCAGAAACGCCTCCCTGGAGAGAGCCAAGCTCCGACTACAGCTTGAGCTCGGGGACACCCTGTCTGATCTCGGGCAGGCGCAGTCTGTGGCTGCTGCGCTCAACCAGAAGCAGCAGCATTTTGACAAGAGCCTGGACGACTGGAGGCGGAAACACGAAGAGTCCCAGGCGATGCTGGATGCCTCAAAAAAGGAGGCCCGCGCCCTCAGCATCCAGCTCCTGGAGCTCAGGCACAGCTACGAGGAGGGCACCATGAGCCAGGAGGCCCTGCGGAGGGAGAATAAGCACCTGAAAGGTACATTGTGCTGAGAAGCCAGCCGGGCAGGAAGTGCGCTCGCCGAGGACTCGGCCGCCGCCTTCCAGCATAGACGGCTCAGCATCTTCACAGTCCTGCTCGGGTCTTAACTTTGCCATTTGTAATACTTCCTTTGGATTTTTTTTTTTTTTTTTTTTAACGACAGATACTATTTTCATTAAATGAGTTCTAAAAATAAGACTACATTCCTACCTTCAGCCCCAGTTCCCCGCAGTAAAGTAAGCCTATTAAGAATTTCTTTATATCTCTAGCCTTACCAAGATTTTCCATGCACATATGCAGGCAAGTATTTTTTTTTAACTTAAATTGTAGATTATTCTGTACCTTTTAAAAATTTATTAATATATTTTCTCATTTAACAAATACTTCAAAAGCCCAGCCTGTGTGCCAGGCACTGTTCTTTATACAAATATTCATTATTTAAGTCTCAGGACAATATTATGAGTTAGTTTCTCTATCTGTAAAATGCAGACGAGATTGAGTCATTTAAGTTTAAGAACTTGGCCAAATTCACATTTGCTAAGTGGCTGATCTGAGATTTGAGCCCAGACAGCTTGATTCTACCACATACATACTTAACTATGGGCTTTGCCACCGGGCCTGTACCTGTGGCCTACCACGTGATTATTATTAGCAACAGAGTGTTTATGATAAGGACAACTGACACATTTCAATAGACCTTATTCATTTTAGACACAATTTTCCACAATTATAAATAATCCTATATTGTACATCCCTGTACATATATTTGTGGACATGTACAAATATTTCAGTAGGATAAAGTCCTAGAAATGAAATTGCTGGGTTAAAGGAATGAATTTTTAAATTTTAAAATACTGCCCAGCAGGCCTTCAAAGAGGGCTGCCAATTTATAGCAGCACCAACAGTGACATGTGTTATAATCCTGAGGTGCCCTGGGAATAAGTTCATTACTCTTGGAGACATAAATAAAACCTGCTTTCTCTGTTGATCTATACCGTCCATGATCAGTTCACTGACTGGGCCTGTGAGGGGTGCTGGAACAGTTAGAAAACTTTGATGGTGTCAGAAGCACCTAGAGGGCTTGTTAAAACCCAGTTGGCTGGGCAGCCTCCCTCAGAGTTTCTGATCCGGTAAGTCTAGGAAGGGGTCTGAGAATTTGTATTTCTAGTAAGTTCCCAGAAATACAAATGGAGACCTCACTTGGTCTGGGTGGAGCTTGGGCAGAAGTGTGTTTCAGAAGCTCTCCAAGTAATTCTAAGGTGTGGTCAGAGTAGAGAATCACTGCCTTGGGTTTTCTCTTAGGAGCCTGTCTTCTGGACAGGCTATATCAGACAAGAATCTGTTATTCACATGAGAATTATCGTCTAATGGGTTTATTTTTGTAACTTAAAACTTTTTGTCCCATCCTGTCTTAAGCTAGGTATCCTCAGAGCCAGAGAAGCAGTCCGGCTCTTGAATGCCTTCCAGTGCCTCTGGACTGTGGGTAATTCCCAGAGCACTTGGCCCTGCTCTGCTCCTCTTAGGTTCCAGAGGTTTCCTTAATGAAAAGGCAGAACTGACAGTAACAGTGTCTGGGGGTAGAGGTTTGATCACTTCTGGATGCCTTGCTCTGTCAAAGGCCTGCGCTGATGAGCGGGTTCATGCGTTGGCTCCTGGCGGACAAGGACGCCGTAAGTTCCCATCCTGCTGTCGCAGCCGCTGTCGCAACAGCCGCCGTCACTGGTGTTCATAGCTAAGCTCTTCCACTGAAACGATGATTCCAGGCCTGTGTCCCAGAGCCCCGCCAGGCAATATCTGGTGTGGCTCTGACAAGTGGATTGGCATGTACAGTTGCACAGGTTGTTTGCAAATATTCTAAGAAGCACCATTCTCACCAGTAGTTGTAGACAACTTTCTGGCAGATTCTAAAAGAATGTATTGAAAAGGTATTCATGTTTTCAAATTCAAACAAAGACCCATAGTGCCAGCAGTGGCCTTGTCATCAAGTTACCAAGAATGGCATAAGCAGGGTCCCAGCTGGCCTTCCAGAACAGTCTGTTATGCCTGATAGCATGGGTCTGAGACTGGTTCCTTTCACTGATTTTGTCTTTCTTTCCTCCCTAGAGGAGATTTCTAATCTGACAAATCAGGTGAGAGAAGGAAAGAAGAACTTAAGTAAAATGGAAAAGGTCAAGAAACAGATTGAACAAGAAAAGAATGAAGTTCAGATGGCATTGGAAGAGGCTGAGGTATTACCTCTGGGGAGCAAAGAAGACTTTTATCATTGTGACAGAGCAGAAGATCTGCATTCTAGTAACACCACCAGCACAATGACACTTAAGGCTTAACTGCATGCTTGGAACTATGCCAAGTGCTTTGTATGCACTATTTTGTGTAATATCCCTAGCAGACTGTTGTTCTCATTGTGCAAATGAGGAAATTGAGGCTCAGAGAACAGGATAAACAATTGTGATGCAGACTCTTGACTGTAAGGAAAACAGGAACCATGTGTATCTTGTTCCCTGACTTTTCCCCAGTACCTAGGCCCTTGCTGCTCTAAATGTGGCCTGGGGACCAGTTGCATGGGCATCACTGGGGAGCTTGTTAGAAATTCAGACTCTCAGCCCTCTCCCCAGCTCTGTTGAATCAGAATCTGCATTTAAACAAGATTCCTGGGAGGCACTGGACTAGAACATTGCCTGGTGTATAGGAGAAGTTCAATAAATATTTGTTGGATGTTTCATAACTAAATATCCTCATACCTGACCCTCTCTTTAAATGAAATCAGTCAAAACCCTTTTTTTCCCCAAAAAACTTTGAGTGGTTTTAAAAATGAATTCAAAGCAATGTTCTCATTTGTTGCTGAAAACTCATCTTTGTGAAGGTTGTTTGATAGGAGTGTTTTCAGTGTTATGGATTAAATGTTCAGGAAGAATATCTGGCCTTATCCCTAGGCATGTGCTAGCTAGTGGTTGAAAGGACCCCCGAGAAAATCTTTTTGCCAAAGAGGCTGAACTCAGAAGGAAGTTATCCTGTCGTGGTCATTAAGTAGTTAACAAGGCCTACAAAGCTTCTGTTCTCACAGTTGAATTGCATTTTCTTGACCCACCCTTTGACCAAGCACCAGGTAGCATTCAAAATGCACGTCTCATCCACTTACCTTCTAACAGAGACAATCAGTTTTAAAAAGGCATAGCATTCAGTTTCGGGCACAGGCCTTTTAAAGGTGCTGTAATGAAAAAATGAGACCCCAAAGGATTGCTCTATGTCAAGCAATGTCAGTTTATCTCACCATCACATTTCTGTAAGAAATCTGCCAGGCGGATGTGTCAACTGGATGGCTCTTGACAGACCACTTGCCTTTTTATGCAAATTGTTTTCTGAGATCTATATTTTATATAGAATCCCTTCAGTTGGCATTGTGGTGTCCCCCAAAGCGGTTGAACTTTGTTTCATTTACTTGTTTTTTTTGGTTCTCCAGCCACCTTGGCTAGGAACTTTCTAAAGCCACTACCTTAACCTCCAAAAGTAACTTTTACAGTAGAAATTTCAAGCCACATGAGAAGCCAATGAGAGCTATGATTGGGCAAGATTAATTTTAGTCCTACATAACATGTAGAAGTCTTTTTCATTAAACTGACTGGCACAATGAAGGGAGATGGTTAAGGCCATAGCGTTCATACCATTTAGTAGCGCTGCTGCTGCTGCTGCTAAGTCGCTTCAGTCGTGTCCGACTCTGTGCAACCCCTTAGACGGCAGCCCGCCAGGCTCTCCCATCCCTGGGATTCTCCAAGCAAGAACACTGGAGTGGGTTGCTATTTCCTTCTCCAGTGCATGAAAGTGAAAAGTGAAAGTGAAGTCGCTCAGTCGTGTCCGACTCTTCGCGACCCCATGGACTGCAGCCTACCAGGCTCCTCTGTCCATGGGATTTTCCAGGCACGAGTACTGGCGTGGGTGCCATTGCCTTCTCCCTTAGTAGCACTAGATGGCGTTATATTCTATTCACATTTTCTCAAGTTTTGTCTTCACCTGCATCCATGAATACTTCATCAACTTGGACATGTATTTGTAATACTGGGTTATTTATTTTTCTGGGTGAGCCTTAATGAAAAACATTATCAAACTATTTTTGAAGTCACAAAGCTCAAACTATTGCAGGTCACCTTCAAAGATTCACTTTCTCAGGGCATTCAAAAGGGTTAGAGGTGACAGTTTCCCCTGGAAGGAAAGGCACCATTCCCTCAGAGGAAATTGCTATCCAAGCATTTTTTAAATTTTCTTTTATATTGAAGTTAGTATTGTGAGAACAGCAGCAAGGCTTTAAGCCATATTAAATTCCCAACATCTTTCTTATTTTTATTTTGAAACTGCTACTTGGTTTTACTTTCTGCTTTTGGTATTATGTGCTAAGCACTCCTCAGAAGAGGCTATAAAAGTGACCTCTGCCCTCAGGACTGTCTGCCAGTGGGTAACTGCCCAACAGATTGTTGTCACCTCTTGTCCCTGTATAAACATCCTCCTCTGTCATCTCCAAGTGTTCTGTTTGTTTCTTCTTCTATATGAAATTTTATCTATGGAACAGACTTTCAAATTTAATCAGACCTACCCTTTTCAACTTGAAACACCTTTATAACATTTCTGTAAGTAATTGCCTTGCCTATATTAACATTCAAAGGAGCAGGAGCCTTCCCTGCCTGTCAGAGCAATCCATTTGAAGTAATAGTAATAGTTAGGATAATAATGGCTCACACCAAGCATTATGTGTCAGGTATACCCCAGTTTCCTTTATTTGAGCACTCTCCTGTTCCTTGCTCCCCAAATGCTTTCAACCTTTTCTCTATCCCTCTGTGATGTTCAAAATTGAAGTTTCCAGTAGGAGTTATCACCTTCCATGTTTTAGCTTTCATACTTTTATTGATTCATCCTAAAGATGGAACCACTAAAAAAAAGTCTAGAGTAATAAATTTAAAAATTGAAATGTAGTCATAGACAAGATTGAAAATTTCTATTTAGAAAAAATGCTTGAGGTTCTAGTTCTTGAACTACAGCTGAAAGCCCTGCGGATGTCAGAGCTATAACTAACAGGACAAAGAAAGGTAATCAGTTGTCTCTCATCCTGTTTCAGTCTCAGGGACCCGATTTGAACTTTGACTATTCCTAGCAATTCTAAAGAGAGCTCCATTAGTAACATATATTTAGAGAAAAAAATACTTTTGTCCAAAAGTGGGCTTAATTTAATGCTTTTTATTTGTGTATTTCAGGGGGCTCTGGAGCGTAATGAAAGCAAGGTTCTTCGTTTGCAGCTTGAACTCTCAGACACTAAAGCAGAACTTGAAAGGAAGCTTTCAGAGAAAAATGAAGAAATAGAAAATTTTAGGTATGTACAATTATTTTGATGAACAATAGTTACATATTTCAGGATCCTTAACTGAACAAGGATTCATTGTGTTTGGCTACTTTTATAACCTTTGTTGGAATATTAGCACAGAGACAGCTGGTCTGACCCAACACCAGACTCTTCCTAGTCAGCACAGCACTGTTAGTATAAAAGAATACCTCTAACATGATTACTATTAATGTTTATGATTTTCTTATTCAAGCAGCTTCTGCTTGCGTACAAAACTCAAAATAACACACCAAAAAAAGCCAAAGTATGTGGACAAGGACTGTATATACTGCCTGGATCTCCCTACAACAAGCTTCTTTCTTGAGTATTCAAGACACTGACTGATGGTGCCGAACAGTGAAGGAAAAGAACCCAAAAAAAAGTGATGCTGGACATTAAAATTAATGTCAGATCATAGTGAAGTTTCCACCTCCCCCCTGCCTGTACCTGTAGCCATTTGTTTGGAGAGGGGCTGAAGCTAAGAGCCAAGCTGCTTATTGAATCCCTGTTGAAGCAGCTGAGTCTTAATAGTCAGGAAACTGAATTAAATAGGAATCCTGGGTTGCAGGATCTTTTCTTAGCTTCATCATAACAAGCTGATGATTTTAGACATCTCACTTCTTAGCTTCTCAGTGAAGTGAGGGGATGAAAGCAGCCCCATCCATGTCACAGAAGGTGGCGAGGAAGATCAGTAAGCCAATGTTGGCAAAGCACTTCACACTCTATAGATCAAAGACACCATTATAAACACATGGAATTAGCTATGATTGTATTATCCATCTGATCTGTTCCCTTAAGTCAGTGCCATATGTCAGCAAGGAAAAGCATTTTTGAGTCTGAGGTTCAACTGGCAATTTGCTTTCAACATGTTTGTTAAACCATTAAGAGAAAAGGTTACCATGTTCAGTTAAACTGGCCTCTTCCCCGTAGCCCATCTTCAGACAAAACTCCCATGGGGGTCATCTTTTTAATGAGGGTGTCAAGCCAAATTTGGTCCTCTGTGTGCTTTGAGTTATCTTTGCTCTCACTCACCGGCACTTTCCTCTATAGGACTGACGGTGGAGATGAAATCTGGTCTACTTAAGAGGCTGTGCCTAAGAGACTTTTTTTTTTTTATAAAGGGCAAAAACATTGGACCTTGATATTTGCCCTACTTCCTTCCATGAGGAACAAAAATGAATGTCTCCTTGTACCATTAAAAAAAAAAAAAAATACTCGTTTCAGGTAACGTCAAACCTGTGCCTATTAATAAACCCAGCTAAGAAAAAATGAGTCCTCAGAGAGTCTGCGTCTTGTCAGGTACCTCTGAGTGTCGTAGAGAGAGCTGTTCACCAATTATAATAATTTAAGTGCAAAGGAAGCTGGAGATCCAAACAGCTAGGGCTGGGAGAAGAAAGAATTGAAGCTGAGGCAGGAGCTGTCAAGGGGCTGAAAAAAGAAGGGCGGGCTGGAGGGAGGAGTGAGCTGTTCATGAGTTTTAGTTAATGATTCATAATAACTGTAATAGCTACATCCGGAAAGGAAAGATGAGTATATCTTAACAAAATATCACAAGTACCTTGTAGACCCTTTCTGTCTGAGTGCCCCATGCCAGTGGAGATTGGATCAGAAACCCTTAATCAGAGGGTCTAATCTGACTTCAGGGCTAGGAGAGGAGGGGATCTTAAGGAAACGGAAGAGAACACCAGGGGGAAATACTAGCAAAACATAGGATTTTGAGCAATCAAAGATAAGCCAGGTAAAATCTAGAACTCAAGGGAAATATTGCCTGAGGAAAAGATGAGGCTCAAGGTCCTAATTCACATAATCCTTGGATAACTCCGTAGAAACTGAGGGAGGCATAGCACACAGGACTCAGGATGCTGAAGGGACCAGGAGTACCTCTGAGAGAGACTCAGAGGCAAAGGTAAAAACCTTGGTAGGGCTGAAAATTCTGGTAAATCATTCACTTCACTGATGCTCTGCCTCCCAGCCCACTGTTCTTCCATTAGGGGAGGGCTGATCCTGCGTGAGCCAGGCTGGAAGCCTGTTGGGGTGAAAGAATGAGTGGCTCATATGTGGGTTGTATGTTTCACTTGTTCCATAGTTATTGAGCACTTCATGTTGGCAACATGCTGTGCCTGCTATTCTAGATAGAGCTTCGCAAACTTTTATGAATCGATAGGGCTTTTTTGCGGAGAAGGCAATGGCACCCCACTCCAGTACACTTGCCTGGAAAATCCCATGGATGGAGGAGCCTAGTGGGCTGCAGTCCATGGGGTTGCTAGGAGTCAGACACGACTGAGCGACTTCACTTTCTCTTTTCACTTTCATGCATTGGAGAAGGAAATGGCAACCCACTCCAGTGTTCTTGCCTGGAGAATCCCAGGGACAGGGGAGCCTGGTGTGCTGCCATCTCTGGGGTCACACAGAGTCGGACACGACTGAAGTGACTTAGCATAGCATAGGGCTTTTTTGTTTCCTTACAAATGTTGTAATTAGCAAAGCTAGAGTTAGAGAGGTGATAATGCAGTCACTGATGGAAGGAGAGGCTTTGATCCTCGCCCTCCTCTACCAGGAAAGCAAGAGGGATATCCACGGCCAGCTTGAAGGCCAACTGGCAGCTGTGACTGCCGTCTAAGTCAGGCCCTGCTGCAAGGCCCCAGCTGGGGTTGAAAATAAGTTAGGTGTGTGTCCTGAATCTTCCAGGGCCACTGGCTAAGTACATCCCCCTCCCAACTCAGGGTATTCATGAAAATGCTGAAATGTGTGGGGGCTTCTCAGTGGACCAAAACTGGGGTGTCCCAGCATGCATTCTGCTCTCTCCAGACACACCCAGAGAGGTGCTGGGGAAGGAGTTTTGGGGAGTGAGGCACCAAAATTCCCTATGCTATCAAAATGTGTTTGTTTGCTTTGCTTTGATCATCTATGGAAGGGTTAGGCAAGCTTTTTATTTATGGCATCAGATGGTAAATATTTTTGGCTTTGTGGACCATAGAGTCTCAGTTGCAGCTACTCAAGTCTGCAACCTCAGCTTGAAAGCAGCCATAATAAGAGATCAAATGACATGGCCGAATTTGGCCCAGAGCCCATAGTTAGCTCACCCCTGGCCTGTGACCTCAGGTTCCTAGGAATGATCCATCATCTTTTCCTTCCATATGGTTCACTCCTCTGAACTTAGTAATACTGAACTTTGCCACATGGTCTTCATCTACATACACTATCCAACTTAATTTCTTTTATTGTCTGAGTCTCTTCCAGAAGAATATGTTTAAATTTCTTCTCATGTCTAAGTAAAATATTTTAGCACAACTTCAAGATATAGGATCTCAAAATCAGGCATGGCATTTAGTTAGCGAAATATCTTGTTAATCATTTTAAAACTGAATCGTATGTATTAGAATTAAGGAAAATCTTTCATTTCTGTGATATAGATGAGCAACGTTGCAAGAGAAAAATATTACTGATTAAATTGACACTTTAAAATCCTTAGCTTTTTCAAAATTTAAGCTTTTATTCTGATTTTGTTTGCATTTGTTTTCTTTCCTCAAATTCTATTTCACATTTTGGGAAAAATAGAAAAGGAACTTTTACCATATTGCCTTGGTCTTGACTGCTTCATTTTTCTTTAAAAATAAATGTGCTTGAGGAGTTTTCATTTGAAAGATTTCTTGACTCTGCGTGGAATGTGCTGATTGTTTAGTGGCAATTCTCCAGGCCTGTATTATATGGAAGCCTCTTAAACCGTAGCACTTTCTACTTGTCTGTAGGTACTCATGAAATTGCATAAACAACTGTGGAAAAAGTACAGTTGAAACATCCATTTTGTTTGCTTAAGTGGATTATATCTCTGTACAGAGGATTTTGACACCAGCCTAGTGATGCTTTAGTGTTCCTGTATAAGTAGAGTCAGTTCAGCAAAAATGAGTTTCCTTATGTAAGACAGAGCAATATCTCAAAGCTTTCAGTGCTGTTGAGTATGTGTCCCTGTAGTACTTGTGGGCTAGGGCTGCCATAACAAAATAGACTGGGTGGCTTAAATAGCAGAAATTTATTTTCTCACATTTCTGGAGGTTGGAGGTTCAAGATCAAGATGTTCCCCCTGAGACCTCTCTCCTTGGTTTGCTGGATCCTCACATTTTCTTTTCTCTGTGCACATTCATCCCTAAAGTTTCTGTCTGTGTCCACATTTCCTATTCTTCTAAAGACATCAGTAAGATTGGATTCAGTTCAGTCGTTCAGTCAAGTCCGACTCTTTGTGACCCCATGAATTGCAGCATGCCAGGCCTCCCTGTCCATCACCAACTCCTGGAGTTCACCCCAACTCACGTCCATCGAGTCAGTGATGCTATCCAGCCACCTCATCCTCCATTGTCCCCTTCTCCTGCCCCCAGTCCCTCCCAGCATCAGAGTCTTTTCCAATGAGTCAACTCTTCACATGAGGTAGCCAAAGTATTGGAGTTTCAGCTTTAGCATCAGTCCTTCCAAAGAATACCCAGGACTGATCTCCTTGAGAATGGACTAGTTGGATCTCTTTGCAGTCCAAGGGACTCTCAAGAGTCTTCTCCAACACCACAGTTCAAAAGCATCAGTTCTTTGGTGCTCACCACCCTAAGGGCCTCATTTAACTTAATCACCTCTTTAAAGGCCCTGTCTTCAAATACACTCGCATTCTGAGGTAGTGGGGTATAGCGCTTCAACATATGAGTTTGGTTGGGGTGGGGAGAGAGACACAATTCAGTCATAATAGTCTCTAGTGACTTTATATGCTGGCATCCCTGTGGGATCCTCTTCTGGCAGCCAAGCAAAAGCCCAGGACCTAAAGGCAGGCAGGAGAGTCTGACCACAGCATGCGGAGGCACAGGAGATGTGCTAATTCTGGGCTCTGGGCCAGAAAGTTTTTTCTCTTACATTTGCATAATTACTTCTGAACGCCCCCTCCATCAATGGGGTGAAGTGTGGTCATGAAAAGTGGCACCTCCACCTGTCACCTAGTTGAAAACTCTGACCACACTCTTACTCCTCTGCAGGCTGCATGTCTTCCTGATTGGCCTCGGAGCTCAGAACACAGGCTCAGCGATAACTCAGTGTGGAACCTAATTCTGACTCAAAATGAGCATGTGTCTGCTATTTGGGCTGATAGACTCTATGAGTATGGCTTGTCTTATCTGTCCAGTATTAGGCCCTGCTTCATAGGGTGAGCTTAACAGGGCCTGTGTTAGTTATAACGGTTACATTGTCCTAACTCACAACCACCCAATCTCAGTGGCTTAAAAGTGTATTTTTGCTCTGTGTCAGAGTCCAGTGTGGGGTAGGATGGAGAGTGGGCCACTACTCTTCCAAGTCATTCAAGAACTCAGGTTCCTTCCATCTTTTGATGCCAGATGGTTCATTTGTGGCCCTCAGGTTTGCCATTGATAGGGAAGAGAGCACAGAATCATGAGTAAAAAGTTGTATGTGTGAGGCTTGGAAACACTTTTGCCCATATCAATTGGTCAGAATTCAGTCACACAGTCCCAGACTTTCTGCAAGAGGGTTTGGAAATGATTTCTCGGGGTTCCCCATATTTTTCCTTTGTCTTCCTGAACACACATCTATTGTGTAAGCTTCTGGCACTTTGCAAAAATGGTTTCAGCATGGATGTTATAAAGGCATGTTGAAGTAATTCAATATCACACAGCAGTTAGTTTTCTCAGCCTATCCTTGGTTGTACTCCCAAACTCCTGGCGAAAGATAACCATGCTATTCTAGGAGAATTAGGTGTCACAGGCCATTAGAGCAGGATTGCTGGTGCAGGACTTGTTTCAACCCGGATGACTGTTTCTTGCTGTCTTCAAACATGTTTCACCATTGAAAGTGTTTAAATATTATGCCCGTCTGAAAGAGCATCCTCCCTTCACTCTTAGCCACTATAGGGAATCCAGATATTTGCCTTAGACTGTCCTTGAGGAGGTCTTAGACAAGGGCAAAGTCTGTCCCACAGGAATCTCAAAAATATTCTAGTGCTTTTCTCTTTTAAATTTTATTTATATTTATTTTTGGCTGTGCTGGGTCTTCATCGCCGTGCAGGGTTTTGTCTAGTTGCAGCGAGTGGGGGCTACTAGTTGTGCTGTGCAGGCTTCACATGGTGGTGGCTTCTCTTGCTGTGGAGCGTGGGCTCTGGGACACATGGGCTTCAGTAGAAGCGGCATGTGGGCTACACAGCACAGGCTCAATTGTTGTGGTGCACAGGCTTAGTTGCTCTGCAGCATGTGGGATCCTACCAAACCAGGGATCAAACCCGTGTCTCCTGCATTGGCAGGCACATTCTTTACCACTGAACCACCAGGGAAGCCCACTAGTGATTTTCTTGATTTTTCTGGGGAGTTGACGTGGAAAACAGTTGATCTGATACGCTGTACAAATGCTCACTGATCTAACCCTTCAACCTCCATGGTTTCCAAATGAAGACCCTTTAGACTCATTTTGTTAATTACACAGAATCTGTCTTGAATTTTAAGTTTTTCTCTGATTCTTAAACTGTTGTGTGTACACAGCAGATACCCTTTCTCAACCTGGGTACATGATTTCCCCCCCTGAATGTACTCTAAAATTAGGAAGAAGCAGCAGTGTGCTATTGACTCCCTGCAGTCGAGTCTGGATTCTGAAGCTCGTTGCAGAATTGAGGCCACCCGGCTGAAGAGGAGCATGGAAGGGGACCTCACTGAGATGGAGCTCCAGCTTAGCTGTGCCAGCCGGCAGGCATCAGAGGCCACCAAGTCCCTGGGCCAGCTCCAGACCCAGGTCAAGGTATTTTCAATTGTCACATGGGGATGAAGCAGGGACGCCTCTGCTTATGGGAGCAAGCCAAGTAACAGGTTGTGTTCCACAATAAAAGTGAGGACACCAAATCTAGTCCTTCAGGAGACCTTACATTCAATCGGCTTACATTAATATGTGCTTATGATTAACTGGTTTATGTTATGTTTAACTTTGTTGAGTGTGCACACACAAACTCAGGTCCCATTCGACTCCCAGGGACCCATGCCCAGGCCCAAGTTTTCTCTCCCAGGACCTGCAGGTGCAGGTGGATGACAGCACATGCCTGAACAGCGAGCTGAAGGAGCAGGTGGCGGTGGCCGAGCGGCGCAATGCTCTTCTCCAGGCTGAAGTCGAGGAGCTAAAGTCCTTGCAGGAGCAGACAGAGCGCAGTCGCAGGCTGGCAGAGGAGGAGCTCCTGGAAGCCACGGAAAAAATCAATCTTTTCCATGCCCAGGTGGGACCCATAAACTCCCCATTAGCTTCATCAGCTGGTTGGAGGCAGAAATTTCTACATAGTCAGCCTTGGTCTTGAACCATACACACTTGCCACATGGAGCCTTGGGGGTGTCCGGTGAGACAGGGAGAGCCTTTGGCAGCAGAGTGGTGGCCATACCCTTCATTCATCTCCAAATGCATGGGCTCCCTAGGGCTGCAGCTACACAGTCCACAAACTGAGGGGCTTAAAACAACAGAAATGTAACCTCTTACAGTTCTAAAGGCTAGAAGTCTGAAATCAAGGCGTTGGCAGGGTAGCACTCCCTCTGAATCTTGTAGGGGAATCCTTCCTTGCCTTTTCTCAGCTTCTGGTGGTTTACTGGCAATCTTTGGTGTTCCTTAGCTTGTAGATCAGAGAAGGCAATGGCACCCTACTCCAGTACTCTTGCCTGGAAAATCCCATGGACGGAGGAGCCTGGTAGGCTGCAGTCCATGGGGTCACTAAGAGTTGGACACAACTGAGCGACTTCACTTTCACTTTTTGCTTTCATGCATTGGAAAAGGAAATGGCAACCCACTCCAGTGTTTTTGCCTGGAGAATCCCAGGGACGGGGGAGCCTAGTGGGCTCCCATCTATGGGGTCGCACAGAGTCGGACACGACTGAAGCAACTTAGCAGCAGCAGCAGCTTGTAGATTCATCACTCCAATTCTCTGCCTTCACATGGCATTGTCTCTGTTTTAGCATCATTTTCCTTCTGTATCTGTCATTGTCCAAATTTCCAAATTTTTATGAGGACATCAGTCAGATTAGGACCCACCCTGGGTCTGGAGGATCTCCTGGAGGAGGGTATGGCAACCCACTCCAGTATTCTTGCCTGGAAAGTCCCAAGAAGAGGATCCTAGTAGGCTACAGTCCATGGGGTCACAAAGAGTTGGACATGACTGACCTCATTTTAACTTGATTGCCTCTGTATGGAACCTGTTTCCAAGTAAGGTCACATTCTGAGAACTGGTGGTTAGGACTTCAGCCTATGTTTCTTGTGGGGAGGGACACAATTTGACCCATAACATTAAGCCCTGTCAGAAGACTGAACTGTCAGGAAACTCACAGCTAGGATGCTGGAGAGAGAGGATGAGGGGAACATTCACTAGTGTTCCAGAGTCATTTACCTGTTTATCCTGTTCCCTCTATGCCAATGTGTTCCCTATGAATCCCAGGATTCAGGGAAAAAAAAAAAAAGCTGCCTAAGAGCCAAGAGATTTCAAACAATTCTGAGTGGCTCCTGACAGTTATAATGAGTTGTCAGGACTCTGGCTTCTCATGGAAGGTTATGTAAGTGACACAAAACAAGAATTCTTAGAATTTTTACTATTTTTGTGGAATCAGGAGAAACCATAGTGGTTAGACAAATGCATATAGTAAATGGGTCATTCAGTAAACATTTTTAGTGCATCTACCATAACCTAGACAGGTGTCCGTGGTATTGTTGTTTAGTCCCTCAGTCATTTCTGACTCTTTTGTGACCCCATGGACTGTAGCCCACCAGGCTCCTCTCTTTCCTTGGGATTTTCCCAGTAAGAATACTGGAGTGGGTAGCCATTCTCTTCTCCAGGGGATCTTCCTGACCCAGGGATCAAATCCGGGTCTCCTGCATTGGCAGGTGGATTCTTAACCACTGGGCCACTGGGGAAGCCCAGTAGTATATAGTATAGATAGATGCAGAATATCTCCATCATCCTAAAAACATGAAGATCTAAGTAAACAAGCTGCAGAGCACTGCCAGGAGTACAATGATAAAGCAAGGATAGTCCTATAGAAAGCCTTCCCTGTCGATCCTACACTTCAGGAGATGCACAGTCTGCTTGATCTGAGCTGTGAAGGACACGTAAGAAGTCAGCCAAGTAGAGAGAGGAGTCAAGGGCAGAGGCATGAGGAGAGGAGGGGATTTAGGATGTTAAGAAAAATTGATATATTTACTACAGCGTACGGTGAGGGTGGGGTGGGAGAAATCAGCAGAATTGATGCTAAGGGAGAGGCAGATAGACCCAGGTCACCAGGGACTTGATTTTGAAACTGATGAAGTTTGAAGTCTGCTGAAGAATTGTGAGTAACTGGGAGCAAAGTTATTAGATTTGCATCTTCAGAAGTTTACTCTGATGATTGTTGTGAAGGATGGATTCATGCAGCTAGGGGCAGATGTGCCACGCTCGGGGCTATTTAGAAACATCTGTAGGATCATTGTGGTTGCCATAGTGACTGGGAAGTGCCACTGACATTTAGTAGGCAAGTTCCAAAGATACTAATGCTCCTGCAAAATACAGGTAATTCGCTATCACAAAGAATTACCCCTCCCGGAATGCCAACTGTAACTGAGAAACACTGGATAAAAGGAAATATAAACCAAAGATGCACCAGCTGGAAGGCACTGCATTTAGTTTGTGCCTACAGTCTGACTTTGTGTCCATGTGCATGACATGATCCTATTAGGATACCACATGTATAAAACAGGCTATAGGCTGTGCATAATTCCCGACAGGCTAACTCACTTCAGTATTTTCTTTCTCTTTCAGGAAAGCTTAAATAAATAAAATGAGTAGAAGTGTTATAAAGTAGAATATTGAATTTTTAAAAAGTAAATCTGTAGTACTTAATAGCTATTGGTAACAAATCATTTGCCATACATGGTTATAGCTGATGATGCACCAGTGGGTCTCCATATGATGATAAAGCACTAGCCTAGAGAGAGATGAGGACATCAACCAGAGCAAAAGCAGACATAGAGAGGAGGAGATAGATCTGAAAAAGAAAGAAAAGAAAAGAAAATTAGGCCACAGAGACTTGATCTCCAGAGCAGAGTTTCTGAAACTTTATGTGTATAAGAGCAAATAACACAAAAATGTATATTCTCAGGCCTCACCCCAGACCCACTGCAGAATCTCTGCTATAGGAGGAATCAAGCGAGTTTTCAGGTGATGCTGCCAGTCCAGAAACTACCCTTTGTGCAGTTCTGATCTAGGTGATCTATGGCTCACAAGGACTCCTCTCTCTTGTGAGGTCCTACCTTGGCCAAGAGGACCCCTTGCAATTCTGGGAATACCAGCTATCTTCTGATTGATGTATAGTGACCATTTTATAGACCTCTAACCTAGACCAGACATATGAGGCCAAAGTTATCCCTGTCTGATTACATGTGTCCTTTTTCAAACATCTAGCTTGCCCTTCTGCAAAGTACTCCCTCACCCTCTGCTTCCCAAAGAGAACCAATCATTTAGCTTGAAAATACTTTAACCATCAACTCCCTAGTGGATTTTAAGTGATTCTGTGTATAAAAGAATCAAGATTTACACTTGTACCTTTCTTTACAAAGAGTTTCTATGGAGTTTTGTGCAGTGAGCATCCTGACAAACTCCAGGAAATGCCCTCACCCCCACCCCCCAGGCTACACCCCTGGCAGTAGGAGTCCCTGGGCACATAGAGCCTGTCTCTCGATGAGGACTGAGGATAGCAATCTTGACAAAGATGCTTCCCACCATTGAGGAAGCAGGACAGAACCTGTGAGGCTGGAATATCTCTCTTCCTGTTTCCAAGGTTTAATCTTGCCACTGAGAAAGGCACTAGCCAGAGGAAAAGTGAACAAACAGAAGAGAAATTAAAAATAGGAAGGCTATGCCTTTTAAATACATTCTCTCTGCTAAGCTTTCACACCCTCAGAAAAGCTGTGCTACAAACACAGACCAAAAAGGAGTTTCAGTTTCTAATGTCACAACCCAGGAAGGAAAGAATTAGGGCAGCACCAGCCAAAGAACACAAGTAACTCTCCCGTGTGATGGAGCTTTCTAAGGGCTGGGGGGTAAGGCTCATCAGAATTGCTTTTCCCACCCCCTGTATCAGTGCAGAATTGGTAGAAACGGAGGTCGATGATGAGGAAGATTGTTCCCCCTGGAGCAGCATGCAGGAAGCTCATTTTTATTTCCCAGACCCCTGCTTTCCAGATGTCTGCTTTTGACCCTGACTTCTACTCTGGAACACTTGCTTCTTCCCACATCAAAGAGCAAAAGGCAGAAAAACATACTCCTCAACAAGGGGAAAACCAAACATGTGTTTGGGACTCGTAGGTTGTCTGGATCCACTGCTCCTTTCGGATTCAGGCTGCCATCTCTCCAGTAGTGGACCATGCATAGATGAAATCCCATGCATTCAGTCTAATGTGGTCTCTTGGCCCTGGAAGTGCTGCTTCACTGAGTATGGCTAACTAGAGGAAAATGACCTCCTGGCCAGAGCCCCTCACATTGCATGTCCTGAGCAGACCAGCTTGCATTTCACCACTGATCTCAACTTTCCTAATCAGGATGCTGCTTTTCTTTAGAACACAAGTCTCCTCAGCCAGAAGAAGAAACTGGAGGTGGATGTAGCCAGGATGCAGAAGGAAGCTGAGGAGGCGATGCAGGGCTGTCAAAATGCAGAAGAGAAGGCCAAGAAGGCAGCCACCGAGGTGGGTCCATGACTGCCTGCTCACTCCAGTCTTCCAGAGCTGACAGGAGCAGTAGCCAAGGGGCAGGGGCAAAGCTGCAGCCAGAAAGGATTCCATTGATTCTCCATATAGCCAGGGGGGAGATTAACTGACCCCTCTGCCTCTCTGCCCTCATTTTGGAAATTAGGCCAATCGGCTCCTCCCTTCCACCCAAACCACACAATGAAAAGAAGCAGCTGAATCACCATAAGCAAAATCTTCTGAAAGCAAGAGACTTTTTAAAATAGTCAAACCACTTTCCACTTGTGAATCAATATATCTAGTGTCTAGAAACAATTGTTCTTATGTTTCCTTACCCATAGCTATTTTTCCTGGGGCCTGTAATGGCTTCATGATGATGATCTGGCAAGAATGCTTATTTCACTTATTTTTTTACAGCCCATACTGCTGCTTCAGTAACAGAATCGGGTCGGTGAGGAAGGCCTTCAGGATTGGTGTACCTTCCTTATCTGCAAGTTTAAAGCTGTTGATAGGTGTCCTTTTCGTGAATGAGACCAAGTTCAGGGTTGACTGCCAGCCTTGACTGTACCTTTGTGGGCACCGAAAAGAGATACCCTCTGGACACCCACTGCAGATAGATGCAGATTTCTCTCAAAAGGCATGACAAACAGATGACAGTACTCAAAAAAAAAAAAAAAAAGGCCATGGAAGGAGGGAGGTGGGAGAAAAGTCTGTGTGTCAAGGTCCCAGGCTTGCAGGTCCCAGCGCCTGCCGAGCAGAGCTTGGACTTGATTTCACCCTCCACTCACCACTTCCCCATCAGGTGCTTCTGCACACTATGTTGGATGCACAAACACATGCAGCAGCCCAGAGCTCGCCCTGAGGTTGAAAGCTGATCTTCTTGCTAAACAGTATATGGGAACAGAAGAGAGAAGATACTCAGTTAGGTTTTACATTAGTCATTTTAAGATTCAAAAGAAGGGGAAAACTTATGTCTGTATCTGTCTGAATCATCAAGCACTTGGGTAGTTAAAACTCTTGCACCAAATCCTAGCTCTAGGTCACTGTAGAATCCAGAAGAATGGGGAAAGCATGCCTAGCATTCAGCCACTTTGTATCAACGCAGACACTCTGCTTTCTGATGGAAAAGAGGTGTGAGAAAGCTTAAAAGTGTTTGGCCAAGGGAAAAATAATATGCTCATTTCAAACATTTATGAAAATCTACACAGAAGTGGGGAAAAAAGAGCTTTTTACTCCTGCTTGGTAAATTTATGCAGTCACACGTTAGGAAGACTCTATCTGCATAACTTCACCTTTAAAAGATCTTCTTGACAATGTTGAAAAATGAACTCACTACCTTTTCCCCTGCCTTAATTCTCCAGTAATTCAGCTCTGAGCTCCAGCCCCACATAGCAAAACCCAGAGTTACCTCCATTATTTATTCTTTGCCCTCACCATCTGCACAGACGTCTCACACTTAAATTATGCAGATGGTTGATAACCTGATAGACAGAGAAACTTTGGCTGAGAGGGCAGTGTTCTTACATTAAAGGCACTGAGAGATTCATGAAACAGTTCTTAGTAATGGCAGCAAGACACCGAGCCCTTGTATACACAATCAAAGCCGAGAGCAGGCTTTGCAAGAATTAACCATCCTTTTGCCAGATTATTGGCACCGAGAGCATCAGTTGCTGCCAAATTCCTAGAGCCTAAACGTGTTTGCAGTTGCAAGTCACAGAATTACAGAAGTGAGGCGTGAAAAAGATTCTCCTAGGCACGCCACACTCTTCCTGGTGCATGCAAAGCATAGGACATGTCCTGGTGCTTTACTCAGTTAAAAATTCTGCCCTCAATTGGTCATCTTTCTTTGAATACAGATATTGTGTGATAGTGTTCACATGGTGTTTCATCTCTGGTCTGTTTCACCACCCGTCACCCTGATCTCCAGTAGCTGCTGCTATCTTGATTGCCTTATGGTTACCAAACTCGAGGACCAGAAGTTAGGGAGAGCATAGTGGGAAGAGATGAAGTACAGAGGCGAGGCATGGCCTTTAGTCACATCAGGAACTGAAGACTAGGGACAAAAATGTTCAGTTCTGTTGGCTGCCAGATTATCTCAGTCCCTTTCCTTCTTTTCTAGGTAGCAAACATGTCAGAAGCACTGAAGAAGGAGCAAGATACCAATGCCCACTTGGAGAAGATGAGAAAGAACATGGAGCAGACAATTAAAGACTTGCAAGAGAGGCTGGATGATGCTGAGCAGACGGCCATAGTGGGGAACAGAAAGCAAATCCAGAAACTAGAATCCAGGGTAGGAGTTTGCCTGTGTAATCATGGGGTCTTGACAACTCCCAGTTCAAAGTCTTATTGTCTTGGGATATCACATCAGATAGTGCTACCTCCCTCTTCACTTTGGCTTGTAGCACTTGCAGTCATCTGAGAGTGTCAGATCTCAGTATATTCATTCAGTCTTCTTGACTTTGGGCCACTAAACAGGACTCTTCCTGGAGTGGGTGAAACCTGCCTTCCTGCTTAGTGGAATGTATCTCCCCCAGCTTCACCCGCCCCGGCTCTAGGCTCCCCACAGCCTGGGGACCCACTGTTTCCAAACATTCTCTCAACAGTCTTGATTCCCTGCCTTTGCTCCCATTATCTGCTCTATGGAGAATGCCTGTATCCTAACAGCCAGAGAAAGCAGAGGGAAACAAGTAAATCAAGGACCAAAAAGACTTTAGTGCAGATGTAGTGAGGACTGACAGAATTGATGTAGTACCTGCCTTCAGGGAGCTTCAGGATAGGAAGACTAGAAAGACCTATCTTGAAAATAGGATTTTTAAAATTATTGAATCAATTTCAGTGACAATTTACAGGTCATGTGACAGATGCTATAAGGATAGAAAGAATATTTGACTGGGATTTTCATGCCTCAGAAGGGCCTCTGAGAAAGTATTGCCATTGCACATTTATGATACATCTATATAATGGAATACCAATACACATTTATGGTATAATCATACTGATTAAGGAGTGAAGAAGAGTGTTGTAATGTCCTGGAGTTCATGCCTAGTAGTACAATGATAATAAAGGCACAGGCAATGTGGAGAGTATATAACCTTCTGTGCAAGAAAGAGGGAAAATATGAAGACATGTACACATCTGCCTATATTTTCAAAAAGAATTGGTGGTGGGATAAAATGAAGACTAATAAAAGCCACTGGTCCCTTGGACTGCAAGGAGATCCAGCCAGTTCATCCTAAAGGAAATCAGTCTTAAATATTCATTGGAAGGACTGATGCTGAAGCTGAAACGCCAATACTTGGCCACCTGATGTGAATAACTGACTCATCTGAAAAGACCCTGATGCTGGGAAAGATTGAAGGTGGGAGGAGAAGGTGATGACAGAGAATGCGCTAGTTAGATGGCATCACCAACTCAGTGTACATGAGTTTGAGCAAACTCTGGGAGTTGGTGATGGACAGGGAGGCCTGGCGTGCTGCAGTCCATGGGGTTGCAAAGAGTTGAACATGACTGAGTGACTGAACTGAATAAAAGCCACTACGCATAGGAGGAAAACACAGAGATGAAAGTTAGGCCTTCTGAATGGACCTTGTTTAGTTGGTTTGATTGCAAAATTGTATGAAAGACACCCTTCCCTATCAACCCCCTACCCCATGTCCTGCTTTATTTCTCTCCATTCCACTTACCACCATCTAACATAATCTATGTTTTACTTTGCTTTGTGTGTTTCATTCATTAGAATGGATGCTTATAGAGGGGAGAGATTTTTGTGTTTTTTCCCCTGCTGTATCCCTGGTGCATAGGAGGCATCATATTCATTGAATGATGTTAACCTTGATCGTGTAATTCTGTAAGGCTACAGGCCAGCTGCTCATCTGTACTACAGCTCTCCCACCTAGCAGGGCTGTGGGTGGCATATGTGTGACATAGACTCAGGGTCTGGTTTCTTTAGAGAATCAGAACTGAACATGGAGAAAGATGAGGCAGCTTATTCTCTATATATACTTATGTCCTTCTAATACGCACATGTGTATGTACTTTTGTAATCCAAGAGAGGATACTTATCATCTCTGCATGGATTAGCTTTTCACATCCTTCAGAGTCTAAACAGTCCTTTTATGAGCTCACCTAGTTCGACCAGCTCACTTGGCGAGGCAGTTTTCCCAGAGAGCTTGCTCTGTTCCACCACTACGGGAACCAGAGTAAACACATCTTCCTTTGATGGTGTCAATTGGCCACTGCAACGCCCTCCTGGCTTGCTGGCTGTCCACCTATCATCTGAGACCATGGTTTGCTTGCAGGTTCGTGAACTGGAGGCTGAACTGGAGAGCGAAGTCCAACGTAACTCAGAGGCCCAGAGGGGAGCCCACAGGCTTGAACGGTGCATCAAGGAGCTGACCCATCAGGTACTCTGAGAAGCCGCTCCCTGCTTGCCTGGCTGCACCCTACCTCAGGCGGATGTGCTCCTTCAAGCCTGAAACCACCCCCTAGGACTCCTCTAGTTCTCTCTCCATCGTTCCTCTCCCTTAGCAGGAGACACCAACTTGCCCTTCCAGAGCTCCTCTGCTATTACTGATTTGGGTTGGTCCCTCTTTAGAGCTCTCGGGAAGCACAATGTGAGTGACAAGTTGCAATTAGAGGCGAAGAGCTATTTATACTATCCTTGTTTTTTCTCACGTAATGTCTGCAGCACTTTTGGAAAGATGCCTTCCTGTGAGAGGTTGAGTGAGAACAATGTGTAAATGAAGTGACTGGTGGAGACTGGGGTGGCGACTCAGCCAGCAGGTTTCATGAGGCGCTAGTTAAATTGGAGCAGGGGACGTTTCCACTCTTGTTTTCTGGTCTCACAAACACTGCAGGCCACCGAGGACTCTATCTGGTGTTGGTGCCGGGTGGAAATACAGCAAATGCTGAGAGGCCCCCTGCAGCTTTCTGACTGTTTTCATGTCTAAGCAAATAATTGAAAAGAAGTGGGCAAACTTGTTACCAGTAACTAATGCATTGCCAGAGTAGCAATCTACTCCTTCACTTGTGTTTTCATTTTCCAGCTTGTCTTACCTTTTCTTCAAACAGAGAAAACCAGATATCTCATGATAGCACACGTCTTGCTGACTCCTCTGGGCCCAGCACCTTCCTGGCACAGAGCAGATGCATGTGTTTCAGTTAAACACAGATGCTAATGGTTACTCTCTAGCTCTCTCTGCCACACAATATAGCTTTTTCCAGTGAAAAGGCAAATTCACTCTAGGTGCCCACTTTACAGCAACTTAGCACTCATGAGAGATCTGCCAGCCCTGATAGTGGCCCCCGAGGCTGAGTTGGTGTCAGAGACATCAAAGTGTTCCTTCCTTGCAGTAGGAAGGATAGTACTGTTAGGACAGCAGAGTGCTTCAGAAGCACCATCTTGGGCTAATTAAGATGAAATGAGCTATTTGTACAGTTCTTCTTTGCTGAATAAGTAGTTCTTTCCTAAGGCGAATTAGCCTGACATTTCTTTAGACCATGCTAGGTATTATAATGAAAACCACTGGGGACTGCACTCATGGTATATGTGGGGCAGGAAGTAAACACCTGGGAAACATGAAATATGTGCTCTTCTATGCTGCTTTTGAGCAAGGATAAGACAACATGAGGAAGCAAAATGCTGCTTGTTAATTGTGTCTGCTTTTTTCTTTTTATTTTCCTATGGATTATTCTTACAGTTTTCTTCTGTAAACAGGTTCATTATACAACAGTGCACTAAAGCTATACTTTCTTCATTGTCCCAAGTAATACAGTCTCATTCTATTGTGTTTTTATCTTTGTTTCTTTATAGCAATAATCTGTGTCTTCCTCTTGTACTAGCATGGAAGTGTATTTCTTAATTTCTTCCAAGTGTCTGCACAATGCTTAGAGTATATCTATTCAATTATGCAATGATTTTCTGCCGTCAACTCAGGTAACACCTATTGAGTACTTTTTATTACAAGATAACAGGCTAGACCCTGTCACTTTAAAGAGACATTAGAGAGCCCTCCATATTCCTTGATATCAGTACCTGGTTTTGAAATATTCAAGGCAGATGTTGAGTCAATTCAATCTGCTCTCCTTTAACATCAAAATAACCATCAGGACTGTGGGGCAGGGTGTTTTGTGATAGTACATCATAGGTGCCATTATAAAATGTCATTTTGAAAGGGATATAAATAGGGTTTTTCTTTCCTAGGAAAAATTCCTCTTGGAAAATCATACTGCATTGGAAAAGGGAACCAAGTGTCACTCCATCTACAAGAGTTTTAAGGCCAGTCCCCCACTGAGAATTTATCTCCCCTCATATGTCCCTCTAGCATTTGGAAATTCATCCTGTTTTCCTCTCCAGTGTCTAGAAATGTATGCTATAAAGCAGGACATAGGATTAGGAACCTATATTATTTACAGGAGGTAAAGACAGTTTTCCTCCCCACCACCACCCCCCCCTATTTACCTGCTCTACTTTACATTTGTCTACCTCCTGTATTCAGGGTGGAGAAGGCAATGGCACCCCACTCCAGTACTCTTGCCTGGAAAATCCCATGGGCGGAGGAGCCTCGTGGGCTGCAGTCCATGGGGTCGCTAAGAGTCAGACACGACTGAGCGACTTCACTTTCACTTTTCACTTTCATGCATTGGAGAAGGAAATGGCAACCCACTCCAGTGTTCTTGCCTGGAGAATCCCAGGGACAGGGGAGCCTGGTGGGCTGCCGTCTATGGGGTCGCACAGAGTCGGACACGACTGAAGTGACTTAGCAGCAGCATCAGCAGTGTATTCAGGGACCTGTGTGTAGGTGTTATTTAATCCTTAGTAATCTAAATGTGGATAAGTATCTTCATTTCAAGGGATAAGAAAAAAAAAAATTGGTCTCAGTTGGGCTCTCTAGGAACCAGATGACAGGGTGGAGTCAGAAGTATAAGAGATTTATGGGAGGTAACAACACCTGGGAATGGAGAACGAGATGGCACCCCACTCCAGCACTCTTGCCTGGAAAATCCCACGGACGGAGGAGCCTGGTAGGCTGCAGTCCATGGGGTCGCTAAGAGTTGGACACAACTGAGCGACTTCACTTTCCCTTTTCACTTTCATGCATTGGAGAAGGAAATGGCAACCCACTCCAGTGTTCTTGCCTGGAGAATCCCAGGGATGGGGGAGCCTGGTGGGCTGCCGTCTACAGGGTTGCACAGAGTCGGACACGACTGAAGCGACTTAGCAGCAGCAGCAGCAGTAACACCTGGGAAAGATAAAGGGGAGAGCAAGCAGCCTGAGGCAGAGAAAGCCTCACTGATTTATTTTTGCTTCTACTGCTTTTGTTTTTAATTTCCTTTTTCGCATGTGGTTGTCCAGTTTTCCCAACACCCCTTATTGAAGAACTAGCTGTCTTTTCCCCATTATATATTCTGGCTCCTTTGCATTAATTGGCCATGTATATATGAATATATCTGGGCTCTTTATTCCATTCAGTTGATCTGCATGTCTGTTTTTATTCTAATATATACTGTTTCAGTGACTATACCTTTGTAATATGTTTGAAATCAGAAAGCAAGATGCCTTCAGCTTTGTTCTTCTTCCTCAGGATTACTTTGACTACCCAGGGCCTTTTGTGCTTCCATTCTATTTTTGTGAAAAATGATAGTGACTGCATTGACTTTGTAGATTGTTTAGGGTAGTGTGGACATTTTAACATTAATTCTTCCAAACCACAAGCACAAAATGGCTTTCCACGGTTTGTGTCTTCTTCAATTTCTTTCATCAGTGCTGTATTGTCGTGTTCTGGGCGCAGGTTGGAAAAGAATTTCCAGACATAAGACACAATGAGAGGGAAATAAAGTTTATTAGAGTGGGAGATGCTGTTGGAAAGGGAAAACTCAAAACTTGAGCTGAGTTTTCCCAGCTCAAGGGAAAACTGATGTTGAACAGGGGTCCTTAGTCTACTTTTATACCCAGGGTACAAGGAGTGGGATTGGGGTCTTGTGGCTCATTTGCTGATTGGATGAGGCACGTATCCTGGGTGGGGGTAAGAGTAAGGCAAATACCTCCTCCCTATGGGGTAGGAGGGGAGACAAGTTATACTGTTTCCATTAATAGTTACAACATGGGGGAGGGAAGGAGGGTCAGGGTCTGGTTTTTCCATTCCTGCTTTCCAAGATCCTCCTTGGTTATCTGCTCTTTCATCCCTGGGTCATCACACACATATAGTTTTCAGTGTGCAAGTTTTTCACCTTCCCTCCTTGGTTAAATTTATTCCTAAGTATTTTATTCTTTTTGATGCAATTACAAATGGGATTGTTTTCTTAATTTCTGATAGTTCATATTAGTGTACAGAAACACAACTTATTTTTGCATAATGATTTTGTATCCTAAAAATTTACTTTTCTGCCTCTTTCTCTCTTCTCCTTCTGAGACCCTTGTAATGCAAATGCTGGTCCACTTGATGTTATTCCATAAGTCCTTTAAGCTGTCTTTATTCACTCCCCTCCCCGCCCCCCCCTCCCCCCCCCCCACCCCGCTACTTTTATGGGATGAATTCCACTGCCTTGTCTTGAAGTTCACTGAGCCTTTCTTTTACTTCATCTAGTCTCCTGTTGAATGCCTATATTGGAATTTTTGTTCAGATATTTATCTCTGTGATTTCTGCTTGGTACTTTTTTATATTAATATTTTCTTTTTGTTGAAATTTTCACTTTGTTTATGCATCATTCTCCTGAGCTTGGTGAGCAGATTCATGACCATTATTTTGAACCTTTTATCAGGTAAATCATCTACCTTTATCCTTTTCTGGGGTTTTATCTTATTCCTTCATTTGGAGCATATTACTTTGTTTCTTCAACTTTTGATCTCTGTGCTGTTGTTTACGCATTAGATAAAACAACTCTCCCAATCTTAAATGAATAGTCTCATGTAAGAGAAGATCTTTATTGTTCAATCTACCCTAGCTGTTAGTTGTCTCTGAACTCCTTGTGACTGTCCAAGCAGCCTTCTTTGTTCTTAGGGCTCTTAGTTGAGTGTTCAAAAACTGTCTATAATATTGCAAAGGGGAGGATCTCAGTCAGTACTTAGATGCAGGGCTGACTGGAGGCCAGACCCTCAGGCAGGGGTTTTTAAAGTATGCAAATACACCTCTTTCAGGGAATGACTGGGAGATGGGTATTTCTGTCTGTCTGTTCCGATCCTTGTGGTGCTATGCAGTTAAGAACTCTTTCTCTGTTTGCTATCATCTCATTGAACCTGTGAACACAAGCCCTTGCTTGAACACAAGCCCAGAGACAGAATAAGAAATTTATCCTCTGGATATCAGCTACAAAAGTCAGTACACCATACCTGTGCAGAAGCTCCTTTCTCAGAGATCCTGGTAGCCTAGGTGGGGCATGTGAAGATGGCACCCACTGGCTTTCCCAGGTGCTTCAGTCTTCTGCCAATGCTGAGGGGAGGAGGTGGTTAAAAACTGTTGCAGTCCTGTAGGACCCATGAATGTAAGTCCTGCTGGCCACTAGAGCCAAGCTTTCAAGGGATGTACCCTGGGTGGCAGCCATGAAAACTGGGCCACCAAACATGTGCTCCTTTCCAAGAGATACCAGAAACCTAGAGTGAGGCAGAGAGAGTGTATGAAGATGGTGCCACCAGCCTTCCTGGTCTCTGGAGATGTGTGTTAAATTAGAAGACTGCCCCCTTGGGCTGCAGCTACTAAGATAAGCAAATAGGTCTCTTTCAGGGAAACTGAGCATTTCTGTCTGCTGCCTCTGTGCTGTGTCCCGGGGGCTAAACATTAAACCTAGCAAGGAGGGAACAAGCAGGATAACTAAAGGGGCATAGGAGATGAGCCTGGTTGGAGTGAGGTTGTTTAGGGACGGGAAGCCTGATGGGCTGCCGTCTATGGTGTCGCACAGAGTCGGACACGACTGAAGCGACTTAGCAGCAGCAGAGGGAGATAAGTGGGGAAACCATGAAAGCCACCAAAAAAGTTGATACTTGATGGAATAAGTAAGATGGAGCTAGGAAAAATGTTTGAGCAGTAGGTGTTTGTCTTGGTTAAATCATTCATCTCAACCATCAGTCAGTTTAAATACTCTCCTTCAGGGCAGTTCAACACCTCCAAAGTGGAAGTACTCTAGTTAAAAGGGTGTGGTAAAGGGGGTGGCATGCAGAGCCTTCCTGCATGTCTGTCTCTTCCCTCCTTCCTCCTCAGAATACCCAGGACATCACAGAGCATGGTTGAAAAACACTGTCTCACTGGATTTCCTTTTTCCAGTCCAAGTCTGGATTTCAATGGAAGCAATAAGAACACACAAAACAGGGTCCCCATAGCTTATGGAATTTTCCTATCTCTGCTAATGCCCACTCCACAATTCCAGTAAACTTAGTCTTTCTTATAGTTCTGTTGCAGGAAGGGGGGCCCCTTCCAGGGCCCGAAACTGGGCTCTTGTCTAACACTTGGAAATGAATTATCTGAGGAGACACATGTGCTGACAAAGCAATAAATTTTATTGGGAAAGGGCACCCGGGTGGAGAGCAGTAGGGTAAGGGAACCCAGGAGAACTGCTCTGCTGCGTGGCTCACAGTCTCAGGTTTTATGGTGATGGGATTAGTTTCCATGTGGTCTTTAGCCAATCATTCTAATTGTGTCTTTCCTGGTGGCACACGCATTGCTCAGCCAAGATGGATGCTAGTGAGAGGGATTCTGGGAAGTGGACGGACACACGGTGTCTCCTTTTGACCTTTCCCGAACTCTTCCGGTTGGTGGTGGCTTATTGCGTATTCCTTATCAGGATCTCCTGTCATAAAACAACTCATGCAAATAGTTCTATGGTGCCTGGCCAGGGTGGGCGGTTTCAATCAGTGTGCTTCCCCTAACAGTTCCATTGCCTAAAGCCAAAAAAAAAGTTAGAAAGTTAGAAAGTTCAAGGAAAGAATTGGTTTGATGGGGGGCTGCAGGTGGGCACTGAGAAACCACAGGTAGGTGTGGCTTGGCTGGGCTGGGAAGGCTGAAGTCCAAATTGAAACTAATGGCTTTAACTTCCATTTTAACAAAGGCTGGGAGTTCTGTGTCATTGCTCTGAGCTGTGTTTATTAATTTGTTGGAACTTGGGATAAGTAGAGTTAAACTCATTTTTCAAATCATGGCTCTACATATGGTCTTTAATAAATTCTCCTTACTCTCATTTCCTCATGTGAGGCTACACCCAATGCAAACTGCTGGATCCTTCAAATCACCTTCACATACAAACCTGTACTTTGCAGGTAGAGGAAGATAAGAAAAATATGAGCAGGATGCAGACTCTGATGGATAATCTTCAGCTAAAAGTACAAAGTTACAAGCAGCAAATCGAGTCAGCGGTAAGTACCTGAGGCAGTTGCAGCCTCATGGATTTCCTAGCCATTTACATTTGATTAATGGAGATATGTGGCCCTGAGCTAAAGAGGCAGCTTGTCAGAGAGGACCAGCTCAGCTTAAAGTCTGCTCATTCTTTTTTTTTTTTTTTTTAATGTGTATGCTAGAATCATCACCTATAGTTAAAATTTGTGCAACTTTTCCCTTCAGGGAGCCAAAGCTCTCTCCCTTGACCTTTGCTTACACCCAATTATGCATTGTGCGATATGAGCCAAATAGGAGCATGGTGTCATGTAGAGATAGAAAATTTTGGTTGGGTAATCATCCTGTGGGGCTTCTCATGTGGCTCAGTGGTAAAGAATCCAAGAGACATCAGTGCAGATGTGGGTTCTAACTCTGAGTGGGGAAGATCCCCTGGAGCAAGAAATGGCAATCCACTCTAGTGTTCTTGCCTGGGAAATCCCATGGACACTGGAGCCTGTCATAAGAGGAGCCTTATAACAGTAAAGACAGACACCCTCTACCCTGAATAGGATGTTAAATTGATTACAAAACAAATTATGGTTAATCTATCACATACCAAATCTGTGAAAGCTGGACTACATCCTGTTGGTGGTAAGTGCCGACTATGGTCTCAATTTCCAGGGGAAAAAATGTTATAAAATGGGTCTGGTGCCTGCTAGGAAGTCTGAATCCATATACATCATACAAAAATATGATATTTCATTCAGTACTCAGAAGTTTAGATTCCTTTCTCACATTTTTCAATTTTCTCACATCAGGGCAGGAACAAATATGATCATATAGGCTCAGGGATTTCTTTGTTTCATTTTTTATTTTTATAGGAAGCAGAAGCTAGTCAATACCGTTCCAAGTATAAGAAGCAGCAACACGAGTTGAATGAAGCTAAGGAAAGAGCAGAGACAGCCGAATCTCAAGTTAATAAACTCAAGATGAAAGCAAAAGAGTTTGGGAAAAAGGTGCGTCAGGTATTCAGTTCTGCTGTAACTTTTAAAGCATTGGTGTTTCAGGCTCATGTCATCACGTGGAAAATTGTTTCTTCAGAGGCTTTTAAAAACAACATTGAGAAAGAGTTTCTGATAAAATCTCATGTTTATTCTACCTGTCTGGGTAGTACCAGACAGTAAGCATTTGAGTGGGGTGCGCACTATATTACACTTCTCAAATGCTTAATTCTAGGTTAATGTGCAGGTTCTGGGCCTAGATTCACGTGGGTAGGACAGCCAGGCATCCAAGGAGAAAAGATGATTAAAGAAGCACAGATGGATCTGCTTGAAATTCTAAGCAAACTCTTCTGTGGTAGGCAAGTATCACATCGATATGCAGATCCCAGGGGGACAGGTTTAAAGTGGAGGCCATGAAGAACAAATGCAAGAGTCTTGCTTTCTGGTTTTCTTCCCTAAAAGAGAAAGGAACTGTCTACATCTGTGTCCACGAAAATTCTCTTCCAATAGTAGGGGCCACTGCCCTAATTTTCCTGGGAAAGTGACAGAGAACATGGAGCTGTAGGCTTGGCAGGGCCAGTATCTTAGCCTGTTCAGAGATGTCACACCAGAGATGGAGTGGCTTACAAACTGCAAACACTTCTCACAGGCCTGAAGGCTGTGAAGTCCAGGGTCATGGAGCTGGCAGATTTGGAATCAGGTGAGGGCTACTTCCTTATAGACAACCCTCTTCCCATTGTAACCTCACATGGTAGAAAGAAGGGAAGAAGCTCTCTGGAGTCTTTTTTTCTTAAGGACATTACTCCCAGGCATGAGGACTCAATCTCATGACCTAATCCCTTCACAAAGGCCCCAGCTCCTAATACCATCACTGTTGGGGTTAGGAATTCAACATGTGAATTTTGTGGGGGGACAAAAACATTCATACTATGGCAGTGAGCTCAGCTTCCTCACTGAGACTGTTACTAGAAACAGTTGTTAAATGAGAGCTGGCTTTAGGAGAAGCAGATTAAAAGAGGTTGTATACACTCCATAGAATGCCTACAGAGCACTTAGCACAGGCACCACCATTTCAGTTTTTAAAATGAATTACTAGTAAATTTGCAAAAAAAGGAGAGAGGGTAACAAATAGTAAATACTACCCTACGGGAGATCAGAGGATCTCTTTTGAAGAAGAGACTAAAAGTTGGTCATATTGAATATATTTGGATCCAAATATGAAAAATATGAGACTTTTGCAGGCTCTAGAAATTTCTTATTGATGAACAAATAGTCTCAGGGAGAAGGCCTATATTGAGAGGTCCAGCTAAGTGGTTTGAACTCTGGCCTCAATCTGCAAAGTGTTACAGCCTGGGATCAGGGTCTTCTGTGTGGAAGCTGCCCAGCAACCCCCTGTGATGGATTTGCTTAGGGAAATGCTTCGCACATGCTACAATTGCACTCAGCTGCATGAGGTCGGAGGGCCTCGGAAACAGATGTAATGCTTTCGACTTTGTCACAGTTATTTCCAACAAAGAGTAAAATGAGTGAAGCAGAAACTGCTTCTGAGAGGCCAGAGATGAATAGGAGAATCGTCCTTGGCAACGCAGTGACTAATTGTTTTCCATTCACAGAAGGAGAGCCTGAACATCTCTCCACTGTCATAAACCAAAGGAAACGGTTTTCGGATAGAATTGTGCATCAGATCTGGGGAGCGAATTGGTGATGCATGTCATCTCTCCCTGCTGGGGTCTTCTCCAGAGGGTGCTGCCTTTACTGGCAATGCAAGGCGGGCAGAAAATTGAGTGACTAAGCACGCCTTTGCGGTGAATTACTGGGGTCTGCTTTCTCTCATGCAGATAATTGCCTCAATTCCCTGCCTCCCTTTGAAGCTAATGAAGAGTTGGCTAAGGCCTGCTTATGACTGGAAAGCCCTGGGCTTCGTTCTGGGTGTATGTCCCACTGATGAAAGTCACAGGAATCTCATAGAACATGCTGATATTCTATTTTTCAGGTCCATGAAGAATGAGCCGTCCTCGTTTATAAAGGATAGAGGCTGGAAAGGTACAAGGAGGTACTATTTTCTGACCAGAAACTTAAGTTGCATTTGAAGTATCCACCTTTAGAATGATGTACAGTTGCTTTACAATGTTATATTAGTTTCAAGTGTAATAACATATTGCTTCAATATTTGTAGATTATACTCCAGTTAAAATGACTATAAAATACTGCTTATATCCTCTCTGGTGCACATTGCATTCTTGTGTCTTATTTATTTTGTACCTGGTGCTTTGTACCTTTTAATCCTCTTTCCCTCCCTGGTACCCCTCTCCCTACTGGTAACCACTAGTTTCTTCTTGTATTTAAAAGTCTCTGTTTTGATATATCCACTCATTTGGGAAACATTTTTAAAAATATGCTGCATCAAAAGTAGTTTAAACAAGGTGATCAGGAAACATAATCATAAAAGGAAATATTGTTGCTTTCAAGGGTAGTGGGGAATTTTTTGATCCTCAGATGTAAGTAAACATTTCACATGAAAGATTAAATAGATGCAAGAATCTTTTAAATTTTGATGTTTAAGAAATACTTTGTTCATATTGCATCTTAATGAGTAATATTCATAGAAGACATGAGCTATGTTATGGTCCCTGGGGAGTTCTGCTAGACTCATTTCTACATCCATGAGTCTATTTTTAGCCACTGACGGTGGGAGACAACAGGCTAGTCTTAGTGTTCTACAGTGATTTACCTATAGTCATAGGTAGGAGGGTTTTCCTGACACAAAGCACCCATGTATGCTACATGCGGGTGCAACACTGAAGCACCCTCCCACACGAGATGCTCAGTTTAGCGATAACTGGTATGCTGTCTGTATTGTACCAATGTGGCTAAGCTGGAGGTACATTTCCTAGAATTCCCTTCTCTCTGTGGTTCTGGATTACAGTTGGTCACAAAAGAAAAATGCACCCGATTTGAGAGGCAGAAGTGAAGGAGAAGCTGCTTTGTTTTTATGCTCATACGGTCAATGTATGGTCCCAGGTACAGTGAAAGCTGGCAGATATTCCTCAAGGCTGAAAGGGTGAGCTAGCTGGGATGGGCCCCAGCTCCTGTCAGAGTCCTTGCCAGCCAGGCCTGTGGCTCCATGGCAGTAGGCGCTGGCCTGTCTTACAGGTCACTCCCAGCATAGACTCTAGAGGCTCCAAGAGACAGCACGGGATCCGGTTTGTTCTTATAAATTCCAGTTCATCCTTACTCCATGTCCAGCTCTCCTTTCCGACGCTGGCACGTCTGCCCAACAGCAACCTCAGGGACAGCACCAGATGTGGAGGGGCAGGCTGGCGCAGACTTCTTCACCGCTGCCCACGGTGGTACAATGTTGAACGTCTATGACAAATCCTTGTTCTGTCATTCTCAGCAGTCTGCCTCTCCGATTCAACCTGAGTCTAAGATTAAGCTCAGCAGTGTTGAAAGACACAGGGTCCTTCTTACCTGCCGTCCTCAATGTGCTGGCTTTGGTCTTTACATCTGTCACCCTCATCACAGTAAGAACAGTTCTGAGCATATTCTCCTCACCAAGTGCCCTATGTCCTTTTCTACAGATTTTCCTTATGCGTCCTTAGTACTCGACAATTTGTGATGAACACTGGTCGCAACACTGCAGCAAATACCTGAGGTCAACAAAACTCTGTGCAAAACAGACTGTGAATGAGCCCACTGATACAGAAAACTGGACCAGGTGGCATTAATACACAGTTGGGGTTGGTTTTCTCCCATCAACTATAGGCTTAAAAATGTGATTGTCATAAAAGTCCTAGTTAGGCTTCCTTTTTAACACATTGATAATAAAATTAAGGAGAACAGATCATCCAGTCAACTGAGTTATCCATTCTCCCCTTGCATAAAAATGTATATGAAAATTTAAATTTATTAGAAATCTGATTAACAAAATGACAACTGAGCCAAAGAGTAAATTATCTTAATAACTGGGGTCACTCAGCTATGAAACCCTGGGGTTGGATAGTACAACCCAACCCCGGGGATGTCAATTCTTGAGTTGATAGGGCCTTTTGCACCTTGGGTTGTCTTAGAGACACTGACATTCTTACTCTTTGGGGTCCCTAAGATCCACCATACTAAATCTAGTAGATTAGGCTGATATTAACCATTCATATAAAACTAGAGTACAATACTTTAGCACGTCAATTGCTTTGTTTTCTTGGCCCTGGTTTTTCACCTTTTCACTCAGATGATTTTTGCTTCTACCACTCACCCATCATTAGTTGATCAGATTTTGAATCATCTCAGTGATTTGTTTCTTCTGAGTTCTTGGCAGAAACTTCACTGAAGCCTCCTGGGCTGGTTGCAGCAGGAATGTAAATAAATGAGAGAGTTCTTTTATCCAAGTTGAATTGGAATCCTTGGTACCCAGGCATTTATAATCTTGATGCAGGTGGGGGGCCCGAGAATGATTCTTAGTTTTTGAAGACAGAATGTGACTATTCTCTTCACAGTATCACAGGTTTCTGCAATGGTAGAACTGTCAGGTCACGACAAACCATTGCTGGAATCACGGTGAAGAAAGGGGAGGTGAGGTCATAGGATATTACAGATGTTTGTGCTGTGTTGTCAACTTCTTTCTTCACTTCCTGAATTGGGTAGATAATCTGAAAGAGCCTAGAACCAAGAAACACGGACTCAAAATAGTTGTTGTTTATGTCAGAATAGCCATTTTAATATTAATGGTGGTAGTGTTTTGTTTTGGTTTTTTTGGGGGGGGGAACTGTAAGCTACTGTTTGCATCTATAATCAGAGATCCATGAGACAGTTATAAGTAGTTATGAAGTTAGATCTTATCAATTTTAATTTCCCTGCTAAATGTTCCTGAGATTTTAACAAGTAGAAAAACAAGTTTATCCCACTCTTTGCTGTTATGTGTCCTGATTAATGGAAGTCATAAATAATAAAAGGTGTGCAGCAAAAAAGTATACAAGCAAGCTATAAATTCACAAGTGAATTATCAGTTCTGAAGGAACCTAGTTGGCTGGAAAAGTGTAGAAGGTCAGTAGTCTGAGTCTGGGCAGAAACTGCAGTTTGCTTTTCTCTACTTTATCTGTATTTCCTTCCACTTCTATGCAACCCCATGTTTCCAGCAGAAGAGTAAGTACATTGGTGCATAGTGCCATTTGAGATCTTGACAAGTAACAGTTGGAAATGAGATGAGCAAGCACTTACTTAAGTGACTACGACCGGTTTAATTACAGACAGTGGAAGACCCTAAGTGTATTTTTTCCTGTTCTATTATCCTGCAATCCCTCCTGCCTTTTTTCTGTGTAAAAGTCCTGCAAAATAATGTGTGAATCAGTCAAAAGTTCAATTAGCTTTTTACCATAGCATTCTTATAAATAGTTTGATAAAGGAAATGCCTTACCACATTTTCTTCTGCAGTACCAGCACTGCTCGAGTTCTGATTAGTAGGCGGATGCCTTTCTACAGGAAAAAAAAACAGAACTTAAAAAGACATCTTTTTGCCAACACCCCAATTCTCCCTTATTCCCACCTCAGTAACAAAAAATAGTTGTTCAGTCGTGTCCACCTCTTTGTGCCCCCATGGGCTGTAGCCTGCCAGGCTCCTCTGTCCATGGAATTCTCCAGGTAAGAATACTGGAGTGGGTTGCCATTCCCTTCTCCAGGGGATCTTCCCAACCCAGGGATCAAACCCAGGCCTCCTGCATTGCAGGCAGATTCTTTACCATGTGAGTCACCAGGGAAGCCCCACCTGAGTATGATTATGTTATTAGAATCACATTAGTCACTCCCCTCTTTGTATCTTTTTCCAACAAACAGCATTAAAAATGTCCTTAATGTAGAAATACTTCATCAGAAACACACAGCAGTAAATTCAGGTGCTCCAAAGCAGGGATAAAGGCAGTTCAAGCAAGCCAGAAGCTCCTGGCTCTCTAAGATGGTTGGCCTGATGCCTACTAACTATAAACAATGGGAAAGAGCCAAGGTGGTGATGGACAGGAAAAGGGGGCATAAAAAAAATTCAGACCACAAACTATGGAACACTCTGTTTTATTTTTTTAAGTGGCCCACGCCCTGATGTGGTTTTTGCTGACATCTGACTGCTCCTCCAGAATCAGAATCCGTCCTGCTATCTGCCTTGGGATGCTGACCTGGATGGGTTCTACCTGCAGGGCTTCTCTTCCCTCTGCTTTCATCTGGGGTGGAGATCAGAGGGCAGGAGGGGCAAAATCAGGTGTTTCTTCTCCTAGCTCCTTCCGTGTCAGGTCACCTTACTCTGGCTGTGTGCTCTATGTGAAGCCACCTTCCTTACAACACAGCTGGTCCTGTGACTCTCTCCTTTCAGGTTTTGGGCACTGTTCTTCCTCCTTGTCCCTTTAGATTGAGGGCTTCCAGCAAAGCTCTGAGGGGTGCAGTCTCTTCTGTGCTCCCCTTTCTCCAGTTTTGAGTGTGCCAGGTGCTTTGTGTTGGAACTTCACTTGTGCACACTACCACTATAGAAACTAAACCATCATTCTTGAGTAGTGCCCCCTCTCCTAGAACTTGAACCTAATCTCAAGTACCATGATATTAGGATTTGCATGGTGAAGACAAACTAGACTACCTGAAACCTCCCATTTTTTCCCTACTTCTGGCAGCTAAGGGATAGGAACATCAAGGGCAATGGCCTGCTTATTCACATAGACAATCACAGGGCTGCAACAGATGAAATCCTTGCTCACTATCACCCTTAAAGCACTACCTTCAATAATGGTGTCCACAATGACCAAATAACCCTGACTTCAGCGGGGGCAATAGGAAAATATCAATCAGAAGAAGGGACACTGAATCTGTCTCAACCTCCCAGGACACTCAGAGCTTTCTTAGAGAGATGATGAAATCAGTGAGAGCTTCATGGGGCCAAGATCTACCTCTGCCACTAGTTACCTGGGTCATCTCAGGTGCTGCCTGTAAGTCTGTTTCAGATGCCTATTTAGCATTTGTGTTATCTTTTTTGATTCTAATTTTCTGACCTGTAAAATGTGGAAATAAGTAAATCTAAGTTTTTCACCGATCTAAATTTGTTAATAAAAGCAAAGTCTTTTAAGAAGGCCTGTGACCGTGGAATCTTAGTATCATGTTGAATTACTACAAGTAATTAAATTACTATAAGTTTTCTACCAGAAAATTTAGAAAAAGTTTTTTAAAAACTTCACACAATTAAAATAAAATGGTCCATCAAGGACAATGCTGTTTTGAGCAATAGCAACTATTAACAAGGGCTTCTCTGATGGCTCAGCTGGTAAAGAATCCACCAGCAATGTGGGAGATCTGGGTTCAATCCCTGGGTTGGGAAGACCTCCTGCAGACAGGAATGGCTACTCACTTCAGTATTCTGGCCTGGAGAATTCCATGGACTCGCTTGTCATCTTGGATACACCTCCACCTGAACCCCTGGGCATGAGACCAAAGCACCCATGAGATAGTACCTTTGTGGAAACCGATGCATCTTTTTGATCTAACAGCTCGAGGGGCCACCGACAGCAACAAAACTGCCGATACAACGGCCACCAAAACTGGAACAATTATCCCAGCAGGCGCTCTTGGGCTTGCTTCTAAATAAGACAAACAGAAAGTCTATAGCTGGAAGAAAAGTTACCAGACAACAAAAGAAAATGTATAGCTGGGTGAGTATGTTTATTCAAAGTAGCTATTTCTGCATTCTGCATGGGAAGCAGATATCATATTAGTGAAAAGACTTTTCCTAATGAAAAGACCCATTAAAGACACAAACAACAGCCCTGTCTGGATCAGTGTTTTTCATGAGCATAAATAATACTTCCCAGTTCCCAGGTGGCGCTAGTAGTAGAGAATTCTTCTGCCAATGCAGGAGACATAAGAGATGAATGTTTAATCCTTGGGTCAAGAAGATCCCCTGGAGGAGGGCATGACAACCTACTCCGGTATTTTTGCCTGAAGAATCTCACTGACAGAGGAGTGTGACAGGCTACAGTCCATAGGGTCGAAAAGAGTTGGACATGACTGAAGCAACTTAGCACATCATCCCATCTAATATATCTACTATTGGGGGAATCTGCCAAAGCTGATATTAAACAATTTGGGGCATAGTGGGGATGGGAGTCAAGAGAGGAAAAAGTCTGAAAACTTGAGAGACAATGAGTTTTTTATGCATTTTAAGTCTTTGTTTTATATTGTAATAAGGGAATTAACATACTTTTGTGTGTGTGTGCTCAGTCGCATCAGTAGTGTCTGACTCTTTTGTGACCCCATGGACTGTAGCCCGCTAGGCTCCTCTGTCCATGGGATTCTCCAAGAATACTAGAAGGGTTGCCATGCCCTTTTACAAAGGAGTAATTATGACTACAAACTAACCGCAGCCTAGTGTTTTCCTTGGGGGATGAAGGTAGGGAGGGCACAGTGTACCCTTGGCTTGGAAAAGGCAGGATCCTAGAAGAATACAGATAAGAGGTACAGAGATGATGAGAAAAGCTGAATAGGAGCCATGATCTTGAGTAAAAAGTGACAGGTGACCACCAAGATAACCAATGGTGCTTGGAGTTCCTCAGGAATAACTGGAGGAACCTGAACTCTTTTCAGCCTCTTGATTGGAACTAGAGTTGTTATAATTTGTATTATAGGAGGTAACATTCAAAACTAGAATGCCAAGTACATTTACAAAACATATGTTTCACTGACTCATTTTAATAAATACAAAGAGGTGCCATGGTCTCCCATGATGTCAACTGCTGAAGGATAAGGTGATCAGCCCCCCTAGACAGTCAACTTCATGAGTACACATTCCTTGATTCTATGGATACTGAACTAGAAATATTTTAAACAATGAGTTGTGGCAATTAGCTTACTCCTTGGAAGGAAAATTATGACCAACCTAGATAATATATTGAAAAGCAGAGATATTACTTGGCTAATGAAGGTCCGTCTAGTCAAGGCTATGGTTTTTCCAGTGGTCATGTATGGATGTGAGAGTTGGACTGTGAAGAAAGCTGAGTGCTGAAGAATTGATGCTTTTGAACTGTGGTGTTGGAGAAGACTCTTGAGAGTCCCTTGGACTTTAAGGAGATTCAACCAGTCCATCCTAAGGAGATCAGTCCTGGGTGTTCATTGGAAGGACTGATGTTGAAGCTGAAACTCCAATACTTTGGCCACCTCATGGGAAGAGCTGACTCATTAGAAAAGACTCTGATGCTGGGAGGGATTGGGGGCAGGAGGAGAAGGGGATGACAGAGGATGAGATGGCTGGATGGCATCACCGACCTGATGGACATTAGTTTGAGTGTACTCCAGGAGTTGGTGATGGACAGGGAGGCCTGGCATGCTGCAATTCATGGGGTCGCAAAGAGTTGGACACGACTGAGCGACTGAACTGAACTGAGAGGTAAAAAATGAGCCAAATCAGGCACAACCTTAATGTTTCAAATGTCTTCTGATGACTGTTTTCACCAGGTTTACAGACCATGCTTCAATAGCCTGCAGCAGAAGCTTCAGTTCTAACTTCCCACCATGCCTTCACAGCTTTCTCTCCCCAGACCCAGACCCTAAGGCACATATCAGCACAATGGTAAGCAGGAATTGAAGATGCTCAGCCCACAGAGTAACAAAACATAGAGGTTCCATCTTCCATTTCTGAAGCTCTGAAACCCTAAAAGGGAAATCTTCTGGGAGTAATTTCCTTTAATTTTTCAGTGCAAGGCTTTTGTGTGGTTGAAGAAAGGAAACTATCTACCATTTTGACTGGGAGTATCCCTGTAAACAGTGTTTTCAGAAATTCTATTCAAAGGTATTCTTGAAATGCCAACCTAATTTCCTGTTTGATGTTCACAATCTCTACTGCTGTACCTGAAACCCATGTCCAACCCTACTTGTAACTTACCTACATGCAGTGTTTGGATGGTGAGTAAGGTACTTTCATTTGATGAAATATCGCACAAATATTCCCCACTGTCTGAAAGACGAAGATCCTTCACAGTTAAAGAGAAGTCACGTGAGTTTATCAGCTCTTCTTTCCATGAAAGTCGAGGTTGACTGATAAGTGTTTCTTGTGAGGAGTTCTTAAAGTAAGCCAGGAGCAAGGAACTTCCACTTTCCACTCTGTACCAAGTGACTGTGAAGTCTTGATTTGGTGGGAAAGAACTGTTTTCAGGCTTACACGAGAGTAAAACGTTTTCGCTTTGCATTTTATGAAGGACATCTAACAACAGAATAGAAAAGTAAAGATAAATGAAAAATTTTTCAAATGAATTTTCTAAGTTATACTTAGAAATATCTTTGAAAACACTTTTTGGAAAGCAGTGAGATATTTGTGCTGTGGAGTTTCTTAAAAGCTTTACACCACTATTTTAAAGTCACCCACCAAGGTTAAGTTTAGGCTTCAAGGAGGCCCAAGTCTGGGCCAGCTAGGGAGATGACACACCTCGTTTTCAACTCCTACAACCTGAGCATGATCACTCGAGTGCTGCTACCAGTCACCAGTGTTTTTAACTCAGCAATCTTCTGTTGACCTCTTGAATGCTGGTGTTCCCCAGGCTGCCTTCTTGGCACCATGTACTACCTAGAAGTCTCTGCTACTTCCATGGTCTCAACCACTTCTTTTTTTTTTTTTTTTAATTTTATTTTATTTTTAAACTTTACATAATTGTATTAGTTTTGCCAAATATCAAAATGAATCCGCCACAGGTATACATGTGTTCCCCACCCTAAACCCTCCTCCCTCCTCCTTCCCCATTCCATCCCTCTGGGTCGTCCCACTTCTTAATCTCTCTTTCTGGACAAAGTCTTTTTCCTAGCACATGAGTATATTTCTAACCGTGTGCAGGAATTCCCCACTGGACCGATCTTTTAGAGCAGGGAGTCTGCTGGGTATTCTCGGATTCCCCTCCGGAGTTAGCAGCCCATTGTCCTTCCTGTTCTGCCAGCTGACTTCTATGGACCGTCATGAATTATCCTCCCTGGTTTTAGACTCACCTACTCTGCAGTCCACCTGCGAGAGAGTGATGCCAAAGCAAGCTATCTAAAACACAACAGTCCACCTGTGAAAGAGTGATACCAGAGAAGCCATCTAAAATACAACTTCCGGTCTCTCCGATGCTTCATATCCTTCTTTGGCTCCGAACTACCTCCAGGCCACCTCAAGCTCCTTAGCAAGATGAAGGCATTTGATCTGGTTTTTGCCTTCCTCTCTAGGCTTAATTCTTGATACTTCAGTTTCACTCTCAACCACTTTTACGTCCACAAATTCAGGCAATATTTACCCCCATCTCTGCTTTTGCATATAGTATGTTTTTTACCTGGAATGCCTATGTTCTCCTGAAATTCCCTACTACTCCTTTAAAGTTCGGCCTGTATGCAATTCCTTAAGCATATATTCTATAACAACCTGATCCATACCCAACCATAGTGAACAGATTTAATCACTCTCTTTGTATGCTACTTTCCTGGTTTAGTTTTATTTTTACATGTCTGTACTAGATACTGTGGATCCATAAGTGAGAGTCCACAGCATCTAGTATACAGCTAGTTCTGAGGTTCACAGCCTGAGTGACAAAGTTTGGCACATAACGGATCCTCAACAAGACAAAACAGCACTAAGCGTAAGGAACCATTGGAACTTCAGGATACTCAATTCTGAATAAATGAGAGAAATTATGATTCTCCAAATAAAATATTTACAATTTAATATTTTCAACCCTTTCCCACATTTCCATTGCTACTTGGCTGATGAAGAGTGAATATTAGCGGCCCATACTATTGACATCATATAAGGATAATGAATAATTTTCCCAAATAAGACATACATATGACCAGCAGGCACCTGAAAAGTTCAACATCACTGAGCATCAGGGAATGCAAATCAATGCAACCACAGTGAGCTCTCACCTCACACCTGTCAGAAGCACTGTTACCAAACACAGATAGATAACAAGTGTTGGTTAGATGTGGAGAAAAGGGAACCCTTGTGCATAGGTTGGCCCCAGATAAATAGCAGGGAGGGAAGACAGCTCCGCCCATCAACAAAAAATTGGATTAAACATTTACTGAGCATGGCCCCACCCATGAGAACAAAACCCAGTTTCCCCCTCTGTCAGTCTCTCCCATCAGGAAGCTTCCATAAGCCTCTTATCCTTCTCCATCAGAGGGCAGACAGATTGAAAACCACAATCACAGAAAACTAGCCAAACTAATCACATATACCACAGCCTTGTCCAACTCAGTGGAACTATGTTGTGTAGGGCCACCGAAGATGGATGGGTCATGGTGGAGAGGTCTGACAAAATGTGGTCCACTGGAGAAGGGAATGGCAAACCACTTCAGTATTCTTGCCTTGAGAACCCCATGAACAGTAAGAAAAGGCAAAAAGATAGGACACTGAAAGATAAACTCTCCAGGTTACTAGGTGTCCAATATGCTACTAGAGATCAGTGGAGAAATAACTCCAGAAACAATGAAGGGATGGAGCCAAAGCAAAAACAACACCCAGTTATGGATGTGACTGGTGATGGAAGCAAAGTCTGATGCTGTAAAGAGCAATATTGCACAGGAACCTGGAATGTTAGGTCCATGAATCAAGACAAATTGGAAGTGATCAAACAGGAGATGGCAACAGTGAACATCGACATTGTAGGAATCAGTGAAATAAAACGTGGGGTATCTTTTCACAGCTGCTCCAGCAAAGCACAGCCGCTGCTCCTTACCTCAGACGTGGGGTAACCGTGAAGAGATACCCTACATCCAAGGTAAGAGAAACCCAAGTAAGACGGTAGGAGCTGAGAAAGGGCATCAGAGGGCAGACAAGCTGAAACCACAATCACAGACAACAGGCCAATCTGATCACACAGACCACAGCTTTGTCTAACTCAATGAAACTAAGCCATGCCATATGGGGCCACCCAAGATGGACGGGTCATGGTGGAGAGATGTGACAGAATGTGGTCCACTGGAGAAGGGAATGGCAAACCACTTCAGTATTCTTGCCTTGAGAACCCCATGAACAGTAAGAAAAGGCAAAAAGATAGAACACTGAAAGATGAACTCCCTAGGTCGGTAGGTGCCCAATATGCTACTGGAGATCAGTGGAGAAATAACTTCAGAAACAATGAAGGGATGGAGCCAAAGCAAAAACAACACCCAGTTATTGATGTGACTGGTGGTGGAAGCAAGGTCCGATGCTGTAAAGAGCAATATTGCACAGGAACCTGGAATGTTAGGTCCATGAATCAAGGCAAATTGGAAGTGCTCAAACAGGAGATGGCAAGAGTGAATGTCGACATTCTAAGAATCAGCAAACTAAGATGGACTGCAATGGGTGAATTTAACTCAGATGACCATTATATCTACTACTTTTGGCAGGAATCCCTTATAAGAAATGGAGTAGCCATCATGGTCAACAAGAGTCCAAAACGCAGTACTTGGATGCAATCTCAAAAATGACAGAATGATCTCTGCTTATTTCCAAGGCAAACCATTCAATATCATGGTAATCCAAGTCTATGCCCCAACCAGTAATGCTGAAGAAGCTGAAGTTGAACAGTGCTATAAAGACCTAAAAGACCTTCTAGAACTAACACCCAAAAAAGATGTCCTTTCCATTACAGGGGACTGGAATGCAAAAGTAGGAAGTCAGGAAACACCTGGAGTAACAGGCAAATTTGGCCTTGGAGTACAGAATGAAGCAGGGCAAAGGCTAATAGAGTTCTGCCAAAAGAATGCATTGGCATAGCAAACACCCTCTTCCAACAACACAAGAGAAGATTCTACACATGGACATCACCAGATGGTCGACACTGAAATCAGACTGATTATATTCTTTGCAGCCAAAGATGGAGAAGCTCTATACAGTCAGCAAAAACAAGACTGGAAGCTGACTGTGTCTCAGATCATGAACTTCTTATTGCCAAATTCAGACTGAAATCGAAGAAAGTGGAGAAAACCACTAGACCATTCAGGTATGACCTAAATCAAATCCCTTATGACTATACAGTGGAAGTAAGAAATTGATTGAAGGGACTAAATCTGATAGAGTGCCTGATGAACTATGGATAAAGGTTCGTGACATTGTACAGGAGACAGGGATCAAGACCATCCCCAAGAAAAAGAAATGCAAAAAAGCAAAATGGCTGTCTGAGGAGGCATACAAATAGCTGTGAAAAGAAGTGAAAAGCAAAGGAGAAAAGGAAAGATAATACCCATTTGAATGCAGAGTTCCAAAGAATAGCAAGAAGAGATAAGAAAGCCTTCCTCAGTGATCAATGCAAAGAAATAGAAGAAAACAACAGAATGGGAAAGACTAGAGATCTCTTCAAGAAAATTAGAGATACCAAGGGAACATTCCTGCAAAGATGGGCTCAATAAAGGACAGAAATTGTAGGGACCTAACAGAAGCAGAAGATATTAAGAAGAGGTGGCAAGAATACACAGAAGAACTGTACAAAAAAGATCTTCAGGACCAAGATAATCATGATGGTGTGATCACTCACCTAGAGCCAGACATCCTGGAATGTGAAGTCAAGTGGACCTTAGAAAGCATCACTACTAACAAAGCTAGTGGAGGTGATGGAATTCCAGTTGAGCTAATTCAAATCCTGAAAGATGATGCTGTGAAAGTGTTGCACTCAATATGCCAGCAAATTTGGAAGACTCAGCAGTGGCCACAGGACTGGAAAAGCTCAGTTTTCATTCCAATCCCAAAGAAAGGCAACGCCAAAGAATGCTCAAACTACTGCACAATTGCACTCATCTCACACGCTAGTAAAATGATGCTTAAAATTCTCCAAGCCAGGCTTCAGCAATATGTGAACTGTGAACTTCCAGATGTTCAAGCTGGTTTTAGAAAAGGCAGAGGAACCAGAGATCAAATTGCCAACATCTGCTGGATCATCAAAAAAGCAAGCGAGTTCCAGAAAAAACATCTATTTCTGCTTTATTGACTATGCCAAAGCCTTTGACTGTGTGGATCACGATAAACTGTGGAAAATTCTGAAAGAGATGGGAATACCAGACCACCTGACCTGCCTCTCCAGAAACCTGTATGCAGGTGAGGAAGCAACAGTTAGAACTGGACATGGAACAACAGACTGTTCTAAATAGGAAAAGGAGTACGTCAGGGCTGTATATTGTCACCCTGCTTATTTAACTTATAAGCAGAGTACATCATGAAAAACGCTGGGCTGGAAGAAGCACAAGCTGGAATCAAGATTGCCAGGAGAAATATCAATAACCTCAGAAATGCAGATGACACCACCCTTATGGCAGAAAGTGAAGAAGAACTAAAGAGCCTCTTGATGAAAGTGAAAGAGGAGAGTGAAAAAGTTGGCTTAAAGCTCAACATTCAGAAAACTAAGATCATGGCATGCAGTCCCATCACTTCATGGGAAATAGATGGGGAAACAGTGGAAACAGTGTCAGACTTTATTTTTATGGGCTCCAGAATCACTGTAGATGATGATTGCAGCCATGAAATTAAAAGATGCTTACTCCTTGGAAGGAAAGTTATGACCAACCTAGACAGCATATTCAAAAGCAGAGACATTACTTTGCCAACAAAGGTCCTTCTAGTCGAGGCTATGGTTTTTCCAGTGGTCATGTATGGATGTGAGAGTTGGACTGTGAAGAAAGCTGAGCGCCAAAGAATTGATGCTTTTGAACTATGGTGTTGGAGAAGACTCTTGAAGAGTCCCTTGGACTGCAAGGAGATCCAGCCAGTCCATCCTAAGGAGATCAGTCCTGGGTGTTCATTGGAAGGACTGATGTTGAAGCTGATGCGAAGAGCTGACTCACTGGAGAAAACCCTGATGCTGGGAAAGATCATGGGCAGGAGGAGAAGGGGACAACAGAGGATGAGATGGTTGGATGGCATCACCGACTGAATGGACGTTGGTTTAGGTGGACTCGGGGAGTTGGTGATGGACAGGGAGGCCTGGCGTGCTGCGGTTCATGGGTCGCAAAGAGTCGGACACGACTTAGTGACTGAACTGAACTCATGGTGTGTAATCTATAAAAATATCTAATTACTATATTTTATACCTGAAATAATATTGTAAGTCCACTGTACTTCAATATATTTGAAAGTTAAGAAAATTCAGGGGAAGAAAAGGCCCAAAAAAGATACCTAACCTCTGCTGCTGCTGCTGGTAAGTCGCTTCAGTCGTGTCCAACTCTGTGTGACCCCATTGATGGCAGCCACTAGGCTTCTCTGTCCCTAAGATTCTCCAGGCAAGAATACTGGAGTGGGTTACCTCTACTTTCCCTATATAATGGAGATTTACAGAAAAAATTTGCTTTACTTCTAGTGAACTATAAAACAAATAATTTTCCTCAGTAATAGATAAATGGTGTCAATTTAATTTTTCTTCTCTTTAAACTCTTCTTAAACCGTATGCTATAGATAGATTGATCAGAGTTTGGGTTTGTTCAAATAAATGAGAGGAAGGAGCAGACGTGTTTATAAAGATTAATGGGCTAATGCTACTTAAGGAGACTAAACAGAAGCAATGCTAATTTTTGTTGGTTGAAAAACTGGCAAGAATCAGAGGTTGTGACCTGCTAGTAGACAAGCATCCTTTCCTTCTCCTCTGATCTTTTAAAGTGCAATGCAGGTAGAAAATTCTGTGTAGAAGAACCATAGAGAAATACAGTAATACATACAAATATATTTGCTACTTTTCATTTCACACATTTTCCTTTAACTCGTAAACACCTTGCAAGGTAAGGATTACTTCCATTTTACCAACATGGAACCAACACTCACAAATAAAAATGATTGCTTGAGGCAATAGAGCCATTAATTAGAGCTGGGACTTTGGTCTGGTCCTCTGACTGCTGCAAATGCATTTCCTTCCTTTTTGTATTCCTTTCTTTATCTGTAAATCAATCCCCATTCCCTCCCTACCTTCGACAGCATGTTCACACAGATAGCCTACCTTTCATTGTCCATCTTCCTGTCCATGTTTGCTTCAGCAGTGGATTTTCAATTTCACACTGATATGATGAATTTGATCCTGTAATATTTACTCTGCTGTTTATATGAAAAGGACCCAAAGATCCCACTTCTTTCCCATTGTTTTCAGAGATAGATGTATTATTATCCACTTTCCATGTGATAATTGGATAAGGAAAAACACTTAACACATTGCATATTAAGAAGCTGTTGGTGGTGTTCTTTTCATACTTCATCACAGGTGTGACAAAAGCTATGAGGGAAAAAGAAGGGCATGTGAGGAACTCTCATTAGTTTCTTTTTAGGCCGCCTGTGCAGAACACTTAGTATTTTAATACCTATGAACCGAAAAGCCAAGCTTTGTGAGTAAAACTTGGCAGTTTCTGAAAGGAAAAACAACAAAAATTCTGTAGAATCTTAGGATATAGTCTGGTGATGGACAAGAAAAACAAAAAGTATGCATGGATACACAGCAACTAGCAAGCTCAACTCTCTAGAAAAAAAAATGGCCTCAGTGAGCAGTTAAAATGTGAGTGTCAGAAGCTGATAAAGTGGAGCTCATGCCGCACTCTGTACTCCTCAGGTACTGACTCAGAGGCTTTTTGGTTCTTCATTTACCCATAATTCTTAGATTTCCGAGTCAAGGTTTGAAGCAGCTAAATGGAACAGAGGGAGAAAGGACAAAGCCTATTTGAAAACGCCCCTCCCCCCAACAAATAAATGATTAGATAAGCAAAGTGAATAAAGATAGGGGAAAGCATAGAATATTAAAAATAAGTTAATTTAGAAAATGGGAAATGTAATTTAAATCAATAATTCAATATTTTTAAGCTATCATATTGGCAGAATTTCTTAAAACTGGTAATATTAGGTGCTGATATAAGACTTAAGGGGAAATGGATACTCTTATGCTGCTGCTGTACGTGACATATTATAATTTTACTCCTGACCCTGTTGTTTCAGACCATTTCCTAGTATTAAATATAAGGATGTTCATCACAACCTTTTTTTGTAATGTAAAACACTATGAATACCCGAATACCTATGAATGGAATAATGGGTGTATCAATGCTATACTCTAAAATACTATGCATTACAAATAATGAGGTAGTTTGTACACATTGTCTTAGAAGGAAGCCCACAGCTTATTAAACTAACAGGAAGGCATTCCAGGCAACACAGAATGGTACCACTGTCGTGTTTGTTAAACCTTACATGTGCACTCACCTCCCACCTTTAGTACTACTTTCTTTGTGATTTTTCCAAGTGATGTTCCCACATAGCATACGTAGATTCCTTCATCCTCAAGGGTTAATCTTCTGAAAGACAGGGAGGCATTCCCATTGTGAATCTCACCATGGAAGAGGGATATCCTGTTTGCATATCTGGGATCTTGCTTTTCCAACTGGTCGCTGTCTTTGTAGTATGAGTAAACATTGGTATCTTGGTTCTTCCAGTGAATTACGACATTGGGTCCACTCTCAAATGAGCAAGGGAGAATTACATCTTCACCTAGTCTTCCGGTGATGATTTGCTCATTCATACTAACATGACTGAAGGAATCTAAGAAGAGCATAACAAGAGCAGTTATGAAGTGAATTAGTGATGGGTGCTTATCAGGGTTATATCAGGGCTACCTAGGACTATCCTAGGTCAGCAGCCTGATCATTAACATCTATCATCTATCTATCTATCAAGAACCTTTGCTAGTCCAGTTCTCAGAAACAAGCCATGAAGCTCTGTATTTGAGCTGTATTTGAGTGTCTGCAATTTTAATTGAGTATCTGTTGGATTCAATGTAACTATTAGAATTGACAACAGTGTAAAGCATAGAAACCTTGCTTGATGCTTGATCAATAGTCTCATTTCTCCTCTGATCTTGGCCTACACAGTTACTGGAAATTATATTGTATTATATAAATTAAAGATTCCTGTTGATTTTTATCCCTGAACATATATCTTTAATACTTACTATACAATAACAAATTATTAAATAGTTTATTCAGCTTCTGGAGCCAGCAGACTCTTACAGAATAGAAAAATCTTAACTTGGTTGGATTAGGAAACATTTGGGACATGTAAAAGATAATGCTGCATTCAGGGATCTGTTGGGAATAAACAGACATTAGTTTTAAAAAATGGCACACATAGGAGTCCAAAAGGGGACATGAAGGGACTCATTTATTTTGGCTTTAGGACAACTCACAGGGTATCCTATGAGTCAGTTAAAATATAGTTAAGAAATATTATTCTAGATATAAATGTAGAAGTCCAATCCTCCTAATACATATAAGTTTATATATGTGTTTGAAGTAAAGTTAAAGTGTTAGTCACTCAGTCATGTCTGACTCTGCAACCCCATGGACTATGGCCTGCCAGGATCCTCTGCCCATGGAATTCTCCAGGCAAGAAAACTGGATGGGTAACCATTCCCTTCTCCAGGGGATCTTCCTAACCCAGGGATCGAACCCGGGTCTCCTGCACCACAGACAGATTCTTTACCAGGGAAGCCCATATATAGTCAACTTCAGAAGGTGATCTTAAAAAGCAAATGGACTCGTCACAATCAGGTTTTTGCAAAGAAAATATACTTATTATCTCATAATCACTGCAGGTAGTAGCCACTTTTTCCTGAACAAAAAGAAAAGTAGATCATGTGCCTTATCTATGAATTTTGTGATATTTTCACTGGAAAGGACATTATTTTACTCATAATGAAGTAAACTCCATTGACCTTGGCCAAAGCCACCTGTGATGGGAGAATTGGGTGTTCATGTGGCCAGGTCACAAAGTCTTTTCCCTTGGCCTTCTCCTCTGAGGCTCTTTTCCATTCTGCCATGTCCCACTTTGCCTCAGAGAAACAGTCTATCCAAAGGCTAGAGGAATGTGGCATTAAGCTGAAAGATGTGGAAAGGTGGGAAAGAAAAGGAGTGGTTTTGTTGACTTCCCTAATTGTTCTACTAAACATCTCTAGTATTTTATTGGGTAATTAAAAGTGCCTGTCATAGGACCTAGCGAAGCTGATAGTACCTTTTGTTGTGTCAAGCACCAAGCTAACACTTAAAAACAAATCAACCAATCAATCAAATTTGCCTATTTTATAATGATTTTATATCTGGTAACAGATAACAGATTAGAAAGAGCCTTAATCAGAGGAGACAGAAGAAAACATTATTTTTAATCTTCATGCATCTGCCTCCTGTTTATTATTAAGTGATCTTTTAGAAAAGTTGACAATGCTATGGCTACAGAAGAAACAGCCCCCTTGTATTGTGGCTCATGTTCCTGTCTAACGATACACATAACTAACACTGGGGTATAGTATAAAGGCACTTACCTTGAGGTCCACATAGAGATGGTATAAGAGTGAAGAAGAAAGACAGCACTGCCTGTGCCTTCATGGCTTGTGGAGATCATATCACTGATACTATCAAAGAGAAGCAAAATATGCAAGTTACAGATTTTAAGTGCAGACAGGAATTGGAAAAGAAAGAATTAATGTCTCTGCCTATAGGAGAATCATTAAATTAACTCTGGTGCATTCACACAAATAATTCTTCTACAACCATTAAATCTTTAAAATTAAATACTGTAAAAGACAGTTCAATGGTATGGAAAGAAGCTCTTAATGTTATAGGAGAAAAATCAGATTACAAGGCAACTTTTAAGTAGCACAATCCCCTTTTAAAAGTGCACACATTTCTGCACGTAGGAGGCCAACAGGACATATCACTAAATGTATAGCAGGATGTTAACTCTGAAGAAGAGATTTCACATCTAAGGCCGTACCTGCTATATAACAGATTCTGAAAAATGGCTGTTGAATGAAGAAAGATTTGGTATACATTAAATGGTGGTTGTCTGGATATTTGAAGAATAAAAACTGTATCATCATCTCAATAAATGCAGAAACAGCTTTTGACAAAATTCAGAATCCATTTATGATAAAAACCCTCCAGAAACTGGGCATAAAGGGAATATACCAAAACATAATAAAGTACATAGATGGCAAACTCACAGTTAACATCATACTCAATGGTGAAAAGCTGGAAGCCTTTCCTTTAAGATTATGATACCCACTCTGACCACTTTTATTCAAGATAGTATTAGAAATTCTAGTCACATCAATCAGACAAGACAAAGAAGTAGAATTAAGATCAGAAAGGAAGAAGTAAAACTGTCACTATTTGCTGATGACTTGATATACACATAAAAATCCTAAAGAGGCAACCAGAAAACTACTAGAGCTTGTTACAAAATTAATATTCAGAAGTCTGTTGCATTTCTATACACAAATAATGAACTATCAGAAAGCAATTAAGGAAACAATCCAATTTATCATTGAATCAAAAAGAATAAATACCTTAGGTACAAACCTACCCAAGGAAGTAAAATACCTGTACATGGCAAACTATACGACACTAATGAAAGAAACTGAAGCTGACACAAACAGATGGAAAGATACACAATGTTCATGGGTGGGAAGAATACTGTTAAAATGACCAAACAACCAAACGCAATTCCGAGTCATTGCAATCCCCGTCAAAATGCTGAGGGCATTTTCACAGAACTAGAACACCTAATTCTAAAATGTGTATGGAAAGGTAAAAGACCGTGAATAACCAAGATAATCTTGAGAAAGAAGAAAAGGGCTAGAGATATCATGCTCTGTGACTTCAGACCATACAGCCATCAAAATAGTATGATCCTGGCACTAAATCAGACACATAGGTCAGCGGGACAGATAGAGAGCCCAGAAACAAAACTCCACACATATGGTCAATTAAACTATGACAAAGGAAGGAAGAATACACAATGGAGAAAAGACAGACTCTTTAATAAGTGGTGTTGGGAAAACTAGACAGCTACATGTAAAAGAGTGAAATTAGAACATTCTCTAATGTCGTACTCAAAATGGATTAAAGATTTAAATATAAGACCAAAAATCATAAAACTGACAGAAAACATAGGTAGAACATTCTGACATAAATCATAGCAATATTTTTTAGATATGTCTCCTAAAGCAAAGAAAATAAATGCAAAAATGAACATATGGGACCTAATTAAACTTAAAAACTATTGCACAGCAAAGGAAACTATTGACAAAATGAAAAAAGCTATCAAATGGGAAAAAACATTTGCAAGTGATACGACCAATAAGTGATTAATATCCAAAATATAGTACAACTCATACAACTCAACATCAAAAACCAAAACTCAATTAAAAAATGGGCATAATTGAATAGACATTTTTCCAAAGAGGAAACGTAGATGGCCAAAAGGCACATGAAAAGATGCTCATCATTGCTAATCATCGGGGACACGCAAATCAAAGCCACAATGAGCGAGCACCTCACACTGTCAGAATTGCTATCATCAAAAAGAACACAAATAACAAATGTAGATGAGGATGTGGAGAAAAGGGAACCTTCCTATACTGTTGATGGGAATGTAGATTGGTGCAGCCACTGTGAAAACATTATGGAGATTTCTCAAAAATCTAAAAATAAAACTACCATGAAAAGTGAAAGTCATTCAGTTGTGTCCGACTCTTTGCAATCCCATAGATGTACAGTCCATGGAATTCTCTAGGCTAGAATACTGGAATGGGTAGCCTTTCCCTTCTCCAGAGGATCTTCCCAACCCAGGGATGGAAGCCAGGTCTCCCGCATTGCAGATGGATGCTTTGCCAGCTGAGCTACCAGCGGAGCCAAAACTACCATGTGACCCATTAATTCACACCTGGGTACATATTTGAAAAAAGCAAAAACACTAATTTGAAAAGATGCATGTAGCCCAATGTTCATACAGGCGCTATTTATAATTTCCAAGATATGGGAGCAACCTACATGGCCATCAACAGATGAATGGATAAAAAAAGATGTAGTGTGTGTGTGTGTGTGTATTTCATTGTACACAATGAAAACTACTCAACCATAAAAAAAGAATGAATTTGCATATGGTTACACTTGGATGGTATTATGCTAAGTGGAATAAGTCAGATGAAGAGAGATAAATACCATATGATGTAACTTATATGTGGAATCTTAAACTACTGAGTGTAACAAAAAATGAAACAGACTCACAGAAATAGAGAACAAATTAGTGGTTACCACTGGAGAGATGGAAGGGGAGAAGAAAAAAATGGGGGTAGGGGATTAAGAGGTAAAAACTAGTATGTATAAAATAAATAAGCTTCAAGAATATATTGTACAACACAGGGAAATGAGCCAATATTTTATAACAACTATAAATGGAACATAACCTTTAAAAATTGTGAATCACTATTTTCTACACCTGAAACTTATGTAACATTGTACCTAAACTATAACTCAATTTAAAATTAAGAATTTTTAAAAAGATAACAAATAATAAGTGTTGGCAAGGATGTAGAAAAACAGAGAACCCTCATGCACTGTTGGTGGGAATGGAAATTGGTGTAGCCACTGTGAAAAACAGTATGAAGATTCTTTGAAAAATTAAGAATACTACCACATGATCCAGCAATTTCACTGCTGGGTATTTACTGAAAAAAAAAAAAAAAAAAAAGAAAACACCAACTAGAAAAGATATATGGACCCCTATGTTTATTGCAACATTATTTACAATAGCCAATATACAAGCAACCTAAGTGCCCATCAATAGATGAATGGATAAAGAAGCTATGATATACATATACAATGGAATATTATTCAGTCATAAAAAGGATGAAACCTTGCCATTTGCGGCAATATGGATGTAACTAGAGGGCATTAAGGTAATAGAAATAAATCTGACAGAGATATTAAAATACTGTATAATTTCCTGCATATGCGAATCACACCAAAAAAATGTGAACCAAATGAACAAGGTATAGATAGATACAGGGAACAAACAGGTTGTTGCCACAGGGGAAGGGATTAGGGGGAGGGAAAGATGTACATGAGGGAGGTTAAAAGGCACAAAATTCCTGAGACTTCTCTGGTGGTCTTGTGGCTAAGACTCTATGCTCTCAATACAGGGGGCCTGAGTTCGGTCCCTAATCAGGGAACTAAATCCCACATGCCACAGCTATGAGTTTGCATGCCATAACTAGATTCCTCATGCCACAACTATGACATGGAATAGCTAAACAATACTATTTTTTAAAAAAAAAAGAATGCTTTTTTTTAAAAAGGTACAAACTTCCTGCTGCAAAATAATTGAGTCAGGGTATGAAATGTACATGTGTGCATGCTAAGTTGCTTCATTCATGTCCAACCCTGTGAGACTATATGGACTATAGCCCCCCAGGCTCCACTGTCCATGGGGATTCTCCACGCAAGAGTACTGGAGTGGGTTGCCATGCCGTCCTACAGGGGATCTTCCCAACTCAGGGATCAAACTCACATCTCTTATGTCTCTTGCATTGGCAGGTGGGTTCTTTACCACTAGCGCCACCTGGGAAGCCTCATGAAATGTACAGTGTGGGGGAACTAGAGTACATAATTATATAATATCTTTGTAATATGATAGATCATAACTAGACTTCTCATGGTGATTATTTTGAAATATATGGAAATATTAAATCACTGTTATATAACAGGAACCAACATGGTATTAAACTAACATACCATAAAATAAAGTGTTTGGCAAAGTAAACATGTAAAACAGGAGTAGTTATAAAAATAAGAACTTCATATTTCTTCTTATAGATGTATTTGATTGTATAATATATGAAAAGATATATATCACAAGGCTTATCTCTTTAACAGTAGATTAAAAAAGAAAGAAAGTGAAGCTAAGTTGCTCAGCTGTGTCCAACTCTTTGTAATCCCATGGACTGTACCCCACCAGGCTCTTCCATCCATGGAATTTTCCAGGCAAGAGTTCTGAAGTGGGTTGCCATTTCCTTCTCCAGGGGATTTTCCTGACTCAAGGATTGAACCTGGATCTCCCACATTGAAGGCAGATGCTTTACGGTCTGAGCCACCAGGAAAGCCCAGTAAGATTAAAAGTAATCATTAAATTCATTTTCTACCTTGAATAGATGTAAATATGTAATGATGTATTTCACCTTTATAGACTATTGAAAAACAATTCAAGATTTAATCAATCTCTTTCAAGCAAGAATTAACTCCACCTTGTTTAATGTAACTTCAGAACATTCCATTTCCACTATTGTACTAAAGGTTCAATTTCCCATTTTCCATGATGACTGCAATACTTTCTACCTTTTCTTGAAACTTCCAGCACCCCCGCTGGAAGTTCTTTCAGCTGATGTTCTTGATTCATTAATTGAAAGTTGAAGTATTAGTCATTCAGTTGTGTCTAACTGTTTGTGACCCCATGGACTATAACCAGTCAGGTTCCTCTGCCCATGGAATTCTCCAGGCAAGAATAATATTGGAATGGGTTGCCATTCCCTTCTCCAGGGGATCTTCCCAACCCAAGGATTGAACCTGGATCTCCTGCATTGCAGGTAGATTCTTTACCAGCTGAGCCACCAGGGAAGCCCTGATTCATTAATTAAAGTTAACTATGGGTGCTCCCTCATCCCCCTAGCATCAATTTAACCAACCCATTAACAGCTGTCTACTCTTCTGACTCCCCTCCTCCTCCTATCCAAATCCAAACCCTTCGCTTTTGCTCTGCATCTCACATCACTTTTTATTTTCAAGAAATCTGTCCCTGCAATTACATCACTTTTCTACTCTATGATTCTTTTTCTCTACTAGATTGATCCTATGAGCAAAAATGCTCCAATTTATCCCATCTTAAGAACATGAGAAAAAACAATACTCTCCACTGACTCTTGGTTAACTATATACCTATTTCTCAACTCTGTTAACTTCTTAAAATAATTGTCTAAATAGCCACCCCCATTTTGGAGATCAGCCCTGGGTATTCTTTGGAAGGAATGATGCTAAAGCTGAAACTCCAGAACTTTGGCCACCTCATGCGAAGAGTTGACTCATTGGAAAAGACTCTGATGCTGGGAGGGATTGGGGGCAGGAGGAGAAGGGGACAACAGAGGATGAGATGGCTGGATGGCATCACTGACTCGATGGATGTGAATCTGAGTGAACTCCGGGAGTTGGTGATGGACAGGGAGGCCTGGCGTGCTGCGATTCATGGGGTCGCAAAGAGTTGGACACGACTGAGCGACTGAACTGAACTGAACTGAATTTTCCCCTTAACATTTCCCCTCAATCCACTCCAGGCTCCTGTTTCCAAGAAGTGTCATAAACTGCCCTTTGTCAATGTCACCAAGAAGTTCTGTGTTGCCAAATCAGTGGATGCAGTTTGTCCTCATCTTATTCAGTCTCACAGGAGCACTCAACATGGCTGTTATCCTTTTTTTTATTAAGGATTCTTCTCTTTGTTTCTAGGCCACCACAGTCTCCTAGTTTTTCCTTCCTCGTGGCTGCTCCTCCTTAGTTCCCCTTACTCGGCCTCTTCCTTTGCTTGTCCTGCTTCTATAAAAGTACAGGACATTCTCAGGACTTACACTTTCTCTATACTCACTCCCTTGGTAAGCCTGTTATCCAACAGATCCAGCTGCTCACTGTTTGAAAATCAATACCTGAGAGAGAGACAAGTGTTGGTAGAAAAGAAACCTGCTTTTAATTAGAAAGCCATTAATTTGGGAAGAAGGCAGACTCGTATCCCCCCAAAACCAACTCCGAACATTCTGCTTGGCCCTGAAAATTTTTAAAGGGAAAATGTGAAGTAACAATCTCAGTTAATAGTTGAGGTGGGGTCAGAGTCGTCACCATCCCCCACTGTGTGCTCTGTGATCTTTATTTAGATGCTATCTTCTTCACACATTTTGTTTATAAGATTACCGAAGTGGAAGCTAGGGAAGAGATCTGGTCATCTGTTACTTATTCTTCATTTCTACTCCTTTGATCTACGGAAAGAAACACCAGGTTAGGCAAGGTGACAAGACCAAGGGGTTTCCTGCTGAGTGTGGTTTCCTGCAAAGAGCTGCTTACAAGTCCTTCTGTTTCATGGCTCTGAATGACATTTGTACACCAAGGATTCTTAGATTTATCTACTGAGTCAAGGACATATATTCAATTGCCCATTTGACCTGTTCATTTAGATGCCTTATAGGCATCACAGAACAAACATGAGCCTTTGGTTTATGCCTCATTCCCTTTACAGTTGTTCTCTGGGCCACCCTGAACAAAACAACAAAAATTACCCCATTTCTCCTTCAGTCTTTATCTCAATATCCTCCATGCTGTTTAGTCTAGAAACTTAGAAATCAACTTTGATTCTTCCCTTCCCTCATGTCCCATATCTAATCTATTAATCAGTCTTTTGTTAATGAAATAAACAAAACTCCATTATTTGTGCACTTCTCTCCAACTCTACCATCACCTTCTACCCCAAGGCCACTATCATCTCTTACCTGGATATCAAAAATAGTTATCTGGATGGTTACCACTCTTCTACTCCTGCCTTCTTATAATCTACTGTCAACACAGCATTCAAGGTCATATCTTAAAAATATAAATAGGTCTACAACAGCCTTCTAATTAAATCACTTCAGTGACTTCCCATCACAGTCAAATCAAATTCTTAACCCTAGCCTACCAAGCCTTGGATGGATTCTCTGGCTCCTGGTCCTGCCTGCCTCTCCAGCCTCTCATATAACAGCCCACAAAATCCATTCCAAAAGACTTGTGAGCACAAATGCTCCAATTCAAGGGTCAGCATGAGCTGAAAATTAGGCCCTTTAAAACTGGTTAATTCATGTCTTTTGGATAAAATGACAAATTGCCATAACCCATTTATCATCTAAGATGAAGTACTATGAATAAAAAAACATACTCAACCTCTTCTACACAAATGCTTGATTTAGCACTTTTGAAATAATTTCAGCATTCAGCTAAGTGAGGCAGTTAATGAGTATTTGGCCCTATTTTTATGCCTAAGTTTTATTTTTAGACATTTATTTTCTTCCCCCAAAGCAGCCGAAATCTTCCACCTTGGATTAAACTGAAGCTACCCAAGTTGCAATCAGCACCCTTACAAAAGGGCTCAAATGTTAGAAGCGCCTTGTTCTGGTACATTGTGGCTGATTTCCAGATGTGGGGAAAGAAGGCAAAGAAAAGCAGCCTCCGTAATGAAACATAGCAAAAAGAAATCCAGATGCTGAGACTAATCAAGACAGAAGAAAAAGCTGAAGCCATTCTATAAGCATAAAATAAAGAGAACAGAATGGCTACCCCTGTGTTCATCTTAACAGCGACAGACCACACTGACTGAGGGTTTTCCTGGTGGCTCGGATGGTAGAGAATCTGCCTGCAATGTGGGAGGCCTGGGTTCGATCGCTGGGTTGGGAAGCTCCCCTGGAGAAGGGCATGGCAACCCACTCCAGTATTCTTGCCTGGAGAATCCCATGGACAGAGGAGTCTGGCAGGCTAAGTCCATGGGGTTGCAGAGTCAGACACGACTGAGCAACTAAGCACAGCACGGCACGCTGACTGAGGCCTTCAGCACTGATTATGACAACAACAAGCTTTACTTGTGTTCAGGTCAGGTTCTCCAGCCCTAACACTAAAGACTGGTCTTGGCTCGTAACTGCTGGCCTAGATATGACCAGACGCACACAGAAGGTCAGTTGTCGTGTTCATTAAACAAGAATGTTTCACATCATTTGCATCATGCTAGTTCACATTATGAATTCCTCCAGGAAAAACGGATTCCAGGGAGCTCCACTCTCCTATGCGTTGTTTTAAATTCAGTGCCTCTCACAATGCTCAGGGCACTGTGCCAATTTGGGAAAGAAGTCATAATAAAGGAAAACTCTCTGTAGTATCCTAGGGATTTCTCCTTAGCATCCACTTAGATTTTAATAGGATTGACTTTGTTTAGATAGAAAAATGAACAAAAGAACAATTTTAGGAAATCTCCCTTGATATTTTATAGTGAAAAGCCTCCACTTGAGGATTTACATATTGGGTTGAAATTTTGAATCTCTACATGTACTGTCTTTGCTTCAAGCTCATTTTTTGAGTACGGGGTGCAGGTAGGTGTAGGGAGGAGCTCTTGGTTTGTTTGGAAACCAGGTTAAAAGTGTGTTCAACACATCTGGGAGGGAGGTGAAGAGGTGCAGCTGCAGAGCAGCAAGAGTGAAGGCAAAGGAAAAGTGAAACAAGAAAGGAAGAAAAGCAGGCATTAGGTGGTGGTGCCCTACTGGCCTCAGCTTTAGAACAGAACACAGGGGCGCTCGCTCACTCATAAGGGACACTCTCCAGGCCTCCTCTGCAGAACCACAGCACCTCAGAACAATCCATCAGAGGAAGAGAGCAAAAGGGATTCATCGAGAGATTTTCTCCATAGGCAAATTTTCTCCATGGGGCTTTAACCCCCATGTTCTTCCTGGTCCCCTTGGGGCATCACTCAGGAAACCAGACTAATGCCTCCCAGTATCATACTTTGAATACGGAAATATGGGGCAAAGGAAACCACCACCTCTGGGAATCTCCTTAGGTCATGTTTGGACCCTGAACGGTGGCAGCTCTCACTGTGGAGGCATCAATGGGGCACGTGCTGAAGTTAGCCTCCCCAGGGCGGGCTGCTGAGGTTTTGGAGCCGGTGGCATTGGGGGTGGGGCTCTCTTTGTCCAACCAGTTGAAGGCTCAGGAAATAGGCAAGGCCAAGAAAACCTAGGGAGGCTCATAAATCAGGCCCAATAAAAGTAGCTATTTCAAAAATGCCACATATTTAATATCTGATATTTTGCATGTTAGCACAGCTTCCCTGATGGCTTCATGGTGACCTGTCTGCCAGTGCAGGAGACAGAAGGTCAATGGGTCAGGAAGATTCCCTGGAGAAGAAAGTAACAATCCACTCCAGTATTCTTGCCTGGGAAATCCCACCGACAGAGCAGCAGGGCAGCCTGCAGTCCATGGGGACACAAAGAATCAGACACAACTTAGCAACTAAACAACAACAGCAACAAGACCATTTGGCATTTGCTCAGATCCCCTGGGATCACTTTTAACCATTCAGTTTTCATGCTCACATTGCTCAGTTGGTGCTACCTGCTCACATCACTGCAGCCTTTTCAGAGTCTCGCCCGTAGATAATGGAAGCTGTGGTCTGGGAGTCACACTCCTTCCCTACTCTGTGCCCTAGTAGTGGCCTCAAGGCAAGAGCTAGTCTGTGGTCCAGAGCCCCACTGTGGGAATAAGGCTGAGACTCCACCTAAAGCCCCATCCTTGCTTAGCGTCTTCTGTTCCATCCTGCTTCCCGCACTTCCTCACAGGTTTCTTTTGAAAACACCACCTCATTACATGTCCACAAACCCGCATCTCCAAAGGGTTTGCTCTCCCAGAAGTGGAGCCCTAGACAAAGCACGTGTAAGGGAAACCACTCTACACCGAAGGGGCCAGGGCACTTACTAACTTTCAAGGACCATTTTCCAGTTCAGAATTCTATTATGGAATGTTTCTTCTTGCCAAAAGTGTAGATTATAAATCCTCCTCGATTGTGCTCTATACAAAAAAGAATACAGCTGGATAGAGTGGAATCTTTTGTTTTTAGCAAGAAGGCTACAAACCCAATACAACAGGCAAAAAAAAGGCAGGGTTAACAGGCAAATAGCAGCTGTTTTGTCAGTCACATAAAGATAGTAAGCAATTGAACAAGACTCCATTAAGTGAAGTGAGTTTTGAACATGCGCAGATATAAGTCCAAGGACTTCTTGGAAATAGTCACCTCTCCCTCTTTAACAGACCTAAATAGATGTCTATGACACATCAAATGCCTCGGGGAGCCAGTTGGCTGTGCCAGTCCACTCTACTCCCTTCAGTTCAGAACGTATGTTGTCATCAGCTAATAATCTAACTAAATATTATGTTAATTGACTACATGGGAGGACAAGGCATACTTGGTGTTTCTCCAACAACTAAGTTAAATAAGATGAATGCTTCAGAGAGGCTAAATAAAGCACAAAAAAGGAGGCAAGAAAATTCAGCTGTTTGGATTAGGTGTGGGAGAGTCAATAGAGAAAGACTGAAAACAAATTGTAAAGCTCTAGAAGGAGTTGGATTCTTTTTAACACTTTGAATACAAAGTTCTCCCGCCACTTTCAAGAAACAAAAACTGGAAATATCAGATGGTGAGATATTGATTAGTTTGTGTAAAAAAGATAATATAGAAGATCAAACAGTGGCCCCATACTCAGAGCAAGGCCTTGGTGCCCTCCACTCAAAAAATCTAGAAAATGAATGGACAGCAATGTATTTTAACTTAAAAAAAAATAAATATTAAAAATATGGAATTTGGGTATCTCACTTCTTTTTAACCACACTAACTGCTGGGGTTGATTATGTCAGATGTAAGGATTTCAACTACATAATGAAAGCTCTAAAATGATACTGTGACTTCTCATCTCAGACAACGTGAGATGACATTTTTATATCAGAGGGGTGGCAACAGCACCTGGAGGTCAAAGAGTCTGGGCTAATCAGTAGAAGGCTTCCTTCCTAATGTTGGTTTAGGTTGATCACCTAAGTCTGATATCAGAATCCCACTCCATGATGGTCATGGTTGTCATATTTAAATATCCTGCTGTGTGGTAAATGATATATTCAGTATTCCTTAGAATGAAATTAACTATTCTAACTCAGTCCCTGTCACTCTTTCAAATACAGAAGTAAAGAACTCCTCTTTGTATCTACCTGTCAGGGTGTTAGGGTTGAGTGACTTGTAATGAATATCAGAATCCAGGATCTAGTGTGAAGAAGAGGCAAAACCCAATCCTGACAAGACTCTTAGCTGCCATGTTACTAACACCGTTGCCCCAGAACCATACCCCGGCTCCTCCCTCCAGTAAACCCACAGAAAACCACACATAACCACACTCTCTGGCTGTGTTCACAGCGCAGGAATAAGACTGTAACTTGCATCAGCTGATTCAGCTTTGAAAGTGGGACGAAGGGCCCCCTGTGTCTCATTACCATCTCACTGTAACAGTAAGACTGTCTGTGTGCACCAAGATGGTTTATCCTGCTTCCCAACCTGATGCTAAAGGACTATACAAGGGTTGAAAAGAGGTGGCATCCCAGTTCCAGGAAGAACCCCGCCTATTCCCAGAAATCCAATGCATATGCCTCCCTCTCATTAGTCCTGCCCTTCAAATCTTACCTTAATTGTCCCACAGGCAAGAAGTTATTTGTGAACAAAGTTTCTGCTTCTGCATTCTCTGGCCACTGAATAAAGCTTGTGCTGCTTTAATCTCAGATTTGATTTTGTTTTTTGACTGTGTGAACCTGAATGGGAAAAGAACCCTTCTGAATGAGGGAGGGGCCCTTGGCTGGGCTAGGATCCAAGCAGGGATCCATATGACCTAATTTGGCGAGACTTCTTGTTTGTTAAGGGATGATTTACAATGCACTGCCTTCTGCCAGGTACTTGTGCCCCTGTATACCTGAATTGGTGGGTTTCAGTCCTTAGAATTTAAAGCTGTAGCTCACCCAACTAGCTGGTGCAGAAGGAAAGAAAAGACTGCTGGCCTAGTTCTGTGTGCACAGCTCAATGGGTCATTTTGAAAGTACAGTGGTTATCAGGTTGGCTTTGTATCCGTAAGCTCTCTGTACAGCTCAGAGTCAATCCTGCCAAACAACTTTTGTTTGTAAAGCTCTATTGCTTCAGCCCTATCTTTTCCTCACAAACCATTTCTAAATTAAAGTCAGAAACGTTAAAATTCTGAGGAACAAGAGAAAGTGAAATATCTCAAATTTATCCTTACCTTCTAGGTAACAGGACTAGATCTTTCTTTGTAAGGAAACCCAGTCATCCAGCAAGCCTACCATCCTTTTTGCCACTAAAACACACAATTTGAACATCTCTCCTACATATCACAGGACCTTAAGTCAGACAGTCTCTAATCTCAAAAAGCTTAGTTTGGAACCAAAAAATAAATGGATTATATAAACAAATAAATCTAAATACACAGATACAGGCAGCACTAAGGAATCCCCTGCCCAGGTGCTGTGGAAGGACAGAGGGAAAATACTGGAGCTTAAGAGGGAACAGGGTTTTAAGAAAAGCTTCTTGAAGCATCAATTTTGAAAGACAAGGAGAAACTGACTTGTAAGGAAGAGTATAGGGAAGTGGAAGAGGGAAGATATTTTAGGTAGACAGTAGAACAAAGGTATAGCTGCAAGAGAACATAGAAACCAAATAGGCCACATGGAAGAGAAGATGCTGGAAAGGTATGCAAGGGCTCAATCATGACCATTCTTGTAATCCACACGAAGGAAATGGAAAGTTAATGATGAAGTCAAATTTGTGTTTTAGAAGATGAATAAAAGAAGCCAGCTTGTGAACATCAAATAAGTAGATATGACAGAAAACAATTTAAAAGCAAACAGTGTGAAAGGGATAAAGTGAAAAGGACACTGTGACAGTTACTAGTACCATTTCTCTTTCTTGCTAACTGAACCCCTTCTCTGCCCAGCCCTGTGCAGGATACGACCACTTCTAGCTAAAAGGAGAACTGAGAAAGGGTTCAGAAAAGATAAATAAAATGACCACCACAACTCAGCATGGGTTAGGAGTCCTCTATATTTGGAAAAGGAGAAACTAGGGGTGACCACTGTGAAGAGCTGGGCCTATGTTAGGGGTGGAAGACAGTCAGAACTTTCCAACTTTCTTGCAAACTGAAGAGTCCAACAGCTAACCATGTTTACCTCACTCTTAAATACTGAACTCCAAATATATGTTTGTCTGTTCACCTTTTCCTCCTCCTAGCTCTGAGACTAAAAGACAATGACAAAAGGGTTCTTTGTATTCAAAATTAACTACTAAAATCAAACTGAAAAAAACAAATATTGATACTTTTTTTGGACAATGGAACATAAACAAAAAGTCTGTTGGGAGAATTTCTATGGAATCCTTGTAACAGGGATAGATGCAAGAGCAGAACTTCATAGAAACCACCCCGCCACCCTTTCTCTATTTTCTGAGCATTGATTTGATGCCTGGAGCTGCAGCAGCCACCCTACAGATGTGAGGAAACACATAGGAGGACTAAAAAGTCAACAAAATAAGAATAATAGAGCAGGAGGATGGAAAGAATCTGGGTTTGAAATAGTATTTTTAAGTCCTTATACGTGCCTGTTATGGATTTTCTATCTTTAGAGTTCCTGTTAATTAAGTTTAAGTTGCTGTTAGGTCTTCAAATGTCTCTGAACATTCCAAAGTGACACAAAATAACTTTTTTTTACATGATGAAGAGCTGCTGACACAGGAAGCAGGTTCCATTGCTGTCTACATAAAGAGAAAAAAGTCTGTTCTCCCTACATCAAAATACTAAAAGAATTTGTATTATGTCTTAACAGAGTAAAGTTAGAAATATGTATTTTCTTGCTAATGGTAACAAAACCACTTTTAATCTTGAAGCCAAAACAAACATTAGTTATGAGCCATTGGAACTTTGTAGTAAGTTTAATGTGCCTTCAGTTTTTTTTATAGGAATAGATTTCTATTAGCAGAACCACATTAACCTTAAAATTCCTGTTTCTTTTTAGAGTCAACATTAAAAGGAAAATACTGATTCTAAGCTGAAGCTTTATCTTGCAAATAATGGAAGTTTTCTGTTATACAACTAGAAAGAGTTTGCCTGGCTAATTTTACTCTCTAGAGTTCCTGTTTCTCCTTATTTCTTTCAAACGAAAGGAGTAGATACTTGCTTTCAAGAAACCTTTAAAAATAAGTTTATAAAACAGTAAAGTAACTTCACAGTGTACGATACAACAAGGACATAAATATTTATAGAAAGAATACATTGGACACATCATGACATAATTATATGTACTTCCATGTCATAAGTTTATTGTTAAATTTAAGAGTAAGAGTAAAGAGTAAAGTTAAGAGTAGAGTAAAGTAAAGTGTAGAGTTAAGAGTAAAAAGGGGACAATATAGAAGCTTTATGTTGGTCTTTAGACTTTTTAAATACAGAGTACATGCATTTGACTCATCTGGGCACATAAGTATATTAGTCCCTCACAGACCAAGCTGAGCAGGTAATGTTAGCTTGGCCTGAGACAGATCTGGATATTAAATGATGCCTGTGGCAATTCCTAGTAAGAGAATTGCAATAAAAGCTCCTAGGTTTTGAAGAAAGGCTTTGCTTCCTTTAGTAAGGGATTTTTGTTTCAGAAATTGTGTCTAGGAGGATCAGATAACACAGAGTTTCTGAAGAAGATACTTGAGTTTTAGACTCTACAGATCAGAGATCCAATATCTACCACAATGTAAAAACAAAGCTGAGTACACCTTCCAGCATTCCATCAAGCTCTGAAAGACCAAATAAATTGTACAAGCAGATTGTTTACACGCCCACAGAGCCTACCACACTGCTGTTTCATCCTCAACCAGAGCTTATGGCCTCAAAGGGGGTTCCCTTAACAAGCTGTTGAGTACCAAGGATGGTTGGCTTCCTAGGTGGCCCTAGCAATAAAGAATCTGCTTGCCAATGCTGGAGACATAAGAGACATGGGTTCGTGTGATCCCTGAGTTGGGAAGATTCCCTGGAGCAGAGCATAGCAACCCACTCCAGTATTCTTGCCTAGAGAATCCCGTGGACAGAGAAGCCTGGTGGGCTACAGTCCAGAGGGTGGCAAAGAATCAATTACAACTGAAGTGACCAAGTATGCACACACACACCAAGAATGGTTTTGCAGGAGAAGAGCTGTTTTCCCCCGTGAGTAGGCTCTATAGGCTTAGAGACCCTGACAGGTAAGCCTGAAGGACAAGGGAGTAAGGGAAATCTCCAGTTCGGTAGGACATTGAGTAGTGCCTAATATAGCTTTGGCTGAATGAAGATGAGGCTTTAGGCCAGGCTCTGTACCATGTTTTGGACTTGTGGTCAAGGCGATGGAAGAAGGCTGATTGGAAGACTGAGGAAATGATGAGAATACAGAACATTAGGAATGGATCCAGAGCATGAGACTGATCAGGAGTCTACTGAGCAAGCGTGAAAAAAGAGGCCAAGCTAACCTGATTCCATCGTTACTTATTCATGTAACTGAGAGCCTCTTCTGTGGTGAACCCCTTCTGGTGAGCATTCGCATGGAACCCAAATAAGGCATCTGTGGCTTCAGGGAGAGAGGTTCTTTCTCTCTGTTCCTTTCCTGCATCAAAGCGAACCAGGCTATGCTACAGCTGACTGCCACTGCAGATTGCCACTGAGGACTTCCAGAACGCTCCATGTGCCGTTTTTTTACCCACCTAAATTGGCTGTGAAAGGAGTTCCTTGATCAGAAACAGAGGCCAGGGACTAATTCAAATGTAACTCCCCATTTTATGTTCCCTATCAATGAGGTTGTTAACCTTTTAACACGGTGCAGTGGTCTCTAAGAACCTAGCTCGGCAATCTCACAGGGCGTCTTCTTCCACCTTGGAAGTTACTTGACATAGCTACTTGGCAGAGCACTGGTTAGGCTCTGAACTGCGTGCTAAATAAGGCACTGTCTCCTCATAGTTACAAGATGTGGATCTAAGAACCATATAGTGTCTAAAAATGATAGCTGATTAACCCACTTTCCCATTTTTAACTCACTGTCCCTTTAACGTCCATTCATCCTTTCTTTTAATACTTAGGGAAGACTTTTACCATGGGACACAGTTTGGTTCTTCTGAATTGGAAGCTAAAACTGGTCATTTGAACTCTTCATACCAAGGAAAAAATAGCAGAAAAGTGGTCTGGCTATTGTGTCTTGGCTCGGCCAATTGACCATGACTAATAAGACAATTTGCAATTATTGCTGTACAACTAGGAGGAATATGATAGGAATCTAGTGGATCCCTTTCTTTTTTTGATATGCTGTGGGTGAGGTTAATGGGGGACTATCTATAGGGAACAGCACCAAGAACTGAAACAGCTCAAGAATCAAGGTTCAGGCTACCAGGCTGGGGAAATAGCAGAGGAGTGGGCTCAAGGTAAGATCACAGAATGGGTAATAGCAAAAAGAAGGCATGAGTATCAGCTCTGGCTTAGGGATAAGCAGCAAGAAAGAATGACCATAGCCTGTGCTGTGACTTAGACTAAAACATCTTCTCTTCTATCCATACTTTATGCGGTGTGTGCTGCTGGCAGTAAAGCATTTCTTTTGGACCATGGACTGAAACAGAATTTGAAAGGGATATCAGCTAAAGCAGAGCTACTCAGAGTAGGGGGGGTCTGCAGGCTTGTGCCAGTCAGCAAGCTGTTTATTACTGGTTCATAACACCAAAAGTATAGGAATACAGAAGAAGTATTTAAAATTACTCTGTCAAATTGGTATCAAAATCTTTATGCCTATTGTATGTAATAATAAAAAATCGAGGCTTGCATTTTATGTTCTTTTGAATTTCATTTTTCTAGAAATTCATTTTTATTACATCTTCCGAATGAATTTGTCCATGACAGATTAGAAACAAAACTTTACTGTTCCTTTAACCATAGAGCTGAGAAGCACTGATTTTAATGAGCATTGGCTTTGTCAAAGCTATTACTACTCCTGGATGCAGCACCTGTTTACGGGGAGAAGTCTGGTTCACAGAGCTTTAGTCAGTATGCAGAGAGAAGGGGCAGCAAATAGATACGGTTCCAGAAACAACTTGGAAGGTAAAGGTAGTTGGGAACTAGGATCGTAAGTGAAGAGAACAATGGGGTCAAGCAATGTTGTTCAGTGTGTTTGTGGGCCTGGGAAAAGAGGGAAGGAATGGGTGACGGTGCATCCATGGAAGGGCTAGGGTCTAGAGAAAGATTAGAGGGGGCAGAGGTGAGACAAGGAGGAATTACCAGAAGACAGGTTTGCTCAAGATGCAGATAGATGAGAGAATTTATATTTCTCAAAGAGAGTGGTAGCCAATCTTTGAAGAGTAGGGACTGGAGGCCCATATGAGGAGAAGCAGAACCATCATTCCATAGTGAATCATGCTGGGCCTGGAACTCACCACCTGCACAGATGAGAACACAGGCAAGGATGCCTCGTTTTGAAAAACCCTCTTAGCAGTGTTGGTCGGTATCTCCCTCTATCTCTCTGCCTGAATTTGCCAGTGTCTATTGAACCCAGAAGCCTCCACAGAAGAATTTCTAGCTACAGAAACACAGAAACGAGTAGAGGCTCACCTGCCAGTAAACAACATTTGAACAGCATATGAGAATCACCACCTGAGCAAAGACTGATATGCTGGGCAGATTTTTTGGCACCAGCTCCATCCTTTTCATAGGTCATGCTCCCACCAGTCAGACCTGCCAAGGTTCCAGCTTCCACAAGGTGACCTCATTCTTGGGATCCCACAGATCAATTCCTTTCATCATAGAGGTAGCGTCCTCCTGTTTCCTAAGTTCCTCACTCTCTTCTATTTGATTTCCCTACTTTTCTACCACCTGGTTTCAGGGATTAACTATTCTCTGTTGTAAATACTTGAAATGGATGCTATTTTCCCAGAAAGGCTGTCTGTGGATCAGATAAGTTCACTCACACTAGTCCCTGGGGTGTCTATAATTATCACATTTTCCAGAAATGTCTATCTTTGACATCAGCTCTTTGACCTCTTACTTGTAAAGGCCACCTAGAGTAGGAAAGCCAAATGGTAACCAGCTGCATACCCTGTACCTTCAAAACAGGTGATCGAAAGCAATATCACATCCTGAGATATTTTCAAAGGCTTGAAAGATGTGCATGTAGATTGTTGTTGTTTAGTCGCTAAGTTGTATCTAACTCTGTGACCCCATGGACTGTATTGTAGCCTGCCAGGCTCCTTTGTCCATGGGATTTCCCAGGCAAGAATACTGGAATGGGATGCCATTTCCTTCTCCAGGGAATCTTGCTGACCCAGGAGTTGAAACTGTCTCCTGCACCTACAGGCAGATTATTTACTGCTGAGCCACCAGGGAAGCCCATACATGTAGATAGTCAGACTTTATTCTCATCTAGTTCCCTAGTTTAGTCATTGCAAACGTTGATAACAATTGAATTTAAAAAGAAAATATCAAAAAAAAAAAGTAAAAAACAAACAAAAAACTCCAAAAAACAAAAACTAGACTATAAGGGCTGGATCATCAATTTAATTCCTAAAAACTCCATGTTTGATTTGAACCAAAGATTTCTGCTTGTCTGATATTTCCTGAGCCCTGATTACTGCACTGCCTTTGGATCTCTGACCACACCCACCTGGGCTGCAAACTTGCCTTCAGCGTGATTCTTAACTCTGCTGAGTTTAGGGATCTCATTTTCATTGCATCTTCTCCACAGTCTGAGCCTACGAAAACAGTTGCCAACGTGCATTTTTAAAGGACTCTGCAGCCTGGCTCAGCAATCTGTTTCTTAGGAAAGAAGATTTTTCTGAGCTCCAACAGCAGAACAAAATGAGAGGTAGGTAGGCCAGACACATGCATATTCAAACTATTTTTTTTTTTCTTTTTAGTTTTTGTAGACTTTGACAGCAAAGAAAACCTGAGAATGATAAAGAGGAAGGCATTCAATGTTACCTAGTGTAGGACAGTACTCAGAAATGGTTTGCACTCACCAGGCCATCAAACTTGAAATTAAAGCTGGCTGCGTAGGCTAGCTCATTGAATTCAGACTACCTGGTGAGGACTGCTGCAATGATTTCAGCAGATCTGAATTTCTTAAATCTCCTCTGAGAATGTTTTCTTCACTGTATCCTCTAAGGCATGAATGTGCTGAATTTAAATTACTTTGTTACTCAGAGAACAATGGTGAAAAGAGAGATAAGATGTTGAGCCGTGTAGGGTTGCCAGATATAACATAGGACACCCAGTTAAACTTGAATTCAGGTAAACAACTAATAATATTTTAATACAAGTATGTCTGGGACATACTCATACTCATGCTCAGTTGCTCAGTCATATCCGACTCTTTGTGACCCCGTGGACTGTAGCCCATCAGGCTCTGCTATCCACAGGATTCTCTAGGCAAGAATATTGCAGTGGGTTGCCATTTTTCCCTCCAGGGGAGCTTACTAATCCAGGGATCAAACTTGTGTGTCTCATACCTCTCCTGCATTGGCAGGTGGATTCTTTACCACTAGCGCCACCTGGGAACCCTCACTCATACTAAAACAAGTCATTTACTGATTATCTGCAATTCAGATTGAACTGGGAGTCTTGTGTTTCTGTTTGTCAATTCAGGCAACTGTACTGTGGGGGCAGCTGGCATTAGCTTCTTCTCATATGAAGACAACTTGGCTGCTTTGGCAGGGGCACACACACATAGAGAAGTGGTTAAGAACTAAGGCTAGAGAGTGAGATTGCCTACATTTGAATTGTATCACTTTCACCTAATGCCTCTGATTTTGGACCAGAGCCAGGAACACAATTTGAGCGGTCAGCCTGCTTCATCAGCCTCCACTCTCTTAATTTTGGCAACAGCTACCCACACTCTCAGCAGTGCCCCCAAGGAGATGCCCAGTTTCCTGAGGGGGAGAGGTTAGTGAAACATTTGGCAACCTCTTATCATGAGATTTCACATTTCTGTCCTAGATCATAGAAGGGAGATTCCCTGCCTTTTATCCCAGTAAGGGCCCATGGCTAATTCCAAATACTACCTTTCTCTAGGTGTCTGTTGTATGCAACCCACCATCAGGATCAGTTGGGGTTTTTGTTTCTGGTAGCAATAGGAAGGAACCCAGGATAACAAGCAAAGCATGGTTTTGAAGGGAAGGAGTTAAAGTTGCTCATGTGAATCAAACAAGGGCTGCACAAACCAGCTTCAGGAAGGACAGGAGTAGGAGCAGTGAGATGTCAAAACCGAGCTGCAGAAGCCTGAGGTCACTGCACCAGGTCCCTACTTCAGACGACCCCTACTTTTCCACCTCTGTCAGATTTCCAAATCATTTGGGTACTCTACTGAATCCGGGTGTTCTATTCCTGGGTCAGAATGATAAGGCACAAGGACTGAGAATGAAGACACAGCCAGAGCCCCTGAGGGAGTGGATGTGAGCTGAGCGCACATCCTAGTGGGCACCTACTGTAAGCTTTGCCACAGAACCCCATTAGGATTCTATTATAATAATCAGTAATGCTCAAAATTCTCCAAGCTAGGCTTCAACAGTACATGAACCGAAAATTTCCAGATGTTAAAGCTGGATTTAGAAAAGGCAGAGAAACCACAGATCAAATTGCTAACAACCATTGGATCATAGAAAAAGCAAGAGAATTCCAGAAAAACATCTACTTCTGCTTCATTGACTACACTAAAAGCCTTTGTGTGGATCACAACAAACTGCAGAAAATTCTGGAAGAGATGGGACCACCATCTCTCTGGAAGAGACCAGACCACCTGACCTGGAAAATTCTGGAAGAGATAGGACCACCATCTCTCTGGAAGAGACCAGACCACCTGACCTGCCTCCTGAGAAATCTGTATGCAGGTCAAGAAGCAACAGTTAGAACCGGACATGGAACAATCGACTGGTTCCAGATTGGGAAAGGAGTACCTCAAGGCTGTATATTGTCACACTGCTTATTTAAGTTATATGCACAGTACCTCATGTAAAATGCTGGACTGGAGGAAGCATAAGCTGGAATCAAGATTGCTGGAAGAAATATCAATAACCTCAGATATGCAGATGACACCACCCTTATGCCAGAAAGTGAAGAGGAACTAAATAGCCTCTTGATGAAACTGAAAGAGGAGAGTGAAAAAGATGGCTTAAAAACTCAACATTCAAAAAACTAAGATCATGACATCTGGTCCCATCACTTCATGGGAAATAGATGGGGAAACAAGGGAAACAGTGACAGACTTTATTTTTTGGGGCTCCAAAATCACTGTAGATGGTAACTGCAGCCATGAAATGAAAAGACACTTTCTCCTTAGAAGAAAAGCTATGACAAACCTAGACAGCATATCAAAAAGTAGAGACATTACTTTACTGACAAAGGTCCATCTAGTCAAAGTTATAGTTTTTCCAGTAGTCATGTATGGATGTGAGAGTTGGACTATAAAGAAAGCTGAGTGCCAAATAATTGATGCTTTTGAACTGTGGTGTTGGAGAAGACTCTTGAGAGTCCCTTGGACTGCAAGGAGATAAAACCAGTCAATCCTAAGGGAAATCAGTCCTGAATATTCATTGGAAGGACTGATGCTGAAGCTGAAACTCCAATCTTTGACCACTGATGCCAAGAACTGACTCATTGGAAAAGACCCTGATGCTGGGAAAGACTGAAGGCAGGAGGAGAAGGGGATGACAGAGGATGAGACTGTTGGATGGCATCATGGACTCAATGGACATGAGTTTGAGCAAGCTCTGGGAGTTGATGGACAGGGAAGCCTGGCATGCTGCAGTCCATGGGGTCACAAAGAGTCAGACATGACTTAGTGACTGAACAGATAATAATCATAGATATAACAGATGTATGGATAGAAATTTGTTACAGAGAAGAAATGGAAACAATTTAAATGTCCAATCAAGGGAAGATTAGAATAATAATATGGAAAAATAAAATACAGTATATAAAGGTACCTACCTTTGGAGAAGGAAATGGCAATCCACTCCAGTGTTCTTGCCTGGAGAATCCCAGGGACGGGGGAGCCTGGTGGGCTGCCGTCTATGGGGTCGCACAGAGTCGGACACGACTGAAGTGACTTAGCAGCAGCAAAGGTACCTTATTTATCAGATGATTTTAAATGCTGGACTGATATTTCATGTTATAGGAAGCTCTCCTATGAAATTTATAATGCAAGTCAGGATTTTACCATGATTCGTTTCTGTTTTCTGATTTCAAAAATCTTCCCAAGAAAAAAACTCGGTGAAATGATAAGTAAAAATAATGCATAATCCTAAGCTAGATGCCTCCCCCAACCCATCCCAGAGGTTGACTCAATGAATCTGGAGTGAGGGCTACATTTTCACAAACACTCCAGAGAGTTCCGCCTCAGGTTGCACAGAGATCACATTTGAGAACAATGTTTTAGATGTTAGTGGAGGATATTGTTTGAAGGATACTCTTCAAATGACTAGAGTCTCCAGGCTTGAAATAGTCTAATAAACTCTGAGAGTTAATCTGTTCTGCTAGCAGTCCTTGCCATTGTGTCATTTCTCTAATAGCATCTTTCCCTCCTTGGGGATCTTCTTCCTAATTCACAATATGAGGAGAGATTGAGAGAGGTGACACCCATCTGGCCCTTGCCTTTCACAGGTAGGCACCTGTGTTAGGTTGTAGGCTGCATAACAAATACCAAACATTTAATAGCTTAGAACAACACACTTGTATTATCTCACAATCACAATAGCTCAACACACTTGTATTATCTCACAATCACAATAGCTTAACAGAATTTTGTGCTCAGGGTGTCACCCGGCTGCAGTCAAGGCTGTCAGCCGGGGCAGCTATCGCATCTGAGGCCTGTAGTCATTTTCCAAGATCACTGACTGCCAGTGGAATCTGGTTCCTTGCAGCTGTAGTGCTGAGCCCCCCCCCCCCCCACCCACCAGCACCGGGTCCTCTCCACCACAGGTGGTCTGCTGCTTCAAGCCCAGCAGGAACATAGCTTCTTGACCTCTGCTAAAGGACACACTGCTTAGGGTCAGGCCCACTCCGAATTCTGTCTCTTGATTACCTCAAAATCAACTGCAAATTAAGAAAAATCAACTTGGTCAGGGAGTGTATTCTAATCAAGGCTGTGACTACCAAATCATGTTCACAGACCCAGTCCACATTCAAAGGGAATCCTACAGAATGTGTATACCAGCAAGCAAAAATTCTGGGGCCATCAGAGAGTTTGACCACTGTGAGAGCCGGCCTTTGAATGACCCTCGGTGATCAGACTCTAGTATCCTACATTGGACTGGCACAGGTCTGTCTTACCAATAGAATACTGCAGAAATGATATGTTCCTAACTGGGTTATAGAAGAACTGTGTCCTCCAGTTTGGTTTCTCTTGCTCCCTGATTGTTCACTCTGGGGGAAGCCAGCTGTCACGCTGTATGAGAAGCCTCTGTGGAGAGATCTACTTGACAAGTAAATGACTCTCCCAACCAGCAACCACAGGAATGAGCCTGGAAGCAGTTTCTCCAGCTTTTTCAGATGACTACAGCCCTGGCCAACATTTTACATCTTAACTGCAATCCAATGGGAGACCTGGAGCCAGAAACATTCAGCTAAGCCGCTTCTGGGCTTCCATTGTGGCTCAGTTGGTAAAGAATCTGCCTGCAACGTGGGAGACCTGGGTTCGATCCCTGGGTTGGGAAGATCCCCTGGAGAAGGGAAGGGCTACCCATTCCAGTATTCTGACCTGGAGAATTCCATGGACTGTATAGGCCATGGGGTCATAGAGTCAGACATGACTAAGTGACTTTCACTTTCAAGCTGCTTCCAGATTTCTCACTCTCAGAAACTGTGCAAGATGATAAATGTTTGTTGTTTTAAACTGCTGAGTTGGGGGATTATTTGTTATGCATCAGTAGGTAACCAATGCAACACTTGTCCCAGGCCTGAATAATCCAGAGAGAGAAACACACCTGTATTCCTCTTCTCTAATAACACAGGAGAAGCACATATGCAGCAGGAGTTAATAAGCCCATAAAGAGAGGAGCAGAGAGCAAAGCTACGTTGGATGGTGCAAGGGCAGCAGTGGTATCTTTTCAGCCTCTGGATCCAGTCAGGTTTAATTTAGTCCCATGCTTATTATTCTCAGTATTATGAGCCAATGAATTCTTTCTCCCCACTTTAAGTTCAGAGCCTTCCAAAGTACATTTAGTCCTACTGAAAGTATTTTGGTCCTCTGTCCATCAAATAAATAAGCATAAATGTATACTGATATGCAGTGTAGTCAGCCCAAAGACCATAATTTGTTCCTCTTCCCCATCTCTTGATGGCTATGATTAGGCTGAAATCTGGTTTCTGTCACTTGCAACTGGGAGGAGTTCTGATTCAAAAGCCCTCGTAGGATTAGTTTCATGTGTCACTGTGGTCATTTTCTTATTGCATCTGTCCCTCTAAGGTCATATTGGCTGGCCCTGGATTGTATGTTAGGTCATGCTCTTCAGGTTCCTTGAAAATAAGTTTTATTTTCTTGTGTTTCTAAGAAAGTTCCTATGGCATTTTCTCCCAGGGAAGCCAGAGCATGCTGAGAGTCTAGCAATTTGACTAAATGATCTACATTTATCCAGGATAAATTTCCTCTATAGTGTATGGCATCTTGCTTCCTAACTTAGCTAATCAAACACTCTCTGGGTACCAAGCCAACTGTTCATGCTGAAGCAGGCTGAGCAGTCATTGTGAAAAGAAACACAATAAACAAATCCCACGCATGAATTGAGCAAAGATTCTGAGTTCTGAGAGGCAGTTTTTCCATCTAGTCTCAGTGCAAAGGAGTCTACAGAGGCCACACAGTTAACCCACTGTTCACTCTGCTTCCTCCCAACTCTGAACCGTAGCAGTGAGTTTACATAGAAGGAGACCTCTTTAGTGAGCCCCCTCACCCACATAACAATCCTATTGTGATTTTCTCCTAGACACCAGCACTGCTGCCAAAATAACAGATAATGCATTTTAAATTGAAATTTATAATCATTAAACAAAGTCGAGAGGCCGAGTCCTAACTGCCCTTCCCCACATAATTCCTAATTTTGTCATTTCCTAGAATAATATAGTAGTATAGGCTCTAAATTCACCTCAACAGCATTATTCCTTACCAAATCAATTTCTTTAACTTAGCCTAGTGACCATTCATAAAACCTGCCCTTAGAAAAACTCAAGTAATTCTGTTAATAGTGTTTGCCATTTGGTTGAATACATTCAGCATCCAGGAACTGAGTAAAAGGAGCTCAGAGAAATTGGTATTAACAATACCCGGCAGTTTTTTCCCCTAAAGATAGTTTTCTATCACAATGATTAGGATCAGAGACTCTAGAATTAGATTACTTGGATTCAGAGCTCAGGTTTTCCATTTAAAGCCATGTATCATTGGCCAAATTACCCAACTCCTCTTTGTCCAATTTTACATCTATAACATAAGGATAATAGTAATATCCATCTTGGGATCATTTTTATAAGAACTATTTAATGATATTCAAAAACACTTATAATACTACCTGGTACACAGTGAAGTATAAAACAAACAGCCAGCACAGACTATATTAAAATCTGATTGTTTAACTTCCAACTTACCACAGAAGATACTTCAGCATCATTCAAAAGAAGTATCACCATCGCATCTTGTGTAGCATTTGTACTCTTCTACATGCTGTGGAAGAAATCAAATTAAGGTTATTTCAGAGTACTGGTATCCCCATATGACTAAAACAAAACAAAACAAAACAAAAACCCACATATCTTCTTTACAGGAAGATATTATCCCAAGCTGAAAATCATTTCTACAACATTTTTGCAAATTTAGTTTCTGGCACACAATAAAAAATAACTAGGCACTCAGAGACAAGATAATAAACAGCAAATAGAACTCACAAGTACCTTAAAGGTTAGAGTTTTTAGACAGAGATATTAAAATAACCATACTTCCTTAGATTAAGGAGATAGGACAAGATGGAGAATTTTGGTAGAGGGTTGAAAACCATAAATAGAAATGACAAGAACTGGAAAATAATAACCAAAATTAGTGACAATTTAATAAGTTGATTTAATACCCATTTAGACAGCCAAAAGGAATTAGTAGCCTGGATACTGATTGGCTTGAAAGAACTATCCCAAATGAAGCAAAGAAAAATGAAAGAGCGAGATTAGAAAGGAAGAAACTGAAGATACAGTGAGAAGGTACCATATAAGTGGAATTCTAGGGAGGGAAAAAGAATGGGCAATAAGAATTATTTGAAGAAATAATGGATAAAACTTTTCCCAAAATGAAAGACATCAATATACAAACTTAGAAGCCAAAACAATTCTAAAAAGAATAAAGAGAAAAACACCAGGGACCCAACTGTGAAACTTTAAAAACCAAAGAAAAAGTTTTAAAGCAGCTGGATGTAAACAAAGGCAGACTGCCTTTAAAGGAACAACAATTAGGCAGATAGCTAACTTTTAATAGAGTTAATAGGAACCAGAAAACACAAAATAATATGTTCAAAATATTAAAAGAAAATAACTCCCAACCTAGAATTAGAAGTTTAGAAAAATAATATTTCAATAAGACTGAAATAAATAATTTTAATCAGTAAATCAGAATTTGTAGCCAGTAGATCTGCAGTAAAAAAGATACTAAAGACATGCTTTGCAGCAGATGGAAAATAGTACCAGGAGACCCAGATTTAGAATGGGATGAAAAGCAATGAAAACATGAATTTAAACAAATAAACTGATAATGATGATAATGACAATGATGATAGTGTTCAAAATATAAGCAGAACTAAAGAACATAACAATAACGGCTTAAAAGTTTAGGTGGTGGTGGCTTAGTCACTAAGTCGTGTCTGACTCGTGCAATCCCGTGGACTGTAGCCTGTCAGGCTCCTCTGTCCATGGAATTCTCCAGGCAAGAATACTGGAGTGGGTTGCCATTTCCTTCTCCAGGGGTCTCCCTGACCCAGGAATTGAAGCCGGGTCAACTGCATTGCAGGCAGATAATTTACCAACTAAGCTATGAGGGAAGCCCCAAGAGAGAGGGGCTAATCAGAGGAGATTAAAGAGTTGATATATCTAAAAGGAGCCTTAGGTTCTTGCATTGCCCATGAAGAAGGTAAATGCAAATGAATATAAGGATTTGAAAACCAAAAATGTATGTCATAATTTTATGGTTAATCAGTTTACTGGTTACCAAACTGTGTAACTTTCAAGGTAGTAAAGAAAAAAAATGAGTAATAAATTTTTGATAAAGCCAGAAAGAAGAAACTCTTGGGGGGGGGGGGGTGGAAATAAAAAATAAAATAAATGGGACAAATAGAAAGGACTAAATATGCCAGACATAAAACAATTCCTGTAGAATCAAGAATTTTAAATCCTTGTTAAATTTGCATGATTTAAATTGCCAGATATTCTAACCCAGGCAAAAAATTCTAAACATGCAAAATTATAAGGTTTAAGGATTTATACTTAGGTACTAAAACTAAAGGAAAGAGAAGGATATCATAAAAATTTGGAAGAGGCTTCCTTTGAGGGAGAGAGATGGTAGTAACTTGGCGGGAACATGAAGGATTAGTAATGTCTGACTGCTTGGCTAGCCAGGTGGTGGTTACCTTATAGGTTTTTGTTCTCTGCTGATTCACTTAACTACATGCATGTTTGTGTACTTCTCTGTATTTATTCTATTTCTACAAAAAAAATTATAAAAGGATAAGGGAGATCTAAATATGCTGATATGGTATAATCTTCAGAAATACACAGTTAAAATAAGGCATACAACAGCATACATATTATGATCTTGTTAGCATAAAAAAGCTCACATACTATATACATGATTATATTCACACAGATCATTTTTCAAGACATAAATAGTAAATTTAATATGGCCTCTTGCCTCTAAGAGGGGAAACTAGATTCTGGTGAAGTTTATGGAAGAAAGAGGCTAATTTTCATCTATATGCTTTTATTGTGAACATAACTTCTGAATTTTTTTTAAGAAAATTCTTTTGTTACCAACCTATAAATCAAATGTGAAGCCAAAACAAGCATAGCATTTGATGAGGTCATTGTTTTCAAATTAACAACTGCATTCTGAAATCTTAATTTAAATCTGCAATGTATAACCAAGAATTTTAAATCGTTGCTCAATTTGTTCAAAAGATGGGTCAAATTTTCACAAGCACGAAGGGAAGAAATGTGGCTTTCATTTTAAAAAGACATCTATGAATTGATTATCTTTCCACTTCTCCCATGCAAATGGAGTAGAGATAGGTATAGATAATTCATTTTCATTTCAACTTGTTTCTAGACTGTTGATAGAAGCCTTCTATCTGCATTACAATGGAGTGCTACTAAGAACAAAAAGCAAACTTAGGGTAAACTGAATGGCTGAATTTAAGAATCTGCCATAAATCACGACACTCTAGGTTTTTAGTCATATGAACACAGGACCTGATCAGAATGCAATAATATGAATAATCTGAGTTATCAGAGCAACTAGAGCTAAATGCAGGATACATTTCAGGAATTCAGCAACAAATGAAAAGAAAATGCCTGCTGTCTACAAGTCAAGAAGTGAGCTCCCCGGGATTTCTGGGTTAAAACAGCAGCTGAACACATGTTTCTAATTTTATTTTTTACCTCCTTAGGTCAATAAAAATTTAGGGAAGAAATTTTTTTTTTTTAAAAAAGAGAAAGATATAAATCAGAAAAACAGAAGAGAGAAAAATGTCATCAAATTTGGAAGCTAGAGAAAGTTGGAAATTTAATACGCCTAAGATATCTAATCTCTAGCTAGTACTGGAAATGTGTGAAGGCCAGACAACTTATACCACAATGTGCCTAATGGCATGTTGTTGTTGTTTAGTCCTGTGACCCTGTGGACTGCAGCATGCCAGGCTTCCCCATCCTCCACTGTTTGCAAGAGTTTGCTCAAACTCATGTCCACTGAGCTGAAGATGCCATCCAATCACCCTGTCCTCTGTCATCCTCTTCTCTTTTTGCCTTCAGTCTTTCCCAGCATCAGGGTCTTTTCTAATGAGTCAGCTCTTTGCATCAGGTGGCCCAAGTATTGGAACTTCAGCTTCAGGATCAGTCATTTCAATAAATATTCAGGGTTGACTCCCTTTAGGATTGACTGGTTTGATCTGCTTGCAGTCCAAGGGACTCTCAAGAGTCTTCTTCACCACCACAATCCACACCACAACCCAAAGGCATAGGAACTATCTCAGAGACTGATGGGAAAAGAAAGACTAGTTTCTGTGAAAGCTATTTCCTGTAGTCATCTAATGCAGTTTGACAGGATCCTCCTCTCTGTTATGGACTGCATGTTTGCATCCCTTCAAAACTCATATGCTGAAACCCTAATACCCAATGAAACAGTATTGGGAGAGAGGGCCCTCCAGATGGGAATAGCATCCTTATAAGAAGACAGCTTGTTTCTCTCTCTGCTCTCCACCATGCGAGGACATAGTGAGAAGACAGCCAGCTACAAATCAGGAAGTGGGCCCTCACCAGACGCTGGATCTGCAAGCAACTTGATCTTGGACTTTCTAGCCTCCAGAACCATAAGAAGTAAATTTTCACTATTTAAATCACCTTGTTGTTGTTGTTCAGTCGCTCAGTTGTGTCCGACTCTTTGCAACCCCATGGACTGAAGCATGCCAGGCTACCCCATCCTTCACCATCTCCTGGAGCTTGCTCAAACTTACATCCATTGAGTTGGTGATGCCATCCAACTGTCTCATCCTCTGTCATCCCCTTCTCTTCCTGCCTTCAATCTTTCCCAGCATCATGGTCTTTCCAATGAGTCAGCTCTTCGCATCAGCTGGCCAGAGTATTGGAGCCTCAGCTTCAGCATTAGTCCTTCCAATGAATATTCAGCATTGATTTCTTTTAGGATGGACTGGTTTGATCTCTTTGCAGTCCAAGGGACTCTCAAGTGTCTTCTCCAACACCACAGTTCAAAAACATCAGTGCTTTGGTGCTTAGCCTTCTTTATGGTCCAACTCTCACATCCATACATGACTACTGGAAAAACCATAGCTTTGACTATATGAACCTTTATTGGTAAAGTAATGTCTGTGCTTTTTAATATGCAGTCTAGGTTTGTCATAGCTTTGCTTCTAAGAAGCAAGTGTCTTTTATTTTCATGTCTGCAGTCACTGTCCTTGGGCAGTGATTTTGGAGCCCAAGAAAATAAAGTCTGTCACTGTTTCCATTGTTTCCTAATCTATTTGCCATGAAGTAATGGGACTGGATGCCATGATCTTAGTTTTTTGAATGCTGAGTTTTAAGCCAGCTTTTTCACTCTCCTCTTTCACTTTCATCAAGAGGCTCTTTAATTCCTCTTCACTTTCTGCCATAAGGGTGGTGTCATCTGCATATCTGAGGTCATTGATATTTCTCCTGGAAATCTTGATTCCAGTTTGTGCTTCATTCAACCCATTTCTCATGATGTACTCTGCACATATGTTAAATAAGCAGGGTGACAGTATACACCCTTGATGTACTCCTTTCCCAATTTGGAACCAGTCTATTGTTCCATGTCCAGTTCTAACTGTTGTTTCTTGACCTGCATACAGTTCCTCAGGGGGCAGGTCAGGTGGTTTGGTATTCCCATCTCTAAGAATTTTCCAGTTTGTTGTGATCCACACAGTCAAAGGCTTTAGCATAGTCAATGAAGCAGAAATAGATGTTTTTCTGGAATCCTCTTGCTTTTTCTATGAAATAAATAATTCATAAGAAATAAACGTTCAGAAGCAGGGCAGACGCTCTTATTGGCCACTAGCAAGTGGGGACTGGACAGGGAGGCACAGGCTGCATTGCTTAGGGTAAGGACCAGGCATGAATGCCCTGAGGGCAATCTGAAGGAACTAACTAGAGATGGCAACCCAGACTGTGGAATAGCTATTCTGCGAAAAGCCCTAACCTAAGACACCGCCAGGACTGTGTTCTGTGACATCACAGAACAAAGGACTGAGCAGAGCTAGCTGGCTGCGGACCAGCCCATCCCCCACCAGAGACAGGCAGGCGAGGGCAGCCAGAGCTGGAAGCAGGCAATCACGGCCCCAGAGAGGCATCATCTACCAAACTGCAAGCAGGCTTCACTGCTAACCAAGACTTTCTGGGATTCTGGACGGTTGACATCTGCTGGGAGGGTCATAGCCAGAGATCAGCTCTCCAGAAAAGACACACAGCACACCTGAGAAGGCGCGCCGGCTGTACACCCAGAAAACCGAGCAGCAGGGACAGGGGAGGCGATTAAGTCGCAGCCCCCGACTGGGGGCAAATGCACTCACCAAGCACCTGGTCACCTGAGCTGCTTGGATCTGGGAAATGCACAAAACGGAGGCCCAACCAAGTCTGCACCTTTGTGGAGTACCCAAGAACCTGAACCTGAGAGGCTTAGACCTGGGAAGTGCATGCAAACCAGGCCCCACCTCAGACAGTTCCCAGCAGAGCAACCTAGTGCCTGAACACTGTAGCACACACTGGGAAAGCACACACGCCGTGAGCAGGGGCAAACCCAGTGTGGCCGGGACACTGGGAGCACACCCCACACACACCAGGGATACTTGTTTGCAGTGTTCCTCCCTCCCCATAGCACAACGGAACAAGTAAGCATAAAAAAGTGACCACCACCGACCCCTTGTGTCAGGGTGGAAATTAGACACTGAAGAGGCCAGCAAACAGAAGAAGCTAAAATAGAGGGAAGTGACAGGTGAAATAGAGTAAAACCCTGCACTTAGCACCAACTACATAGGAAGGGGCCTATAGATCTTGAGAAGTATAAGCTGGATCAAGGAACTAACTGAAATGAACTGACCCCACACTGTCCACAACAACATCAGAGAAAGTCCTAGATATATTTTTACTTTTATCATGTTTAAAAAAAATTTTAAGTCCTCTCCTTTTCAATATGCTATGTAGGTTGGTCATAACTTGTCTTCCTAGGCGCAAGCATCTTTTAATTTCACGGCTGCAGTCACCATCTGCAGTGATTTTGGATATTGATTTGGATTGATTTGGATTTCATTTTTTATAACCTACTATTACTTTGCAAAAAAAGACCATATTTTTAAAGCAAACTTCATACATATACATTTTATAATTTTTCTGACTTTATTTTTTTCTTTAATATTGTATTTTTGAGAATCTAACCTCTAGATTTTTAATCTTTGCTTTTTGGCATTTGTTATCAATTTTGTACCTTTAAGAACCCAATCTTCAGTACTCATTTTTACTTGGGAGCGAGATTACTGGCTTGACTGCTCTCTCCCCCTTTGGACACTCCTTTTTCTCCACTAGGTCGCCTCTATCTCCTGCCTCCCCCTTCTCTTCTCTACCCAACTCTGTGAATCTCTTTGTGTGTTTCAGACAATGGAGAACACTTAGGGAACTAATTACTGGCTAGATCAGTCTGTCTCTTTTTGATTCCCCCTTTTATCCTCCTGGCCACCTTTGTCTCCTTCCTCCCTATTCTCTTCTCTGTGTAACTCCATGAACATCTCTGAGAGATCCAGACTGTGGAGAATACATAGGGAAGTGATTACTGGCTATCTTGCTCTCACCCCTTTTCATTCCCCCTCTTCTCCTCCTGGTCACCTCTATCTTCCTCCTCCCTCTTCTCTTCTCCATGTAACTCTGTGTACCTCTCCAGGTGTCCCTCATTGTGGAGAAACTTTTCATCATTAAACTAATCATTAACCTAGATGTTTTATCATCAGTGCTGTATAGATGGAGAAGTCTTGAGGCTACTGTAAAAATAAGACTGAAAACCAGAGGCAGGAGGCTTAAATCCAAATCCTGAGAATACCTGAGAACTCCTGACTCCAGGGAACATTAATCAATAGGAGCTCATCAAACGCCTCCATACCTACACTGAAACCAAACACCACCCAAGGCCCAACAAGTTCCAGACCAAGACATACCATGCAAATTCTCCAGCAACACAGGAACATAGACCTGAGCTTCAATATACAGGCTGCCCAAAGTTATTCCAAATCCACTGACATCTCAAAACTCATTACTGGACACTTCATTGCACTCCAGAGAGAAGTAGTCCAGATCCACCCACCAGAACACTGACACAAGCTTCCCTAACCAGGAAACCTTGACAAGCCACCTGTCCAACCCCACCCACAGTGAGGAAACTCCAAAATAAAGAGAACTCCACAAATTGCCAGAATACGGAAAGGCCACCCTAAACACAGCAATATAAACAAGATGAAAAGGCAGAGAAATAATCAGCAGGTAAAGGAACAGGACAAATGCCCACCAAACCAAACAAAAGAGGAAGAGATAGGGAATTTACCTGATAAAGAATTCTGAATAATGATAGTGAAAATGATCCAAAATCTTGAAAACAAAATGGAGTTACAGATAAATAGCCTGGAGACAAGGATTGAGAAGAAGCAAGAAAGGTTTAACAAGGACCTAGAAGAAATAAGAGAGTCAGTATATAATGAATAATGCAATAAATGAGATCAAAAACACTCTGGAGGGAACAAATAGTAGAATAAGTAGAGGCAGAAGATAGGATTAGTGAAGTAGAAGACAGAATAGTAGAAATAAATGAATCAGAGAGGAAAAAAGAAAAATGAATTAAAAGAAATGAGGACAACCTCAGAGACCTCTGTGACAATGTTAAACACCCCAACATTTGAATCATAGAGTCCCAGAAGAAGAAGACAAAAAGAAAGACCACGAGAAAATACGTGAGGAGATAATAGTTGAAAACTTCCCTTAAATGGGGAAGGAAATAATCACCCAAGTCCAAGAAACCCAGAGAGTCCCAAACAGGATAAACCCAAGGTGAAATACCCCAAGACACATATTAATCAAATTAACAAAGATCAAACACAAAGAACAAATATTAAAAGCAGCAAGGGAAAAACAACAAGTAACATACAAGGGGATTCCCATAAGGATAACAGCTGATCTTTCAACAGAAATTCTTCAGGCCAGGAGGGAATGGCAGGACATACTTAAAGTGAAGTGAAGTGAAGTGAAGTCGCTCAGTCGTGTCTGACTCTTTGAGACCCCATGGACTGTAGCCTACCAGGCTCCTCCATGGGATTCTCCAGGCAAGAATACTGGAGTTGGTTGCCATTTCCTTCTCCATACTTAAAGTGATGAAGGAAAATAACCTACAGCCCAGATTACTGTGCCCAGCAAGGATCTCATTCAAATATGAAGGAGAAATCAAAAGCTTTACAGACAAGCAAAAGCTGAGAGAAATCAGCACCACCAAACCAGCTTTTCAACAAATGCTAAAGGAGATTCTCTAGACAGGAAACACAAAAGGGTGTATAAACTCGAACCCAAAACAATAAAGGAAATGGCAACAGGATCATACTTACCAATAATTACCTTAACCGTAAATGGGTGGAATGCCCCAACCAAAAGACAAAGACTGGCTGAATGGATACAAAAACAAGACCCCTACAAATGTTGTCTACAAGAGACCCACCTCAAAACAAGGGACACATACAGACTGAAAGTGAAGGGCTGGAAAAAGACATTCCACGCAAATAGAGACCAAAAGAAAGCAGGAGTAGCAATACTCATATCAGATAAAATAGACTTTAAAACAAAGGCTGTGAAAAGAGACAAAGAAGGACACTACATAATGATCAAAGGATCAATCCAAGAAGAAGATATAACAATTATAAATATATATGCACCCAACATAGGAGCACTGCAATATGTAAGACAAATGTTAGCAAGTATGAAAGGGGAAATTAACAATAACACAATAATAGCAGGAGACTTTAATACCCCACTCACACATATGGATAGATCAACTAAACAGAAAATTAACAAGGAAACACAAACTTTAAATGATACCGTAGACCAGTTAGACCTAATATCTATAGGACATTTCACCCCAAAACAATGAATTTCACCTTTTTCTCAAGCGCACACGGAACCTTCTCCAGGATAGATCATGTCCTGGGCCATAAATCTAGCCTTGGTAAATTCAAAAAAATTGAAATCATTCCAAGCATCTTTTCTGACCACAATGCAGTAAGAGTAGATCTCAATTACAGGAGAAAAACTATTAAAAATTCCAACATATAGAGTCTGAACAACACACAGCTGAATAACCAACAAATCACAGAATAAATCGAAAAAGAAGTCAAAATATGCATAGAAATGAATGAAAATGAAAATACAACAACCCAAAACCTGTGGGACACTGTAAAAGCAGTGCTAAGGGGAAGTTTCATAGCAATACAGGCATACCTCAAGAAACAAGAAACAAGTCAAATAAATAACCTAACTCTACACCTAAAGCAACTAGAAAAGGAAGAAATGAAGAAACCCAGGGTTAGTGAAAGGAAAGATATCTTAAAAATTAAGGCAGAAATAAATGCAAAAGAAACAAAAGAGACCATAACAAAAATCAACAAAGCCAAAAGTTTTGGAGGATAAATAAAATTGACAAACCATTAGCCAGACTCATCAAGAAACAAAGGGAGAAGAATCAAATCAATAAAATTAGAAATGAAAATGGAGAGATCATAACAGACAATACAGAAATACAAAGGATCATAAGAGACTACTATCAACAATTATATGCCAATAAAATGGACAACGTGGAAGAAATGGACAAATTCCTAGAAAAGTACAACTTTACAAAACTGGACCAGGAAGAAATAGAAAATCTTAACAGACCCATCACAAGCACGGAAATTGAAACTGTAATCAAAAATCTTCCAGCAAACAAAAGCCCAGGTCCAGATGGCTTCAAAGCTGAAATCTACCAAAAATTTAGAGAAGAGCTAACACCTATCCTACTCAATCTCTTCCAGATAATTGCAGAGGAAGGTAAACTTCCAAACTCATTCTATGAGGCCACCATCACCCTAATACCAAAACCTGACAAAGATCCCACAAAAAAAGAAAACTACAGGCCAATATCACTGATGAACACAGATGCAAAAATCCTTAACAAAATTCTAGCAATCAGAATCCAACAACACATTAAAAAGATCCTACACCGTGACCAAGTGGGCTTTATCCCAGGGATGCAAGGATTCTTCAATATCCGCAAATCAATCAATGTAATACACCACATTAACAAATTGAAAAATAAAAACCATATGATTATCTCAATAGATGCAGAGAAAGCCTTTGACAAAATTCAATATCCATTTATGAGAAAAACTCTCCAGAAAGCAGGAATAGAAGGAACATACATCAACATAATAAAAGCTATATATGACAAACCCACAGCAAACATCACCCTCAATGGTGAAAAATTGAAAGCATTTCCTCTAAAGTCAGGAACAAGACAAGGGTGCCCACTTTCACCATTACTATTCAACATAGTTTTGGAAGTTCTGGCCACAGAAATCAGAGCAGAAAAAGAAATAAAAGGAATCCAAATTGGAAAAGAAGAAGTAAAACCCTCACTGTTTGCAGATGACATGATCCTCTACATAGAAAACCCTAAAGAATCCACCAGAAAATTACTAGAACTAATAAATGAATATAGTAAAGTTTCAGGATATAAAATCAACACACAGAAATTCCTTGCATTCCTATACACTAATAATGAGAAAATAGAAAGAGAAATTAAAGAAACAATTCCATTCACCATAGCAACGAAAAGAATAAAATACTTAGGAATATATCTACCTAAAGAAACTAAAGACCTATATATAGAAAACTATAAAACACCGGTGAAAGAAATCAAAGAGGACACTAACAGATGGAGAAATATACCATGTTTATGGATTGGAAGAATCAATATAGTGAAAATGAGTATACTACCCAAAGCAATTTATAGATTCAATGCAATCCCTATCACACTACCAACGGTATTTTTCACAGAGCTAGAACAAATAATTTCACAATTTGTATGGAAATAAAAAAAAAAACCTCAAATAGCCAAAGCAATCTTGAGAAAGAAGAATGGAACTGGAGGAATCAACCTACCTGACTTCAGGCTCTACTACAAAGCCACAGTCATCAAGACAGTATGGTACTGGCACAAAGACAGAAATATAGATCAATGGAACAAAATAGAAAGCCCAGAGATAAAGCCACGCACCCATGGACACCTTATCTTTGACAAAGGAGGCAAAAATATACAATGGAGAAAAGACAATCTCTTTAATAAGTGGTGCTGGGAAAACTGGTCAACCATTTGTAAAAGAATGAAACTAGAACACTTTCTAACACCATACACAAAAATAAACTCAAAATGGATTAAAGATCTAAACGTAAGACCAGAAACTATAAAACTCCTGGAGGAGAACATAGGCAAAACACTCTCTGACATAAATCACAGCAGGATCCTCTATGACCCACCTCCCAGAATATTGGAAATAAAAGAAAAAATAAACAAATGGGACCTAATTAAAATTAACAGCTTCTGAATAACAAAGGAAACTATAAGCAAAGTGAAAAGATAGCCTTCAGAATGGGAGAAGATAATAGCAAATGAAGCATCTGACAAAGAATTAATCTCAAAAATATGCAAGCAACTCCTGCAGCTCAGTTCCAGAAAAATAAATGACCCAATCAAAAAATGGGCCAAAGAACTAAAGAGACATTTCACCAAAGAAGACATACAGATGGCTAACAAACACATGAAAAGATGCTCAACATCACTCATTATCAGAGAAATGCAAATCAAAACCACAATGAGGTACCATTTCATGCCAGTCAGAATGGCTGCTATCCAAAAGTCTACAAGCAATAAATGCTGGAGAGGGTGTGGAGAAAAGGGAACCCTCTTACACTGTTGGTGGGAATGCAAACTAGTACAGCCACTATGGAGAACAGTGTGGAGATTCCTTAAAAACTGGAAATAGAACTGCCTTATGACCCAGCAATCCCACTGCTGGGCATACACACTGAGGAAACCAGAATTGAAAGAGACACGTGTACCCCAATGTTAATCACAGCACTGTTTATAATAGCCAGGACACGGAAGTAACCTAGATGTCCATCAGCAGATGAATGGATAAGAAAGCTGTGGTACATATACACAATAGAGTATTACTCAGCCATTAAAAAGAATACACTTGAATCAGTTCTAATGAGGTGGATGAAACTGGAGCCTATTATACAGAGTGAAGTAAGCCAGAAAGAAAAACACCAATACAGTATACTAACGCATATATATGGATTTAGAAAGATGGTAACAATAACCCTGTATGCAAGACAGCAAAAGAGACACAGATGTATAGAACAGTCTTTTGGACTCTGTGGGAGAGGGAGAGGGTAGGATGATTTGGGAGAATGGCATTCAAACATGTATAATATTATATATGAAACAAATCGCCAGTCCAGGTTCGATGCATGATACAGGATGCTTGGGGCTGGTGCACTGGGATGACCCAGAGGGATGGTACAGGAAGGGAGGTGGGAGGGGGGTTCAGAATGGGGAACATGTGTATACCTGTGGCAGATTCATGTTGATGTATGGCAAAACCAATACAATATTGTAAAGTAAAATACATAAATAAAAGTTTGAGTCACTAAAAAAAGAAAAAAAAAAACCACCAAAATTATTCATGAAAATTTCCTAGTAGTTTAATCCCTCTTAATCCCCTACCCTATCTTGCCCTGTTTCCCTTCTCTCTCCTCACTGGTAACCCCTAGTTTGTTCTCTACATCTGTGAGTCTCTCTGTTTTGTTACATTCATTTGTTTTATTTTTTAGATTCCACATATAAGTGATGGGTGCATGCTCAGTGATGTGCAACTCTCTGCAATCTCGTAGACTGTAGCCCACCAGGCTCCTCTGTCCATGAAATTTTCCAAGCAAGAATGCTGGAGTGGCTTGCCATTTCCTACTCCAAACATTGTAAATCAACTATACTTTAACAAAAAAAAAAAAAGAAAGAAAGAAAATTTCTCAAAACCATAGAAAGTAAAATGCTATTACTGAAAAAAATCTTAATGAATCCAAATAGTAGATGAAAATTGGAAAAGGAAATGGGAACCCACTCCAGTATTCAACACCTACACAAAGATATCTCAAATTTCAAAGCACTAGAGGAAAAGAAGATTCTATCAACTTCTAGGGAGAAAAAGCTGATCAGAGGGATAAGGAATTATAATGACTTTAGACTTCACAACAGTATCACTGCAAGCAAAAAGAAAATGGAGTTATGTCCAGAATCCTAATGGAAAATAACTTGTAACCTATAATTACAAACTCTCAAACTTTCTGAGGGTAGAACGATGGTCTCAAAAAATAAATTTACTACCCACTCTGTTTCTCAAGAAGCTACCAGAAATGTGTTCCATCAGAATGAAAGTATAATCCAAGGAAAAAGCAAGACATGGTACAGAAAAAATAAGAGTTCCAAATAGAAGAGGGATGAAGGAATTCCTTGGAGGACAGTGAACAGACATCCCAAGATGCTAGCTGGAAACTAGACCAGACTGGAGCATAATCAGGTAGACAAGAGTCCACACAGACATGCTGTAGGATGTATGACCACAATCCCTACTGCAGTCTTTTTAAAAATTAACACCTGGATAGATGCCCTGGAGAATCTGACCTAGGTAAGAATGTGGTGATCTTGACGATTTGCTGATAAGTCTGCTCTTTTCCTTCAGGATGTGCTGCCTATACTGACTGTGGACATGTATTTCATCCCACTGAAGTTTCCTGCTTCTACTTAGTTCTGAGAGCTGAAAGAAGGCCATGGTGAGCCTAGAAGCAAGAAATTCAGGGCAATTCACTTCACTCCCACAGGTCAGATGTTTAGCACCTGTTTTATACCACAGCCCTTCCAAATTCATAGACTGTGGTGAGCCTCAGATTTCCCAGAACTCATGCATGGCCTTCTCCCACTGCCTAACCCAGAAGGTGCTCTTGTAAACTCCCAGGAAGCTGAAGTCTATGAGTGAGAGACTACTGGGTTTATCTTGTCTTGGATTCTTTCCCACAACTAGTTTTGTATTTGCCCCATGTAGGAAAGGGAAGCATGGTGAGGAAGGTTTCAATGTGACAAACACAGAAGCATTTTAAATTCTAATTTGAAACCTGGCTGGAAGATTCAAAGGTTTTTTATTGTTGCTATTTTTTGTATTAAACATTTACTTTATACATGCAGAAAAGAAAGAAATAAAGAAATAAGTCTACTCATACAGTAATGGCTGGACTATAAATTAGAACTAACTTCCTGGATGACTGTTTGGCAATGAATATCAAAAATATTAAAGCTGTATGTGTTTTTTGACCCAATAATTCTACTTCCAAAAAAATTCTATGAAAAGATGGACTATGTTCCAAGGTATACATAAAAGCTTTGCTAAATGAGAAACTAACAGTTAAAAATTAGAAATCCAAAACACCAACTCTTGCAGAACTGATTAAAATAAGTGGGATATTTATGCAATTGACCACTATGCAGTCATTAAATATGATGCATTTACTGATACACTGACATGGGCAAAGTTTACATTACACTGTCCTGAGTTTAAAATAATTAAGCATATGGGCTTCCCAACTGGTGCTAGTGGTAAAGAATTCACCTGCCAATGCAGGAGAGACAAGAGACATGGTTTGATCCCTGGGTCAGAAAGATGCCTTGGAGTAGGAAATAGCAGCCCACTCCAGTACTCTTGCCTGAAGAATCCCATGTACAGAGGAACCTGGTAGGTGATAGTCTAAGGGCCACAAAGAGTTGGACACGACTGAGCACACTGTTTAAAATAATTAAGCATAGATCATATAATATGTGTATGCACTGGTTTTAATCTACTCCCCAGGGATGGTTAGTTAATAATTTGAGGAACCCTATTCAATGCAGGCACTCCGGGCGCCTGTGCATCAGATGCAGCTACTGCCAGTGCCTCAGCGATAACTAACTCCATCTGCACTGCAGGACATGCCAACTAACACAGGAGATGCTAAAGATATTTATTCATTGGTGAATGGTACAAGAATATCTGCTGTTGCATAAACAGGAGGGTAACAGAAGCCTATGCCTACAAGAGCAGTTAGCACTAGAATTTTTCAGTGTCTGCCTCTAATAAACATATCAGGCAAGAGACTTTGAGTACCTACAGGACCAGAGCTCCAGTACTTCACCAGACTTGCAGAACAGGTTTTGTGACTCTTTATAGTCATTTGCTAAATATCTGTATGTGTTTGAGTACTTCTAAGAAACAGATGCCAAAAGAGGATTATTACAGATTTACTTGGGGGGCACACCCATGAAGGCAAAGGGAGGAGAGCTGGAGAAGGAAGAGGAGACCACATGATGATGACGTTCTGACACTTGTGCAGAAGAGAGGGACGGAAGACTGAGTGGGAAAAGTCTCAGATTACAGTGGGGTTCCAAGAAAGCCTTCACCAGTCTGATGTGAAGTTTTTATGCTAGCCATCCATCTGGGAAGTTACTCGTGTTGCAGCAAAGGGTCTGTGTTAATAACTCCAGCTGTGCTCAGTGACTGGGAGCAGCCATGGGAAGCATGATGTCAGTACAAATGAGGTGGTAGATCCAGAGGAGCAACAGCTGGCACTGTCAGGCGACTACAACCCCCCACCAGGAGGAGACCTGAGTATTCTCATGGCTGCCACAGTGTGTGCAGCAGAATTCAGACAGAAACAAAGCATCTAAAAGAGAGATTGTGAGTGCCACAATGGACAACTAGAAAAAAGAACCTGATGGTTATAAAAAGGCCAAATTTGCTGAAATCTGTTAATATAGTTAGATGTGTGTATGTGTGGTTTCAAGGTAACAATAGCATGGTCCCACTCTTTATTTTAAAGTCAATTACTGATACATCATATGATGGTTTTTTTTAAAGTATCTTATTAACTATCACTAGAATTCCTTTAGGGACTTTGCTATCTTCCCATTCAGGTCCTCAGGTCTTAAATCCCACATGTAACCATCTTATCAAGGCCTTTTCCTATGACATGGTAAGAAACAGGAATTTTTGGTGTGGGAGGTGTGAAGAAGAAAAATGCTAAGAAACAGAGAAAGAGCAAAATATTAATGAGGTGTTCAGAGGTCAGAGGACTTGGCGCTGCCTTGTGAGTGACCCTGTATCTCTTTTGGAGAATGAGGCAAAGATGTTGTATGCCCAGTGAAGATGGGGAAAAGTCGACAAGATGAAGAAAGAAATTATAACCAAGGCGACCAAGTCCCTGAGCAATTCCAGAGATCTTAGGACATGCCCTGAACTTCCTACATGACCTAGGGGGTGCAGTAGTAGCAGAAGCTAATCTGATGTAGGTCATAAGAGGCAGGGTCAGCACAACTGACATCTTAGTTAAAAATATACACAGACACAGAATATATGTGAGTAGAAAATATTTGACAACCTGAATAAAATGCTAGTATTGTTGCTTTACAGGACAGGGTTATGAATGATTTTTTTTTTCTCATCTCTATTTTCTAATTGTTTACAACGAACATGAATTGGCATAATATTCATGAAATTTCCCAGAAAGAAAAACATTCTGGGAAAAAATAATTAGAGTAATTATTTATTTCCAGCAATTAGACTGAATATTAGAAAAGTCAAGTCATTGTTTTCTGCACAGTGGCTGACATAATTGGTCAATTATAAAGGAACTCCACAGAACAGGTTTATTTACCCTGTAATTTATGGATGCATTTTATAGTACAGTCATCCTGTGAGGCATATTTAGGAGGCCATATTAATGAAAGTAGACCTTTTAGTTAAGATTTATCTTCCTGTGGCTATTGATGACAACTAGCTATACCCTCAATGGCACCCCACTCCTGTACTCTTGCCTGGAAAATCCCATGGATGGAGGAGCCTGGTAGGCTGCAGTCCATGGGGTCACCAAGAGTCGGACATGACTGAGCGACTTCACTTTCACTTTTCACTTTCATGCACTGGAGAAGGAAATGGCAACCCACTCCAGTGTTCTTGCCTGGAGAATCCCAGGGATGGGGGAATCTGGTGGGCTGCCGTCTATGATGTTGCACAGAGTCGGACACGACTGAAGCAACTTAGCAGCAGCAGCAGCTATACCCTCTCCAAAAAGTTTTGAAACAGAACCATCTCTACTTTACTTTATAATGAGGACTTAAGAAAAATCCTGTTCCAATAAGGACTAAATTCCAAGTTGACTACAGTTAAAGCTAACACTTCACAAGAAGCAATCTCCTTGCGTTACAGGCCACCTTACCCTCTCAAGGACATGACTCATCAGGATTCTTCTGATAAACTGACATACTATTTATGTTAAATAATAATGTACCTTTATGTATATATGTAAATATACATAAAAAGTATATTTATGAAAAATATATTTATGTAATTTAAATGTAATTTTATATTTATGTAATTTTTTAAAAAGTATATTTATGTAAAAAAGTACCTATCTCAATGACTGGGACAGGTAGATATCCCCTTGTTTCCTGACTGCTACTTATAGTTCCACTTGTTGGCTTAATTTCTAAAATTTCTAGCTCCATCATTAATTATCATCAACTAGTACTTTCAGTTCAGTCACTCAGTCAATGTCCAACTCTTTGAGACCCCATGGACTGCAGCAAGCCAGATTTCCCTGTCCATCACCAACTCCTGGATTTTAGACCTATACAGACATGAACTTCTTATTGCAAAATTCAGACTTAAATTGAAGAAAGTAGGGAAAACCACTAAGAATACTGGAGTCAGTTGCCATGCACTCCTCCAGGGGATCTTCCCAAACCAGAGATCGAACCCAGGTCTCCCGAATTGCAGGCAGATTCTTTATTGTCTGAGCCACCAGGAAAGCCCAAGAATACTGGAGTGCGTAGTCAGTCCCTTCTCCAGCAGATCTTCCTGACCCAGTAATCAAACCAGGGAATCCTGCCTTACAGGTAGATTCTTTACCAGCTGAGCTACCAGGGAAGCCCAGGCCACTCAGATATGACCTAAATTAAATCTCTTACAATTATAGAGTAGAAGTGACAAATAGATTAAAGGGAAGATCTGACAGTTCTTCAGGCACTCTGTCTATGGACAGAAGTTTGTAATACTGTACAGGAGGCAATGACCAAAACCATCCCCAAGAAAAAGAAACACAAAAAGGCAAAATGGTTGTCTGAGGAGGGCTTACATATAGCTGAGAAAAGAAAAGAAGTGAAAGGCAAAGGAGAAAAGGAAAGATATATCCATCTGAATGCAGAGTTTGAAAGAATAGCAAGGAGAGATGAGAAAGCCTTCCTAAGTGAACAATGAAAAGAAATAGAGGAAAACAATAAAATGGGAAAGACTAGAGATCTCTTCAAGAAAATTAGAGATACCAAAGGAACATTTCATGCAAAGATGGGCACAATAAAGGACAGAAATGGCATGAACCTAGCAGAAGCAGAAGATATTAAGAAGAGGTGGCAAGAATACACAGAACTATACAAAGAAGATCTTAATGACCTGGATAACCACAATGATGTGATCACTCACCTAGAGCAATACATCCTGGAGTGCAAAGTCAAGTGGGCCTTAGGAAGCATTACTACAAACAAATGTAGTGGAGGTGATGGAATTCCAATTGAGCTATTTCAAAGTGCTGCACTCAGTTCAGTTCGGTCACTCAGAAGTGCCCGATTCTTTGCAATCCCATGCAATCCCATGACTGCAGCATGCCAGGCTTCCCTGTCTATCACCAACTCCCAGAGCTTTCTCAAACTCATGTTCATTGAGTGCGTGATGCCATCCAACCCTCTCATCCTCTGTCATCCCCTTCTCCTCCTGCCTTTGATCTTTCCGGGCATCAGGGTCTTTTCCAATGATTTCTCAATGTCTCAGCAAATTTGGAAAACTCATCAGTGACCACGGGGCTGGAAAAGGTCAGTTTTCATTGCAATCCCGAAGAAGGGCAATGCCAAAGAATGTTCAAACTACCATACAATTGCACTCATTTCACATACTAGCAAGGTAATGCTCAAAAATCCTCCAAGCTAGGCTTCAACAGTATGAGAACTGAAAACTTCCAGATGTACAAGATGGATTTAGAAAAGGCAGAGGAACCAGAGATCAAATTGCCAACATCGTTGGATCATAGAAAAAGCAAGAGAATTCCAGAAAAACATCTACTTCTGCTTCATTGACTACAATAAAGCCTTTGGCTGTGTGGGTATAAAAAACTGTGGAAAATTCTTCAAGAGATGGGAATACCAGACCACCTTACTTGCCTCCTGAGAAATCTGTATGCAGGTCGAGAAGCAACCGTTAGAACCAGACATGGAACAACTGACTGGTTCCTAATTGGGAAAGGAGTATTTCAAGGCTGTATATTGTCACCCTGCTTATTTAACATATATGCAGAGTACATCATGCGAAATATTGGGCTGGATTGCCAGGAGAAATATCAATAACCTCAGATATGCAGATGACACCACCCTTATGGCAGAAAGCAAAGAGGAACTAAAAAGCCTCTTGAAAGTGAAAGAGGAAAGTGAAAAAGCTGACTTAAAACTCCACATTCAAAAAACTAAGATCATGACATCTGGTCCCATCACTTTATGGCAAATAGATGGAGAAACAATGGAAACAGTGACAGACTTTATTTTCTTAGGCTCCAAAATCACTGCAGATGGTAACTGCAGTCATGAAATGAAAAGATGCTTGCTCCTTGGAAGAAAAGTTATGATCAACCTAGACAGCGTATTAAAAAGCAGAGACATTACTTTGCCGACAAAAGTCTGTCTAGTCAAAGCTATGGTTTTTCCAGTAGTCATGTAAGGATGTGAGAGTTGGACCTTAAAAAAGGCTAAGCACCAAAGAACTAATGCTTTCAAACTGTGATGTTAGAACTGATGCTTTCAAACTGTGATGTCAAGGGACTCTTAAGAGTCCCTTTGTCAACAAGGAGATCAAACCAGTCAATCCTAAAGGAAATCAATTCTGAATATTCACTGGAAGAGCTGATGCTGAAGCTCCAATACTTTGGCCACCTGATGCAAAGAGCCGACTCTTTGGAAAACACCCTGATGCTGGGAAAGATTGAAGGCAGGAGAAGGGGATGACAGAGGATGAGACAGTTGGATAGCATCACCAACTCAATAGACAAGAGTTTGAGCAAGCTCCAGGAGATGGTGAAGGACAGGAAAGCCCGGCGTGCTGCAGTCCATGGGGTCGCAGAGTTGGACACCACTGAACGACTTAACTGAACTGAACTGAGAGGGTATTGAAGAAGAGTTGTACACATTAAAAATATACATGGCTGAAAGAACATCACAGAGCTAAACTGCACTACATTTACAAGCCTGTTAAGTTCTATCCTTGAATCAAACTAGATCACTGGAAGAAAAAGGTGAAGAGTGAAGACAAAGGTGAATGTGTATTGCCAATGGCCACAGTGTCTTCCTATTAAAAAAAAAAAAGGCTCCCTTTCTTCCAGGAAGACCCTACACTAAACCAGCATATATAATTTGGGGAGAGGAATGAGGATTAGATTTCAATTTCCACTCATCCTATGAGAGGGATGCCCCGGTACACTGTATTCAAATAACTGTCCAGGGCAGCCATGGCTTATGTGTTTAGAAGATATTACCCTAGTTCTCTGAGAAAATCCTGTCACTGAATCATGCTTCAACTCTAAACATTTATCATCCTTATAGACAACTCACCAGTCATATTTATTAAGGGTCCTATGCAGACCAATGTTTCCCAGCTTTTTGGATTTCAGGGACCAATTTTCTTTAAAGTTATTTTGGGAACTGATGTAAGGTTGCCAAGTTTTATTTGAAAGAAATAAGACTCAAAGTATGTAATTTACTGAGCACAGTAATTTTAAAATAAAAGCCCAATATTTCTCAAGAAATAAAAGCTATCTTCTTGGACCCACATTTTCGCTTTGGTAAAGTAAAGCTGAATCAGTGCACCGGGGAACTGCTGACATGCTTGCCACCACCTGCCTTTGAAGTCTTGTCTGCCCCGCTTCAGCTTCTCCAGCCCACCCAGTCTTCTCCTTCTATTCTCTTAACCTGGTTGATGCCTACTCATCTGTCAGGTCTTAGATTGGAAAATCAGGGAAGAATAATAAGCTAGAGAAATTTAAGTGAATTTAAGAATTAGTACTATTTCACTAACTGATACAAAAGTGTGCGTGCATTCGTGCTCAGTTGTGTCCAACTCTTTGTGGCCCCACGGACTGTAACCTGCCAGGATCCCCTGTCCATGGGATTTTCTCAGCAAGAATACTGGAGTACACTACCATTGAATACCAGAGACTGAATCCACGTTTCTTGTATCTCCTGCTTTGGCAGGTGGATTCTTTACCACTGAGCTGCCTGGGAATCCTAACTGATGCAAAATAAAAGTGTAATTGGTTATAGATCAATAGGTTTAATATTTATTGACATCCACAGACTGTGAGCTTCATGAAAAGAGCACTCAAAATCTACATAGCTTTGCCCCCAGCTATGTAGACACAGATCTGGCTACATAATAGGTGCTTGAATATTTATTGAAGGGATTAAACCAACATCTCTTATATAATGTGCTCTCATAGTGATCTCAGTTTTGAACCAGAAGAACTTGTTCTCTTCTTCTGAATATTAAAGATGATATAATTTGCTTCTCACCTTACCCAGTTTCTAAGAATCTTAGAGGTTTATATTTCATCACGGCAACTATGTTGACTTTTGTTGTTGGAATATTTACTCTGTTTCCTCTTTCCTGTTTTTCATATTATTTTACCCTTTATTATAAGCTGCTTTGAGTTCCTTTTCAGAAAGATGTGGGGTGTAAATAAATAAATAAAGCTTTACAGTGCAATAGCTCACCTGTTCCTGAAATAAAATGCTGACATTTTAAATGTTCCTTATTGTAAAGGTTAGATGATTAAATATATTCCTCTTCTGCTACATCAGATTACCCAAATAAACATCAGTCACATAGAGACCACACAAATAGATCAGGTTTTTGAATGGAGGTACTTTTCTGGGACAGATATGTACTTGAAAATCAAGAGAAAAGAAAATGCAAGGTATGTCATTCTAGTTTAAAAACAACCAAGCTTAAGAAACCATCACATATATTTATATTTATGCTTATTATGTGCCCTTTTAGAACATCAAGAAAAGCCAGCTGTCAGCTGACATACTTTCCAAAGAACTTGAAGAAGCATCAAGACTCTTTCTCCCACAGGGAAAAAAACAGCTTCTGTAGGTCTGCTTTTAACATTCAAAATGATCAGACTAGCCATCTCGAGTTTGGTAAATAGTATTTAAAACTGGGCCAAATATCAATTAATCTTCTAATTCTGCCTCATTTTCTAACAAAAAGCATTTAACCCCAAATATACATAGACTAACAATCCCTGGTTGGCTTCATTACTCAGCTAAGGCATCCATCACCTGTTGTGTCTGGCAGAGCTTTTATCATCTCAGAGCACAACCCCTTGAGTTTCTAGAAGAGAAAGTTCCCGCCTTCAGATAAATTATCTCAGTTTATCTAATACCTTGCCGACCCAAACAGATTAGAAACCTCAACAGTGAAAGCTTCTTGGAATGCTAGCCAGTCTTGTTCTCTGACATGACACATGAACTGTAGCAAGAGTTAACAGACTTGCCCAAGACCACACAGAGGGTGAGGACACAGCGGTGAGGACGAAGTGCTTGTTCCACAACTGCAGCCTCTGAGAAAGACACTGACTCACCAGGAGGATGACCTAGAGAGTGAGGTGGCGAAGGGGAGGCCCACAGCTCTGAGGCGGCACGCTGACAGGCACCCTGGGCACATGCTTCAGCTCTAGGAGAATGGTACCCCCATTCCATGTAGTAGGAGGAGGCCATGTTCTCTTGCTTACATCTGAGGATTCTCCAACTGCCAACGTCCTTGTCCCCAAAGCCACAGCTTTGTGCAAGCTTAGTGTGCAAGGCACTTGTAGGAAATATCCAGGGCTCAGTTCTGATCTCAGACTCTCCTGAGGGTAGAGAGGCAGCAGAATGCACTCCTGGCACACACTTGCTAAGCCACCTTCAATTTAATTCCATAGAGTGAGAGGTTCTGAAGGAAGACTTAACATGAGTACAAAGGCCCCAGTTACAACCCGTCTAGGAAAACAAAGGGCATTTGTTCTGAAGAGCTAGAAAGGAATTTTGGCACAGAGTCTGGCACATTTCTCGGGTAGGCAAGAAATCTTTGTATTCAGATGAGCAAGGGGGACAAGATCCAATTCAGAATGGTGGGTTCCTTCCATGGCAGGGGCCACCTGAATCTTGTCATCAATACCAGTAGCTGCTTTTGCAGGAGGCAGGTAAGAGCATGAGTTCTGGAGTTAGTTAGGCTTGGTTTTTTACTTACAGCTTCAAATCTTACTAATTATAGGACTTTGATAATACAACAGTCTTTAAACTCTTCCCTCACCTGTAAAATGGAGGTTGGGTGTAGCAGTGGATAGAAATCCCCACAACATGATGAAGGAAAATGCCTAGCTCTACAGTAGGTACACAAATACTTTTTTTCACATTCTGTCATCCTCTCCTTACCTTCTATTGCCTTTTCAGCTTGTCTTATGACAGGAAGAAGTTGCAGGAGCCATTGAGGAAAGAGCTGTGGTTATAGCCATGCTGAAATCTGGGGCCAAGGCAAGCCCCTCCTCTCCTCCTGCCAATCTCCCCAACTCCCAACGGTATTGTTATACATAAAAACTGAGAAGCAATGATTTTCAAGAACAGGTTCAATAGAAGAAGGAATCCACTAAATGGCAAAAGACAAGGGTAGGGATGTGGGAGTGGAGAAAACTTGTTTTCAAAGAGACAGTAGAGGACCATAGATTTGCTTTGCTAATGGTGGCAAGACAGTAAAGGTTCACAAAAATAAGGAGTATGGTTCAATGGTTGCCCCCAAACCTCCTCTACTTTCCCTTCTAGTCTCTTTCTCTGTTTGTACTAGTAGTACTTGTAAGTATAACAGTTTGACTGTCAACTTACCAGCTTTGTGGCCACAAAGACAAAAATCAACCTGTGTTCCACACTGTCCAGTCCAGCAATAAGAGATACACAACTACACTAAACGTGGGACCAGCTAGACTTCTGCTAGGATCAACGTACGCTCACGAGAAAATGGCACCACTTCTGTGAAGCCATTCATAGCCTCTCAAATATATTATCTGAATCGTGCCTTGTGACTTAGGGAGAATTTAGTTGGGGGCTTGGGAGAAAAGTCCTGGTGTCTCAGTGGTAAAGGATCTGCCTGCCAATGCAGGAGATGTGGGTTCAATCCCTGGGTTGGGAAGATCCCCTGGAGAAGAAAATGGCAACCCACTCCAGAATTCTTGTCTAGACAATTATATGGACAGAAGAGCCTGGTGGGCTACAGTCCACGGAGTCGAAAAGAGCTGGACACAACTTAGCAACTAAAAAACAATAAAATTAGGGAGAATTCAGATAGGGGCTGGGGAGAAAAGTGAGGGCTAAAACTTTTAAATTCTGTAATGCATTCTTTTTCTATATATTTAAACTCTGAATTCTCCAACAGCTGCAGAATATTCCAAGATTCCCAGTTTTTGTTTTTGTTTTTTTTTCATTGTCACCAATCTTTACCCTGTTAGGAACTGTAGTGGAAGCTCTGTTCATAATGTCCATTTAACCATCTCAGAAGATTAACTGATTTTCTCCATTTCTTCTGTGAAATATACTTTCTCAGGTCAGGTTCCCTAGAAGCACTGCCAGAGATGGAGATTCTCATGCAATCAATTTGCTAAGAGTAATACTTTCAAGAAACAGTTGTAAGGAAGTGAAGGAAGGAGGACAGAGATGGGAAAGGAGCCAAGCAAAGATGGGCATGGCTAAGTCTGACCTCTGACAAGAAACACTGGAAGCACTGGAACCTGAATAGCACCACAGTTTTGCTCATTCTTGAGGCAAGGGATCAACATTTTGTATGCTCAAATCAGTCAGTCGTTTGCCATGGACCATCCTAGGGAACTACGCACACATGCGAAGTCGCTTCAGTTCTGTCTGATTTTTTGTCACTCTACTGACTGTAGCCCACAAGGCTCCTCTGTCCATGAGATTCTCCAGGCAAGGATACTGGAGTGGGTTGCTATGCCCTCCTCCAGAAGATCTTCCCAACCCAGGGATCAAACCCAAGTCTCTTACATCTCCTGCACTGGCAGACAGGTTCTTTACCACTGAACCACCTGAGAATCCACAAGTATCTGTGGGCAAGGGCAATTCTCTGGAGAAGAGTGCATCCATGAGCCAACAGTAGCCAACACTTATAACAGTCAGAAGTGGGGTTCACCTGCCTGGCAAACAAGTTCTGAGCAGGACATCAACAGGGGCTACTGCTCATACTGACACCTGTCCACTGACATAGATAGCAATCTACAAAGTCCAGCCAGGAAACAGCAAGCACTGTAAGTATTTCACAAAGAAGAAATCAGTTATAGGGAACTGGCCACATGGGTGATGGGAGAGGTGGGAAACAACTGGGATGAGATAGGAAGTCCAGAGATGAGCAGTAACAAAAAGTTGCTATAACCTCTAGGACTGGAGGACCAAAGAAAGGTGGTGTTAGCAGTCAGGGGCGTAGGGGCTGGAGTCCCACAGGGAGGTAGAGGAGACACTCCAGGAGGGGAGGATGAGGGAAATAGTCTGGCTTCTCCCCTTTAGGGCTTCAACTTTCTGCCTGTACTTCCTTGTAGTCAAACCTACCAAAAGCCAAAGGGAAAGAGAGACAGGGAAATATCGCTCCTGTGATGCAGAGCAGGGGACAGAAAGTGAACAGGAGCCAACAGGCAGGTGACTGATAAGCCAGTAGAGCACACACCACACTTCTGTTCATACCAAGTGAGCTATAAGCACCAAAACAACTGTATGTCATCCATTTTCTCTGCTATTATATAGAATAAATCAGTTTTGGGCATAGACATCTCTTTAGATTTTAGATTAACCTCAAAGTCATAAAATTCATGTCAGGTAGTTAGTTGACGAAATGAAATGTACAGTAAGTGTTGTGTTTTCCAGCTCAGTCTCTAGTTGGAAGAGACAAGATCTGATGCCCTCCCAATGTCCATTCCCAGTCCAAAATTAAATCTAGGCAAAGGGATAGGGATTCATTGGAGCCAACTCATTGGAAAAGACTCTGATGCTGAGGAAGACTGAGGGCAGGAGAAGAAGGGGGCATCCGAAGATGAGATGGTTGGATGGCATCACTTATTCAACAGACATGAGTTTGAGTAAATTCTTGGAAACGGTGAAGGACAGGGAAACCTGGCGTGCTGCAGTCTATGGGGTTGCAACGAGTTGGACACAACTGAGTGACTAAACAAGAAAAGATAGGGAAAATTTGGATGATTGTGAAGGTAACATTAAGAATTGAGTTCTATTTTATTATTAATTTTGGCACAGGTTAACTTGGCAAGACTTTCCCTCTGTTAGTATTTCCATTTTCCCCTTTATCCATTCAGTCAGGTTCAGTAAATTATACTTAATATTTGATATTATTTGATATTTTCAAAATGTTAGTCATCATCTGAAGTGTTTTACCATGCAGTAAATAACATAATTAAGCATTAACCCAAGGTCCAAATTTAGTGGGGATATTTACATGTGTCTAATTATTTGTCAATTTATGTCAGTACTTGGGACCACTCAAGAGACAGTTTAGGCAAAGCTTCCCCTAGGGGCTTAACAAAGTGATTATAGGCTTATTAGAAAACACAGAAAGACAAGCCTCCCAGGTGTTGTTCTCAACCACTTGCAAATCAAATAACTGGAAAAAAATAGAGGTTTGCTAGGAGAGGAACAATTTTCCAAGTATATATACTGTATGCAGATACCTGTTTCCATGTAGTAAACTGAGAAAAATAAGTGTTATCAACTCTATTTCTTTAAAATAACCTGGAAGATCTATAAGCTCTAGCCCTCTACTAAATCTATAGTGCATTTTGATGAATGGTAAAATTTTACACAAGAAATAGTATTTGTATGTGAGCATATTAGCACACAGTTGCCAAAACTCCATTTGTTAAAATAAAAATGACTAAATATGCCTGTTAAATGTTGCATTAAAATAGTGTATAATACTTGTATATTGGGATAAATGACATAGAGACAAATATTTATAATATAATAGCACACCAAGTACTCTTATCTTCCTCAAATCCAAATTTTAAATGGTCTCTTAAGCTTTCAAATCAGTCTTGAGATGCACCAGTTCTGTATCTGCTGAGATGAGAAATCAAATCTATAATCATAACACACAAGCAAATTCATTCTCATTGCCAATATGGATGTTGGATGTAGTTAATTTCCAGTGATTAACAACTTTTGAGAATCAGAATTCAGACCATTATACTATAAAATGTCTCTTGATAATTCAAATGAATTACTTAGACTTGCCAAGAAATTTCAAAACAATTAAGTCAGCTGATTTTTTCCAACAGGTAAGAGGGGAACACTATGCTATTAACTCCAACACAATTATGATTGATGAAAATAACACAAGTATATTAATTGACACTTTTGACAAATTTTGCATTCTTCAAATATTTTTTTTGTCTGAAAGCAATTTCGAAGATATACAACTGCTTTTCATCCATGTAAGACTTGCTTTTTCTTATAAACATGGATCAAAACTTATGATAAAATATTTTATTTAGTCTAGAATTTTTCTCTAGAGAAATATATTTGCTCTATTCTAGGTAAGTATGAGTAGTCTAGGGATACTGATTTGGGGGTTGATGGAGGGGGACAATAAGGTACTAGGCTTAAAAGTGGGAGCATATCAAAGGACCTCAAAGAGTCCCTAATGGGCAAAGCTGGAAAATTTAGGCAGCAAAATAAATATTGGATTGATTGTAACCTCAAATTAAAAAAAAAATTTGTGTGTCCATACTGATTTAAATGGTTGAATAGATAACACTTTTCCTTATCAAAGAATTCTGAAGACTATATAGTACATACCATCCCCACTTTAGGAGGTGAAGCTTAATTTATCTCCCTTTGAGTATCAGCTGGATTTAGTCAATTACTTGCAACAAACAGAGTATGAGAAGGGAAAAGAGGAACTTTACAGTGGAAAATGAGGCAGACATTGCCTTAGCCTGGTGAGCAGGTACCAGAATATCATGTACCACTGATATGATAAGAAAGCACTTCATTGGTATAATATTCTGCACAAAATTCACAATCCCGATCAGGAGAGAAACATCAGACAAAGCCAAACTGAGAGAAGTCAACAAAATATCTGATCATTACAACTCAAAACTCTCAAGGTCACAAAAAGTAAGGAAAGAGGGAGAAACTGTCACATTGCAAAACACTATAGAAGGCATAACTATTAAATGTAAAGTGATATTCTGGGTTGGATGAAACAGAAAATAGTAGTGGGAAAACTAGTGAAATTCAAATAAAATTTGTAGTTTAGTTAGTAGTATTTTGCCACTGTTAATTTCTTAGTTTTGACAACTGAACCACAACTATGTAAGATGTTTACATAGGGAAAACTGGGTGAAAGTAAATAAGAACACTAATATTCTTGTAACTTTCCTGTAACTCTCGAATTACTACCAACTAAAATTTTCATTATAACCAAACAAAAAAATACAACATATATAACATGTGAAAGCCATAAAAGTAGTCCTTTAAGGGAAATTTATAGTCATAGACACATTAAAAATGATTATGTTAAACATTTATGAAATAAACATAAATCCAAGAAATTGGAAAAATAACCAAAGAACAAAGAAAATAACATGAAAATAGGAATAAATGAAATAGAAAATATAAAACTGAAAAGTAAAAAAACTGATGGATAGATAAGTCTAAAAATGAACAACAGACAGACTTCTGGCAAAGTTAAATGAGAAAAAGTATTATTATGGAAAAGGTGACCTAACTACGAATAAAGCTGAGATTTGAAAAGATAGTATCAGCAACCTTCTGCAAATCAATTTGAAAAGTTTTCCAGGAATTTCTCCTTTAAACAACTGCTACACACACATACACAGATAGAAAGCTTAAAGAATCCTATAATTAGTAAAAAAAAAAAAAAAAAAAAAAGTACTTTAAATCCTTCCTATACTCTCTCTCTCTCTCACTCAGCAGGCCCAGATGGTTTTCCAGATGAATTCTACCAAACTTCAAGGACAATATCACCTTGGTATTAAAACCAAGCAAAGACAGCATGAGGAGAAAAATATAATCAACTGAGCTCCCATATGAAAATAGATAGGGAAATCTAGATAACATATTAGTACATCAAATCTAACAATGTTTAAACAGGTAACAGAGCATGACTGTACTAATCACATATCCACCAAGAAGCAGACATCACGGTGGGATAATATGAACATGAGGTTTATTGAAGGAAATTCCTGTGGAGGGTAAAGGTGAGCAAACAGGAGGCAGGAGAGCTTTCAGACTGGTGTGAAAGGAGGGGAGAAAAGAGGAAATGAAGTAAAAAGAACATCAGACTGCAGTGCTATTCTCAGGAAGTTTTGACAAGGCCATTGAGCAGTCCATAGCCTGTGCTCCAGCTAGTCATCCATCAGAGGACCCTCATGTCCCTCAGGAATGAGCCTGTATCAGTCACCGGCTGAGTCAATAATGGCAGAGCATCTGAAGAGCTCAACCATGCCCCGTGGTTAGCACGGCCACAACTCAAAGGGTAGCAACTGCGGCTGTCAATCAATTATACTCTGCAAAGCAGGAGATCTGCGCCCTACACTTTCACGGCTGCCGCAGTGATCAAGTTGCGTTTTCTCCAGGAATCCAAAGGATCTAAAAATGAAACTCACCACATGCACTGGACCCAAATCGTGTGTGCCTCTTCAGGTCCCCTCAGCTCTAATGCTGCACAGATGTCACCATTAGGACCTCAGTAGTCATTTCGCTAATGAGTTCCAGGCGCTCCCTTTTGACTGTCATGCAGAACGGAGCCAACCAGCCACTTACCAGGATTCTTGACATGTGATTCTAGGTATGAATGAAATGCCATACTGCAGAGCATGGAACCTGGCATCCTGAGCTGCCATCAAAGGGGCCAGATGATGGAATTCAGATACATGCTTCATCCTCCTGTGTACTGCTTAGTGACACAGATCACTGTGCAATCCATTCAGGAAGTTTCTGATGCTGAATGAATGCAACTACCTAGAGAACTGCCAGATCTCTTTTCTGGCTACTCATGAAGTAATCAACATGGTAATCCAGTCCTTCACAGAGCTTCCCATCTTTCCTTGCCTCCTTTCCAGTTTCCTACTCTCTTACTACCCTAGGTTTGCATGTCCCAAATAAAGTATCAACATTTTAATACTTGCTTCAGGTTCTGTTTCCTAGAGAACCCAGGTCACTACAGCACATTAAAGATTGAAGTTGAAAATCCAATCTGAATACATAAAGAAAAACTTGATAGCACACAAAATAATCTAAAAATCTCATTAAATGAGTAAAAAATTTTTAATGTCACAAAGCATATATCTGAAAAACCCATTCTAATTCTTAGAAATTAAGAATTAGAAACACTACCTTTAAAATCCATTGTAAGAATCACACAAATGTGACAATACATTGTGGCAGTCAATAAGAATTTATTAATGAGGTTGTTTACAAAGCTAAGGGCAGGGTTAAGGGAAACTACCAAGGATGCTGCTGCACCCCATGGCTAGCAACAGAGAAGAAAATACTTATTACCTTGGGCTAAAGGAACAATTTACCAGATCTAGAGAGACTGGGGTCTGCAGGACATGCGTGCGTGCATGCTTGCTTGCTTAGGTGCTCAGTTGTGCCCGACTCTTTGTGACCCTTTGGACTGCAGCCCGCCAGGCTCCTCTGTTCATGGGATTGTCCAGGCAAGAATTCTGGAGTGGGTTGCCATTTTCTCCTCCAGGGGATCTTCCTAACCCAGGGATTGAACCAGCATCTCCTGTGTCTCCTGCATTGCAGGCAGATTCTTTACCTGCTGAGCCACTGGGGAAGCCCTTGCAAGACATGATCTGTGGCCTTCAATAGAGGGGATACAGCCAACCCTCAGTAACCTAGTAGATTTGTAGGTGTATTAACGAAATCTTCAAAGTTCTTTCTAGCATACCTATAGTGGGTTAACCAATGTCCCCACAAAGTTCATGTCTACCATGTGTGTTTATTTGGAAATAGAGTCTCTGCAGATGTAATCAGAGTAAGGATTATGACAAGATCATGTAGGATTAGGTTATGTCCTAAACTCAGATACAGGAAAGGACACAGATATACACACAGGGAAGAAGTCTATGAGAAGATAGAGGCAGAGACTGGAGTTATACTCACAAGCAAAGGAACACAAGCAGTCACCAGAAGCTGGAAGAGGCAGGGCAGGATTCTCCCCTAGAGGTTCTGAAGGAGTGTGTCTTGCAGAAACCTTCATTTCAGACTTCTAGCCTTCAGGATTGTGAGAGACTGTTTTGTTATTGTAAGCTACCATGTGGTAATTTGTTATAGGAGCCCTAGGAAACAAACCCGAATTTAGAGAGAAACCACTTTTCTCCTTTTTTTCCTTGACTAAGGAGTAGTAGGAAAGAAATCCAAACATAAACAATGGAGTTGACTCTACAATAAAAATAGAGCTTACACAACTATATCTTTAAAAGAACGAAACCATCCAAGCTCTCTGACACATTCTCCCTTAGAAAACTACACACACACACACACACTTTAATTAACAGATATAAACACTGGAATGGAACATTAAGAAGATTAAAAGATTTCAGCCCAGGTACCTAAAAAGAACTGCACAAAGCTTAAAGTCTACCCTTGGCTAATAACTCAGACCAAGAAAATAAGAATAGAATACAAAATACCCAGCCTTCAAAGAGTTCCTTGATGCAAGGTGGTATCCTGTGATTATGATAGTATCACAGATCTTAGATTTAAAAAAAATATTGAGACTGCATCACACACATACCAGTTAGAGCAATCTGACTAATCACTGAGCAAAATAAAGAACTGTTACAGTAAATATGTAATATATATCATAGTCCAAGAAGGAGTGGGGGTTCAAGAATAGCATACTAATGACTAAAAGATAAAGTCCAATCTAAAATAAAACAGTTCAAAGAAGAGAAAGCCTTCACCTACTGGGTTGGCCAAAACGTTCATTTGGGTTTTTCACTCAAATGAACGTTTTGACCAACCCAACACATTCAGTCCATATCTTCTTGAAAGTAATACCCAGAACATGTATACAATAAAATAAATACACACACAAAAAAAAATATAAATGAAATAATAAGATAAAATGGGATTGCATTTCTAAGGAAACAAAATAAGCATGAAAACTCTGAGAGAGAATAAGAATATAGAACTAACTAAACACAAAAGGTAGAGAAGGAAATGGCAAACCACTCCAGTATCCTTGCCTGGAAAATCCCATGGACAGAGGAATGTGGTGGGCTGCAATCCATGGGGTTGCAAAGAATCGGGAATAACTGAGCAACTAACACACACACACACACACACACACACACTAATACAAAAGGGGCTTCCCCAGTGGCTCAGTGGTAAGGAATTCGACTGCAATTTAGTAGTCACAGGAGATGCGAGTTCAATCCCTGGGTTGGGGAGACCCCTTGGAGGAGGGCATGGCAATCCACTCCAGTAGATTCTTTCCTGGAGAATCCCATGGACAGAGGAGCCTGGCAGGCTACAGGCCATGGGGTCACAAAGAGTCAGACATGACTGAAGTGACTTCACACGCGCACACACAATACAAAAGAGATGCTACTAAAAGTAAATTATTATTATTATTATTATTATTTTTAAAACCTACCACCGTCGCCCCTTGTGTCAGGATGGAAATAAGACACTGAAGAGACTTTCAAACAGAGAGGCCAAAATAAACAAACAGGGAACCGCTCTGGAAGTGACAGGGACAACAGATTAACACCCTGTAGTTTGAGAGTCCCTTGGACTGCAAGGAGATCCAACCAATCCATTCTGAAGGAGATCAGCCCTGGGAGTTCTTTGGAAGGAATGATGCTGAAGCTGAAACTCCAGTACTTTGGCCACCTCATGCGAAGAGTTGACTCATTGGAAAAGACTCTGATGCTGGGAGGGATTAGGGGCAGGAGGAGAAGGGGATGACAGAGGATGAGATGGCTGGATGGCATCGCTGACCCAATGGACGTGAGTCTCAGTGAACTCCGGGAGTTGGTGATGGACAGGGAGGCCTGGCGTGCTGCGATTCATGAGGTCGCAAAGAGTCGGACACGACTGAGCGACTGATCTGATCTGATCTGATCAGAAGCATTGGAAGGGCCTATAAACCTTGAGAAGAAGTATAAGATGGAGTAAGGAACTATCTGAAACTGAACTGATCCCACACTGCCCTCAACCACTCCAGAGAAATTCCTAGATATACTTTTACTATTGTCATTTTTTAATTTTGAAGTTCTTTATTACTCCTTTAATCTTAATTTTTATAACCTATTATTACCTTGCAAAAAAATAAGAGATGCTATTTTAGAAGCAAATTTCATATATTTTTTTTTACAATTTTTGTGATTGATTTTGTTTTGTATTTTTAATATTGTATTTTTCAGAGTCTAATCTCTACTCCTGATTTTTAATCTTTGCTTTTTGGTATTTGTTATCAATTCTGGACCTTTTAATCTAATCTTCAGTAACCATTTTTACTTAGGGGTGTGATTACTGACTTGATTGCTCTCTCCCCTTTTGACTCTCCCTTCTCTCCCACAGGTCACCTATATCTTCTCCCTTCCCCTTCTCTTCTCTACTTAACTCTGTGAATCTCTCTGGGTGTTCCAGACTGTGGAGACAACATAGGGAATTGATTACTGGCTAGCTTGCTCTCTCCCCTTTTGATTCCCCCTGTTCTCCTCCTGGTCACCTCTATCTCCCTCATCCCTCTTCTCTTCTCCATGTAACTCTGTGAACCTCTCTGGGTGACCCTGACTGGAGAATCTTTTCACCATTAACCTAGATGTTCTATCATCTGTGTTGTATGGATGGAGAAGTCTTGAGGCTACTGTAAAATTAAGACTGAAAGCCAGGGGCAGGAGACTTAAATCTAAAACTTGAGAACACCAGAAAACTCCTGACTCCAGGAAACATTAATCAACAAGAACTCATTCAAAAGCCTCCATACCTACACTGAAACTAAGCTCCACCCAAGAGCCAACAAGTTCCAGAGCAAGACATACCATGCTAATTCTCCAGCAACATAGGAACATAGCATTGAGCATTAAAATACAGGCTGCCCAAAGTCACACCAAACCCATAGACATCTCAAAACTCACTAATGGACACTTCGTTGCATTCCATAGAGAAGAGATCCAGCTCCACCCACCAGAACACAGATGCAAGCTTCCCTAACCAGGAAACCTTGACAAGCCACTAATCCAACCCCACCCACAGGGAGAAACCTCCACAATAAAGAGGAATCACAAACTTCCAGCCTACAGAAAGGCCACCCCAAACACATCAATATAAACAAATGAAAAGGCAGAGAAATATTCAGCAGGTAAAGGAGCATGATAAATGCCCACCAAACCAAACAAAAGAGGGGGAGATAAACAGCTTACCTGAAAAAGAATTCAGAATTATGATAGTAAAGATGATCCAAAATCTTGAAAACAAAATGGAATTACAGATAAATAGACTAGAGACAAGGACTGAGAAGAGGCAAGAAATGTTTAACAAGGACCTAGAAGAAATAAAAAACAGTCAATCAATAATGAATAATGCAATAACTGAGACCAAAAGCACTCTGGAGGGAACCAACAGTAGAATAACTGAGGCAGAAGACAGGATAAGTGAGGTGGAAGATAGAATGGTGGAAATAAATGAAGCAGAGAGGGAAAAAGAAAAAAGAATTAAATGAGGACAACCTCAGAGACTTCTGGGACAATGTTAAACACCCCAATATTTGAATCATAGGAGTCCCAGAAGAAGACAAAAAGAAAGGTCATGAGAAAAAACTTGAGATAATAGTTGAAAACTTCCCTAAAATGGGAAAGGAAATAACCACCCAAGTCCAAGAAACCCAGAGAGTCTCAAACAGGATAAACCCAAGGCGAAACATCCCAAGACACATTAATCAAATTAACAAAGATCAAACACAAAGAGCAAATATTAAAAGCAGCAAAGGAAAAGCAACAAATAAAATTCAAGGGGATTCCCATAACAGCTGATTGTTCAATAGAAACTCTTCAGGCCAGAGGGAATGGCAGGACATACTTAAAGTGATGAAAGAGAAAAACCTACAACCCAGATTACTATACCAAGCAAGGATCTCATTCAAATCTGAAGGAGAAATCAAAAGCTCTACAGACAAGCAAAAGCTGAGAGAATTCAGCACCACCAAACCAGCTCTTCAACAAATACTAAAGGATCTTCTCTAGACAGGAAACACAGAAAAGTTTTATAAACTTGAACCCAAAACAATAAAGTAAATGGAAATGGGATCATACTTATCAACAGTTACCTTAAATGTAAATGGGTTGAATGTCCCAACCAAAAGACAAAGATTGGCTAAATGGATACAAAAACAAGACCCCTATATATGCTGTCTACAAGAGACCCACCTCAAAACAAGAGACACATACAGACTGAAAGCAAAGGGTGGGAAAAAGATATTCCACACAAATGGAGAACAAAAGAAAGCAGGAGTAGCAATACTCATATTAGATAAACTAGGTTTTGACATAAAGGCCATGAAAAGAGACAAAGAAGGACACTACATAATGATCAAAGGATCAATCCAAGAAGAAGATATAACAATTATAAATATATATGCATCCAACATAGGAGCACCGCAATATGTAAGACAAATGCTAACAAGTATGAAAGGGGAAATTAACAATAACACAATAATAGTGGGAGACTTTAATACCCCACTCACACCTATGGATAGACCAACCAAACAGAAAATTAGGAAGGAAACACAAACTTTAAATGATACAATGGACCAGTTAGACCTAATTTATATCTATAGGACATTTCACCCCAAAACAATGAATTTCACCTTTTTCTCAAGTGCACATGGAACATTCTCCAGGATAGATCACATCCTGGGCCATAAATCCAGCCTTGGTAAATTCAAAATAATTGAAATAATTTCAAGCATCTTTTCTGACCACAATGCAGTAAGATTAGATGTCATCTACAGAAAAAAAAAAAAAAAACTATTTAAAATACAAACATATGGAAGCTAAACAACACACTTCTGAATAACCAAAAAATCACAGAAGAAATCAAAAAAGAAATCAAAATATGCATAGAAACAAATGAAAATGAAAACACGACAACCCAAAACCTATGGGATTCAGTAAAAGTAGTGCTAAGGGGGAAGGTTCATTGCAATACAAGTTTACCTCAAAAAACAAGACAAAAATCAAATAAATAAGCTAACTTTACACCTAAAGCAACTAGAAAAAGAAGAAATGAAGAACCCCAGGGTTAGTAGAAGGAAAGAAGTCTTAAAAATTAGGGCAGAAATAAATGAAAAAGAAACAAAGGAGACTACAGCAAAAATCAACAAAACTAAAAGCTGGTTCTTTGAGAAGATAAATAAAATAGACAAACCAGGCAATGGCACCCCACTCCAGTACTCTTGCCTGGAAAATCCCATGGATGGAGGAGCCTGGAGGGCTGCAGTCCATGGGGTCGCTGAGGGTTGGACTCGACTGAGCAACTTCACTTTCATTTTTCACTTTCATGCATTGGAGAAGGAAATGGCAATCCACTCCAATGTTCTTGCCTGGAGAATCCCAGGGATGGGGGAGCCTGGTGGGCTGCCATCTATGGGGTCGCACAGAGTCGGACACGACTGAAGTGACTTAGCATAGCATAGCATAGCATAGCATAGCATAGCATAGCCAGACTTATCAAGAAAAAGAGGGTGAAGAAGCAAATCATCAAAATTAGAAATGAAAATGCAGAAATCACAACAGACAACACAGAAATACAAAGGATCATAAGAGACTACTATCAATAACTATATGCCAATAAAATGGACAACTTGGAAGAAATGGACAAATTCTTAGAAAAGTATAACTTTCCAAAACAGAACCCAGAAGAAAGAAAATCTTAACAGACCCATCACAAGCACAGACATCGAAACTGAAATAAAAAATCTTCCAACAAACCAAAAAGCCCAGGACCAGATGGCTTCACAGGTGATTTCTATCAAAAATTTAGAGAAGAGGTAACACCTGTCCTTCTTACAGTCTTCCAGAAAATTGCAGAGGAAGGTAAACTGCCAAATTCATTCTCTGAGGCCACCATCACCCTAATAACAAAACCAGACAAAGATGCCACAAAAAAGAAAACTACAGGCCAATATCACTGATGAACACAGATGCAAAAATCCTTAACAAAATTCTAGCAAACAGAATCCAACAACATATTAAAAAGATCACACATCATGACCAAGTGGGCTTTAAAACCCCAAGGATGCAAGGATTCTTCAGTATTCACAAATCAATCAATGTAATACACCATATTAACAAAATGAAAGATTAAAAACCATATGATTATCTCAATAGATGCAGAGAAAGCCTTTGACAAAATTCAATATCCATTTATGAGAAAAAAAAAAAAAAAACCTCCAGAAAGCAGGCATAGAAGGAACATATCTCAACATAATAAAAGCTATATATGACAAACCCACAGCAAACATTATCCTCATTGGTGAAAAATTGAAAGCATTTCCCCTAAAGTCAGGAACAAGACAAGGGTGCCCACTCTCACCATTACTATTCAACATAGTTTTGGAAGTTTTAGCCACAGCAATCAGAGAAGAAAAAGAAATAAAAGGAATTCAGATTGGAAAATAAGAAATAAAATTCTCACTGTTTGCAGATGACATGATCCTCTACACACAAAACCCTAAAGACTCCACCAGAAAATTACTAGAGCGAATCAATGAATATAGTAAATCAGCAGGATATAAAATTAATACACAGAAATCCCTTGCATTCCTATACACTAACAATGAGAAACAGAAGGAGAAATTAAGGAAACAATTCCATTCACCATTGCAACAAGAAGAATGAAATATGTAGGAATAAATCTACCTAAAGAAACTAAAGACCTATATATAGAAAACTACAAAACACTGATGAAAGAAATCAAAGATGAGACAAATATATCATGTTCATGGATGAGAAGAATATAGTGAAAATGAGTATACTACCCAAAGCAATCTATAGATTTGATGCAATCCCTATCAAGCTACCAATGGTATTTTTCAGAGAACTAGAACAAATGATTTCACAATTTGTATGGAAATACAAAAAACCCTAAATCACCAAAGTAATCTTGAGAAAGAAGAATGGAACTGGAGGAATCAACCTGCCTGACTTCAGACTATACTACAAAGCTACATTCGTCAAGACAGTATGGTACTGGCACAAAGACAGAAATATAGATCAATGGAACAAAATAGAAAGCCCAGAGATAAATCCATGCACCTATGGACACCTTATCTTTGATGAAAGATGCAAGAATATACAATGGAGAAAAGACAATCTCTTTAACAAGTGGTGCTGGGAAAACTGGTCAACCACTTGTAAAAGAATGAAACTAGAACACTTTCTAACACCATACACAAAAATAAACTCAAAATGGATTAAAGATCTAAATGTAAGACCAGAAACTATAAAACTCCTAGAGGAGAACATAGGCAAAACACTCTCTGACATGAGTCACACCACCTCCCAGAGTAATGGAAATAAAAGCAAAAATAAACAAATGGGACCTAATTAAACTTAAAGGCTTTTGCACAATGAATGAAATCATAAGCAAGGTGAAAAGACAGTCTTCAGAATGTGAGAAAATAATAGCAAATGAAGCAACTGAAAAAGAAATAATCTCAAAAATATACAAGCAGCTCATGCAGCTCAATATCAGAAAAATAAACGACACAATCAAGGAAACAGAACTAAATAGACATTTCTCCAAAGAAGACATACAGATGGCTAACAAACACATGAAAAGATGCTCAAAATCACTCATTATCAGAGAAATGCAATTCAAAACCACAATGAGGTACCATCTCACGCAGGTTAGAATGGCTGCTATCCAAAAGTCTACAAGCAATAAATGCTGGAGAAGGTATAGAGTAAAGGGAACCCTCTTACACTGTTGGTGGGAATGCAAACTAGTACAGCCACTATGGAGAACAGTGTGGAGATTCCTTAAAAAACTGGAAACAGAACTTGCATATGACTCAGCAATCCCACTGCTGGGCATACACACAAAGGAAACCAGAATTGAAAGAGACACATGTACCGCAATGTTCATCGCAGCACTGTTTACAATAGCTAGGACCTTGAAGCAACCTAGATGTCCACTGGCAGACGAATGGATAAGAAAGCTGTGGTACATATACACAATGAAATATTACTCAGCCATTAAAAAGAATACATTTGAATCAGTTCTAATGAGGTGGATGAAACTGGAGCCTATTATACAGAGTGAAGTCAGAAAGAAAAACACTAATACAGTATATTAACACATATATATAGAATTTAGAAAGATAGTAATGAAGACCCTATATGCGAGACAGCAAAAGAGACACAGAGATAAAGAACAGACTTTTGGACTCTGTGGGAGAAGGCGAGGGTGGGATTATTTGAGAGAATAGCACTGAAACATGTATATTACCATATGTGAAATAGATCACTAGTCCAAGTTCAATGCATGAAACAGGGCACTCAGGGCCAGTATACTGGGATGACCCTGAGCGATGGAATGGGGAGGGAGGTGGGAAGGGAGTTCAGGATGGGGGACATGTGTACACTCATGGCCGATTCGTGTAGATGTATGGTGAAAGCCATTACAATATTGTAAAGTAATTAGCCTCCAATTAAAATGAATAAAGTAATTAAAAAATAAATAAATAAAAAAACCTACAGTTTTCTCCATGTACCTTCTATACTATTCACACAGAAAACTACTGCTGATACTTTTGGTCATCAAATGTGTGGGGGATTTTGCCTCACCAAAGCAATTCTGTTACACCAGCTGGGTACTGTTATGATTTAACATTCTAACCCTATTTACTGGAGATATTGTCAGATTCCATAGGTTAAGGACTCATTGAGTTCCACAAGACTGTCCCCTACTTCAGAGGCCAATCTCCAGTAGTAGGTCCCTGCTGCTGCTGCTGCTAAGTCGCTTCAGTCATGTCTGACTCTGTGCGACCCCATAGAGGGCAGCCTACCAGGCTCCCCTGTCCCTGGGATTTTCCAGGCAAGAACACTGGAGTGGGTTGCCATTTCCTTCTCCAATGGATGAAAGTGAAAATGAAAGTGAAGTCGCTCAGTCATGTCGGACTCTTAGTGACCCCAAGGACTGCAGCCCACTAGGCTCCTCCATCCATGGGATTTTCCAGGCAAGAGTACTGGAGTGGGGTGCCATTGCCTTCTCCGAGTAGGTCCCTAGGTTATCCACAAATTCTGTCTGACTTGGCTATAAATTGGAGATTCCTATAACCTCCTCCACACTGGATTTGATTATTTGGTGGAGCAGCTCACAGAACTCAAAGAAACACTCATCTTTGTCAGTTGATGAAAGGATATGATAAAGAACACAGAGTCAGATGAAGAGTTACACAGGCAAGGTCTTGGAGGGCCCCAAGTGCAGGAGCTTCTGGGACGTCCACATGGAGCTGGGATGTATCACCCCTACTGGTATGTGAATGTGGTCACCCATATGGAAGCTCTCTGATCCCCACAGAATTGGAAATTTTATAGAGGCTTCATTACACAGGTATAATCATTGATTAACTATTTTTGGCCTTTGCCTTTTCTCTCAGTGAAGTGGGGGCCAGGCTTTCTAGTCTTGCTGATCTTTCTGGGAACCAGTCCCTATCCAAGAGCTATTTAAGGGTCCACCAAGAGATGCCTTATTAGAACAAAAGACATTCCTAGTATTTTTTTTACTCAGGAATCTGCAGGGGTTTCAGGAGCTCTATGTCAGAAAGGACATCAAAGACAAGTATCAGAACTGGAGATACTCCTAGTATTCCTTTTCCCTAGGAAATTACAAGTGTTTTAGGACTCTGTGCCAGGAATCAGAGGCAGATGACATCATGGTTAGAACATTCTCTTATTTCATACCGTAGTACAGAAAGACTTGAGATATCCTGATAAATCAAAGGAAAAAACAAAAAAATTCTCTGAAATGAAGATAAAATTGAATTTTGATTAAAAGAACATCCTATGTTCCAGAAATAGTGATACAGAATACTCAGGACCAAGATATACCCTAATTAAACTGCTGCATATTAAAAGGGGAGGGGAGGTGAAAGTTTACTTTTTTTCCCCCCTAAACCAATAAAGCAACCAAGAGACAGGGATAAAGAAAAGGAAAAAAGGAGGACTCTTAAGTTCACAGAAGACAATAGAGAGTGCAGATTCCATGAGGTTTTCTTTCCTATCAATTGGTGCTATTTTCCTGCCAATTGGAAGGAAATGGAGCCTCAGAAGGAAAAGTGGAAGAAAAGAACACCTTATCACCTCTTCCTTTCTATTCCCTCTCTCTTCAATTGCAGGACATGTTGTTGCACATTCTCTTCTGAGTTACCAGACTAGTTAAAGGCACTTTCCTCACCTGAGAAAAATCCCTTGCAGAAAGGAAATACTAAGGAAGTGACCACAACGGAATTGGAGAAAAGAAAAAAGCTAATTAAAAAAAAAAAAATCTATTACTTGTCTTGAACAGAACTGAACGTCTTAAATTGTCTAAATCAAAAAGTCTTCAAGCTGTAAACTGAACAAATCAAAGTAAATTAGCAAGGCATGAAAGTTGGGGGAAATGCAAAATTGTCAATAAAATATTGTCTGTCTCAACAAACTGTGTCCAAAATAAAAGCAGATAGCTGGACACATGCACAGAAAAGTATTTAGATTTCAGTTAATCAAGTGCTTATCATTTCAGACCAATTATATAGTGATAGAAAATAAAGTGAGGGATTTTCTCCTTGAACCAGATCTTCATATTAAAATCCATTTCACAGAGGTAAAAAGCAGATCTGTGTAACTAGAAAGTATATATATTCTTGTATGAATTAGATGTGAATATAAAAATCAGGGAACATTTCATGCAAGGACGGGCACAATAAAGGAGAGACTGGGCAAGGACCTAACAGAGCACAGGAACTATACACAAAGGTTATAACGATCCAAATAACTATAATGGTGTGGTCACTCACCTAGAGCCAGATATTCTGGAGTGTGAAGTCAGCGGGCCTTCAGTTCAGTTCAGTCGCTCAGTTCAGTTCAGTTAGTTCAGTCCCTCAATCATGTCTGACTCATTGCAACCCCATAAATCGCAGCACCCCAGGCCTCCCTGTCAACCACCATGTCTTCTCCATGGAGTCTTCTCCAACACCACAGCTCAAAAGCATCATTTCTTTGGCACTCAACTTTCTTCACAGTCCAACTCTCACATCCATACATGACCACTGGAAAAACCATAGCCTTGACTAAATGGACCTTTGTTGGCAAAGTAATGTCTCTGCTTTTCAATATACTATCTAGGTTGGTCATAACTTTTCTTCCAAGGAGTAAGTGTCTTTTAATTTCATGAATGTAATCGCCATCTGCAGTAATTTTGGAGCCCAAAAAAATAAAGTCTGACACTGTTTCCACTGTTTCCCCATCTATTTGCCATGAAGTGATGGGACCCGATGCCATGATCTTCGTTTTCTGGATGTTGAGCTTTAAGCCAACTTTTTCACTCTCCACTTTCACTTTCATCAAGAGGCTCTTTAGTTCCTCTTCACTTTCTGCCATAAGGGTGGTGTCATCTGCATATCTGAGGTTACTGATATTTCTCCTGGCAATCTTGATTCCAGCTTGTGCTTCTTCCAGCCCAGCTTCTCATGATGTACTCTGCATAGAAGTTAAATAACCAGGGTGACAATATACACCCCTGACATACTCCTTTTCCTATTTGGAACCAGTCTGTTGTTCCATGTCCAGTTCTCACTGTTGCTTCCTCACCTGCATACAGGTCTTTCAAGAAGCGGGTCAGGTGGTCAGGTATTCCCATCTCTTTCAGAATTTTCCACAGTTTATTGTGGTCCACATAGTCAAAGGCTTTGGCATAGTCAATAAAGCAGAAATAGATGTTTTTCTGGAACTCTCTTGCTTTTTCCATGATCCAGCGGATGTTGGCAATTTGATCTCTGGTTCCTCTGCCTTTTCTAAAACCAGCTTGAACATCTGGAAGTTCACGGTTCACATATTGCTGAAGCCTCGGTTGGAGAATTTTGAGCATTACTTTACTAGCGTGTGAGATGGGTACAATTGTGCGGTAGTTTGAGCATTCTTTGGCATTGCCTTTCTTTGGGATTGGAATGAAAACTGAGCTTTTCCAATCCTGTGGCCAATGCTGAGTTTTCCAAATTTGCTGGCATATTGAGTGCAGCACTTTCACAGCATCATCTTTCAGGATTTGAAATAGCTCAACTGGAATTCCATCACCTCCACTAGCTTTGTTCATAGTGATGCTTTCTAAGGCGCACTTGACTTCACATTCCAGGATGTCTGGCTCTAGGTGAGTGATCATACCATCGTGATTATCTGGGTCATGAAGATCTTTTTTGTACAGTTCCTCTGTGTATTCTTGCCACCTCTTCTTAATATCTTCTGCTTCTGTTAGGTCCATACCATTTCTGTCCTTTATCGAGCCCATCTTTGCATGAAATGTTCCCTTGGTATCTCTAATTTTCTTGAAGAGATCTCTAATCTTTCCCATTCTGTTGTTTTCCTCTATTTCTTTGCATTGATCGCTGAGGAAGGCTTTCTTATTTCTTCTTGCTATTCTTTGGAACTCTGCATTCAGATGCTTATATCTTTCCTTTTCTCCTTTGCTTTCTGCTTCTCTTCTTTTCACAGCTATTTGTAAGGCCTCCCCAGACAGCCATTTTGCTTTTTTGCATTTCTTTTTCACCGGGATGGTCTTGATCCCTGTCTCCTGTACAATGTCATGAACCTCAGTCCATAGTTCATCAGGCACTCTATCTATCAGATCTAGTCCCTTAAATCTATTTCTCACTTCCACTGTATAATCATAAGGGATTTGATTTAGGTCATATCTGGATGGTCTAGCGGTTTGCCCTACTTTCTTCAATTTAAGTCGCTCAGTTGTGTCCAACTCTTTGCAACCCCGTGAATTGCGGCATGCCAGGCCTCCCTGTCCAACACTAACTCCTGGAGTTCACTCAAACTCATGTCCATTGAGTCGGTGATGCCATCCAGCCATCTCATTCTCTGTTGTCCCCTTCTCCTCCTGCCCCAATCCCTCCCAGCATCAGAGTCTTTTCCAATGAGTCAACTCTTCACATGAGGTGGCCAAAGTATTGGAGTTTCAGCTTTAGCAGGAAGCATTAATACGAACAAAGCTAGTGCAGGTGATGGAATTCCTGCTGAGCTATTTAAAATCCTAAAAGATGATGCGGTTAAAATGCTGCACTCAACATGTTAGCAAATTTGGGAAACTCAGCAGTAGCCATGGGACTTGAAAAGGTCAGTTTTTATTCCAATCCCAAATAAGGGCAATGCCAAATAAAGTTCCATGTACCATAAAATTGCACTCATTTAACATGCTAGTAAGGTAATGCTCAAAATCCTTCAAGCTACGCTTCAGCAGTATGTGAACTTAGAACTTCCAGATGTACAAGCTGGGTTTAGAAAAGCAGAGGAACCAGATATCAAATTTCCAGCATTTGTTGGATCATGGAGAAATCAAGGGAGTTCCAGAAAAAACATCTGCTTCTAATTCATTGACTATGCTAACACCTCTGACTGTGTTGATCACAACAAAACACAGAAAATTCTTAAAGAGATTAGTGTATCAGACCACCTTACCTGGTTCCTGAGAAACTTGTATGCAAGTCAAGAAGCAACATTAGAACCAGACATGGAACAATGATTTGGTTCAAAATTGGGAAAGGAGTATGACAAGGTTGTATATTGTCATCCTGTTTAACTTATTATCATGAGAAATATTGGGCTGGATGAATCAGAAGCTGGAATCAAGATTTCCAGGAGAAATATCAACAACCTCAGAAATGTAGATGATGCCACTATAATGGCAGAAAGTGAAGAGGAACTAAGGAGCCTCTTGATGAGGGTGAAAAGGAAGAAATTAAAAAGATGACTTGAAACTCAACATTAAAAAACTAAGATCAGTTATACACACTGGGGATTGGTTCAAGATGGCAGAATAAATGGACATGCATTCATATCCTCCAGTGATATGACCAAAATAACTAGCTGTTGGACAACTATTGACAGGAGGACACTGGAACCCATCAGAAAAGATATTCCATGTCCAAAGATAAAGGAGAAGCCACAGTGAAATGGTAGGAGGGATGTAAACAAGATAAAGTCAAATCCCACACCTGCTGGCTGGATGACCAACAAACTGGAGAATAATAATACCAAAGAAATTCTTCCACTGTTGTGAAGTTTCTGAGCCCCATGCATATCAGGCTTCCCAGCCTGAGGATCTGGAAAATGAATTAGGAATCCTCAGGGAATCTGACTTTGAAGGCCAGCAAGATTTGATTAGAAGACTTCCACAGGACTAGGGGAAACAGAGACTCCATTCTTGGAAGTCACAAACTAAATCTTGTGCACACCAGGACCCAGGGGAAAAGCAATGACCCCACAGGAGACTGAACCAGACCTACTTACTAGTGTTGGAAGGTCTTCTGTGGAGCTGTGGGTTGGCATTGGCTCACCACAGGGACAGGTGCAATGGCAGCAGCAGTCCTGGGAGATGCCCCGTTGCACGAGCCCTCTTGGAGGTCACCATTAGACCTACGATAGAGCTCTAGATACCAGGGCAGGGTTGCCTCAGGCCAAATAGCTAACAGTGAGAGAGAGCATCACTACCCATCAGCAGCCAATCAGATTAAAGTTCTACTGAGCACAGCCCTGCCCACCAGAGCAAGATTCAGTTTTACCCACAGCCAGTCCCTCCCATCAGGAAGTTTACACAAGCCTCTTATCCTCATTCACCAGAGGAGAGGCAGAAGGAGCAAGAAGAACTACAATCCTGCAGCCACCAGGATGAAAACCACATCACAGAGAGTTAATCAAAAAGAAAAGGCAGAGGATTATGTCCCAGGTGAAGGGACAAGATAAAACCTCAGAAAAACAGCTAAATGAAGTGGAGATAGGCAACCTTCCAGAAAAAGAATTCAGAATAATAATAGTGAAGATGATCCAGGATTTTAAAAAAAGAATGGAAAAGATGTGACAACTGTTTACCAAAGCCCTAGAAGAAATAAAAACAGACAGGAACAATACACTGGAAGGAATCAATAGCAGAATAACTGAGGCAGAAGAATGGATTAGTGATCTGGAAGAAAGAATGGTGGAAATCATTGCCATAAAACAAAATATAGAGAAAAGAATGAGAAGAAATGAAGACAGCTTAGGAGACCACTGGGACAACATTAAGTGTGCCAACGTTCGTATTATAGGGGTCCCAGATGAAGAAAAGAGATAGACTAGACTTGAGAAAATATTTGAAGAGATAATAGCTGAAGATAATATTTTAAGACATAAAACCTCCCTAACATGAGAAAAGAAATAGTCAACCAAGTCCAGGAAGCAAGCACGGAGAGTCCCAGAGAAGATAAACCCAAGGAGGAACACACTGAGATACATAGTAATGAAAATGACAAAATTTAACGACAAAGATAAAATATTAAAAGCAACAAGGGAAAAACAACAAATAACATACAAGAGAACTCATGTAGGATTATCAGCTCATTTCTAAACAGAAACTCTGCAAGTCAGAAGTGAATGACATGATATATTTCAAGTGATGAAACAGTAGAACCCACAACTAAGAATATTCTACCCAGCAAAATTCTCAATCAGATTTCATGGAGAAAATAAAAAGCTTTAGAGACAAGCAAAAGTAAGGAGAATGCAACACCATCAAAACAGCTTTACAACAAATACTAAAGAAACTTCTTTAGGCAGGAAACACAAAAGAATGAAAAGATCTATTAAAAATAAACCCCAAACTATTAAGAAAATGGTAATAGAATCATACAGGTCAATAATTACCTTAACTGTAAATGGATTAAATGCACCAACCAAAAGACATAGATTGGCTGGGTGGATGAAAAATATGCATATATAAAAAAATTAAAAAAAAAAAGAAAAATATGCATATATGCACTTCCACTTACCACATCTCTCTACTTAACCTCCCAGATTGTATGTAATTATTTTATATTTTAGGTCAATCATGCTTCCATTATGGTTTGCAATTGTAATTATTTTTTATTTTCTGTTTGGCTATTGATAGTGAAAATTGATAAACATCCTCTACTATTATGTTTGTGATTATGTAACTATTATCTGTTTTAATACCATTGTATCATATTGGTCCACAGAAAATAGAATTCTATATCACTAAAACTAGCATTTAATAGAAAAACCTATAACCACTTTTTAAAGTCCAGATGCACATTAGAATTATTTTGAATTTTTTGATAAATACAAATGCCCAGATATTGTTTTTTTCTCCAAAGCTCCAGATGTGACTTTAATAAGCAGCACTGTTTAAAAACAACTGGACAAAGTATGATCTTTTACTTAAAAAAAAAAAAAGAAAAGAAATACATGCAATCAGAGTTAAAGTCTGAATGAAGCAGCCTAGTGGTCTTCCCATACCTGCTGATGTGATTGCTCAGGGGAAGGATAAAACTGTATTAGTGACAATCCCTGGACCACCGCCCCCCATCCCCCCAAAATGAAAATATATACCATGAACTCACTGTTATCCTCGTGAATAGGTTATTCCTGGAAGCCTGACTGTACTGTGGGTTGTCACTCACACCTCAACATTCAAGGATATGCTACCATTAAAAGAAAAATATGAAGAAAACTATAGGTGAATCTTCAGCTAGAGAAACCTGAACTGGACCTGGACTCAGGATAACCTCACCTGCCCAGCAAACAAGGCCTGTCCTTTCTTAACTTTTCCTTTCTATGGACAAAATTTACCTGTCTGCTAGATTACACAGCATTGGTAAAAACACAGCTCAAGCCTGAACATAAGTATAATATGTCAGTGTCATGTGTTACTTTATAGTCTCACCCACTTACTGGTAGACTGTGACAAGGCTAATGAGAGACTGCTATGTGGACCAACTTCTCACATTTGAGGAACCCTGCTTACTGGAGAACTCCATCAACTATTGTGAATGGACTGTGTCCTCTAAAACCTACAACACGTTTTTTAAAATAGCCCCTCAATTAGTATGTATTATAACTGATGATGCAAACACTACCTCTATGTATCACTTAAGAACCCCTTTCTCTGGATGCCTAACACATGTTGATCTTTTATATTGGAAGGGGACTACCTATTATTTCACTCCACACTCCATGAGAGCTCAGGTGTTATCCACTCAAATGCTATTTCCTACTTTATCTATTCCTGATATTAGCTTTTCTTTAGAACCCCTATGTAAGATTTTGCAAAGAAACCAAAGTATTACTAAACTACAAAATTACAAAGTATTACAATTAATCAAAAGGAAAAACATAATTGTACCTTGATAGAACATTCTGTTGCTACTATTATAGCTGATAAGTTAATGGATACAGGAGTTAATGTACAAAACATACTTCTTATTTATGGTGGGACTTGTTATTTACTACACCCATTACTGCTCAGGAATGGTTTTCTGCATTGTTTAACCCCTGGCTTATTTCTATGATTATCTTGTTTCTTTTGACCATCTGGAATTGTTATTTGTCCTACAGAATTAACAAGACTGCTCATGTTACTCATAATACTTTGCATTATTCCTATGCTCTTCAGCATACACAATCATGAGGTCAACTGTTTTGGAAGTTAAAATGGAAGAAGTCTTGGTTCAGACTTCAGAAGCAGGAGAGCAATCCTCTGATCTTGTTTCTTTTCCTGCCTGGCCACTGCCCAGATTCCACTGCTGCCTGCAAGGTCATCAAGTCAGGGGTAAGTACTTTAGATAAGAAAGGAAGTGGGCCATGGAATTCGTAAGCCCTTGGAGGCTTGACCAATCACACCAGGGTTTTTACAAAATCCTATGCCTCACAAGATAAAATAAACAGCATTATAAAAATGTTCAAGTAAAACAAGAGCTACATTTTTGTGCAGAAACTGATGATGATATCAGTTTATGGTTTGGGATTATAAGCAGGAACTCCCAAAACTGAAGTCTCACTCGTGGAGTGAGCACACTGCCCAGGACCTTTTCTTAGCTGGGATTACAGATTGCTGTTACTCTGGACTTTCCAGCATGCTGCTTAAGTTTGGATGACATTTGGCCCCATTTGGTGATGTACATGCTGTTACTCTTCTCTATTGTTTCTATTTCTTTTCTTTTAATGACTGTATACTGAAATTAAGTTAAATAATCCTCTATTAGATATGGACATTGTTAAAATAAAATAAAATCATTGTTTAGGAGGTGCTAGTGGTAAAGACTTACCCGGTGGCTCAGACGGTAAAGTGTCTGCCTATATTGCGGGAGACCCAAGTTCAGTCCCTGGGTTGGGATGATCTCCTGGAGAAGCAAATGGCAACCCACTCTAGTATTCTTGCCTGGAAAATCCCATAGACAGAGGAGCCTCTTAGGCTGCAATCCATGGGAGCGCAAAGAGTCGGACCCAACTGAGTGACTTCACTTTCACTTTCAGTGGCAAAGAACATGCCTGCCACTGCAGGAAACATAAGAGACATGGGTTCAATCCCTGGGTCAGCAAGATCCCCTGGAGAAGGAAATGGCAACCTACTCCAGTATTGTTGCCTGGAGAATCCCCATGGACAGAGGAGTCTGATATGCTACAGTCCATAGAGTCGAAAAGAGTAGGACGCGACTGAAGCAACCGAGTATGCAAGATCATGGCATCCAGTCCCATCACTTCATGGCAAACAGAAGGGGGAAAAGAGGAAGCAGCGACATATTTTATTTTCTTGGGCTCCAAAAATCACTGCAGACAGTGACTGTAGCCATAATATTAAAAGACACTTGCTCCTTGGAAGGAAAGCTATGACAAACCTAGACAGCGTATTCAAAAGCAGAGACATCACTTTGCCGACAAAAGTCTGTACAAAGCTAAGATTTTTTTCAGTAGTCATGTAGGGATGTGAGATCTGGACCATAAAGAAGGCTGAGAGCCAAAGGAAGAATTGATGCTTTTGAACTGTGATGCTGGAGAAGACTCTTGAGGGTCCTTTGGACTTCAAGGAGATCAAACCTGTCAATCCTAAAGGAAATCAACCCTGAATATTCATTGGAAGGACTGTGGCTGAAGCTCCAATACTTTTGCCACCAGATGCAAAGAGCCTACTCATTGGAAAAGACCCTGCTACTGGAAAAGACTGATGATAAAAGGAGAAAGGGGTGGCAAAGGATGAGATGGTTAGAAAGCATCACCAATTTAATGGACATGAATATGAGCAGACTCCGGGAGATAGTGGAGGAGCCTGGTATGCTGCATCCTTGGAGTCACAAAGAGTAGGGCACAACTTAGGGACTGAACAACAACTACAGCTACAGCATAAACAGTAACACAGAAATCAAACCTCAAATTCTTACTAACATTATTTCCTAAATCCATAACATATCTCAACTTTCTTCTAAAATGAAAGTACTATCCAAATATCTTGGCTCAGTTACACAGATTAAATTTGCCTTACCTTTTATAATGAGCAAGCAACACCAGGACTACTGAGCTCAAGGGAAGCTCTCAGCAAATGAGTCACTCAGATTAAAAACAAATGGAAGCAAAAGAGAAAGAGACAAGGCTTAAGGCAGCAGGCAGGCGGAAAAGGGAAATAAAATATGCTGATTAGTGCCAAAAAGAGAAGAGGAGGCAAGATGATCTTAAGGCTGCTTAGTTTTTGTGGGCCACTCTTAAAATGTCCAAAGGGAAAGAGGAGCAATGCAGTCTCTCATATTAGCCTAAGGAAGAAAGCAAGAAAGTAAGAGACAAGGACACTTCAAATAATCGGAGGTGGAGAGAGAAATACAGCCAATGTCAAATGGTGGGAGAAAAATATGAAGAGGGCACTGGATTTGAGTTTCCTCTGTCACACAGCAAATTTCTACCGGCTATCTTTTTACATCTGGCAATATATATGTTTCAATGTTATTATCTCAATTTGTCCCACCCATTCCTTCCCCCACTGTGTCCACCCAATACAATATTGTAAAGCCATTATGCTCCAATTAAAAAAAAATTAAAATAAATACAGGGAGAGAATTTTGAGTTACCTGAAATTTTGAGTACCTCTTTCAGGAGGTACCTGAAAGAAGATAGCTGTTGAAGAAAGTAAATGCCCCTAAAAACAACAGATATGCTTAGACTCTTCAGAAAAGAAAAGTAGAAAAACAAAGCAAGGGCATCCTTGGAATTCAGTGATTTCTGCTATCTCATCTTTGGGATTCACAGGGCAGACAAATGAATGGTAAAAGGCCCTTCAAAGATGAAAAACTTGCAGAACTATGTCAGTGTATGCAACACTAAAAGCACAGGAATGTACAAAACTTAGAACTGTAATCAATATCCACACTTAGGATATGGAGCTGTTTTGCACATAAAATAAAAAGCTAAATTCAATGGGGAAAATTAGTTTGGAGGACCTAGGTCAAATTTTTAAAAAAGACAAATTGCAAGACCAGAAGACAAATTAGAAGAGATATTGGTGAATGTATAATTTCCTTTTTCCTTGTCAATGGGAATGGAAAAAAATTTTTTTCATTTAATGCTATGAAATATTTCAGCTGTGTCAGAAGACTATTTAATGTCATTAGTCATTTTTGATTACTTTCAATCCCAACATTAAATTACATTTAGATAAATATGGCACAGTTCTTAAACTGAGAATTTAGACTTCTGTTGCAAGTAATAACAACAGCAGCAAAACTCTGGAACAAACTGGCTTAGAAAACAAAGGAAATTTTCTGAGAAACATAACTGAAAATTCTGGAAAGTGAAAGTGAAAGTCACTCAGTCATGTCCAACTCTGTGACCCCATGGATCACAGCACACCAGGCTTCCCTGTCCATCACCAACTCCAGGAGCTTGCTCAAACTCATGTCCATTGAGTCGGTGATGCCATCCAACCATCTCATCCTCTGTTATCTCCGTCTCCTCCTGCCTTCTATCTTTCCCAGCATCAGGGTCTTTTCTAATGAGTCAGTTCTTCCCATCAGGTGGCCACAGTATTGGAGTTGCAGCTTCAGCATCAGTCCTTCCAATGCATATTCAGGACTGATTGATTTCCCTTATGACTGACTGGTTGGATCCCCTTGCAGCCCAAGGAACTCACAAGATTCTTCTCCAACACCACAGTTCAAAAGCATCAATTCTTTGGCGCTCAGCTTTCTTTATAGTCCAACTCTCACATCCATAATAGATGGACCTTTGTCAGCAAAGGAACTTCTCTGCTTTTTAATATGTTGTCTAGGTTGGTCATAGCTTTTCTTCCAAGGAGCAAGCGTCTTTTAATTTCGTGGCTGTAGCCACAATCTGCAGTAATTTTGGAGCTAAAAGTCTGTCACTGTTTCCACTGTTTCCCCATCTATTTGCCGTGAAGTGATGGGACTGGATGCCGTCATCTTAGTTTTCAGAATGTTGAGTTTTAAGCCAGCTTTTTCACCTTCCTCTTTCACTTTCAACAAGAGGCTCTTTAGTTCTTCTTTACTTTCTGCCATAAGGGCGGTGTCATCTGTATATCTGAGGATATTGATATTTCTCCTCACAATCTTGATTCCAGTTTGTGTTTCATTCAGCCCGGCATTTTGCATGATGTACTCTGCATATGAGTTAAATAAGCAGGGTGACAATATACAGCCTTGATGTACTCCTTTCCCAATTTGGAACCAATTGTTCCATGTCCTGTTATAACTGTTGCTTCTTGACCTCCATACAGATTTCTCAGGAGGCAGGTCAGGTGGTCTGGTATTCCCATCTCTTGAACTTTTCCATGGTTTGTTGTAATCCACACAGCAAAGGCTTTGGCATAGTCAATAAAGCAGATGTTTTTCTGGAACTCTCTTGCTTTTATGATGATCCAGCATATGTTGGCGATGTGATCTCTGGTTCCTCTGCCTTTTCTAAATACAGCTTGAACATCTTGAAGTTCTCGGTTCACTGTTGAAGCCTGACTTGGAGATTTTTGAACATTACTTTGCTAGTGTGTGAGATGAGTGCAAATTTGTGATACTTTGAACATTCTTTGGCATTGCCTTTCTTTGGGATAAGGGAATGAAAAGTGACCTTTTCCAGTCCTGTGGCTTAGTCCATGGAGTTCTCTAAGGCTGAATACTGGAGTGGGTAGCCCTTCCCTTCTTCAGGGGATCTTTCCAACCCAGGGATCGAACCCAGGTCTCCCACACTGCAGGTGGATTCTTTACCATCTGAGCCACAAGGGAAGCCCAAGAATACTGGAGTGTAGCCTATCCCTTCTCCAGCAGATCTTCCCAACCCAGGAATCAAACCGAGGTCTCCTTCATTGCAGGCGGATTTTTTTTTTTTACCAACTGAGCTATCAGGGAAGCCTCAGACCAAATTCATCCAAGAATCATGTTACTGAGTCCTATGTCTCTGCTTTGCTCCACATGCAGTCCAGCTTTCCTTGGGGTAATAGTACAGCTGCGGGAGTCTCCTGGGCTTGACTTCCACACACTTTCAAATTCCAGTGAAAATAGTATTTTCGGCCAGCACCTCTTGTTTAGAAATTTCCCAGAAGCCCAAGGCAACTACTTTTTGCATGTCCTAGGCTCACCTGGGTTGTGTTCTCATCCCACCTGGCATGCTGGCCACCCAACTCCCTGACTGGTTTCTCCTGGGAGTACTATCTTAATTAAGTCATCTGTACCTAAATCTTTAGCTAAGCAGCTGCTTGTAGTAGAATATTTCCTAAGACACAAATGAATGTACTGAACCGCCCTGGCAGGTTATCCTTGAAATTCCTGAATTGTTCTTTTTCATCTTAATATTTCTGCAAAACCTGGCATTTCCCTCTGAACAAGACACTCATCTTCTCACATATTCCCTTTCCTAGGTTCTGTGTTGCTTCTCCCCTGTCCCAGCCTCCTACTTCACCTGCCCCTCTCAAATCTCTCCCATGTGCCCTCTAAAAACATTATTCCACACTAAACTGCCTTTTACCTGCCATAACCAGCTGAGATTTCTGCTGTTTCCCAGCCTCAATTGAAACCTGATTCATCCCTAAAGGTTCCATTTCCTTTACTCTCTTTTTTTTCTTAAAAAAAGGGTGATTCTTTTTCCACCTTCTCTCACATTGAAATCTACAGATAAACCTGGCAACCTCCATTATACAACAATGATCTTTACAAACCTGTCTGTCCATGGGTACACTCCTATACCTATCCCTGGATTTCATTATGAAAATCAAAATTTCTTCTGAAGTGACTCTTGGCTCCTACACAGGAGGGCCCCTAGGAAGAGTCAACTATATTAAGCTGGATGGGGCATATATGGTTGGGTATAGTATTCTCTGTATCTTTCATAGATCTAAGGTGTTATTTTAGACCCAGGAAAAGAGCAAACACCCTCTTTTAACAAAACAAGATAAGACTCTACACATGGATATCACCAGATGGTCAATACCGAAATCAGATTGGTTATATACTTTGCAGCCAAAGATGGTGAAGCTCTATACAGTCAGCAAAAACAAGAGTGGGAGCTGACTGTGGCTCAGATCATGAACTCCTTATTGCCAAATTCAGACTTAAGTTGAAGAAAGCAGGGAAAACCACTAGACCATTCAGGTATGACCTAAATCAAATCCCTTATGATTATACAGTGGAAGTGACAAATAGATTCAAGGGATTAGATCTGATAGAATGAGTGCCTGAAGAACTATGGACAGAGGTTGGTGACATTAAACAGGAGGCAGGGATCAAGACCATCCCCAAGAAAAAGAAATGCAAAAAGGCAAAATGGTGGTCTGAGGAGGCCTTATAGTTGAGAAAAGAATAGAAGCTAAAGGCAAAGGAGAAAAAGAAAGATATACCCATTTGAATACAGAGTTCCAAAGAATAGCAAGGAGAGATAAGAAAGCCTTCATCAGTGCCAACATCCATTGGATCATCAAAAAAGCAAGAGTTCCAGAAAAACATCTACTTCTGCTTTATTGACTTCTCTATCAAAGTAATGGAGTATAAACCAAAGAAAAGAAAAAAATTTCAATAAGAAAATCTATATAGAACCTTAAAAAGATGAGGAGTTAAAGAGGCCTTTTCGATGCAAATAAATCTTTGAAAAGATGCTAAAAGGCAGGGTAATTAGTTGTGAACTTTAACAGTTGCCATTTAAATCCCTATTTGCTCTCCATTTAAAATGAGAATGTGGAGGTTGAGAGAGTAAGCAAACTGCTCAAAGTCACAAAGATGTTCAAGCAGTGGACCTGAGTCCCATTCCAAAGCCTACTCTCCTTCCATTCCATGCTGTGTGCATCATCAAGCGGCTAAGAAGCCAATCATCTTTTGGCCATGTCCAGGTGTGACCATTACATCTACGCTTCTTTGGAGCGATATGGTTTCTGGATGTTCTTGCCTTTCAGGTGAACACTCAAACTCAGATATATAAAGTAAATAAAGTCAACTACAAAAAGTTGATCTTACAAAGCTCTCAGTGGCTTTTTGTTTTTTTTGCTGCCCACAAAGACAGCTTAAGCAAAGAGAAAGACCTCCTTCACCCAGTGACATGAGAAGCTCTGCTGTGGTCCACTTTGTATTTAATAGAAGTCACTCAGTAACTCTTAGGCTTCCCTGATAGCTGTTGGTAAAGAATCCACTTGCAATGCAGGAGACCCCAGTTCAATTCCTGAATCAGGAAGATCCACTGGAGAAAGAATAGACTACCCACTCCAGTATTCTTGGGCTTCCCTTGTGGCTCAGATGGTAAAGAATCCACATGCTTTGCGAGAGACCTGGGTTTAATCCCTGGGTTGGGAAGATCCCCTGGAGAAGAGAAGGGCTACCCACTCCAGTATTCCACCCTGGAGAGTTCCATGGACTATATAGTCCATGGGGTCGCAGAGTCAGACACAACTGAGTAACTTTCACTTTCACTTCACTTTCAGTAACTCTCAGTGATGTGACAGGAAATTTGCTACATATGTTATAAACATTCCTTTACTTGATCCTAGCAGCAACTCTATAAAGTACATACGAATGTGACCATTTTATAGATGAGTACACTGTGGGGCAAGGAATTAAATAATTTATTTATTGCAAATTCATAACCAATGGCAAGGCCTAAGTATAAAACACCTGCTATTAACCTCAAATCAAGATGGTGAAGTAAAACGACTTGCGCTCATCTTCTCCTGTAAGAACACCAAAATTTCAACTAGCTGCTGAACAACCATAGACAGGAAGATGATGGAACCTACCAAAAAAAAAAGATAATCCATGTCCAAGCACAAAGCAGAAGCCACAAAGAGATGGCAGGAGGGGAACAATTGCATTAAAATCAAATTTCATACCCGTCGGGTGGGCGACCCACAACTGGAAAACAATAATACTAAAGAAGTTCTAGTGCTGTTGCAAAGGTTCTAGGCCCCACATCAGACTTCCTGACCTGTGGATCCAGCTAATGGACTGGGAATCCCCAGGGAATCTAACTTTGAAGGACAGCGGGATTTGATTATAGAGCTTTCACAGGACTTGGGGAAGCAGAGACTCTTGAAGGGCACAAACAAAAATTTATGTGCACCAGGACCCAGGGAAAAGGAGAAATGACCCCACAAGAGACTGAGTCAGACTTGCCTTGAGTGTTTGGGGGGATTCCTGCAGAGGCATAGGTCAGCAGAGGCCAGCCATGGTGGCAGCAGCAATCTTGGGAGGTGTATGTGTTAGGGGAAGCACACTGATTGAAACCACCCACCCTGGCCAGGTATCCATTTGTATTAGTTGTTTTATGACAGGAGATCCTGATAAGGAATACGGAACTAATAAGCCACCACCAACCGGAAGAGTTTGGGAAAGGTCTAAAGGAGACACCATGTGTCCATTCACTTCCCAGAATCCCTCTCGCTAGCATCCATCTTGGCTGAGTGATGCGTGTGCCACCAGGAAAGACTCTGAATTAGAATAATTTGTCAAAGACCACCCAGAAACTATTCCCATCACCATAAAACCCGACATTGCAAGCCACGCGGCAGAGCAGTTCTTCTGGGTTTCCTTACCCTACTGCTCTCCACCCAGGTGCTTTCTCCCAATAAAGTCTCTTGCTTTGTCAGCACATGTGTCTCCTCGGACAATTCATTTCTGAGTGTTAGACAAGAGCCCAGTTTCGGGCCCTGGAAGGGGTCCTCCTTCCTGGAACACATGGTGGCATAAATCCTTTTGGAGGGCTGGCCAGAGAGGAAAAAGTGATTTTTGTCCTCGAGCTATTAGGGCCAATCCTTTCAGTTCATTTCCACAGATTCCACAGAAAGAATACCTAAGGAATTGAGACAAAAGCCACCTGAGAGCCTCCTCTGGTCCACTAAGAGCTAGCATTACCAAAGGAAGAAGCCCATTGCCCTTCCAATCTGACTAGATCCTGTAATCCCTGATCTGTGTCCTCAAAAACCTCATGGTCACCAGCAATGCCTCTATCTACATAGATCAGAGGCACAGCCATGACAAAAACTCTCTTTCAGGTTGCTGGCCCCTGAGGCAGGCAGCCAAGAGAGTGACCTTTAGCCTGAGAGACGTTCCTGGAGCCAGAGCTCCACCTCACTCCTGAATGTATTCTTGTAACTTTCAGCTCCCAGCAAGGCTAGGCACTTCCATACTTGGGGTCTAAGTAAAAGTACACAGTAACAGCATGGATCAGAAGTCCCTTGCAAGTGTATGACCTGACAGATTAGGTTAGTAGTTTCAATTCCCAGACCGTTATGAAGTGGTCAAAGAGACCGGAAAGTTTCACTGAGAAAGGAGCGTTCAGTCCACAGGCTTCATCTATGTCTGGCTGCTCCCCTGGAGGAGACATTGAGTGCCTCTTGACATTAGCAGGTTGGTATAATCCCCTGACGGGGTTTCTGCCATAAACCATAGGAGGTCACCGTGGAACTGCAGATTAGGACACAGCTCTTGCTTTGCTCTTGTTTGTGCACCTCTTTCAATCAATCACACACAGGCACACTGTAGAGTTAGTAAAGCAAAGCAGAAAACGTGTTTACTAGGAGAACAAAGAACTAAATCTCTGAGCATCTTTACCTTGTCCTGAAGAATTCTGGATGAGCCACCAAGATGAAAGGTTGCTGCTACAAACCATGACGCTGGGATTCTTCGCTTTTGGAGGAGAGGAATTCAATCCTGGGCCAGTGACGAGGCTTGATTGCTCAGAGCTTTTTGTGTAATAAAGTTTTATTAAAGTATAAAAGAGACAGAGAAAGCTTTTGACATAGACATAAGAAGGGGGACAGAAAGAGTGCCCCCTTGCTAGTTTTTAGCAAGTAGTTATATACCTTTTAGCAAGCTGCTAGTTAGAGAAAGGAAATGCCTCAAAACTGAGAGTTGCACCAGGCCCCTCACCCACAACATGCACTTTGAGATAACATTGGCACAAGGTGAGTCATTCAGGGCCATAAAACAATTGACAAGAACCTTGAAGAAAGGCAAATTTCCAAGCAAATACATAGTTCATTAACATAGCTTAAGAAAGATACTTCCATGAGAAAAATGCATTGGTTAGCTCAAGGTCTGAGATAAAGTTAAGTTCAGGTGGAGCCAGGTGTCTCCATAACAACACAGGATTAAAAGAGAAAGAAAAAAAAAAAAAGTTTGCCATTTGCAGTTTTATTTCCTCCTGCCCCTTGGGGACTTCAGGCCTCCCTACAGAGGCTGTTAACATTCTCACTACCAAACAGTCTATAGACTCCTGGACTGAGTCACCTCAGGCCAAACAACTAACAGGGAGGGAGCACAGCCCCATTCATCAGCAGAATTTGAATTAAAGGTGTACTGAGCATGGCCCTGCCCACCAGAGCAAGACCTAGGTTCCCCTCAGTCAGTCCCTCCCATCAGGAAGCTTGCACAAGCCTCTCAGCCTCATCTACCAGAGGGCAGATAGAAAAAGCAAGAAATATAATCCTACAGCCTCTAGAACAGAAACAACAATCCCAGAAAGTGAACCAAAATGATCACATGGATCACAGCCTTGTGTAATTCAAAGAAACTATGAGCCACATGCCGTGTAGGGACACTGAAGACGGACAGGTCATGGTGAAGAGTTCTGACCAAACATGGTCCACTGTAGAAGGGAATGGCAAACCACTTCAGCATTCTTGCCTTCAGAACCACATGAACAGCATGAAGAGGCAAAAGATATGACACCAGAAGATGAGTCCTCCAGGTTGGTAGGTGTCCAATATACATATGCTATTGGGGAAGAGCAGACAAATAGCTCCAGATAGAATGAAGAGACCAGGCCAAAGTGGAAACAACACTCAGTTGTAATGAAAGAACATTCCAATATGGTAAAGAACAATATTGCATAGGAACCTGGAATGTTGGGTCCATGAATCAAGGTAAATTGAACATGGTCAAGCAGGAGATGGCAAGAGTAAACAATGATATCTTAGGAATCAGTGAAATTAAAATGGATGAGAATGGGTTAATTTAATTCAGATGATCATTAAATCTACTACTATGGGCAAGAATACCTTAGAAAAAATTGAGTAGCCCTCATAGTCCATAAAAGAGTCCGAAAAATGGCAGAATGATCTCGGTCTGTTTCCAAGACAAAACATTCAACATTCCAGTAATCCAAGTCTATGCCCTAATCACTAATGCCAAAGAAGCTGTGGTTCTGTGAAGACCTAAAAGACCTTCTAGAACTAACACTAAAAAAGGATGCTCTTTTCAACACAGGGAATTAGAATGCAAAAGTAGGAAATCAAGAGATACCTGGAGTAACAGGCAAGCTTGGCCTTGAAGCACAAAATGAAGCAGGGCAAAGACTAACAGAATTTTGACACGAGAACACCCTGATCATAGCCAACAGCCTTTTCCAACAACATAAGAGATGACTTTACACATGAACATCACCAGATGGTCAATACTGAAATCAGATTGATTATATTCTTTGCAACTTAAAATGGAAAAGCTCTTGATATAGTCAGAATAAACAAGAATGGAAGCTGACTGTGGCTCATCCCTGTGGCTCATATCATGAGCTCCTTATTGCATAATTAAGGAAGATATTGAAGAATGTAGCAAAAACCACTAGACCATTCAGGTATGACCTAAATCAAATCCCTTATGATTATATAGTGGAGATGACAAGTAGATTCAAGAGATTAGATCTGGTAGAAGGAGTGAATTCCAATCCCCTGGAGTAACAGGCAAGTTTGGCCTTGAAGCACAAAGTGTACACCCACATATGGAGTTTGTACTGGAGGAAGGACAGGCTCTACTGATGAGCATGTATTTAACAATTAAGATAGTCTTGCCAGTATATTCCTATTAAAGATGGTTCTCTAAAAGTAAGAAAACAAAGAATATCTAAAAGTGAACTGAAGGTCCAAAGAGAACTAGAGTCGTCAATTCCTGGGGGAAACAACATAAGATACAGAAAGATTTGCTTTGCAGTTATAATTATGGAGTCTTTATCAAATTCCAAAGGTTAATCTCACATGCAATCTTTAAACATAATGTACACTGTCAGTGATAAACTTAGCTGCTTGTTTTCCTGAGGTACCCAGACATGCCTGGATGGTGAGTTGGTTATGGAGTAGATTGATACCTATCCCTTTTATATCCATACTACCCTACTGATTATTTAATGCTGTATGCATTCTGATTGGGTGGTGTCCCCACTGACTGGCTAGTGTCCCTGCCTCAAGGGTTTATAAATATTTTGAATATACCCTTGCTTGTGAATAAATATTAAATACATACTGTACAGGTGAAAACTAGAAACAATTATGGCAACTGATTATAGGATAGACCAGTTTGTCACAATATGACCAGTCATCTATGTATGATGATACCTGAGCAGAAGGGATATAAGCACAACATGATTTATCTTATTGAGAAAGACCAAAAAAGATGGCTTAGTTTGAGAAGGTCTCTGATGGCTCAGATCTGCCTGCAATGCAGGAGACCTGGGTTTGATCCCTGGGTCAGAAAGATCTCCTGGAGAAGGGAATGGAGAATTTCATGGACAGTAGAGCCTGGAAGGCTTCCGTCCATGGGGTCACAAAGAGTTGGACATGTCTGAGCAACTAACATCTTCAGTCTGGGCTTCCCTGGTGGCTCAGATGGTAAAGAATCCTCCTGCAATGCAGGAGACCAGGGTTCAATACCTGGGTTGGGAAGATCCCCAGGAGAAGGGCACAGCAACCCACTCCAGCATTCTTGCCTGGAAAATTCCATGGACAGAGGAGCCTAGCAGGGCACACTCCATGGGGTCACAGAGTTGAGCACACCTGAGCAACTAACACCCTTTAAATAAGGAATAAGATTGTTGGGACACAAATCCTGGCTCTTGACTCTGTGGCATTGGGCAAAAATGGAGAAAATCTCTTAGATGGTTTGGAGGATTACGCAAATGAATGTGTATAAAAGTATTGAGAATAATGTCTAACATATAGTACATAAATAAGTTTTAACTGTTATTTAAGCCTTGGAATTCAGAAATGAGCCCCAACCCCACCTTACCAACAACTATCAAATAGAGTTTCAGAAGTTGCCAAAGACTTTTTTGCCTTATAATCAAAAAGGATAAGAGTACTGGGAATAAAAAATACTCATATTTTTATTGCCTAAAAGTTATGGCCAACCTAGATAGCATATTGAAAAGCAGAGACATTACTTTGCCAACAAAGGTCCGTCTAGTCAAGGCTATGGTTTTTCCTGTGGTCATGTATGGATGTGAGAGTTGGACTGTAAAGAAAGCTAAGCACTAAAGAACTGATGCTTTTGAACTGTGGTGTTGGAGAAGACTCTTGAGAGTCCCTTGGACTGCAAGGAGATCCAACCAGTCCATTCTGAAGGAGATCAGCCCTGGGATTTCTTTGGAAGGAATGATGCTAAAGCTGAAACTCCAGTACCTTGGCCACCTCATGCAAAGAGTTGACTCATTGGAAAAGACTCTGATGCTGGGAGGGGTTGGGGGCGGGAGGAGAAGGGGATGACAGAGGATGAGATGGCTGGATGGCATCACTGATTCGATGGACATGAGTTTGAGTGAACTCCGGGAGTTGGTGATGGACAGGGAGGCCTGGCGTGCTGTAATTCATGGAGTCGCAAAGAGTCAGACACGACCGAGCGACTGAACTGAACTGAACTGAAAGTTTCCACAGGCAAAAAAATGTATTTTAGAGGGAAAAAATTAATAACCAACCACATCTTAGCTCTTAGGACTCTATTTCAATATACCCACTAGGAGATGATCTTTCCTGGAACTGACTAGGTATAGGATGCTTTTTACAATGTCTTAGCATTTTATGAATTTGAAATTGACTCTAGGATTATTTATCAACACGTGTGCACTCAGTTGTCTCCAACTCTTTGCAACCCCATGACTGTAGTCCACCAGGCTCTTCTATCAATGGAATTTTCCAGGCAAGAACACTGGAGTGGGTTGCCATTTCCTTCTCCGGGGGCTCTTCTTGATCCAGGGATCGAACCTGAGTCTCCTGCATTGGCAGGTGGATGCTTTACCACTTGTGCGATGTGGGAAGCCCAGGGTTATATATGCTCTATATTTATTAAGACATTGCTTTCAAACAGGTTTTTGCAATATACCTTAGCCGGGTTTGGAAGTGCTTGTCATACTCCAAGACCTGCCAGCACTAGATATTTTCAATATTTTGCTAATAAAAAGGGGCATCTTGGTTTTGTGTTAATTTACATTTATAATGCTTTAAACAAATGAGACATCTTTGCTAAATATTTTAGCTTGATGCCTGTGTTTCTTAGAAACAGCTTGAAAGGATTTGTGCAATTATATCAAAAATTACAGTAAAAATTGCTTACATAATTATAGGTAAAAGATCATTAAATGTTTAGGGTTTTAAAAAATATAGCACAGCTTTAAAAAGAGGTATAGTAAATTCTTTAGAGATCAAATGATTAGATGAAATGATTCAAAGAATGTATAAATTAAGAAAGTCTATTTTATATGTTTCTTAAAAATACTTAATGCAGACTGAGGTAGAGATTAGGTGATCTGGGACAGCATGAGAAGGGAGGCCCAGTTTAACCAGACTGGGTTTAAAAGGAAAAATATGGCTAAGGTAGTGCCAAAACAATGAGTAAACTTTTAAACATATTACTGGGAAAGAACATTTAATGAAGTACTGAACTTTGTATAAGACAGTGGTGTTTTCCAAGAGAATACTTACTTCCTTAATTTGAAATGATATTGAACTTTATTATCCAACAGATAGAAATATTACTGAAGTCAATAACATTGATCTTGTACAAATCAATGAATTGACAGGACATTCTAGTGATTTCAGCTAAGGTAGATAGAAGATGAGGCAGAAAGAGAAAGCTTTTCTCTTTAGAAAGTGGTCTCCATGCTGCCTCTAATCTATATTATATTAGATAAAAAGAACCCCATTAGTCAAAGATAGTATGTAGGACAGAATCTGGGTGGCCATGGCAAAGACACATATGAAACAGAAAGCATTAAAGTAAACGTACTTTTACATATCTCTGGTTGTTATCTTAATATCTGGTTGATTGGGAATTCTTAGTCTGAACTCTTAAACAGCTGATAAGGAATGATGTACAATTTATAAAATACAAGGTTCCAAGATCAAAAGCAAAGGAAGAGCAAGCCTCCACTACTCAAAATTTAAAAGTAACCCTCTGAAGGGACATTTAGCAGGCATTACAGAGAAAAATTCTGAAGAGATGATAAACAGCTGCCCCTTTTAGCTACATCTGATTCTTCAACAGAGAGGAATGCAATAGAGGGCATTATCACAGAGACCTGATGGAAAGGAATTTCAGAGAAAAGCAAGCCTCCAAGGGTAAACTCTCTCGCAAAAGAAAAAAATACATACATTTTTTTTAAATCATGGAGTAAAAGAGACCCTAAAATATTTACCGGGAACTTCGCTTTGGGCCAAATTTGAGGTATTTTGAATGCTTTAACACAACTGAATACAAATGAAAGGTGTACCTATGTGAGAAAGAGAGTGTGTTGTTAGGAGAACCTAAAGTTAAACAAAGCAAGAATAGCAGGAGTTTTAGGATGACATATGTTTATAGCTCCAGTTAAGTGGAATGAACTTGGACCTTAGTTTTCTATCCTAGGAAAGTGAGGTCATAGTCCTAGGGAGTGTATACCAAGGGCCAGTCTTACCTGGGAGAAGTCTGAGAAGGACTGGAATTTTCCTGAGTAGGCAATTTGGTCTTCCTAGGGCTTAAACTAAATCAAGGAGTGACTGGGCAGTTTGGTAGCCCCTGAACTGCTGCTGGGGAAATCTCTACATGTCTGGAGTTGGAAGTCAGTTACAGATATTCATTTAAAGCATCCAAGAGGATGCTGTAATGTAAGTTTAGAACAAAATTTCCACTCCTACAAGTGTCTGGGAATTTCTCATTGACCCAGACACCTATGATTTCCTTACTATACAATGTATACTTAGTTACTGACCACAGCAGGAAGGGGCTGCCCAGGATCCCCAGTTACTGATCAAAATATTCATACAACGTTGGTCTTGTCTACGTGTCTGGAAGAAAACTAAATCCAGGAATTGGTGCCTTCTCCAGCACAAACCAGCTGATAGAGCACGCTGAGGTGGGAAATGGGTGGTGGGCGAAGGGGTGGGTTGGGGGGGACAGACTGAAACTGGGCAGAACTTTCCTCCAAGAAGCCTAATTTACTTAAGTTCAGGATTCTCAGTTTTATGAGAGTATATTAAAATATCATGTTACAATGTGATTAGGAAATTATTTGTCTTATCTATATTCTGAAATAATAATGATCAATATTTATGGAACATGTTCTACACACCAGGCATGTTGCTAAGCACTTTAAATACAGTTTGCTTCTTCACAGCAAACCTCAGAGGTCCTGTCTACCTCACTTTAAAAATTAAGAAACTAAGCCTCAGAGAAAAATATACAATTGCTTAATGGTGGAACTGGTATTCATGTCAAGAATTATTTGCCCCTAGAGATTATGATCCTAACCACCACAACTTATTATAACTTTTCATGAAAATTTGCTTATAAATGTGGGAGATGACACCAGTTTACTGTTTAGACAGAAGGATTTCCTCCAGAGTTTGGGGAAATGTGGAAAATCTAGTTTTCCTTCTCAGGTAGCAGCAATACAAAAACATAAATTATCTTTTAGTATTTTTTTTCTAACGTCCCAAGTCCCAAACAACATAAATCTAATGAGAATTAAATCTTAATTTGTTAAGTCCTTTCTTAGGTATTAAAAAGGAGCTTTACTTAATGACTCCCTTGAGACAATGTAAATAAGTAGCCAACTTCAGCTTCTTATTTTAGAATTAAAAAGTCACTTGATTCTGCTAGAAAACCACATTTCTTTTTCTTCCCCCACACAGGGAGAAAAGATGTATCCCTGGGTTAGCTAACAAGCTTCTGTAGTGTAACCAGAGGAATAATCAGAGGTGAGAATACACTCTCAGACAGGAATTTCCCTAAATACTTTTCAGAACAAACATTTCTCATTCCTCTTTCACAACTTTATCAGAAGATTATGATGTCTGTCCTTTGTGTTTTATCATTTTTGCTAAATTATTTGAAATATTTCAGCATGATCCTCCAAGAAAACCTTTTAGTAAGCACATTTTTTGCAACTGTAGATATCTGCCCTAAATCAATCTACAATTCAGTTACAAAAACCAGTCACAATTTTTTATTAACAGAAAAATAATTTTTGTGTCATTCATGCCCTATTTTAAGTTTTAGGTACATACAACTTAGGAAAAAAATCTTACCTTACTTAGAAGTGTAGGCCTTCCAGCAGTCCATATCACTAAGCAGTCCATAAGAATACAGGTTGAATTCAGGTGTGAGAAGTTGTACTGATGAATACAGTCTGAGTCAGAAAGCAAAGTCTAAGGTGCATTTGATTACCAAGGAAACCAATAATGCAAGACTCCTGACCCTATGCAGATCAGGGTCAATACAGATGTTTAAAGTCCAGAAATCAGGACGCCCAGTTACAGATAGTACAATGGCCCCTTTGGTTTCCTGCTTTGCATGCCAATTCCTTCACCATCAGCAAGACCCAGGCAACCTCCCTGGGGTGGGACTGCTCTCTGGTCTCCAGGTGCAGAGCAAGCCTATCTAGTTGGTTAGATTACTACAATCACCTGCTGCTGATTGCAGCGAGTGCTGATGGTGCCATGCAAGAGAGCCATAACCTTGCACAGAGTCATAGCACATCTGCACCTACAATTCTCATTGCAGTTCTGGCTGGGAGCATACTCGAGATGAACAAACTCAGCTTCAGAGAATAGCTTTCTTTGTAAAGACTTCCCTGAACTCCTTGGGGAGACCTTAGCAGTGCATGCCTCTGATTTATGCTATTGCTATTATAATTATTGGGTGTTTACTTTTCTCTCTCACACATACACTAACACATGTGGAAGACACTAGGCATCATCCTTTACTCACTCCTGTAACCCCAACTAGCAATGTGCCTACTACATGCTAGCACATAGTAGGTGGTCAGTATTTGCTTGTTACTTCACAAGGACATTAGACTCTTTGAAAGGACTTCAGCAGGACTCTCTTGTCTGGATCAAAAGGCACACAAAGTCCTTGATCCTGTGGCCCTGGCTGACTATCTAGCCTCCATGCATTACTGCCCGCATCCACTTAGCCGCCTGCCAATGGAGACACTTGGAGGAGAAGGAAGGGTACATTACGGGAGGGGGAACTCTTCCCTCTTTTTCTCCCTCCTTCTTCTACTCAGCTCTCACCAGTGGTGAGTCTTTTACTACTCCCTGAAAACTGAATTGGAGGTTGCTGCTCCCCTCCCAGGATCCCCAAAGTCACCCATGCCAACTTTAATCACTAATAAGATTCATTATGAAATAAGATCAAACAAGGGCTTCCTTTAAAGACACAGGCAATCCCAGCTTTCACCTCTGAGTCCCCAGGGCCACACAGTTCCTCATACATCACAGCCACTCTAATATTAGTTTAAGGAAATAGCTAAGATCCTAAAGCCCACACATGGGGAGAACAGACTTTCACGGAATCTCAAAATAGAAGAACCAGATAGTCTTTGAACATTTTTGAAGTCTTAAGATGAAATACCATATAGGTATTTATTATGCAGAGACTGTTAAAGCTGAAGTAAAAATAGAATTACGGTTTTTAAGAATATCAATAGACGAGAGATGAGGGTTGCTCTGAGGTTAATGTCACAGAGAAAGTTACCTCAACTCAACATTTATACTATAACTAAAGACTAGATCAACAGCTGTAGGTTATGCACCTTTCCCTTGAGATGGATTTGTCACTGCCTCTCCAGGAAGGGGTACATGAAAGGAAGCAGGATGAGCCATTAGGAACTAGATTAGGGAAGCCCACAGGGTCACTGCTTGCAGAGGTTCTATTATTAAACTCCGACAGCTGTTACCAATCCAAGTATGTATCAGTTTGCATTCTCCTCTGCCAAGTTCCTACATAATGTCTTCAAGTTGCTGGGTGGAGAAATGGCATATGGAATATTGTTAACATTGATCGTATCTATCATGCATATGCACCTACTCTAAGGCTCAGAAGAGAATTTAAAGTAACACTGGCATTTAACACTTATTAAATTTGCAAAAGTTCTGAAGAAATAAAAGTATAACCGTCATGTAACTTGAGGATGGGAGAGTAGTTACTGCTGAATCCTCAGAGATCAAATACAGCTGAAATTAATAATCCAACCAGAGTCTTTCAACTGTCAAAACACTGCAGAAGAAAGTGAATTTGAGCTCTAAAGTGGAGGAGTAGACAGACATAACTAAAATTTAGACAATCTTAAATTGGTCTGAAAGGCAGACTAAGCATTATATATTAGGCATTTGCTAAATCAGTTCTATCAATTCTTAATTTCTAACAAGAAACAATCTCCTAGTACTAGCTAGTAGAAAATTTGATCTGTTAAATTCACACCCTTGTTTTCCTAGATGCTAAACGTGATGTCTGTCATCGTTTGTGCATTTCTTCCTGTCCTGGCCCATGGCTGCTACAGAATTGTCACATTATATGCTGGGGCTTCTCATTCTTCAAGATTCTATCTGTGACCTTCTCTTTGTTCTCTGTTTTCCTTGTATTTTCACACGTCTCATGTATAGAACAGCCTCAACAATTTTCAGTTTTATAGTGTGTTATCATTTAAAATTGCTTCCATGTGCAATTCTGTGCATCTATTCTTCCATTCTGTGTGTCTATCTTGTTCATCCCAGGGATTCTGTTTCCTAGAGAGTCATAAAGGAGAGAAAATTAACACCCTTCAATGTTCATTTGCAGCCTGGAGGGGTCAAGGTTTTCCTTTCTTCAGGGTCTCTTGTTGACAATTTTAAAAGTTTTCTACATGGTTCCTTAAAACATCCCGCCCCCACCAGGACAAAGCCCCAGCTACCCACGGGAATTGTTAACTCAAGAACACCCTTGGGTTCACCCTCCCTCTTTCCTTCCTTCTTTCACTCTTCTTAGGGCCCTCCACCGTTTGGGTTCCCTTCCTCAATTCAACTACTTGCATGAAAGACTTAGCTCAGGCTCTGCTTCTTGGAGAAACCCAATTACTTAAGGCTATGAAAACATTCTTTTGATTTTCTGATTCATTCTTATTACCCTATCAATCACCAGAGCTAAAACTCAATACTCATTTTCCACTTACGATCACAAAGAACAGCCTCAAGACTTAATATTTGAATATCAAGTATAACTTCCATAAGTTCTATTCAGCCTTGCACACATTAGGTGGTTAATAAGGGAAAACTGTGGTTACTTTTAAGGTAGTGATTACTTAAGAAGAATGATGTATATGTAAATATGAAAAGAAATACATAAATTGCCCTTTTGCAGATGACTTAAAATAGCTAGAAGTAGCTATAACTACCCAGTGACATTTCTAGGATCAGTTCAGAGAGTTCTACATCTATAAACCTTCCTGGCTGTTTTCTTTTCATCCTATGTTTTCTAATAAAAAGTAAAAACTTAATTCTTATGGCTTCTTATTTTATGTATATATTGATGGTTTACAGTCTTACAGAATGGAGAAAACACAATGATGTCCTTATAGCTTTGAGGTTTATAATAGCAATGATACCAATGTTTATCCACTGTAATTATCTATACATAAATGTATTAATGGGGGTTGCTTTCATTAATTTTATAAAGATGGAACATGATCATCTTCTCTGTTTCTGGTTAAAAAATTAAGAAAATCTCTTGGACAAAGTACCATATTGTTATCAGCTTCACATATCAGCACAGTATTAAGAAAACCAACTGCTGAATGTGAAACTATTTTTGATTTGGAAAGGAAAAATCTAAGTATTAGTAGTACCAAAAGGAACAGTTCTATGCAGCTTATGCAGACTATCAGATCAGTTAGCCACATGCTTCTGATTTAAAAGCCAACAAAGATCATTTTATAATATTTGACAGATACCAGAAATCAAGCAACCTGAATGTAAACATTGCTGTGATTGCTTGTCACTAAAGATTGAGATGCTGTGTATTATGTTATAAATATGAAGCAAAGAAATCAAGACCCAGCTTATGAATCTCAGATATACTGGCTGAAACATTCATCAATGTGGAAAAACCGAATTTTTTCCAGGGTTTCCAAAAGAACACACAAGAGTCAATACAGAGTGGCTGAGGAATCTATTTCTCTCAAAATCTAAAACAGATATACCTATAAATAGGTATCAGTTACTTCCATGAACACCAGAATTATCCACATAATTAATAATAATACAATTTTTTTTTTTTTAGGTCAGAGAATTTTAAATTTTATTTTATTTTTAAACTTTACATAATTGTATTAGTTTTGCCAAATATCAAAATGAATCCGCCACAGGTATACATGTGTTCCCCATCCTGAACCCTCCTCCCTCCTCCCTCCCCATACCATCCCTCTGGGTCGTCCCAGTGCACCAGCCCCAAGCATCCAGTATCGTGCATCGAACCTGGACTGGCGACTTGTTTCATACATGATATTTTACATGTTTCAATGCCATTCTCTCAAATCTTCCCACCCTCTCCCTCTCCCACAGAGTCCATAAGACTGTTCTATACATCAGTGTCTCTTTTGCTGTCTCGTACACAGGGTTATTGTTACCATCTTTCTAAATTCCATATATATGCGTTAGTATACTGTATTGGTGTTTTTCTTTCTGGCTTACTTCACTCTGTATAATAGGCTCCAGTTTCATCCACCTCATTAGAACTGATTCAAATGTATTCTTTTTAATGGCTGAGTAATACTCCATTGTGTATATTTTTAAAGAACATTTAAAGTGTAGTTTGCTTGAACATAAAAATAACAACTGGTCATGTCAGTGGAAAAAATAATAAAGTAAAATCAGTTTTCATGACTGCTTTTAATTCCCGAAGAAAAATATGTACTGTTTTTGTTGTTCAGTTGCCCAATCATGTCTGACTCTTTGAGACCCCATGGATGGAAGCATGCCTGGCCTCCCTGACCCTCACCACCTCCAGAAGTTTACCCAAGTTCATGTCCATTGCATTGGTGATGCACAATTTAAAAAAATTATTGAAGCTCTAAGTAATTCACTCCTTAGTCAAAAAATAGAATATCTTTGTTTCAATAAGCCCATCTTTTCACTTTGTATTCCACTAGAACATAGCTCTCCATAGGTACATTGTCATGGCTTTCCCTATTCTCCAATATTATAATCAAAATTAGATTCATATTTATATGACTGTCTTGGTAAAAACAAAATTATGAAAGTGCTCTGATCAATTTTGCTTAAAATCTTATATTATGTTGACTTGGCAACAATCAGTTGGAGTGCACAGAAAAGAGCCAGATGTTCATAGAACAACAATGACTGAGGAATAGTAGACATTACAGACAGCCACTACCAGTGGTCACTTTGTAATGGTGTGAATGGTCAACAAGTTTCAACAGGTTCCACAGCAGAAAAGTCTCTCTGGAGCTCATGGTAAGGCTAAGGCGTCAAATACTGGGAGACAGGATGGACTTTATTGGATATGCATTATGAAGTCGTCACTCTGTAGGAAATTATATACTTGCTCTGGAAACGGGGCAATTACGTGAAATGTTAATGAATACTTTCAGACAAAAGAAGTGTCAAAATAGCAAAGTGGGATTGGATTTTATGAGGAGGTTAATTTCCAAAGTCAGCATATAAAGCAAAACACTTGCAAAGTCAAAATTACCTCTGAAAGTCCTTACAAAAATCCCTTACCACATAAGAAACAGACAGAAGTACCCCAAGTTTAACAGAAAAGTTTGTCTTTTCGAGTTTTATTATTTAAGCATGGCAATAGACTACTATTTCTTTAGTTCAAAATACTGTTTTTCATTTGAGGACCCAATGTAATTGACATGCATTTCAGGTCTATGTGGTACTAAAAATACCTGCAATATATGCCTGAAGTAAAGTGAAGTGAAGGTTGCTCCGTCATGTCCAACTCTTTGTGACTTCATGGAATGTAGCCTGCCAGGCTCCTTTGTCCATGGGGTTATCCAAGCAAGTATAGTGGAGTGGGCAGCCAGTCCCTTTTCCAGGGGATATTCCCAACACAGGGATTGAACCCAGGTCTCCCGCATTGCAGGTGGACTCTTTATTAACTGAGCCACCAGAGATATTCTTAATCACTATGAAATCGCTGCACTCAAAACTACACATATGACTTATGGAAAGTCACAGAACACTGTATGGTATCAATTACCTTTAAGATTTGGTGAGGTAGTTTCACTTCTATATGAAAGCAACAGAACTTGAAGTCACTCCCAACTCTATGGTATGGGTCTATGAAATAAGTCTTTTCTATAATAAGCCTCTAGGTCAGCACCCATGTCAATCACCTAAGTCTGAATTCATAGTTTAGATTTTTGACTCAGTGTCAGAATTGATGGCCCTCTGACACAGGACTGTGTCAAAGGTTGGGTCAGATTTTTAGTATAAGCTTTAGCAACAGACCTACGTTTGAACCACAGAGCCACTTTTGTTTTTTGTTTTTCACTTTTTGAGATAATTATAGGTTAATGTACAGTTGTTAAGAAATAATACAAGGAGATCCTAGGTACCCTTTACCCAGTTTCCCTGAAAGATAACATCTTGCAAAACTAGTATAATATTAGAATGAATGTGTTAGTTTCCTAGGACTGCCATAACAAAGTACCACAGTTTAGGTGGTTTAAACAACTGAAAGCTATTTTGTCACTGTTCTGGAGGCTTGAAGTCTGAGAACAAGTTGTCAGCAAGGCTGGTTCCTTCTGAGGTCTCTTGACCTCAGAAGCTAAAGTTCAGGTGAGCTGAACACCTCAAGGTGTTTGTTGTCAAGGTTGGTTTCTCCTAGTGTGTAGATGGCTGTCTCCCCCCTGGGTCTTTATGTCTCCCCTCTGTATGTGTCTTAGGATTTCTTCTTAAAAGGAAATGACTCATATTAGATTAGGACTCTTCCTAATGACCTCATTTCAATGTAGGAACCTCTTTAAAGACTGAATCTCCAAATATTATTACATTCTGAGATCTTGGTAGTTAGGATTTCAACTGTGAATTTTGGTGGGGGAGGTATAAAATTCAGTCTGTAACAACTAGGGTATTGATATTCATACAGTTAAGATACAGAACATGTCCATCACCACAAGATTAGCTCATATTGACCTTTTTAGGCACATTTATCTTCCTCCTCTCACCCTACTTGGAGAAGGCAATGGCACCCCACTCCAGTACTCTTGCCTGGAAAATCCCATGGACGGAGGAGCCTGGTAGGCTGCAGTCCTTGGTGTTGCTAAGAGTCGGGGACGACTGAGAGACTTCATTTTCACTTTTCACTTTCATGCACTGGAGAAGGAAATGGCAACCCACTCCAGTGTTCTTGCCTGGAGAATCCCAGGGATAGGGGAGCCTGGTGGGCTGTCATCTATGGGGTCGCACAGAGTCGGACACGACTGAAGTGACTTAGCATTCTCACCCTACTTAACCTGTTAACCCCTGGAATTTATTCATCTTTTCTCCACTCTAAAATTTTGTCATTTTGAGGATGTCTTATAAATGGTACAGATAGTATATTACTTTTAGGGATTGTCCCTTTAAACCTAGCAGAATTCTCTGGTGATTCATCCAGACTGTTGCATGTGTTACTAATGCATTCCTTTTCCAAGGCTGAGTAGTATTCTATAGTGTGAGTACTACAGTTTAACCACTCACTAGTTGAAGGACATGAGGGCTGACTTCAGTTTTTGGCTGTTACCAGTAAATCTGCCATAAGTATCTATGAACAGGTTCTGAGTGAGCACAGTGTTCATTTGCAGGGATAAATACCAGGAGTGCAATTGCTGGAATATTTTGTTTTTTTTAAGAAACTGCTTATTTCCCAGAATAGCTGTACCATTTTTAGTCCCTCCAGCAGTATGAGTAATTCACTAGCAATATGAGTGATCCAATTTCTCTAAATCTTCACCAGCATTTGGTGTCACGATTTTTTAATCAGCATGTGGTGCTATCACCATTTAGCTATTCTGATAGGTAGGCAGTACTTCATTCTGAGTTTAATTTGCATTTCCCTGTTACCTAACAATGTTAATATCTTTTCACATGCTAACTTATATATTCTAGTGAAATGTCTGTTTATGTTTTTGCTCATTTTCTAATGACTTGCCTATTTATTGTTGAGTTTTAAGCACATTTTCTATATTCTAAATGCTAGTCCTTTGTCAGACACATGGTTTACAAATTATTTTCTGTGTGTAGCTTGACTTTTCATCCTTCTAACAGAGACTTTTGCAGAGCAACAGTTTTTAGTTTGAGACTTTAGATCTTACTCTTACATTGTATTTTAATTGATTTTTTCTGATACAGATTCAGTGGGGAAAGGGAGGGGTGTCATTCCTGTACTGTCCGGGGAGTGTATAATATCCTCGGTTCTGTCTCACCGTGGAAAAATTTGAAGTGGTGGACCAGTGTTGCAGCTCGTTTACAGCTCAGTTTTATTTGACAAACAAAGGAAAATATATCCTCAAGGCATGAGGGCAGGTTGATCCAAAAAAAGGGAGGGGCTTAATTTTGGCTCCTCTTTTTATATATTTTTTTCTCCTCCCCCTGAGCCTGCCCTATGTAAATTGGGCTAGCCAGGAGGGCTGTTTGTTTCACCTGAGGTTCTCACTCCAGTCCTCAGACTTTCCTTTGTTCCATTTTGGAGGGCTTTTTCCTTTGTCTTTTAGCCAACACTATTTTGGATTCCTTTTTCCTATTCTACCTACCTAACCCTACTACAGAGTGGGGTGGAACTCCAGGGTCCCACACAGTCTCTGCTGGCACTCGGGGGTGGGCAAAGTTCTCCTTTCTGCCTAGGAGGGACAAAAGTTCCAGTTTCCTATTCAGCCTTCTCTCCCACCACCCCTGTAGGGGGGCGTGGCACTTTCTTACAGCCTCTAGAAAATACAAACCTCAGTTCTCCCACCACCATTTTTCTGTGATGTTTTTGGTATAAATTGAGAGGCTATTGTCTAAGTTTTCTGTCTTGCTAGGATTTCCCTTTCTGATTTGTTTAGTAGAGAGAACAGACTTTTGTTTTGGCCCTTTCATCTATGCCTGTTGGCATTTCCAGTCGCCAAAGTCTAGGATTCAAGGGCTTCCCTGGTGGCTCAGATGGCAAAGAATCTGCCTTTATGTGGGAGACCTGGGTTCGATTCCTGGGTCAGGAAGAAGGCTAAGAGAAAACCCAAGGAATTCTCTACACTGTAGCTCCTTGGGTCCTGGATGTCCTAGCCTGTTGTCCTTTCTCTTTCTACCTTTCAGAGCCTTATATTATTCTATATATAGTGTTCAGGGTTTTTATTGTACTTAGTGGAATAAAAAGAGACAGGTGCTTCCACTTAGTCTGCCTGGAAGCAGTGATAGGGAAGCCCTTCTCTGTCACTTTAGCTTCTGTGAGACCCAGGAAACACCCACCTCATAGGGGGGTGCAGAAGACTAAACAAGACAATATATAAGGTGCGTGACTCACTGTAGACAGTGAACTACTGAATTGTTTCTCTTTGAAATGAAACTATGCTACCAGCCTTCTGACCTTTCAGGTGCATTTACAAGACTTCCTCTGAATCTTCTAGTTCCAGGGATCAGTATCTGCCAGACCTTTACATCCTCTCAATACCAATAAGACTATTCCTGCCTTTCCCCCTTGGAGTTGGCTAGTTCATATAGGGATGTGATTTCCTTAACAAAGCCCCTTGTCTATAGCAGACACTCAAACATCTACTCAAATGCAAGTTCTTCTTGTATCATCGTGAATTTTAGGAATGCCTTGGGGGAAATTCTCTCACAATAGGGCCATTTCCCCAGTAACAGAATGGGAATGACACCAGATTTTACCTCATAGGAACAGTGGCTCCACATGCCAACCTTCTCATCTGAATGATATCCACACCTTAAAAAAAAAAAGGCACACTACCAGAATAATGCAATAAAATCCTCCCATTATCACTGGTCTTTCCCTGACTTTTTTCCCCCCAGTTCCACCATTGTTCCACAGCAGGGGGAAGTAAAATTATAGTGAAGACAGCAAAACGGAAGAGGAGACAGTTACCAGCGGAGTCAAAGACTCTTGTGTAAGGGAGTTACATACAGACACCACAAGGGAGGATTCAGGCTTCCCTCCCAGCAGTCACAAACCAGAATTTCCTTCACTGTAGAACAGCAATATAGGGACATAGATAGTGTAATGTACAGGTACAGAGTCCTATTTCTCCCGAACTAAATTCTTGGATGAGAGCTATGCATAATCAAATGTAACTATAACATTCCAAAAGCACATTATTGAGTGAAGAACACTTTTAAAATAATTTTGCAACTCTAAAACAATGGACTATGCAATGAGAGTTTCTTTTGGTTATTAAATAGTTATTTAGAGCTGGAGACAATAACCCCGAGGTTCCAGATTCTGACAAGTTAAAGTCATCTGAAGGTGAAGATGATCTAATGTGTTTTGAGAAACCTCAGGTATGTCAATTTGGTTGCCACTCCAGTGGTCTGTTTAAAACATTTACACTTCCTTAAAAACAATAAATGAATCTATCTAACTTTTTACTGGCTCATTTTAAAAGATTTTTCTGGAAGATGTAAATTCAGAATCTCCAACCTACTTTGAAGGAGAGTTGAAGGATAAAAATTCCTTAGAAGGAGCCTATCTTATTTGAAGATCAGATGTGTGTATATTTCTGTGAATGGATTTTGTCTCTGCATGTTACACAAGGAACTCCCATCCCCAGAAACATAGATTTAGCATCTCCATATGAGTCAGATATGTCCTCATATTTTTTCTCCTATTCATCTGTAGATGTCAAGTTTACCCAAACTTGGATTGTATTCCTTCAATCACCAGTGGACGTGAAGAACGTTTCAAATGACAAGGAAACTGTTTACTTTCCTATATACTTTTTTAAAAGGCTTGAAGACAAGTATCATATTTCTTCACCCTGTCATCCTAGCAACTAGGGTCCTCATTACCTGGAAAGTAATAAGCACTTATTGAACAAAAGGACTGTGAAAGGAGAAGAAAAACAAAAGGAGTTAACTCAAGCATTTATTTTTAAAACTTATGATGAGTGCTCAAGTTGAGTGTTCTAGGGGGAGAAAACACTTAAAAGATTTTTATAGGCTATATTAAGGAAGGTCAATTTCATTATGAAAGTTCTTGAAGGGTATGAGAAAACTGAGGTTGTGTTATTAATAATCACAGAAGAAAATGCAAGGACATCAAGATTGGTTTAGCAGCCATTGAGGGGACAATTTGGTTTAGTAAGAACTGGAGAGGAAATTGAGGGTATGGTTTTTCAGGGTTCAGTGACAATTTTTTAGTCTTTTAGAATCTAGCACAGGAAAAATAATGTAACTGGGTGCCTCAGAAATACATATTTCTACTTTTCAATGGATTGAATGTTGCCTTACAATAAGAGCATTCAAAATAGCCTGTGGGGATAGAAAGGAGAAGACGACAGAAGATCAATAGAAACATGAAGGTTCTAGAAGTACAACAGGTAAACCAGAAAGCAATAAGTTTTGTTAACAGCAGTTTGTGTTAGATAACAAAGGAAAGCAGCAAGTTGGGTTTAATAAAGGAAATATTTGGGGACAAACAGGTTATTTTCCCTGAACTAGTTAACTTTTTTCCTTCTCCTCCACTGGGAGTACTCCTCCCAAGAGTACTTTTTTCCTTCTCCTCTACTGGGAGTACTCCTCCCAAGAGTACTTTTGGGTAAGTTAGATTTTTATTGAATGTTGATTTTATTTAAATGATCTAATTACCAAAATATGCAATATGAATAAGAAATATTTGGGGGGAAGTTGGAATTAAATAAAGTGTATAATAAAGAGCTATCAGTATTTACAGTTTAAGAAGTATGGTAGATTAAATATCCTAAACAACCATTCACAACCTAATCTAAGAATTTATGTAAATATTTTAAAAATCTTCTATAAAATGTCAATAGACAAAATTAAGAAACATAAGAAAAAATTCCCTCAAATTACTTAAAACCAGGAATGTTGAATAAATAGGCACCAAATCCATTTCTTGACATGTCAATTTCTGAGGAACCCTAGAGGGTCTCAAGGAGATTTTTTGTGAGCTAAAAGGAGGAAGAACTAAGTCCTGTGTCCCATCTAGTTAGGGAATCTAATAGAACAAGTGTTAGTCACTCAGTCGTGTCCAACTCTTTGAGATCCCATGGACTGCAGTCCACCAGGCTCCTCTGTCCATGGGATTCTCCAGGCAAGAATACTGGAGTGGGTAGCCATTCCCTTCTCTAGGGGGTCTTCCTGATCTAGGGATCAAACCTGGGTCCCCTGCACTGTGGGCAGATTCTTTACCTTCTGAGCCACCAGGAAAGCCCTAGTATTCTAACAAAATATCCTAATACTCTAATAGAATATCCTGCATAAAATTTTGACTCCTTCAGAATATAAGGTAAAAAAAGAACATTGCCCCAAAAGATGACATCAAGAAAACATGCCTTTCAAACGTGGTGCTAGGTGAAGGGAAAATAAAAACAAATGTCTCCCAGAGAACATACAAACGTCAACTTGTTGTCAAGTTCACTGTCAACACTCAAGCTACCTGTGTAGTCCAAGGAAACCCGAAGCACAGAACTAATTTGCAGTTGTACTGGATTAGTTGTACCTCCAGGATACTAAGATAAGAAAATATCAATCCTCTATAGGAACTTAACAATCACCCAGAACTCTTAAGAATTCCCACAGATAAAACTCCAAGAAAACTGAGCACCTCCTTACACATACCAAAAGACAAATCACAAAGTAATAATGAAAACGTATTATGAGTAAGAACTGTCAGAAATAGACCCATAAACATTTCAAATATCAGAATTATCAATGAGAACAAAAAGCAAATATATTTAAAGAAATGAGATCTTTGAGAATGAGCTAGGAACAAGAGATTTCAAAGAATAAGAACTAAGAGATTTAAAACACAATCAAACAGAATATGTATAAAGGAATATAGTGCATAAAATATAAAGTTCAGAATATGAATTAAAAAGCTAATTTTATTTGCTCTGTCTACACTGGAAGTATAATTTGAAAAAAAAAAAAAAAAAAACCCAAAATGCATCTTAGAAGGACTGATACATAAATATAAGGGAGACAGCAAGAGATATGGAGAACAGAATGAATAGAATAGAATGTCTAACTGGAGTTCCAGAAGGACATGAGAACCTGAGGAAGAGATGGATAATGGCTGATAATTTTTATAAGTATTAAAATATCAAGATTTCCTAAAAGTCTGAAGCAGAAAAAAATAAAACCATACATTGACACATCATAAATATTAAAGAAAGGTAGATTTTGAAGTTAGTCAGAGAGAAGTTGAAAGACAGCCTATAAAATAAAGGCAACAGAACAATGGTTGAACTCTTAAAAGACTATCATGGGAAGTAGAAGATGGAGAAATAATATATGTAAGATAACATCATTCCATACCTAAAGACATTCTGAAGAAAAAAGATATTAAATTATTCTGTTTTTTTACAACCAGAATAAATTCACTAAGTAAATTCTAATGAATGTGATTCAAAAAGAAGGGAAATGATCACAGATAAAAGGTCTGAAATGTAAAAAGTAATGTCTAGCCTCTAGCCCACATCTAATTTGGCAGCATAAAAGTACAAAAGCACATTGCTCAGATCTCCCTTTCAGGGAGAACCTATAACAAGGAATACAAGCCACTGACAATCTCTAGCTGTAGCATCTTCAGGATCTACTGTTGTGTTTGGGCCAAAGACAATCCTCCCCAGACAGCTCCCAGCCAATGACAGAAAAACAGCAGTACTGGAATGTGATTACTTCTGGCCAATGCCAGCATTCTGTGATGCTGTCTTTGCTCTGGAGCTCTTTGTCAAACTCAAGACACCTCAGCCTCACACTTTTCCTGTCCAATCTGTCCTTCATTCCCTGACCTGTTTCATAAATGTCAGATCTGCATCATAGTCAGAAGGCTTTCCCTATTCCTGCTTACTTTCCTCTTTATATTTCACAGGCATTACCAGCAAAAATAAACAAACAACAAAAAAACCTCATCAGGTCAGGGCTAAGAGTAGGAAAGGCGGTATTAGGGTTTGGCTCATTCATAGCAATGGGGTTCATGGGCAAAAATAGGAGAGAGGTGGTGGTGCTTAAATACCATAAACCAGAGACCCCCAAATTACCTTAACAACCAGCAAATTTAGAAGGGTGGCTAAGGGGCTTATCCCACAGGGGATTGCAGTGTCTAGAGACAAAACAGACCAGCAGTTAGTAAGGATGCTGCTACCACATACAAACAAAATAAGGTAAGAATGGAAAAGCAGAAAGCTGAATGCAGTCATCTCTTTTAAAAGTCACATTCTTCTGTGTAGTTCCCAAACTCAATCAGGTTTTCCTGGAACTTACTGACTGAAGAGGTGGTTGAGCCCTCAGGATGAAGGACTTCTCAAAACCATAGTAGATATGTACTGTAAAGATTCCACTAGTTATTTTCCAAAGAAAATTATGGCCATTTACTTGAACACAGGGGAAAGGAGAATACCCAGATATCCCAAGACTTTGGGGCATCAGGTTTTTACGAACACCGATAATAAGAGAACGCAGTCAAGGTTCCTCTGTTAGAGGGGGACATGCAAATTCCAGGTAAGAAATGGATTACACTGACTTACAGTACATCTACTTGGTTTGCAGAAACACACATCATCAGTTTCTTAGTCCTCAAACAGATAATTAGGATTGACATATTTGTCAGTTTGCCTAACCCCCATAAGGGGTCCTTGTCCTAGGGGTAGGAGCTATAAGAGGGGCGAAGTCTCTGAAATAATTTTACACTACATATAATAGTAAATATACAACAATATCATATTCCAAAAAGAATACAAGGGTGGTGGTCCCTATTCTATTTCTATTTAATCTGCCACTCTGATCCTAGAGAAATCGAGTGCATCCAAAGAGTGTCTATAGACCACAGCAAGCTCACCAACTAGTAGCCCCTGTCACAGCCATTGTGCTGAATGTGGTTTCATTGCTAGAGCAGATTAATAAGGCCTCAGGTACATGGCACACAACCAGAGACATAACATTTTTTTTTTTTTTTCTGATCCAACCAGGAATGAGAATAGAACACTTGCATTCATGTGAAACAGACAAAATTTCTCTATAATTTTGCCTTAAAGGACAGCTAACAATGTCCTCACTTAATAAGGCTCTCTGTCCAAACACAGTCTAAGAGATCTGGACCATCAGCTAGGATTCACCTTACCAGTTACAGCCACAAGATCAAATGCAATGGTAAAGCTATGGTTACTCCAAGTCCCCACTCAGGCAGAGAAGCCCATGGGAAGCCTGGAGAAGCCGTCTCCTGAACAAGTGTGGACTACGACAGCAATGTATAGTTCCATTGAAAGTGAAACTCACACAGTCAAGTCCAATTCTTTGCGATCCCATGGACCATAGCCCAACAGGCTCCTGTGTCCATGGAATTCTCCAGGCAAAAATACTGAAGTGGGTTACCATTCCCTTCTCCAAGGGATCTTCCTGACTCAGGGATAGAACCCAGGTCTCCTGTGTTGAAGACAGATTTTTCTTTACCATCTGAGCCACCAGGGAAGCCCAAAGTTCCATTAGCACCTCCTGTAAAGAGAAAACCTGCCACAAGGAGTACAGTTGGCTGACAACTTCCAAGGACTGTGCTTTTGAAATCTATCACAGCACTCAAATCTCCTCAGGCAGGCTGTGCTCAGGCACTCTGGTATAAGATCCTGGCCATTTTTCCTTAAAGGGCATTCTTTGCTCCAGAGGACTTTCTCTGACACTTACCTAGTTTGAAGTGCTTTGTTCTTAATTCTCCTTCTTTTACAAGTATCAGACCTAGATCACAGTCTAAACACTGTAGTTGACTACACCTGAAGATCCTGCACTTCTTGACATTTGCTTTCCCAGAGGTTCTGAACTAACAGTCAACTATAAATCTGATGATACTACATGCAGCACAGCCCCTACTGCTAACAGAAAACATCTAGCACTTTCTATTGATGCTGAAACAATTATGAAATATTGTTATTTTATTCCCTTCATTTTCATATCTACTGATTTAGCATCCTTAGTCCAGCAACATGATTAACCTTACCTAAAGAAAGAGAACCACATGGTTCTTCTTCTATACTTTGAAAAGCATCCACCGTAGAACAGATCTTTTGGATATGCCCATATCAGATTCAGACTATTTTGTTATTGATAAGTTTTATTTTAAAAGTGAAAGGTAATAATACAAGAATGGTATTGTTGGATAAGCAATTACTCTAGACTCTCTCATAGAACCCAATCCCTTAAAAGAAGCCAAATCAGCTCAAATAGTTGAACTTGTAGTCATACAAAGGGCATGTTAAATTGCCAATAAATATGATACACACACATTACTGATACGATTTTGGAAGTTCATTCCAAATAGTTCAGGACTTTGAAATGCTATGGAAACCCTAAGATTTTCTACCTGAGAAAGTTGCTATCATCAAGATAGAAGCCTGTAATAAAAAAGACAGCCATAGTATACCACCATTCTTAATAGGTGGTGTTAACAAAAGTTCTAGTACAAATGCACTCTCTTACAGAACAGAAAGGAAAAAACTTATGCAGAAGTCCAAGGAGTCCACAATAGAAGCATAAAATTAGACCTCAAAATCTGGGCAAAAATAGAAGTCATCACATTTTAAAAGTCATGAAAAATCTATGAAATTAAGGAAAGATGTCTGGTGTCACCAGATAACTTGCAAAGAACCTTGCTAAAATCCTCCATGAAACAGTTAATTATAATTGAGATAAATTGCTTCTGATATTAAATATTAATGGGAAACCTTTCCTAGAAGAGAGGATATGCCCAGTTTATGCTCCAATCTGTAATTAACATAATGCTAAAAAAAATGACAAAGGTAATACAGACTGAAACTACAAATGACAGGATTGGTTGAACATCTCCAAACAAATTTTATAAAACAGTTTACCCCATAGGTGAATATGTAGTAGTAATAGAATATTTATTTTCTGGATGGTCCAAGACACAGCAATTGCAGTGAGCATAATTTAAAAAGAGAGACTAAGTTTTCATAACTTCTACCTAGGTCAGCCTAACATTTATCCCCATCCACTGATAGGGAAAGACATTTTGGTGGGGAGCAATTATTCATAGTTTATGAAAGGCTTTGTCCTTAATTCAGAAAACTTCACTGCCCTTATTAATCCCAAACTCTCTGTAAAAGTGGAAATATTCTTAACACAACTAGAAAGTTACAACTACCGGAGACCTTAAAATGACATTCAACTGCAAGTCAACTGCTGATTCAAGATCCTCAGAGGAAGCAGGCAACTGAGTGATGTAGATATTTCTGCCCCAAATCATCTGAATGAGATATCCAGAACCACTATTGGCCTGACTCTACACTGACCAAGAACTGGGCAAACAAAACTGAATACACTTGGGGACCAACCAGGACAGAACTGTTTCCATTAGCACCTACTATAGTCGCCCTAGAAAAGGGCACCAAGTTTCCTTACATCCAATATTTAAGGTACTACAAAGGCAGTATTGAACTAGGCAAGGGGACTTGTGCTGGCTTGATATTAAAGACAGCAAAAGCCATCAAGAAGTTGATGTAAATGCAGTCTCTTGACAGCCATAGACTAGACTTGGAGTTCCTTTCCACCTTGGCCCTGGAGATTCCATGACTGCCGACCTGGTTTATACCACCATGTAGCAGCCTGACTCATAAACCCTATACAACTCTGCTCTGACACATGCCTACCAGGTGCAAAAACCTCAGTAAGACCTTCAAAAGGAGAGATAGAAAGACCAAAGGCATATGTACTAGATTTTCTCAAGATCATAAGATACCTTTTCCTAGCCCCCAAGGTACACATGATAGCTGTAACTCCTTAGGCCAAAACATACAAAGCACTTGTTGGTTTTGTTCAGTCGCTGTGTCTGACTCTTTGTGACTCTATGGACTACAGCACACCAGGCTCCTCTGTCTTCCACTGTCTCCCAGAGTTTGCTTAAATTCACGTCCATTAAGTTGGTGATGCCATCCAGCCATCTCATCTTCTGTCACCCCCTTGGCCCTCTCTAGCCTATCCAGACTTCTTTATCCTCTTCATCCATCTCTCATGCCCTGGGAGTCAGGATGGGTCTGAGACCTAACACCCAACAAATTCTAAACATGAAGCTGGTACCAGCTCCCTGAGGTCTTATGGAAGAGTCTGTTGCCCACCCCCACCCCCAGAGTAGAGGAGCATCATTCATTTTTCTACCTCCTCCAAATCGGTACTTCAAAACATTAGTGTCTAAAATTATTCAAGGATCCCTTGAAAGAACAAACACACAAAGCTGGAGCCTGAGTGGCCTCAACACAATACCTTGAAAAATTCTGACTATGCAAGCATATCAGAAAAGGACAGGTAAAACCAAGTTACCCATTTATTATTTCTACCTGTGTGAAAGGATCAGGCAAGAAAGCAAATCATATGAGAAATATCCTTATCTGTAACAATTTGTAACAGGGGGAAACAGATATTCAATATCTTAATATTAGATACTGATGACTTAGATATTTATACTTACTGTTACTTGAACATTATATTGAACTTATATGCAGAATATATCATGCAAAATGCCAGGCTGGATGAAGCACAATCTGGAATCAAGATTGCCAGGAGAAATATCAACAACCTCAGATATGCAGATGACACCACCCTTATGGCAGAAAGTGAAGAGGAACTAAAGAGCCTCTTGACAAAAGTGAAAGAGGAGAGTGAAAAAGTTGTCTTAAAACTCAACATTCAAAAAAACTAAGATGATGGCATTTGGTCTCATCACTTCATTGCAAATAGATGGGAAAACAATGGGAACAGTGAGAGACTTTATTGTGTGTGTTGGGGGGGGGTACTCCAAAATCACTGCAGATGGTGACTGCAGCCATGAAATTAAAAGACGCTTGCTCCTTGGAAGAAAAGTTATGACCAACCTAGACAGCTTATTACAAAGTAGAAACATTACTTGCCAACAAAGGTCCATCTAGTCAAAGCTGTGATTTTTCAGTAGTCATGTATAGATATGAGAGTTGGACCATAAAAGGCTGAGTGCCCAAGTATTGGTATTTAGAACTGTGGTGTTGGAGAAGACTCTTGAGAGGCCCTTGGACTGCAAGGGGATCCAACAAGTCCATCCTAAAGGAAATTGGTCCTGAATATTCATTGGAAGGTTGATGCTGAAAACGAAACTCCAATACTTTGGCCACCTGATGCTAAGAACTGATTCACTAGAAAAGACCCTGATGCTGGGAAAGACTGAAGGCAGGAGGAGAAGGGGACGACAGAGGATGAGATAGTTGTATGGCATCACCGACTCGATGAGCATGAGTTTGAGCAAGTTCTGGGAGTTGTTGATGGACAGGGAAGCCTGGTGTCCTATAGTCCATGGGGTAGCAAAGAGTCGGACACGACTGACTGAACTGCACATTATGTTTGGTAACTGACTTAGAAATATGAACCTAAGGAGAAAATGAACCAATTAATTGTTCCCTCCTTCTAATTCAGTATTCAGAGGGAGACAGTCCATTAAGCAGCAGAACCTCAAAGTTACCTGTTACATTAGTCATTCATCTTAAAAGAATATCCAGATCATTATATAAGTATTTAGAAAAGGAAATATCACCTAACAAAAATCTCAAATTATTTGTCATTGGACTAGGAGCTAGATAGAAAGAAAATTAACTTTGGCAGCTGAAAGAATAACAGTCCATATTATACAGCAGTGAAACACTAGGTGAGGTTGTCACCTGTGATACTTGGAAGGCATGTAATGTACATCTTTGATACACTTGCATCTCAGAGGGAAGAGGTCAGAAGACAGAATTTTAATTACCACAGGTTATATCTGCCAACAAACAATAAATAGATGAAATTATTTAACTTGGGGAAAGAGCTAGCTGATTTATAAGAATGCATGAAAGGGAACAGAGCAGATCCAGAAAGTCCAGGACTTGCAGGGTTAAGAAAGGCAATGCTTCTCCCCCAACTGATAAAAGATAAAAATAAGAAGACATGTGATCCAAAAGAAAGGTTTATTAAAATTTAGCCTTATAGTCAGAACTAAACCAAAAGCTTGGCTGAAACTGAAAACTTCTGAATGGTTATAATTATCAGAAACCATAGATCTATTTAAGGTTGTGGCATCCACTACATCATTTTTAAGAGGACAAAATGACTCAGTGAAAACAGACAAAACTATGATTCTCCCACCAAATCTTCACAGGTTCAAGCTGTGCATTTAATTGAATGTAGCCCAGCACTGAAAATTATTGTGGATGTCTATTGGCACATGCTGCTGAATGGAATCAAACAGATGAGAATTCAATTAAATGTGTAGTTTTAGTCCAAAGAACCATAAGACTAGACAAAAATTTGATGATTATTTGAAACTTAAAATGATTCTTGGCCCTAAAGCACAAGCTGAGAAAGCTTCTTCATCTCTAAAGAAGATATATTCAAATGCTCTTCTCAAATGTAGCCACCAGATATAATGGAGAAACTTCCCAGGGCCTAAGCCAAGGACCTTGGAAAAATGAACTTGGAAGTCCTTTCCAAAAAGCAAAATTGAGCTCTTATTAGAAATATCCTCAATCCACTGATAAACAATAGAAACAACACATTCCCAGGGAGATCTTTAAACTGCCATTCACTTTCAAATTTCCCATTCTTTCCCAACCTGAACAGGATTATTTGTTTCAGTTATCCTTTCTTTTTTCCACCAAAGTATAATGATTGTGTGAGAAATTAATAAATTTTCCTCTTAGTTCATAGGTTTCCAGATAATGAAGGGCCATAACTAGACCTGATGAAAAGAATTCTATTTATTACTTAGAGATTCTGGGCTTTGAGTTTGATGCACTGACTGGAAGTAAACTTTGCATAGTATCTCTCAAGAAAGATGGAATGTGTTCTGGCTGCAAGAAAGAAAGGGTGACCTGCATATCTGATGGCCAGAAAGACAGATAATAGAGATTTTTACTATTTCCATCTTGATTATTTCTAGTAAAAACAGTATTATACTTCCTTGACCTTTTGAAAATGGGTAAATGACAAATGACCAATGACCAGAAACAAGACCAGGAGCTGACTGTAGCTCAGATCATGAATTCCTTATTGCTATATTCACACTTGAATTGAAGAAAGTAGGGAAAACCACTAGACCATTCAGGTATGACCGAAATCAAATCCCTAATGATTATACAGTGGAAGTGAGAAATAGATTTAAGGCACTAGGTCTGATAGACAGAGTGCCTGATGAACTATGGATGGAGGTTTATGACGTTGTACGGTAGACAGGGAGCAAAACCATCCCCAAGAAAAAGAAATGCAAAAAAGCAAATGGCAGTCTGAGGAGGCCTTAAAAATAGCTGAGAAAAGAAGAGAAGTGAAAGGCAAAGGAGAAACGAAAGATATGCCCATTTGAATGCAGAGTTCCAAAGAATAGCAAGGAGAGATAAGAAAGCCTTCTTCAGCAATCAATGCAAAGAAATAGAGGAAAACAATAGAATGGGAAAGACTACTGAAGACTTCAAGAAAATTAGAGAAACCAAGGGAACATTTCATGCAAAGATGGGCACAATAAAGGACAGAAATGGTATGGACCTAACAGGAGCAGAAGCTATTAAGAAGAGGTGGCAAGAATGCACAGAAGAACTATACAAAAGATCTTCATGATCCAGATAATCACAATGGTGTGATCACTTACCCAGAGCCAGATATCCTGAAATGCGAAGTCAAGTGGGTCTTAGGAAGCATCACTATGAACAAAGCTAGTGGAGGTGATGGAATGCCAGTTGAGCTATTTCAAATCCTAAAAGATGATGCTGTGAAAGTGCTGCACTCAATATGCCAGAAAATTTGGAAAACTCAGCAGTGGCCACAGGACTGGAAAAGGTCAATTTTCATTCCAATCCCAAAGAAAGGCAACACCAAAGAATGCTCAAACTACCGCACAATTGCACTCATCTCATGCTCTAGCAAAGTAATGCTCAAAATTCTCCAAGACAGGCTTCAACAGTATGTGAACCAAGAACTTCCAGATGTGTAAGCTGGATTTAGAAAAGGCAGAGGAACCAGAGATCAAATTGCCAACATCCACTGGATCATGGAAAAAGCAAGAGAGTTCAGGAAAAACATCTACTTCTGCTACAAAGCCTTTGACTGTGTAAATCAGAACAAACTGTGGAGAATTCTTCAAGAGATGGGAATACCAGACCACCTTGCTTGCCTCCTGAGAACTCTGTATGCAGGTCAGGAGGCAGCAGTTAGAACTGGACATGGAACAACAGACTGGTTCCAAATAGGAAAAGAAGTGAAGGTTGTATATTGTCACACTGCTTATTTAACTTATATGCAGAGCACATCCTGAGAAACACTGGGCTGGAGGAAGCACAGGCTAGAATCAAGATTGCCAGGAGAGATATCTATAAGCTCAGATATGCAGATGACACTATCCTAATGGCATAAGTGAAGAAGAATTAAAGAGCCTCTTGATGAAAGTGAAAGGGGAGAGTGAAAAAGTTGGCTTAAAACTCAGCATTCAGAGAACAAAGATCATGACACCTGGTCCCATCACTTCATGGCAAATAGATGGGGAAACAGTGGAAACAGTGGCTGACTTTATTTTTTTGGGCTCCAAAATCACTGCAGATGGTGACTGCAGCCATGAAATTAAAAGATGCTTGCTCCTTGGGAGAAAAGTTATGACCAACCTAGATAGCTTATTAAAAAGCAGAGACAGGACACACACACACACAAAAAAAAGCAGAGACATTACTTTGCCAACAAAGGTCCATCTAGTCAAGGCTATGGTTTTTCCAGTGGTCATGTATGGATGTGAGAGTTGGACTATAAAGAAAGCTGAGCACCGAAGAATTGATGCTTTTGAACTGTGGTATTGGAGAAGACTCTTGAGAGTCCCTTGGACAGCAAGGAGATCCAGCCAGTCCATCCTAAAGGAAATCAGTCCTGAATATTCATTGGAAGGACTGATTCTGAAGCTGAAGCTCCAATACTTTGGCCACCTGATGTGAAGAACTGACTCATTTGAAAAGACCCTGATGCTGGGAAAGATTGAAGGCAGGAGGAGAAGGGGACGACAGAGGATGAGATGGTTGGATGGTATCACTGACTAGATGAACATGAGTTTGAGAAAGTTCCGGGCGTTGTTGATGGACATGGAGGCCTGGCGTGCTTCAGTCCATGAGGTTGCAAAGAGTCGGACATGACTGAGTGACTAACTAAACTGAAATGACCAACTCCTGGCCAATATTTGTTGGCACTAAACGCTCCAGAATTCTTTCTTCTTCTTTGTCTCAGCATCCAGCAATGCTGGGGGCGGGGGGTGGGGGGAAGGGGGTCTGATTGACAGTCCCTCAGTTATTGTGACAAGCAGAAGCCCTCTGGTGATCCACACTTGACGTATTTCTTTCTCACTCAGGCATGCTGCCTGTTTAAACCATAAAGATATGGAAATGTATGGTACTGAAACATGATCTAATATATCCCGACTGATAAAAGAACCAATTACTATAATTTTCTTCTTGGTACACTTTCACCAAAAATTATGAAATTTGAGTTTCTAATTTTAGGACCTGGATAGTAAAAGTACTTAAATATGTTCCTCCAAAGAAGTTTGTAGGATCTGAAACAAGAAATTAACATCTAGAATATACAATAAAGAGACAGGAACACCAAAGAAAAAAGGATTGTGCAAACTATATACCCACAAGCTATTTACAGAAAATGCAAAAGCTAGCAACTATATAACAAGGTGCTCAAACTCATTAATAATCAAAGGAATGTAAATTAAGAAAAGATATCCTATTAGACTGGAAATAGAAAGCTGGATGACTGTCAAATATTGGCAAGAATGTGTGAATATAGGGATTCTCAAGAATGGATGATGGGAAAGTGACGAGTGAAATCTTTCCAGAGGACAACTGGTTACAACATAGTCAAATTAAAACTCTTTAAAACTAATTCTCATATGAAATAGAGGAAGATGGATTGAGAAAAACCATTTCTGTAAGCTAATATACGTCTGCAAAACAGAACATATTTTATAAGAACACATTAAAAAATATAGACAGTAAATTGATTAGAATGCTTGCCAATGACAGCAGAGGACTTATGGGAATAAAGAATGAGGATGAAGGGAAATAATAAAGGGCTTAATGATAATGAGGCACAAACTGATTACCACCACCATCTGCACTAGAGATCTCCCCGTAAATAAGTCATTTTGTTTCTTACCTCATCCCAACTAAAAGTGGGTTATGTAAAAGGAGCAAATAATTTTTTTCAGTAGTTGTCATATAGCCAGTGATTGTAAGCCACAGGGAGATACCCTTGAGCACAAGTAAATGCCAGTGACTATAGTTGAATCATTTCATAACCTTTGAACAGTAGTATATATTGATGCAAGGTTTAACAATTACTTCTGAAGCAGGGAGTAGGGGCTGGATTTGTAGGGTTTTCTCATTTTTTTTGATGTAAATATTGCCATCACAGTTGATTTCAAACTATCAAGGAATTAACAAACTAATGACAAAACTCCAGAAAATTTAACATTTGGCCCTCACAAGCTGGTAGGAACATGTTCCAAGCAGTACCTTTGAGACTCCAGAATTACAGCAAAAGACCCATTGATTTAAATGTAGATCTTGCCAAGAGGGGCACATAAACACTTAGAGATTTTCTGTTCATAAATACTTAGAAAGCAACACATTTCACCCACACTGAATCTTTAATTTGAGCTAACAGGAACTTCTTCCATCTTTCAATTTGGAATTCTTAATTATTGTTCAATCACAGGGCATGTTATTTAATGTGGGTCTCACCAAAGCGAGATCTGAATCAGAGTTAAAACCTTGAGTGGTGTAATTTTGTTCCTACCTAGAGGGAACAAAGTACAATAGTTGTATGATCTTAACCACCTGGACAAAAGACATTAGCTCAGGTTAATAGTACAGAGTGCCTGCGCTACTATCTCACAAAGGGTTTCTCTGTCTTTCAAATCATTGATCTCTCTCATCTAAAAGCCTGCTTAGATGGCAACCTGCTCTATTTCCAACATCCAGTTTTCTTTTTGTTCCTCTTTTTTTGCAGATTCTGTTTTTATTTTTAATTTATTTAATTGGAGGCTAATTACTTTACAATATTGTATTGGTTTTGCCATACATCAACATGAATCCGCCACGGGTGTACATGTATTCCCCATCCTGAGTAATATTCCATTGTGTATATGTACCACAACTTTCTTATCCATTCGTCTGCCAATGGACATCTAGGTTGCTTCCATGTCCTAGCTATTGTAAACAGTGCTGCAATGAACATTGGGGTACACGTGTCTCTTTCAATTCTGGTTTCCTCGGTGTGTATGCCCAGCAGTGGGATTGCTGGGTCATAAGACAGTTCTATTTCCAGTTTTTTAAGGAATCTCCACACTGTTCTCTATAGTAGTGGCTGTACTAGTTTGCATTCCCACCAACAGTGTAAGAGGGTTCCTTTTTCTCCACTCCTTCTCCAGCATTTATTGCTTGTAGCTTTTGGATAGCAGCCATTCTGACTGACGTAAAATGGTACCTCATTGTGGTTTTGATTTGCATTTCTCTAATAATGAGTGATGTTGAACATCTTTTCATGTGTTTGTTAGCCATCTGTATGTCTTCTTTGGAGAAATGTCTGTTTAGCTCTTTGGCGCATTTCAGGTTCTGTTTTTCAACTTTAGTAGGAAGGGAAGTGAAGTGAAAGTTGCTCAGTCATGTCCAAGTCTTTGTGACCCCATGGACTATACAGTCCATGGAATTCTCTAGGCCAGAATACTGGAGTGGGTAGCCTTTCTTTTCTCCAGGGGATCTTCCCAGGGATCAAAGAGTACATAATTTCTCAGGATCGCAATTTCCTCTACTGTTAAGGAGACTTAATTGAGGACAGTGCAACCTCCTCAGGGCTTTTATGGAGATTAGATTTGGAAGTATCAGTAGAGTTCTTGGCACATTAAACTAACACGCTTGCATGTTAGTTTCCTTTACTTCTTGTTTCCCAAGTCCTAATTCAGCTTTATGGACTAAAAAGCAACAAAAAAAATGAGCAAAATTAGTCTCTGACCTAGTTTTCTTCTTTGCTAATAGCCTATTTCCTCCTTAAGTACATTTCCTTCTCTAGGCTCAAGCAGTTGAAACTAACAATATTCCTTCCTCATGCAAGGTTAGGAACCATAGATTTAGTTGTGGTTCTCAACAAGGCTGGTACTGTAGGCTAAGGTACATCCTGAAAACATGGGAGCATTTTCGCTTCTCTGATGACTGTGACAGAGACACGGAGGCTCTTAGGCAATTAGGTTAGGGGCCAAGGATTTTAGATGTCCTAAACTAGAAATGACAATTTCACATAGGGAGTATCTTCCTGAACAAAATTTTAATACGCCAGGTGTCAAACCCACTACAAGTACAAACTAATGATACTTTAGTAGATGAGATACCAAAAAGATTTTTCATATATTTATGCAAAAAGTCAACATAATTTAAGGAGAAGGCTGTTATAGAAAGAAAAGCTTAAATGGAACAAAGACCGTTTTCAAACTATTCAATAGTTTACTATCTCTCTACTTTCTATCTACTCACTGTTATACAGCATTTTTTAATGCATATTAGTTTAAAAATGGTTTCAGCACAGAAATGCAATTTCTGTAAAAACTTTAAAAACAAGGCAGATTGCAAATAAATGATAGCTTTGGGACTCCTTTTGTGACTTCATGCCAAGTATTATTACACCAGCATAACACTACATTTCATTATAAAAATATTTTTTAAATTTCACATATCATTTTACATTATATTTCCGCAGTACAGGAACAAAAACTTACATTGTGAAAACAGCATTAAAATTATTTGGGGGTTGCCTGTTTTCAGCTCTTACTATTCAATACAATATATTCCCTTATGGTTCATCACAATTTCTTATAGCCTCTTAGTCATAGTTTCTTTCCAATCTATAGTCACTATTCTTATGGAAGAATAGAGCCTCCCAGGTTGTTTTAGCTGAGACTTATGATGTGTTCCAATATATAGCAGAATTTCAAAATGGCAGAACACATGAACTTTGTCACTAACACACCCTATGTCACAATATAGGAAATTTTAACACCACTCTTGTTATGGTGAGCTCATTTGTGAGAATCATATATCCTCATTTGTTTTCACTTCAACACTCTGTAATTTATCTTGGCATGTTATTTCTACTTCAACTGGGGCTGTTCTTTCTCATTACACATAAATAAGTTCTTTTCCAATTATGCACAAGAGCAATACTTAAATTATATTCTAGTGTCCATTCATACCATTGCTTTAATTATATGAAATGACTTCTGATTGTCTCACTTATTCAGGAAGAAGGTAATAATGCCTACTTCATTATGTTCTAATACATTTAATGTATTTATGACTGGACATTTATATGCTTGAATACATAATTTTTAAGATTTCTCCTATATGTAACAGGACATTATACTGACTTTTTGAAACCATGTAGTTAGGCTATATTACTGATAATTTCATTTTGGCATAGAAAAGAAAGCATTACAAACATTTGTTGTAAGGGTGCACTGTGTCTGACAGGACTGAGAAACATGGATTTCAGGGAATTTTTACAAACATGAGCTCTCCTGGGTCTTGAAGCAAATTCCTTAGCTGTGAAGCCAGGCCACATTCAGTAAGGAGAAGGCAAAGTCTATGGTTATCAGTGTCTTTGACAGTATCATTTCCTCTAATTAATTCTTCTGCATTGCAAAATAATCTGTCTTCTAGTATATTTTTAAGAATAAAAATATAATTCACTACTACGCATTATAATGGATATTTAAAAAAAAAACAAGCATCCTAATTGCTTGTGAAATTAAAGGACACTTACTCCTTGGAAGAAAAGTTATGGCCAACCTAGATAGCATATTAAAAAGCAGAGACATTACTTTGTCAACAAAGGTCCATCTAGTCAAGGCTATGGTTTTTCCAGTGGTCATGTATGGATGTGAGAGTTGGACTGTATAGAAAGCTGAGCACTGAAGAACTGATGCTTTTGAACTGTGGTGTTGGAGAAGACTCTTGAGAGTCCCTTGGACTACAAGGAGATCCAACCAGTCCATCCTAAAGGAAATCAGTCCTAGGCGTTCACTGGAAGGACTGATGTTGAAGCTCCAATACTTTGGCTACCTGATGTGAAGAACTGACTCATTTGAAAAGACCCTGATGCTGGGAAAGATTGAAGGCAGGAGGAGAAGGGGACGACAGAGGATGAGATGGCTGGATGGCATCACTGACTCAATGGACATGAGTTTGGGTGGTCTCCGGGAGTTGGTGATAGACAGGGAGGCCTGGCGTGCTGTGGTTCATGGGGTCACAAAGAGTCAGACACGACTGAGCGACTGAACTGAACTGAATTGCTCATGAGGATGCAGAGCAACAGGAACTTTCATTCACTGCTGATGGGAATGCAAAAAAGGTACAGTAACTTTAGAAGACAGTGACTTGGAAGTTTTATTATAAAGCTAAACACAGATTTACCATATAGTCCATCAAGTATACTTCTAGATATTTACTCAACATAAAAATGTATGTTCATAAAAAATCTGCAATGAATGCTTCTTGTAATTTTATTCATAGTTACAAAAACCTAAAAACCACCAAAATGTTCCTGAATAAGTGAGTGGATAAATAAACTGAGGTACAAATGGAGTATTAGTTATTAAAAAAAAAAAAAAAAGAAACAAGCTATCAAATCAGGAAAGAACATGGATTTATTTTAAATGCATAAGACAAAGTGAAAGAAGACAGTGACATTCTGGAAAAGTATAACTGTAGAGACTGTAAAAAGATCAGTGTTTTCCAAGAAGGAGAGGGAAGGGTGAGTAGGTGAAGCATGGAAGATATTTTTAAGGCATGCATTTTGTATTATCACTTAGTTGTGGATACATTCAATTATGCATTTGTCAAAAGCAATAGAACTTCATAGCTCAAAGAGTAAACTGTAATGCATGCAAATTTAAAAAATCATTTAGACGGTCAGAGGATTGTAGGATGGAATGCAAACTGTGACAAAACAATCTAATTGTACTACAAATGTATGAGACAACTTTACTGAAACAGTAGAAGAGGTGCTGAACAAAGTTTAACTGTGGAAATTAGTGGACCCTCTAACACCAAAGTGAAAGAAACCGTACATAACCACTGTACCCTCACTGATAAAGTTGTTTCCCACTGGGGTACAGATGCACGATTCTGATATCACTATGTACATATAGTGGAGTTGAGCAATTAAGTAGTTGGCAGATGAGAGGAGCCAGTTTTCTCATTGTTGGGAATTTACAGATAAGCAAGAGAATAGAGTCCCTAGGACAGCAAGGAGATCAAACCAGTCAATCCTAAAAGAAATCAACCCTGAATACTCATTGAAAGGACTGATGCTGAAGCTCAAATACTTTGGCCACCTGATACAAAGAGCTGACTCACTGGAAAAGACCCTGATGCTGGGAAAGATTGAAGGTGGGAGAATAGGACAACAGAGGATGAGATGGTTGGATGGCATCACCAATTCAATGGACATGAACTTGGGCAAACTCTGGGAGTTGGTGAGGGACAGAGGCCTGTTGTGCGGCAGTTCATGGGGTCACAAAGAATCCGACATGACTTGGCAACTGAACAACAACAAGGGAAGGAAGCTAGAATGATCCATATGGTAACAGATTAAAGTTGGAAATGTCAATATAAACTCAGATTTAGCTTAGTTATAGATACAGATTGTTACATATAAAAATATTTCTAGATATATACATGCAAGTTTTAGTGTATGGGTTAGTGTAACATATATTTCTTTGCTCTGTAGGCTAGAATGGTTGAGTCTAGGACTAAGGGAGAAAATCAGCCTGAACTTAAGAATAAAATATAAAACTGTAGAACTTTTAGGAAAAAAATAAGAGAAAATCTTTAGTAACCAGAGTTGGATGAAAGTTCTGAGATTTGACACTAAATATATGATCCAAAATCCTACTTAAAAACTTAACATCCAAAAGTTTAAACTTTTACTTTGCAAAAGACTCTGTTAAGAGAAAGAAAACTACAGACTGAGAGAAAATATTTGTAATCCACATATTTGGCTAAGGACTAGTATCTGAAGTATAGGAAGCACTTCCAAAGCACAACAGCAACAAAGCAAAGAATCCAAAAGAAAATGGACAATAGGCATGAGGAGCCATTATAGCTAAGGAGATACAGAGACAGCAAATAAGCAAATGAAAAGATATTCAGCATCATTAGACACTGGGGAAATGCAAAGTAAAACTACAATGAGATAATCACTGCTGCTGCTGCTGCTGCTAAGTCGCTTCAGTCGTGTCCGACTCTGTGCGACCCCACAGACGGCAGCCCACCAGGCTCCCCCATCCCTGGGATTCTCCAGGCAAGAACACTAGAGTGGGTTACCGTTTCCTTCTCCAATGAGATAATCACTACGCATCATAAAATGTTTAATTAAAATAAATTTTTTAAATTATTAAATGTAAAAAGAAATGACAATTCCAACACTGATGAGGATGTGGAGAAACTGAATCTCATAACATTGTTGATGGAAACCCAAAATGGCACAGCCAGTCCAGAAAACATCTTGGCAATTAAAAATAAATAAATAAATATGCAACTACCATAGGATTCAACAACTGCACCCCTGAGCATTTACCCCAGAGAAAAGAAAACATGTTCAAGCAAAAATCTGTACTGTGCATAGTAGTTTCATTTGTAATAGTAATAAACTGAAAATAACACTGATATCCTTGCATGAATGGTTAAGCTGTGAATGGCTAAACTGTGGCATATCTATACCACAGAAAACTACTCAGCAATAAAAAAGCACCAACTATAGATACATACAACAACCAGATGAATCTCCAGAAAGCTATGCTAAGTTTAAAAAAGCCATTCCAAAAGGCTACACATAGTTTGAGTCTATTTATGTAACATTCTTTAAATGACAAATTACATAAACAGAACAGTTTTACAGACACCAGTGGTTAAGTGAAGTGGGAAGGAGGTGGATCTGGCTATAAAAGTTCAACATGAGAGATCCCTGTGGTAATGTATCTTGACTATGTCAATATCCTGATCATGAAATTGTACCATAGTTTTGCAAGATGACACCACTGGAGTATACAAAGGGTACAAAGGATCTCTCTGGATTATTTCTTACAACTGTATGAGAATCTACAATTATCTTAAAAGTTTAATTTTTAAAAAGGGCCATGGAAAAGCTTTATTGCATATCCAAATAATTCTGTTGCTACTGCTAAGTCACTTCAGTCATGTCCGACTCTGTGCGACCCCATAGATGGCAGCCCACCAGGCTCCCCCATCCCTGGGATTCTCCAGGCAAGAACACTGGAGTGGGTTGCCATTTCCTTCTCCAGTGCATGAAAATGAAAAGTGAAACTGAAGTTGCTCAGTCGTGTCCGACCCTCAGCGACCCCATGGACTGCAGCCTTCCAGGCTCCTCCATCCATGGGATTTTCCAGGCAAGAGTACTGGAGTGGGGTGCCATTGCCTTCTCCGAAATAATTCTGTTAGGGGCTGCTATATTATCCAAGTACTGTGAAAGAAGCATGGTAATATTCAATTTGTAGTGGAAAGACTATGGGCTTTGTCATTCAAAACCTTGGGTCAGATACAGCTTACCACATACCAGCTGTGTGACCTTGGACAGTCTGACCTTCAGTGTCCTCTTCTATAAAACACTCGATTCCTTTCGAGGCTTAAGCAAGCACCTTTATAACTGCTAAATTAGATACATAAAACACTGTATACTTAAAACCTCAGGCACTGTGCCTAACCACATAGTAGTACTCAAATGCTAGTTATCATAAAGGAGAAAGAATCAGAGCAATTATTTAGCAAGCAATTGTTTCCTCTGTCCCTATGATGTGTCCCTTGATAAGTGATTATTTATTGTAAAACAAAGTGTAAAAGAGACAAGGAACCCCAACTAAGCAGACATGTTAACAGAAGTGTATATGTAATTTTAAAAAAAAATGGTCTAATAACATTTCCTTGTTTTTAAAGAGTATATGATTATAGAGACTGAACATTTTAAAAAGAAACACAGAAAATGCAATCATTATAGAATAACATGATTAATCTTATTTTTATATGCATATATTTTTAGAACACTGATATTATGTTGCTCATATACAATTTTCAGATCTACTTTTTGGTTGCATAAGTATTTTTCCACATCATCAAATATCTTAAAACATCTTTTGCAATGTTACCTAAATTAGAGCCTTAATAGAATGGACATGTTAGTTGATTCCAATTTTTTTTGTCCTGTAAAAACTAATAGAAAAATTCTAGTTACATAAAATTTTGTATAAGTTGACTATTGATTAAGGAATACTTTCTATAGAGGGGATATTGAGAAAAAGAATATACAGGTAACCCACACACACACCTTTTTGAAAGTTTGCTTTACACTTCATTTTTACAAATTACCTACATTAGTACCTGTTTTTGCTAACAGAAAGAAATCCAAAGAGGATTTTTGCTTTTGCAAAAAATAGGCAAAAAGCAAAGACTGCATTCAGTGTGTGTTTTGCAGCTGAGCAGTTATAAAGGTGCTGCATGCCCCAAGCAGTGAGAGTGGCACCGCCCAACTCCTTTCCGGGAACCACACTCAGCCTCTCAGCTTTGAGCTGCCATTGCTTTGAACTGTGTCTATGAGCATGTGTGATTTATCCTGATTTACTTTGTTCAACGGTTAGCAAAATGTGTCCTAAGATAATTGCTTCTTTGCTTTACACCATTTCAGCTTACAAAAAGTTTACTAGGAACGCTCTACTTTCAGATAGCGGGGGAAACTTGTTCTCTAAAATTCTTGATTTGTGTGACAAATCCTTCTGAAAAGAATGCAGCAGGATTTTTAAGAAGACGCTTTTTTTGGAAGTAAGTATTTGTTCCTCTTGAATTAATTTCACTCTTATCAACACATATTAATGCTTTTTGAAGTAGAAGTAATAGAAACTTGGGAAGAAAGTGAAAACACCTCAGAATCTATTACAATCAAAGAAAAGAATGTCAAGTACGTTGTGAAAAGTATACCAGATATTGGGAAAATTTATTTTAAAGCACTTAGATCATTCAAATAAATGCTAGACAGTCTATTATTCTGAAAAACAGTTCAGGCCTGATAGGAGGCTCAAACTAAACTCTGGAATCATTTAGGAAGTTACAGAGGAAAGAAAAAAGGGAAACACATATATAAATTCAACAACCCAAATTACAGTTTCAGGGAACAGGCATATAATCAAAAAAACAAGAAAAGGACTGCATTAGGAAGCCAAAATTAAGTTTTCAAAGAAAAAGCAATCAAGACAGGATGGACTCCCTGCTTAAAGAATAGGATTAAAAAACCATCCAGTGAAAAGAAGTAGAACTGCTTAATTTTGTTTTTATTTCTTCTTCATAAAGGAGAAAAAACAAACTTTATTGTATGGTTGAAGAGCACTGATCGAAAGCTGAAGCCCAAGATGGATAGAGCAAAATGATAATGAAGGGAGGGAAATTCACATTGCACAGCGTTACAGGTAGTGTCGTCAATCCAACAAGCAGTATTTTGTGAAAAAGAAGATAGTTCTGAAGTTTTAATCCACAGCAATATGATGTAAGATTGAAGCAGTAACTTTCCTGGTAGGATGATATAGCTACTAGCTGCATTTCAGATTCAACTGTAGAGAGATTGTAAACACGTAGATGTACAGGCTCCATTCAAATGCAGTAAATCAAAACACCCTTGTTGGCTGGGGGATGGGCATAACTGCTGCTCAGTGAACTAGTCTTTAGTCAACTATTTAGGAAGACTCATTAAATATTACTTTTAGAATCTAAAAGGTTAATCCTCAATTACCTTGACTTTATAGCCAGAAACTGCCAATGACAAGTAGGTATTATATAAAATATATGTCTTACTGGTGCATACTGAATGATACCTTAAGACTCAGATAAGTTCAATTAATTTCTCAAATGAAAAGAATCTCCTCTCTAGTTCTGTAGCTTTAATTAACATCAAACATAGGTGCCCTACTACCCCTCTCTCCATGACACTTAGAAATGATCTCTAAACAGGATATAACTACCAAACAGATTTTTCTGGATTCATGGTACTTTTCATTATTATTTTAAGCTTTCAACCCAGTACTTTACGCAAGAACAAAGTAAAAGAACTATCCCCCATCTGTATATACATATTCCCTCTTTGATCAGGGCTGTCAGAAGTGAGAAAGAGAGACCATGGAGAAAGCAGTCCACTTTGTTCTATGGTAGCCTGACTACAAAAACAAATGGAATGTAGGAAAGATAAAGGTATAATCCTACGCATGTTCAAGGAAGACAGGCCCAAGTGCAATAATTATATTCTGAACATCACAAGGGAAACGTATTGCTTTATCAAATCCATAATGAAAAGCAAGGATTGGTAAGAAAACTTTTTCTAATTTCAACGGATCTTTGTTTTCTCTTTAGAACTGTGCAGATTTCTTAAGTTACCATGCTATGCAAATTGTCACAGGCAAAATCAAAATTATAAATAAATGATATCTACTGCCGCACAAAACTAAAATAAGAATTTTATATTTAGTGACAGGTCAGAGCTAAGTTTGCAGTAAGGATTTCATTCATGACAGAGCTTTGTACTGAGTTTTGCTAGTCCTGAAGCCAATTTATTTTAAATGGTGGATTTTCTTATTTTCCCAACTCATTTTAGTTTGGAAAACCCGACTTCTCTCTGATACCTCTGAATTCTTCAAACAATATCACAAATTAGTGAGCTCTTCATGTATAAATCACATAGAGATTAAACAAACTCGGGGGTAATTTGACAGAGCCGTAAGGTGTAGTTTTGTTTGGTCTCATTTCCCTCTTGCTTCTTCTGTTACTTTGCATTTTAACCACTGTATAGATGGAGACTTGATCCATTTTATTATCTAATATTCTTCATTTACTTTTTGGTAATATTTTTAAAGGGAGACATAGTAGGGGAAGGTTGAAGAATTGTTTGGAATGTCCTTCAGGACAAAGTCCTGTCGTTCTTCCCAGTTCTCTCATAGTTTTCTTACTTGGTAAACACTGCACTTGAATACACTGAGAAGGTCCTTAAGAAGTCATTAGCTTCCTATTAAGGCCATTTAATTACCTTTGGATGAAAACTCAGCTCCCTAATTCCCAGTTTAGAAAGGCCATTTCAGGAGGCAAGTTAGGATTTTATTATTTTGGAATTAAATGTCAGACTACGGTTCAAATGTTCATCAACCACCTCAGAAAAAGGAAGAATCTTGAAATAGTTCCCTGCAGATTGTTATTTGGAAAATTCCTAGTTTTCACCATCCCAGATTTAATTCAGATGAGGAAGAAAAGAAGATTTAACTCTTATCGTATAACTGGAACCACATGAACTTGTAATTTTATTATCCTACATAGTTTTGCTCCCAAAGCAGGTTTAAGGGAGGAACAGTTAATTGAATGCCTATTAAGCACCTGTGTGCCAGATGCAGAGGAACAAAGAAGATGGAAACAGAAGTAAATGGGCAATTATAACACAAGTGAAGTGTGTTATGATGAACATAAATCCAGGAAGCTAGCAATGGCAAGAAACTAAGCTGCAGGTTTCCTACAGCCTTCCTTGCAGGATCCATTGACCTGCTGAGGTGTTCAGGTGCCAGTCCCTTCAGCGAAGTTTTGAGAATTCAGTAATCACAGGTATGCTGGGACATGCCCCAGAGAAGAAGGCAAAGCACTATATTTTGTATTCTCTACACAAAGAAGAAAGTGACATATTCCAAACCTGAGAAAATTCACCCCACCCATTTACAGGGTTATATAAAAGGCTTCCAGCTTTGACGGAGGCCCTTGGACTGCACGTCCAGTGAAGTGTGAGCACTTCCACACAGGCTTTCTTCCCTTCAGTCTGCACATCGATCAGTCTTACACCAAGACTGAGTGCTGACCCAGCCTTTGCCAGTTCCCTTCCCATTTTCCAGCCAAGACATATAGACTAATAAACGAGACTGCATGTTCAATCACATTTTATCCTCTGATTCCGTAAAGACTCAAACTAACACAAGTGCTTTAGAGAAAAGTCACCTAAAAAATAAGGATCCACTGCCATCTTTTAAAAGAAACTCTAGAGGAAACAAAAGGGAGGAACTGAATTTATACAGTGAGGAGAGGATGGCCACATGGGGTAAAAAGCAAGGAGAATATGTATAGCCATTCTCACCATTCCACCCTCTCAGTCTCAACTGAGAAGAAATTAGAACCATTATTCGGCGTGAGGAAGTTAATCAGAGCATGACTTTGGTGGTATTGACTACAAGGGCAGATAAAGGCAGAAGAGATATAGGATCTAAACGGCCATGGTTAAAACAGCATTAAGATTGGGGGCTCTCCCAGACAAGAAGACTGACAGATATTTCAACTAGGATGAAGGATCAGTGAAGGACATTAGTTACTACTGAGGGCAGATGGCTACGATCTCAAATCAGATGGAAGTAACTTAGTAATTATTAAGTAATGCAATTTAGTAATTTAAGGGTTGAACTTGAATCTCTTTGAAATAAACCTAGTGTGAAAACTATGGCTTAATATTTTCCTTATTGTAGTGACCATAGAAAGGGCTTAAAATCTATCTCATTAAGAAGAACCATCCTTGCCATATGCAGCCTCTGGGTCTTGAGTTCTAGTGAGATCTCTAGACTGTAGGGGATCTGAATATGACACATTAAAATATGCCACATTGACTTAAATATTATTTGGAGTTGAAGATAGCTGAGACAGCAGATGCCAAAAAAAAACAAACAAACAAACCCAAAACTAACTCTCTGCCCTCCCCCACATTTGCCTAAAACTAAACTTAGACTCTTCAATCACTGGAGATGCCTTCCAACCTAGAGCCAGCACTGAGAAGAATCTACATGACATGCTTTACCAAAATAACCCTTATCTTCCATTGGTTTCCCCCATATATTTACCTTGGAAGCTTAAAACCCTTTTCCTTTGTCTTATCTCTTCTCAACATATTTACTGTCCTTTGTCAAAAATACTACATGAGCCCAATTCTAACCACCTCTGAGTTACTCATCACTGAGTTTCTCCTGCATTATAAGCTCACCACACATGTTAACAAACTGTTTATTTTTCTCTTGTTAATCTGTCTTGTCAGCAGGGCCTCAGCCAAAGAAGCTAGAAGGGCAGAGGAAAAGTTCTTTTCAACTTCAGCTTACTGGACACTTTATCTTAGTCATTATTTATTGACCTGGTAACCGCAACTCATTTGAGATGATAAATCAATTCCCTTAGTAGAGGCAGATATACTAGGAAATTAGTAAAATTTATGTTCCAAGGAGCATTGCCCCTTGCGTTATCCCTCCTAAGGCCCTGAGGCTCATTTTGAAATCAAATTTTATATTTCTTTATATTAGGAAGAATCCCCATCTCCAAATTCCATAAGCTTCAGCTCCACAAAGCCCAGATATGCCCACCAGAGGCTTGTATAGCAGGCTAAGAAATGTGGATATTGTCCCAAATGGAGGATCATGTATGGATGTCAGGCAGGACAGTGATGTGTCCTTATTTGCATTTCAGAAAGATTACTCTGGGAACAATGTGAAAGAGGACCCTATTTGCAGGGAAAATATAAGGAAGCTGACATTGTATTCCAAGCAAGAATAAAGACCTTTTTCTTTTTCTTTTGTTAAAAGGACCTGTGTTCCTTTTGAAAGAGCAAGATCCTCTGGGGCATTTCTAATTTTACTTATAAAAGCTCTGGCCTCCCATTTCAGAAGTATTATTCTTCCTTCAAGAAGCTGAGGAGATTCGGATCTTTTGCAGTGTAACAATCCTTCCTCGCCTTCAGAAAGCAAAATATGGAGTTTTAATATTCAACAATGCTAACTTACTAGCATAAGGGGAACGGCAAGAATTTATTTTAAAACTACCTGTCAGTTTAAAAATCGAAAATAGAACAGGTTTAAATAGAGTATATGCTATATCCCTGGAGGATAAACTTAATGTTACAAAAAATATACTAAGAGTACATATTTTAACATTAAATAAATTTAAAGCTCACCTGGAAGAAGAATGTATCATAAACAAGAAGAGTGAGGGAGTTAGAGGTGGGTTGTTCTACCTGAGAGTAAATTTTAAAGCCACAAAAAACAGGGCTTTTTCCACAGGCATGAGAATAAGCAAAGAGAAGTCTGTTCAAAGTTTGAACTTTGAAAATGGACCAAGTATAAACATTCCACATTAATAGGGTGAGAATGAGCTGGTAGATGGCTAGTCATCTTTTCACAGTTCTGTGGGATGAAGGGGAAACAATCAATTATTCCTCTAGGTGGGCACTGTAGGGAAGGTCGCTCATTCTTCCTGGCGGCTGAGACAACCACACAGTCTATGTACCATCACAACTGTTTATTCTTCCTCACAAAGTGACTATGACAAATCCATACACTGCCTTCGGGTACTGCTGAGAAGGAAGAAAAGTTTTATACAAAGTTTATGAGTATTCCTCTGCCCTCTATAATTTTTTTTGAAATGTACATTGGGGCATGCAGATAAAGCACAAAAACACACTGAAAATGGTAAGATGTTAGAAAGTCACAATAAGTTTTTAGTTTATGCTCTTGATTCAGGCCTGGGTCAGATGGTAAAGACTCCGCCTGCAATGCAGGTGACCCAGGTTCAATCCCTGGGTCAGGAAGATCCCCTGGAGAAGGGCATGGCAACCCACTCCAGTATCCTTGCCTGGAGAATTCCATGGACAGAGGAGCCGGGTAGGGTATAGTCCATAGGGTCACAAAGAGTAGGACATGACTGAGTGACTGACACTTTCATATTGGGGTGAGGGCTTTGGAATGCACTTACACACATTTCAGTTTGAATTCTTAGTGAATTGGACATAGGTGCATGTTCTTCTTCAGACTGAAAATACCCGACTCTATAGGCAGACCCCTTGCTAAAGTTCCCAAGTAAAAAGAGTCAGGTCAGCCCCTCTGCACCTTTCAGCTAAAGGGCATCAACCCCCACAGACCTCAGCAGGCAAGAGATCTACCTCAATTATATAAATTCTCCTGCCAATTTCCCCTAAAACTTACACTCCTTCAGAGCCTAGGAGAAAAATGGGACTCCAGAGAAAGTATGTACAGAGGAGATACAAGCAACTCTGCCTTGTGGAGAGGTATGACAGAAGTCTGGAGAGCCTTTTTTGAAAATACTCTTTACTTCTCCATATCCTAGACTGCACCTCCCAATTTACACATATATCCCACATGAGCATATGAGCTGTTTGAGCACAGAGGCCAAGCTCATAAGTCTTTGTATCACCACGCCCAAGCATAGTGCCTAACACATGACACATACTCAGGTATTTGCTGTATAAAAATTTAGAAACTACTCTGTCAAAAGCAAAATTCTGATCTCTAGATCAGTTTGGACTTTCACATTCTTGCCTTCAGAAAGAAAAAATTCTCTTTTTGTCAAAATCTCACTAGATGCAAAAGCAAAATGGATTAGTTGTTCTATTCAGGCAGCAAAATATGTAGGTATGGAGTAGGAAATCATTTCCACTTAACATCTAGGAATAAAAATAAGGTGTTTGGATTTAATGCTTTAGTATCATGTAATGGTTTGGGCAACGGGTTCCAGAACCTCAGGACAAGGTGCTAATAACTGTTCAACAAACAGCCATCAGAATGGCTGATGTATTGTGTATTGCAATGCAGAGCTGTACTACAGAAATAGAGTGGGATCCTATGGTCCTGCATCCCTATATCCTCTGTTTGTCTTTGCCTCTGGAAAAACTTTAGCCAGAGAGTAAATTTAATCAGAGAAGTGAGAAAATGCAGAAACAAAGGTAAACAGTCAAAGAAGACCAAGTAATAATAATGTAAGCATAATCAAGGACCTTTAGTACCTCCTCAAGGGCTACAGATAATATTCTGAGCCATATTCAGTCTTACAGATACGGAATCCTCCACCAGGTGGTAGAAGTTAACTACATGAAGACCAGACTGTAGCCATGATATAAAGCTGCCACAATTCCAAAAACTCAAGGAAATGGAAACAAACCAATCCTGGAACTGAAGGTTCATTGTACTTAAAACAATTAAAATAATGCCGGTTAGGCCACTGATGACTAATTTCAAGATGCCAGTCAGGGCTGCTGTGCTGTGTCTGCATGTAACCCCTTTCCTCAGCCTATAAAAGCTCCTGCTCATGGGTTGTCAGTGGGGGAGGGGTGGGGGTAGGCCTTTGGGCAGGCATCTGCCTTCCACCCTCCACCCCTCACCCATTGCCAGGATCCAAAATAAAGCAAACCTTCCTTTTCACCAAGCTGGCCTCTTTATTAGCTTTTGAGTGGTGAGCAGCCACTTATGGTTACACTATGAAAGTGTGGCATCTAGCAGATTTTGCTTTTATTAGGCTCTAGGGACCCCCGTTAAGAATGATTTTTTTATGACATTTGTTATTTAATCTCCATCTTGAATTTAATTTTTCCTTGAGGGAAAAGATGCTGTCCCAGACTGTAAAATAAATTGAATCATCTCAATCTAGACCTTAAAGAATAAACCTATTTCTATTTAACCTTCAAAACTCTGACAAATCCAATCAATCCTTCTTGTTCGTACCCAATATATATTAAATTAAGTGTTACTAACATATATGATGCAATAGAACACTATATCAAGAAACTAGAATGACTGTTTCAATATTTGCAGAATTACTTACCTATTTTCCCACCTGACAGTATACACTATAGCTGATCAATCTTTAGCAGACTTTAAAAAAAAAAAAAAAAAAAAAGCTTAGGACCCTCTTCACTACTACAGAACCACATAAGAAATTCAGAAATGTTGCATTTTAATGTCAACTATTGCAGCAAAAGTTGCCAGTGCTTGCTCACATCCCTTTTCACCAGATTGATAGTGCATTCCCCAGTTGCTATGAATATTGGGGCTCAGTGTTCACAGCTGCATTCTTTTCCAGAAAATTACCCTTGCCAATAGACGCCACCCCACCCAGAGATGTATGCGGACAGCCTACAGCCAATGAACCGGGGAGGAAAGGGTATAAAGGGCCTTCTTGCCCCACAGTGGATACATCTTATGGAGACATTTGTGCCCCAGGGAACATACCATGATGCCCATTACTATGTTCTGTTGAATCTCCTTTCAAATATTTAACTATCATTTTCTCACTATTCTAATTGCCCCTCATCCCAGTTCAGAACCATCTCTCACCTGACTATTCAAATTGCCAAATTGGTAGTCCCTCCTCTACAATATCGCCTGAATACTCGAAGATGCAAACAAAATAGTCTTCCACACCCCTCCCGCAGCACATGCATATCTACGTGAAACCCTTCAATAAACACCCCCATCATCTACACAGAGGGAGGAAATGGAACTCAGTTCACCATGCACTTATGTTTCTCCTCCAAGAAAATGAAACCAGGGAACAAAGTCTTGAAATACATAGAATGTAATTGGATGACATTTATCTAACCTGAAAGCCAAAGTTAGCTGAAACAGTTAATTAATCTTAATTAATAATTAGATTAATAATCTTGGAGTTAGAAGACTTCCTTCCATTTAGTAGAGAACTAAAAAAAATGAAGTAAATCCAGGGAAATGGGTTACAAAACTATTCACTTCTAAGTTAGGGAGTTTGTTACAGCAAGTTAGGACTGATGTGTCCTATGGTGTTTTGGGCAAGAATCTCTTATATCTCTGGCCCAGAAATCGGTACACTGGATGGGAAATTTCACAGGTTCAGGTAGGGATGATTAGTTGCCAAGTGGGTAAGTAATGAAGAGAGTCAAACCTACAGTAGTATAATTATGTTAAAGAAAAATATGTGCTTCTTTGATATTTAAGTATCTAATGTTTGAAAGTTTAGCCTGTTAGAGAAACAGACTTGAGATTCTCAGTAACCGATTTAGACTTTCGGTTTACATTGACACCTACCTTTACAAACAGTATTGGAATATTTAATAGAACTTATTTCCCTCCTCTCCCATTTTTTACTTTTAGATTCAGGAGATCTTATAGCATCTGCAATAGTTTGTCAGATAATATCAAAACAATGTAATAAGCTTATGTTTCTTACAGTTTAATACCTCTATAGGAATTTAAGTTGTAAATCCCCTGTAACAAATTTACTGTACTTACAAATTGAATAAGATTTGAATATCAAAAGAGTAAGGCTTCTCATTTTGAACTTCAATGCATTAATAACTCAAATATATTTAACAACTAACGTAGCCCCTGAAATAATATTTTCTGTGTTAGGTCACAGGATTTTGGATTCTAATGATCCAAAATCATTAGGATCTCAGTGACATACAAACCCAAGTTCAGATCCTTGTAAAATCATAAAACACAGCAAAATTGAGCTGAATTCCTATATGACAAAAATGTTCACTCCTTGAGATGGTTTCTGAGTTTTCTAGTTCACTATTGCCATTCCCCATACCACATATACATGTCACTCATCGACTCAGTTACCTTTACCCTCCTGGTTTTTATAAAGGCACTAGCTGTTTCAACACATGTATCCAGAGAAGTGGTTCTGAACCAGGGGCCTACTGTCACCCAGGGGCCAGCAGGCAGTGTCTAGAGATATTTTTGGCTGTTACAGTTATGCATGGGTGCTACTGGCATCCAGTAGGTAGAGGTCAAGGATGCTGTTAAAATCTTACAATGCACAGACTAGCTCCCAACGACAAAGAGCTGTCCAGCCTAAAATGTCAACCATGCTAAGGTCAAGAAATCCAGACCTAAAAGGATACTTCTAAAACTCCCCAACATGGCACAGAGGCTTTACAATGATCTATCATCTTTGTGTGTCCTTGGAACCAATCCATTGACATTAAATAGATCACAAGTTTATCTTTATTGTTTAGAGTCCTTTTTGGTATTTAATTTCTTAAAATTTGAAGAGTTTCTCATTTAAGTTTATTCTTTATTTCCTTCAAAAAATCATCCCTTACATTGAAATTATTTTGCTTCCTTCTAGCCATCCTACATGGAGAAGGCAATGGCACCCCACTCCAGTACTCTTGCCTGGAAAATCCCATGGACGGAGGAGCCTGGTAGGCTGCAGTCCATGGGGTCGCTAAGAGTCGGACACGACTGAGCGACTTCACTTTGACTTTTTACTTTCATGCATTGGAGGAGGAAATGGCAACCCACTCCATTGTTCTTGCCTGGAGAATCCCATGGACAGAGGAGTCCATGGGGTCACACAGAGTTGGACACGACTGAAGCGACTTAGCAGCAGCAGCAGCAGCAACCATCCTACAAGTATTTCACATTTACATCCTCAATCCATATGGAATTTATATGCTGGAATTCAGAGATGTAATTTTGTTTCCATATAGATAACCCATAGCTTCAACAGCATTTATTGAATAGTTTATCTTTCTCCACTAGTTGGTAAAACCTATCGTATACTGAATTTTCATATAAACTCACCTGTTTCCAGGCTATTTTCTATTTATTCCTGAGATGCCATTATTTTAAATTATATATTTTATTAGGGAACTTACTATCTGATTTCTTCCTCACACTTCTTTTACTCTTACATGAGTTTCAGTATCAGCTCTCATGAAACTAAGTTGCAACTACACTGAGCTTATGGAATAGGTTAAAGATAACTGATTTTTCTTATTGATGAATATTATATCCCTATTTGGATTTTATAAGCCTTTAACAATTACTCTGTAATTATCATGACAGACTTATTCCCGGGTGCTATATACAGTTTGTTTCTGCGGTTTTTGGTTTAAGTAAATTTTCTGATCTCTAGCACAGTTTTTAATAGTGGATATCTTCACTTTGGTTTTGACCTAATGCTTCACATTTAAATGTTACTTTTTTCCTTCTAGACTTTTGGCCAATACTTTCTATCAGGTTAAGAAGTTTTATTCAGTTAATGGCTTTCTAAGTTTTTAACATCCCGAATGACTGGTACTAAGCCATTTATAAAACAAAGCAACTTTGTTCTTTAAGTCTGTTGAATCTTCTTGGAGGACTTCTTATATTCGGAGATGCAGATGGAAAGCTTTCCTCCATCTTTGAACCCGCCTCCTTTTCACCCCTAGCTTTGCTCATCTCTCAGGGAAATCCATTTAGCTTAAATCACCTTTGACTGGAATGCTCTTCAGTTTTCAGAGATTAACCCATTCACAGCAATATCTTAAGGGCCTTAAAAATTACCTTCTATCATTTCACAGACAGTTTGCAAGAAATAAAAGTCAAAGTTAGAAGCCTAGCTCTTAATTGTGGTCAACACATACAATGAAGGATAAGTCTCTAAGATTCTTGAAAGTACTCACATGCTGCAACATCCTACTCTTTTCAAGCTCTTATTTAACTCCGCAATCAGTGAGCAGGTCCTGCCAAAATACTAACACAAATGTACCCCAAAACTTCTGGGTGGCTGAGAAAGCTGGAGAAGGATTTAAGTGTGTATTCTCACACATGTGAAGGGAACTACTTCCATCAGGCAAAAGGCCTCTTGAAGTGTTAAACTATTGTGGGTAAACAAAAATTCAGCAAAAATAATCTCTAGGCCTTATAAAAATGAAATAGTATTTCAGAGTATTCTTTCCTATCTTTTTTTCCCTGTGGGAAAATATGTTCAGCCTTGAACAGTGGTTTTTTTCTTTGTTTCATTTTTTTCTGTGACAGTTACTAGGGGACAGTTTATATTTTAATCTCTTTTTTTTATTCTTCACATAATTAAGGGGGAAATAATTCTTCATATTGGTTTCAAGCCAAAGTGTATCAGCATTGTACTTGGGAAGGAAATGGTTAGGTTCTGGGAGAGATTCTCCCCCCCGATCCCCAGCAAATGTCCCCAGTCAAAATACATATGTTGTTGGAGAATGTGTCAGCCAGAAAACAATGTTTGACTGTTTCATTCTGAGTGTTATATATAATTTTCTGAAAATGTCAGAATATCTTATGTAAGCAGTCTGCCTTCAAGTGACCATCTCCTTGATTATAATCAATTTACCTGTAAAGTCTGACACTGTTTTGAGAGTCATCTTAAAAAGCCACAGGTTACTTGCTAATCAAGGACCTCAAGGCATATGTGCTGTGTTTAGTCACTCAAGCATATGACTGAGCTTTAACTTTTTTCTTTCAATCCTAAAAGACTATGCATCTATCTTGTTCTCTGAAAGTTACAAAGACATATAATATCCCTTACCCACACATGTGGTGATTGCTGTTGGTATATATCAGGGAGAAACATGGTTCTAAGGAGGAAAAGAAAAACAACAATTTGGCAGTGGGGTGGAATCAAATCCAAAGTTCCCACTCGTTTTTATTAAAAGCAGCCGTTAATGACCTGCAATAGGCAAACAATGCTATTTATTTTTAAAGTGGTGTCCCCCTTTGAGCTATTTTTTATATAAATCAGTTACTTTATGTATTTACTTTCTTCGGTAAGTAGGTAAAGGTATTTGCCTTTCTGATTTTTCACTCTGATCCTCTATAAATCTCAGAAACAAGTTAGGTCTAGGCTGATATAAAAATGAGAAGTGCTCTTCTGCCCATTTTTCTAACAAAAAGATACTACAAATAAATTTCAAACTTCAGCTCTGTCAAAAAATGGGCCTCTGTATTTTCTAGTAACAGATAAAAGTACAGAGATCAAAAATCACATAAACACAAACATAGTTTCAACCTCTTGCCAAAAGTTTTCATCTCCCAGGAAACCCCCAGCATCTACCACTTACCTGATTTTTTATATAGCTGGTAGGAAAACTGCTTGATACACAAGCTTTTTTTGAGACCTGTAAAGCAGTCAGTTATGCCCCCTTCCTTGTATTGTTATTTTCCAGGTCAACAGCTGCACAGTACAGTGGTAACATTCTGTCTTTAGCCACACTTAGAGCTACAGGGGAGGGGATTCCTCTCAAGATTATCTCCTTTGTTATTTTAACAAGGTACCCCAAAACACACAACATGTAATGGCCTTGAAAGATTAAGCAGCAGGATGTGAGTTTAGAATTTTTGTTTCTGAGGTACAACAAACCCTTTCCTATGCCTCCTTTCTGCTTATCCTCTGCCTTTCTTCTTCCCCTCCCAACCAACAACTTTTCCCATCCCTGGAGTAACAGCAGAGAATTATAATACTTCAAATCTTGCAATATACTGTTAAATCAAATATTGCAATCCCGAAAGATTAAGAAAAATAAGGAAAATTCTCTTTGGAAAACTCCTGAAGTAAAGGGGAACCTATGATATCGACTATCTTTACAACTGTGAAAACTTTCAATTTTGAAAAGAAAAATTAAAAAGATACCAGTGGGCTATGGTAGCCTTCAATACTGCACGCCTTCCTCTCTCTTTAATCTCTTTATCTGCTACCAGCTGACTCAGACGCCGACTCAGAGGCCCTTGATGACCGTTTCAAGTCTCCTAGAGCCTCCTAAGGACCATCAAGAAAGCACAACAGAAACGCCCGCAGCCCCTCACTCTTTAAAATGAAGCGGTAGGAGGCGTGGCCCAATGTGACTAGGAGAACGCCACGCCTATGGGGCGGGGCTGCTTCAGCCTCCGCCTCTCCAGAGGCGGGGGAAGGGGCGGGGGAAGGGGCAGGAGCCAGACGTGACGCCCTCAAGGAAGCCCGCCCTGGTTGGGGGGAATTTAGAACGTTGGAGCGGGGGAAGGGGGCGGAGTCTAATTTTCCTGTTGTTGGTGTGCCCGGGTCGCCTGGGTAACCGGCCGCGCTGGTCCTGGCTGCGCCAGCGCAGGCCGCAGAGGTCTCTGGGTCGCAGCTCGCGCTGGGCTCTTTCGCTCTGTTCCGTGATGGCAGCCGCCGCCGCCGTGGTCACCCCGTCGGGTTTGGAGGATGAGGTGTCTCGGTCCCGCGGCGAAGGAGCGGGGGAGATGGTCGTGGAGCGGGGGCCCGGCGCGGCCTACCACATGTTTGTGGTGATGGAGGACCTGGTGGAGAAGCTGAAGTTGCTCCGCTATGAGGAGGATCTCCTCCGGAAGAACAACCTGAAACCCCCGTCCAGGTGGGTGCCCTCGTCCCCCGAGCGCCTGGATGCGGCTGGGCCCTGGGGAGAAGCCTTCCTCTGGCCTTTGGGGAGCGCGGGTTACCAAGCACTTGCCTCTGTCTTCCCACGCAGGAAAGAGCACTTCACCCCAAACTTGGCGACGGAGGTCCGGACTGCTCACGGAGTTTAGACTTGGTATTTTTGTAAGGAGAGTAAAGTTTTGGAACTTCAGAAAGGACTGGAAGGCAGCTTGCCTAGAGCACTCACGCAGCTTCATAAAACGCAAACTTTTTTTTTTCTGATTGTAAATATAATAAAACAACCTCTTATAAAACTCAGAAAACTTACAATGTGTAAAAAAAGTACTGCAATCACTCATGATCTCATCCTCAAAGATGAATACCATAATCAATTTAGATCTATTTCTAGTTGTTGTTTTCCTTTTCGAGAATTTGTCCCTACAACTTGTAACTTTCGTACCGGACACCTACCTGTGCATTTTATAAGTGGTTAGTAAACTTGTTCACTAATTGCCGTCTTTTAAAAGACTTCTGTCTTTGCAGTAATAGTACTTTTGGAAACTGAGAAGTGAACAAGACAAATGAAGTGACAATGGAATTGTCTCTTTTCATAGAACCTGAAGTTCTGCTCTGTTCTGTTGGGGGAAAAGTCCATCATATTCTGAAGCCGCGGCTGGTATTGGTTGCTGAGGATGATGGACAGCCCGCACTTTCTCTTTAAATTGGTGTAGCCTAGGGATAGGCCTCATAAACTTTGTAGTTTCCTTCACATTAATACTTATTTTTTTTGTATTAAATTTTTGTGTTTGTTTAATTGTGTAAGAGGCAGTTTAGTTTAAGAATCTGTAATGCTTTCTCTAAATGGCTATACCTAGGCTCAAATTATTTTCAAATTATTTACCTTGACAGTTTAAATTTAATTCCTTACTCTCTTCCAGTAACTTCCATTAGAAGATAATGTTGGCTTCATGTAAACTGCCCATATTGCTAAGCCAGTCCATAACAGAAAAGTTAGAGGAAGAAATAATGTTGCTTGATCCATGATATAAATTGTAAGATTGGAAGTTATTACTTAAATGAATAGCGTAATATAAACAATCAACATTTTCTGTTAATAAAAATGTGGTTTTTTTCTCCAAGTATATTTTTCAAACAAAAATAAATTGGTTTTAAGATTCTGTTGATAACAATCTCTTATTTCCTCAGAAGTTCAGGAGGGTACTTTGAGTCATGGATTTGCATGGAGATATCCTAGTCTAAAGGTTCTCAAAGTATGGTCAACAGATTAGCAACATCAACATCACCTGGGAACTTATTAGAAGTGTAATCCTACAGGCCCTTTCCTGAGTCCAGTATATCAGAAATCCTAGGGGGTGAGGCGTAGAAGTCTGCTTTTTGCAACAAGCCTTCCAGGTGATTCTGATACCCACTTAAGTTTGAGAACCAAAGATCTGTCTAGTCAAGGCTATGGTTTTTCCAGTAGTCATATATGGATGTGAGAGTTGAACTATAAAGAAAGCTGAATGCAGAAGAATTGATGCTTTTGAACTGTGGTGTTGGAGAAGACTCTTGCGAGTCCCTTGGACTGCAAGGAGATCCAACCAGTCCATCCTAAAGGAAATCAGTCCTGGGTGTTCATTGGAAGGACTGATGTTGAAGCTCCAATACTTTGGCTACCTGATGTGAAGAACTGACTCATTTGAAAAGACCCTGATGCTGGGAAAGATTGAGGGTGGGAGGAGAAGGGGCTGATAGATGACCAACTCAATGGACATGAGTTTAAGTAAACTCCAGGAGCTGGTGATGGACTGGGAAGCCTGGGTGTGCTGCAGTCCATCGGGTCGCAAAGACTCGGACATGACTGAGCTATTGAACTGAACTGAACTGAACTGTCCTGGGTCTACAGTATCTATCAGTATCCATTCCTCTGTCCTGGAGTTGTTATCAGCTAATAAGGAAAAAGAAAATGAATTATTAGTACTGGGTGAACATATACCTACTTGGAAGGACTTCATGGCCTTTTTTTCCCTCCCAGCTGTTATTTTCCAGAACATTTAAACTTATCCTGCAAGAAAAAAAATTGGGAAGGAAAAAAAACTGGAAAAAAAATCAAGAAGGAGTAGATTGCTTATGAAAAATAGTTATAGTATCTATAAATCTAATTATAAACAATAGTAATAGCTTCACATAAAAGCAAAATAAGGTCTTTGATCAAAGTAACAAATGCTGTGGCTTGCAGGTTTTATTCCTTATATGTTTAGATGTGAATCATGTTGGTACTCATAGGGCTATTTTTAGGAGACTAGGGGCTTTAACCTAAAGTCCACAAATGTTTGTTAGACTGGGATATACACAGGGAGTGGTTCTTAATCCTGGCTGAACCTTAGAACTATCTAGGAAGCTTTTGAAACATATCTACTCCAGACTTCACTCCCAAAAGTTTTTATTTAATTCGTGAGGTAAGAAGCAAATGTTTAGTCAGATAGCAGCAGTTTAACAAGCTCTTCAAGTGATTCAGTTGATTGAGAACCGTATATAGTATACAGCCAACTTGAGAACAACTGTCTAAAATGGTGAGTAGGTTAGAAACAGTAAGTAAAGATTAACAGTTACACTGTATTAAAAAAAAAAGTTAAAATGCTTAGTAAATAATCATTACGATCTTTATTTTAAACTCCAAGAGTCTCTTAAATTTCAAAATACCATTTCAGGAGATATTCTCTTATTAATTATCCTGACACATACATGATTTTGTTCAAAGTTCTACATTCATCAGTGCATTTTTTGGGTTAAAGTCTTTGAACTAATATTTTGTGTCCAGTAGAAATTGCCCTTATCCTGTTGATTAAAATCTTTAATATAAGAGTGTGGTGGGTTACTAGAAACCTCAGAATGAATTGTCAGTGTCTTTTGATGTTAAAGTCATTGGGACAAAAAATCCTTTGGCAATTTCGGATTTTGTTCATTTAACTACTATGGACTTGTTTGCACTATTTCATATTCTGTTCTCCTTTGTTTTGGAACAGACACTATTTTGCACTGCCTACCAATCCCGGGGAACAGTTCTACATGTTTTGCACCCTTGCTGCTTGGTTGATTAACAAAGCAGGACGCCCCTTTGAGCAGCCTCAAGAATATGATGATCCTAATGCAATAATATCTAACATACTATCTGAGCTTCGATCATTTGTAAGTATAAACAACTCCCTTCTTTCTGCGTGTTTGCAAGTTAGGACATTTTTAATATTGATAATTCAGCAACATAAATGCTAGCCTTTTAGAAGAATTCTCTGTGAATAACTGTCTATGTGTGTGTGTTCAGTGTGTGTTCACTATTAATGTTGATATGTCTCAGAGATGAATTTATGTATACTTAGTTCACCTTCTAAAAAATGATTAAAAACTAGAAAGCTGAAACACTGTATTTTGAAAAAGAACTTTGATTTAATAGACCATGATAGCAGTGGTACTTTTCATTTCTGACTTTTCCTGGGGACAAGCAGTAAGAATTTTTGGCACACACATTATTAATTTTTGACAAGTGAATCACTTCATCCTTCACATAGTTGTTTAACAGTATGATACCAACCTAGTGGTTTTACTGATTTTTCACCCTAATAACATCAGTGATTTGTTCTGCTGTCATGAGGTTATTGCCTTTTAATTTGATACTATTGCCTTTTAATTTGATACTTTGACAATAAAACATCTTCATTTTCCTTTTGTATATATGTACCAATGGATTTTTAAAAGAAGACTAAAGAGATGGATTTCTGAGAAGCAATGTAATTACAGTTACTTTAAATCATTTGAAGAATCAAGAAGTGATACATTTATTCAACAGTACTTTGCTTAAAATATTTTGACATTGCAATATAAATAACAAATAATACCCAGTTTATCTTTTGTATTTCAGGGAAGAACTGCAGATTTTCCTCCTTCAAAATTAAAGTCAGGTTATGGAGAGCATGTATGCTATGTTCTTGACTGTTTAGCTGAAGAAGCATTAAAATATATTGGTTTCACTTGGAAAAGGTAAAAATTACCCAACCTGGAAATAGTAATTTTATGTGCATAGCTTTTTCTTCTAACTGTTCAAAGCTATTTAACTGAACTGATAGGAAGTATTTCCTCTTGACCGTTAAACTGAAAATGCCACAGGTAATTAAAAAAGTCAGTACAGACAAAATTGAAATATCTAGTATCTTCAAAACTAGATCTTCTACTGTTCCCCTTCCCAATTCAAATATATAGTTATTAAAGATTTAACTATAACTATATCCTAGTCAATTGAGTATATTTTTTTGAAATTTCTTTGAATATATTTATGATACAAACAAAGATAGTATATACATGGGAAGTAACTGATAGCCTACAGATTTAAGGAAAAAATGGAAATTAATAGAGTATTTCAAGTGGGATTTTTTTCCTTTGTTTATAGTGACAAGGCAAGAATAATACTGAAGAAACACTCTGTTAGATATTGTTCATTACTTCTTTCTCTGACCTATGATTTGTTTATATTTCTGTTGCCATGTCTTTCCCATGGTATTAAAGTCATTTGTGTACAAGTCTTTCTTTCTAGAAATTATGAAATCTGTATGGCAGTTAGCATAGCATTTGGTATATCATAGATACCCAATAAATGTTGACCACATGGATGAGGAAATAAAATATTTAGAAACTGTCAATTTGTATAGGTTATAATTAGAAAATATATAAATTTTGTCTTTTGGAGATTGAGATTATTGATAGGTTAAAAATTGTGGAAGGCATTATTTAGGTAAAAACATGAGCAAACTGATTTTGAATTAGAACTAATTTCTTGGAAAGATATGTATATTATTTCTATATTTTAATGTATTAGAGAAGGAAATGGCAACCCACTCCAGTATTCTTGCCTAGGAAATCCCTTGGACAGAGGAGCCTGGCAGGCTACAGTTCATGAGACTGCAAAAGAGTTGGGCACAATTTAGTAACTAAACAACAACAACAGATTTTAATGTATATTCAATTACATTCTCTCAGGAAAACAATCTACTCTTTATTAATGAATACTTTTAAAAACTTACTTGACTTAGGTTATCATCAAGTTGAACCATATGAAATTACAGATAGTCATCTATTTTTTAATTAAAAAAGAGTGGCAATTGCATATGCTCCAACTGAAACATTACGACTTAGTGCAATATGGAGAATGAGTATATATGATCCACATTACTTCCTTATTAGAGTCTATGAAAAGTTATGAGCTATCCTACATTTGTAATTTTTAGAAATTTTTAAATTTATTGCCCAGTAGATTCTAAATTCAGGAACTATTAGTATTTCAGCTACTATTTAATTTGGTACTTCCTTTGTTTCTTAGTATATCTTATTCTTGGCCACATATTGTAATTTGGATAATTTATAGGGACCATATATACATGGAGAGGGAAGGAGGAGGGAACATTGAAAATCAGATTAGAAAAACATTGAAAATCAGAATTACATATCAGCTATGTGATATGTAAGTGACAAAGAAGTTACATGTTTGTATATACTTATTTTATATATTTAAATATGCTAAAATAAACCCTAGAAAACATAGAAATCCTAGGAAAACATTGCCTTTAAGATATAATCTAATTCTAATTAGTAATAACAAAAATAGGAAATTTATCCTTTAAGATTAATTTGGTGTGTAGTACTTTCCTTCCTTAATATTAAATGTCAATATTTGTTTTTTGTTAACCTTTCTGAGGTATGGATTTTTATAAGTTTCCAGAAATAAATGCAAATACTTCTGAATATTTTTAATATGAGAAATACGTGTCATTAACTTAATTTCAATATACAATCATTAAAAGGATAGAGAAATAGAAACAATAAAGAAGCATAATAGCACATACATCACCAAATTAGGCCAACCAACATCCAGAACTTAAGCAGCATGGTGGGAAGTTCCAAATAATAGCAGTCTAGAGTCCCGCTTGGGAAAAGTATGTCCACGCCACAAATGAGACTTCAAATTTCAGTTTCAGGGGCTTTTGCTTATAATCCCAAGGTACAAACTAATATTATCATCAGTTTGTGTGCAAAAATGAAGCTCTGGTTTTATGTTAACACTTTTACAATGCTGTTTATCCTTACGAGTCATAGGATTCCATTAAACCCTGGGCACAGTTGGCCAGGCCTGCAGGAGCTCAAGAATTCCAGGCCCACTCCCTTTTTTATTTAAAGTGCTGCCTGACTAGTTGTGCTTGCAGACAACCATGGAATATAGGCTGTGGTCAGGCACATCAGAAGCAAGGTCAGAGACCTCTCTCATGCTTCTGAAGCCTGAACCAAAGCTTCCTCCATTTTAATTTCCATAATAGCCTCAGGATTGTTTATACTTAAGAGCATAGGAATAAGGCAAAATAACATGAACAGTCTTGTTAATTCTGTAGGTCAAATAACAATTCCAAACAGTCAAAAGAAACAAAAAACAAGCAAAGAGCTAAACAATGGATAAAAACCATTTCTGAGTGATAGGGAATGTAGTAAAGGAAAAGTCCCACCAGGAATGAGAGGTATGTTTTTGTACATTAACTCCTATATCCATTAACTTATCAGCTATGATAATAGTAAAAAGAGTAGTAAACCAGTAAAATATTCTATCAAGATACAATTGTGTTTTCCTATGCTCAGATGGGAAAGAATCCGCCTGCAATGCAGGAGACCTGGGTTCAATCCCTGGGTTGCAAAGATCCCCTGGAGGAGGGCATGGCAGCCTGGAGAATCCCCATGGACAGAGGAGCCTGGTGGGCTATATTCCATGGGGTCGCATAGAGTGAGACACTACGGAGCGACTAAGCACAGCATATGAAATCTTTTAATACTTTGGTTCCTTGCAAAATCTTATGTAGGGGTTCTAAGGAAAAGCTAATATTAGGAACAGACAAAGTAGGAAATAACATTGAAGTCAATAATACCTGAATTTTCATGGTATGGGGGGGAAATAATAGGTGGTCCTCTTCCAATATAAAAGATCAACGTATATTAAGCATCCAGAGAAAGGGATTCCTAAGTGATACATTAAGCTAATGTTTACATCATCAGTTATAATACTAATTGAGGAGTGATTTCAAAAAACATACTGTAGGTTTTAGGGGAAACAGTCCATTCACAATAGTTGATGAAGTTCTCCAATATGCAGGGTTCCCCATATGCAAGAAGTTGTTCCACATCACAGTCTATCATTAGCCTTGTCACAATCTATCAGTAAGAAGGTGCAACTATTAAAGTAACACATGACATTGGCATATAATCTTTGTGTTCAAGGCTTAAGCTATATCTTTACCAATGGGATGTGATCTAGCAGACAGATCAATTTTGTCCATAGAAAGGCAAAGTTAAAAAAGGACAGGCCTTGTTTGCTGAACAAGCGAAGTTATCCGAGTTCAGGTCCAGCTCAGGTTTCTCCAGCTGAAGATTATCCTATAGCTTTGTTCATATTTTTTTTAATCAAGGCATATCCTTGAAGGTTGAGGCGTGAATGACAACCCACAGTACAGTCAAGCTTCCAAGAATAACTTATTCATGAGATTAACAGTGGTTTAAATGGCACATTTTTCTTGTCTGGGGATCATCACTACAGTATTATCCTTCCCCTGAGCAATCACATCAGCAGGTGTGGGAGGACCACTAGGCTGCTTTACTCAGACTTCAGCTCCAATTGCATGTATTTCTTTTTTTTAAGATCATTATATAGTCCAGTTGTTTTTAAATATGACTACTCATTAGAATCACATCTGGAACTTTGGAGAAAAAACAATAGCTGGGCATTTCTATTTTTTCAAAAAATTCCAAGATAATTCTAATGTGCATCTGGATTTTAAAAGTGATTATGGGTTTTCCTATTAAATGATAGTTTTAGTGATTTAGAATTCTGTTATTTTCTGTTGACCAATCATGATGCAGTGGTATTAAAAGGGATAATAGTTAAATAATCATAATCACAATAGTAGATGACTTTTATCAGTTTTCATAATCAATAGCCAGACAAAAAATAAAAGATAATTGCAAGCCATAATGGAAACATGATTAACCTAACAATATATAATAATTACATACAATCTAGAGAGTTAAGTAGACTGATGAGGTAAGTGGAAGTGCATACATGTCCATGTTTTCATCCACCAGCCAGTCTATATATTTTGGTATTTAACCCATTTACATTTAAGACAATTACTGATCTGTATGATCCTGTTACTATTTTCTTAATTGTTTTGGGTTTATTTTTTATAAATCTTTTCTTTCTCTTCTGTTTCCTTTCTAGAGAAGTTCCTTTAGCAGTTGTTGTAAATAAAGCTGGTTTGATGGTGCTGAATTCTCTTCACTTTTGCTTGTCTGTAAAGCTTTTGATTTCTCCATCAAATCTGAATGAGAATCTTGGTGGGTAGAGTATTCTTGGTTTTAGGTTCTCTTCTGTTTTAGCACTTTAAAGATATATGCCAAAAAAAAAAAAAAAAAAATATGCCACTCCTTTCTGTCTTGTAGAGTTTCTGTTTAGAAACCAGCTGATAAACTTATGGGAGTTTTCTTATAAGTAATTTGTTGCTTTTCCCTTGTTGCTTTTAATATTTTATCTTTGTCTTTAATTTTTTGTCTTTTTGATTACTGTGTGTCTTGGTGTATTCCTCCTTGGGTTTATTGTGCCTGAGACTTTCTGTGCTTGCTTCCTGGACTTGTTTGACTGTTTCCTTTCCCATGTTAGGGAAGTTTTCAGCTATTACCTCTTCAAATATTTCCTTGAGTCTTCTCTCTGTCTCTCTTCTCCTTCTGGGACCCCTATAATGTGAATGTTGGTGCATTTAATGTTGTCCCAGAAGTCTCTTAGGCTGTCTTCATTTCTTTTCATTCTTTTTTCTATATTCTGTTTTATGGCAGTAATTTCCACCAATCTTTCTAGCAGGTCACTTATCCATTCTTCTGCCTCAGTTATTCTGCTGTTGATTCTTGCTAGTGTCTTGTTCATCTCTGTTCATTTGTTCTTTAGTTCTTCTAGGGCTTTGATAAACATTTCTTGCATCTTCCTTCTTTTCTGAGATCTTCCTAGATCATCTTCTCTATCATTACTTTGAATTCATTTTCTGGAAAGTTGCATATCTCTGCTTCATTTAGTTGTTTTTCTGGGGTTTTATCTTGTCCCTTCATCTGGGACATAACCCTCTGCCTTTCCATTTTGATTAACTTTCTGTTGTGTGGTTTTCATCCTGGTAGATGCAGGATTGTAGTTCTTCTTGCTTCTTCTGCTTGCTCTCTGGTGGGTGAGGCTAAGAGGCTTGTGTGAGCTTCCTGATGGGAGGGACTGGCAGTGGGAAAAATTGGGTCTTGCTCTGGTAGACAGGGCCCAGCTCAGTAGAACTTTGATCTGATTGTCTGCTGATGGGTAGGGCTGCATTCCCTCTCTGTTAGTTATTTGGCCTGAGGCAACCCAGGCCTGGGGTCTGTAGGCTCTATTTTAGGGTTAATGGAGATCTCCAAGAAGACTCACCCAAGGGGCACTTCCCATGACTGCTGCTGCCAGTCCCCCTATCCCCACAGTGAGCCCCTGCTGACATACGCCTCCAAAGAAGACACTCCAACACTAGCAGATAGGTCTATTTCAGTCTCCATGGGGTTACTACTCCTTTCCCCTGGGTCCTGGTCTGCATAGGATTTTGTTTCTGTTTTCCAACAGTAGAGAACTGGACATGGAACAACAGACTGGTTACAAATTGGGAAAGAAGTACGTCAAGGCTGTATATTGTCACCCTGCTTATTTAACTTACATGCAGAGTACATCATGCGAAATGCTGGGCTGGATGAAGCACAAGCTGGAATCAAGATTGCTGAGAGAAATATCAATCACCTCAGATATGCAGATGACACCACCCTTATGGCAGAAAGTGAAAAAGAACTAAAGAACCTCCTGATGAAAGTGAAAGAGGAAAGTGAAAAAGTTGGCTAAAAACTCAGCATTCAGGAAACTAACATCATGGCCTCCAGTCCTGTCACTTCATGGCAGATAGACAGGGAAGCAATGGAAACAGTGAGAGACTTTATTTTTGGGGGCTCCAAAATCACTGCAGATGGTGACTGCATCCATGCAATTGAAAGACACTTGCTCCTTGGAAGAAAAGCTATGACCAACCTAGTCAGCATATTAAAAAGCAGAGATATTACTTTGCCGACAAAGGTCCGTCTGCTGCTGCTGCTAAGTCGCTTCAGTTGTCTCCAGCTCTGTGCAACCCCATAGAGGGCAGCCCTCTAGGCTCCCCCGTCCCTGGGATTCCCCAGGCAAGAACACTGGAGTGGGTTGCCATTTCTTTCTCCAGTGCATGAAAGTGAAAAGTGAAAGTGCAGTTGCTCAGTCGTGTCTGACTCTTAGTGACCCCATGGACTGCAGCCCACCAGGCTTCTCTGTCCATGGGATTTTCCAGGCAAGAGTACTGGAGTGGGGTGCCATCGCCTTCTCCATCATAGTGAAAGCTATGGTTTTTCCAGTAGGCAAATATGGATGTGAGGGTTGGAATATAAAGAAAGCTGAGTGCCTAAGAATTGATGCTTTTGAACTGTGGTGTTGGAGAAGACTCTTGAGAGTCCCTTGGACTGCAAGGAGATCCAACCAGTCAATCCTAAAGGAAATCAGTCCTGAATATTCATTGGGAGAACTGATGCTGAAGCCGAAGCTCCGATACTTAGGCCACCAGATGTGAAGAACTTAGTCACTAGAAAGACCCTGATGCTGGGAAAGATTGAAGGCAGGAGAAGAAGAGGCCAACAGAGGTTGAGATGGTTGAGTGACATCACTGATTCGGTGGACATGAGTTTGAGCAAGCTCCAGAAGTTGGTGATGGATGGGGAAGCTTGGCTTGCTGCAGTCCATGGGGTTGCAAGGAGTCAGACACGACTGAGTGACTGAACTGAACCAAACTCTGCATATAAGTTAAATAATCAGACACAGATATTTTTCTGGAACTCCTTTGCTTTCTCCATTCTCCACTATCCAGCAAATGTTGGCAATTTGATCTCTCGTTCCTCTGCCTCTTTGAAATCTAGCAGATTAGTCTGTAAGTTTTTGAATCACATATTGCTAAAGCCTAGGTTGAAATATTTTGAGCATTATCTTTCTAGCATGTGAAATGAGTGCAGTTGTATGGTAGTTTGATCATGTACATGTAAAATGAGTAGTGGAATGAAAACTGACCTTTTCCTGTCCTGTGCCCATTGCTGAGTTTTCCAAATTTGTTGATGTGTGGAGTGCAGCACTTTAACAGCATCATGTTTTAGGATTTTAAGTAGCTAACAGGCATTCTGTCACCTCCACCAGCTTTGTTAATAGTAACACTTTCTAAGATTCACTTGACTTCACACTCAGGATTTGTGGCTCTGGGTGAGTGACCACACCATCCATGGTTACCTGGATCATTAAGACCTTTTTTGTATAGTTCTTCTGTGTATTTTTACCATCTCTTCTTAGTATCTTCTGCTTTTGTTAGGTCCTTACCTTTTCTGTCCTGTATTGCTCCATCCTTGTATGATTTGTTTTCTTGATATCTCCAGTTTTCTTGAAGAGATCTCTAGTCTTACCCATTGTATAGTTTTCCCCTCATTCTTTTCATTGTTCACTTAAGAAGGACTTCTTATTTCTCCCTGATATTCTCTGGAACTCTGCATTCAAAAATATACTTTCTTGGGTATATCTTTCCCTTTCTTCCTTGCTTTCACTTCTCTCCTTTCCTCAGCTATTTGTAAAGCCTCCTCAACCACTTTGCTTTCTTTCTTTTCTTTTTCTTTGGGGTGGTTTTGGTTACTGCCTCCTGCACAGTGTCACAAATTTCCATCCATAGTTCTTCAGGCACTCTGTATATCAGATCTAATCCCTTGAATCTATTTATCACCTCTGCTGTACAAACATAAGGGATTTGATTTAGGTCATACCTGAACGGCCTAGTGGTTTTCCCTACTTTCTTCTATTTAAGTCTGACTTTTGCAGTAAGGAGCTCATGATCTGAGCCACAGTCAGCTCCAAGTCTTGTTTTTGCTGACTGTATAGAGCTCCTCCATCTTTGGCTACAAAGAACAGCCAGAGTCATCTCTTATATTGTTGGAAAAGGGTGTTTGCTATGACCAGCATACTTTCTTGACAAAGCTCTGTTAGCCTTTGTTCTGCTTCATTTTGAACTCCAAGGCCATACTTGCCTGTTATTCTAGGTATGTCTTGACTTCCTACTTTGCATTCCAATCCCCTGTGATGAATAAGATATCTTTTTTGGTGTTCCAGAAGGTGTTGTAGGTCTTCATGGAGCAGGTCAACTTCTTCAGCATCAGTGGTTAGGGCATAGACTTGGATTACTGTAATGTTGAATGACTTGCCTTGAAAACAAATCTGTAACATTCTGTTGTTTTTGAGTTTGTACCTAAGTGTTGCATTTTGAACTCTTGTTGACTGTAAGGGCTACTCTGTTTCTTCTAAAGAATTATTGCCCACAGTGGTAGATATAGTGATCCTCTGTATTAAAGTAACCTATTCCTGTCCATTTTAGTCTACTGATTCCTGAGATGTAGATGTTCAATCTTGCTGTCTCCTATTTGACCACACAAGATGGTAAGTTGACCATGTCCAATTTACCATGATCATGACACTAACATTCCAGGTTCCTATCAATATTGTTCTTTACAGCATCAGTCTTTACTTTTACCACCAGACATATCCACAATTAACATCGTTTTTGCTTTGGCCCAGCCACTTCCCTCTTTTTGGAGCTAATAGTAATTGCCCTCCTTTCTTCTCCAGTAGCATAATGGATACCTTCTCACCTGGGGGCTTCATCTTTCAGTGTCCTATCTTTTGGCCTTTTCACACTGTTCATGGGGTCTCAAGGCAAGAATACTGGAGTGGTTTGTCATTTCCTCCTCCAGTGGACCACATCTTCTCAGAACTCTCCATTATGACCTGTCCATCTTGGGTGGCCCTGCACAGCATGATTCATAGCTTCTTTGAGTTATGCAAGCCCCTTTGTCACAGCAAGACTGTGATCCATGAAGGGATGTTAGATATATGATGTGAAAAGCAGGATTCATGCAAGAAAACGTTGCAAAGTCTATGTAATAATAATTATAATAGTCCTAAATAGCTAATATTTAGGTAATAAGCTAAGAAAAATATCTTAACAGGGTAAGTGCTAGTCGCTCAGTCGTGCCCGACTCTTTGCAACCCAATGACTGCAGCCCACCAGGCTCCTCTGTCCATGAGATTTTCCAGGCAAGGATACTGGAGTGGGTTGCCATTTTCTTCTCCAGGGGACCTTCCGAACCCAGGGATCGAACCCGGGTCTTCTGCACTGCAGGCAGATTCTTTACCGACTGAGCTACAAGGGAAGTGCCTAACAGGATTAGGCAAAGTATTAATTTTCTTAATATACACAAAAGCAGAGGGCATTGATAGGCATTTCACTGAAAAACACATAACCAGTTAAAACATGAAAAGGCATTCAACCACTCTCATGTGAAAGAAATGCAAGTAAAATAAGAGTGGGATTTTTTTCCCTTAGATGATTGACAAAAATTGAAACTTATTTACCATATTGGCAAATGTATGGAAAAGGCATCACTGCTGTTAGGAGTTTAAATTAGGGTGACATTTTGGAAGTTGTTTTTAGTAATATTGAACAAAACAACAAAATATACATAGTTGTTGGCCCAGCCTTTATACCTGATATATAAGGATGAACCTAGATAGCATATTCAAAAGCAGAGATATTACTTTGCCAACAAAGGTTCGTCTAGTCAAGGCTATGGTTTTTCCTGTGGTCATGTATGGATGTGAGAGTTGGACTGTAAAGAAGGCTGAGCGCCGAAGAATTGATGCTTTTGAACTGTGGTGTTGGAGAAGACTCTTGAGAGTCCCTTGGACTGCAAGGAGATCCAACCAGTCCATTTTGAAGGAGATCAGCCCTGGGATTTCTTTGGAAGGAATGATGCTAAAGCTGAAACTCCAGTACTTTGGCCACCTCATGTGAAGAGTTGACTCATTGGAAAAGTCTCTGATGCTGGGAGGGATTGGGGGCGGGAGGAGAAGGGGACGACAGAGGATGAGATGGCTGGATGGCATCACTGACTCGATGGACGTGAGTCTGGGTGAACTCCGGGAGTTGGTGATGGACAGGAAGGCCTGGCGTGCTGTGATTCATGGGGTCTCAAAGAGTCGGACATGACTAAGCGACTGAACTGAACTAGTAAGGAAATGAAAAATAATCTTAATGTTCATCCATAAGTTGCTAGTTATATTGCTGTGGTACTGCTGTTCAATTGAAAACAGTGCAGGTATGTTAAGAGAGAGAGCTAGCATGAGGGCAAGAGAAAAGGATGAGGAGGGAGAGAGAGAGATGCACAATTGACCTTTTAACAGTGCAGGGGTTAAGGATGTGGAAAATCCACATGTAACTTAGTGTGCTTGTGCTTATACTCAGGCACTCAGTCGTGTCTTTGTGACCCCATGGACTGTAGCCCACCAGTCTTCTCTGTCCTTTGGATTTTTGAAGAATCCTGGAGTGGGTAGGGCTTCCTTATAAGCTGTTCCTCTGTATCCAGAGTTCCACATCTGTAGATTTAACCTACCAAGAATCATGTAATAGTTAGTATTTACTATAGATTAAAAAAAAAATCTCTGTGTTAAATAGACCCACACAGTTCAAACCTATGTTGTTCAAGGGTCAACTGTGCTGCTGCTAAGTCGCTTCAGTCGTGTCTGACTCTGTGCGACCCCAGAGACGGCAGCCCATGAGGCTCCCCCGTCCCTGGGATTCTCCAGGCAAGAACAATGGAATGGGTTGCCATTTCCTTCTCCAATGCATGAAAGTGAAAAGTGAAAGTGAAGTCGCCCAGTCGTGTCCGACTCTTAGTGACCCCATGGACTGCGGCCCACCAGGCTCCTCCATCCATGGGATTTTCCAGGCAAGAGTGCTGGAGTGGGATGCCATTGCCTTCTCCAAGGGGTCAACTGTATATGTACTTAAATATGGTATGTTAGTAAGTGAAGAAAGTAGGTTGGCTAATAGTATGCATGGTACCATCCCATTCATGTATTACTACTTAAATCTTCAAGTTTAGAAATAAACATTTTTGCTTCTTTACATAGAGAGTTTCAGGAAGGATACATGAAACATTTAACTGATTATGGGAAGAGGGGCAGGTGAAAAAGAACCAGAACTGGCGTAGAGTGTGGAGGATCCTTAATACTCACATTGTACCTTTTTGCCCTGCTGAAATGTTTTGTTTTTCCCTCTCATCTCATGTGCTGCTGCTGCTAAGTCACTTCAGTAGTGTCCGACTCTATGCGACCCCATAGACGGCAGCCCACCAGGCTCCCCCATCCCTGGGATTCTCCAGGCAAGAACACTGGAGTGGGTTGCCATTTCCTTCTCCAAAGCAGGAAAGTGAAAAGTGAAAGTGAAGTCGCTCAGTCGTGTCCGACTCTTAGCGACCCCATGGACTGCAGCCCTCCATGCTCCTCCGTCCATGGGATTTTCCAGGCTAGAGTACTGGAGTGGGGTGCCACTGCCTTCTCCCTCATCTCATGTAAAGCTTTATTATTTTAGACCAGCATACCCAGTGGAAGAATTAGAAGAAGAAACTGTTGCAGAAGATGATGCAGAATTAACATTGAATAAAGTGGATGAAGAATTTGTGGTATGTGTGTTGCTGAACTTTTTTGTCCATTTTCAACTTTGGATTCATTTCCCTTCTCTTAGTTCCCCTAGACTTCCATTATCTGGATTAGTTTATTTCATTGTTTGTAGATTAAAAAAAAAAAAAAAGCTTTTGAATAGAGTGCCACATATCAGTAATTTAAACCTTTGGTTAAATTAATTTTCATGTTCAGTAATGATTATGGTGTGAATTTAGCAGAGGTTCTTCAAATATAGACAGAAAATAGTTGACCACTAGTTATATAGGTAAACAGTTTGTTAACCATTCATGATCTTAAATAGACCATAAATAATAGAGAATTTAGAAGACAGCAATAGACTTTTGAATTAATACAGTCTGCTTCATAAGAATACCATTCATTTCTCAGGAACTCCTTTATGCTTCTGAAATTAAGATGATTAGTACCCTACCCTGCAGGAACATTAAAAAATACTTATAAATATCAACATTATTTAAGTTGTTTGGCAACCTCTGGGCATATTCTCATTCTTAAAATTCTATCTATAGTGTGAAATTAAATGATCATGTCTTTATAACAGACTGGACTAGGAGAATGGTAGAGAAGAAGAGTTCTTCCTCAGAATCAGAGATGAGTTGACACTAGTATTTTAGAAAGTGTATATATGATTTAAAGTGAAAATGGTGGCAAAGAAAAATGTTGTAGTATATTTTACTGTCATAGACCAATTACATTTTTCAGGTGATTTTTTTTTAAATCAATAGATAATACATACATTCTGTATTTTAACTTAAAAGTAATTTATTATGCTACTATAGGCTGCAAAGATATTAATCACTGCATTATTTTATAGTGAATGCTGAAAATAACCATTAAATAAATTAGACATATGCATATGGTAGAATGTCATATAGCCATTAAAAGAAATGTTAACAAAGAAATATTAGTGACATGGGGATGATAACATACTATATGCACAAACTCAACTATGTAAAATACACAGAAAAACAGTTAACACCAATATATTAACATTTGTTATATGTGGGTAGGATTATGGATGATTATTTTCTCTTCTATGCTTTCTATCTTTAAAGTTTTTAATGTATTTTGTCAGTAGTATAAATATTTTAAACCATATGTGTAAAAAAGATGATGGCTATTATAAACAGTGCTGCGATGAACCATTGGGGTACACGTGTCTCTTTCCCTTCTGGTTTCCTCAGTGTGTATGCCCAGCAGTGGGGTTTCTGGGTCATATGGCAGGTCTATTTCCAGGTTTTTAAGGAATCTCCACACTGTTCTGCATAGAGGCTGTACTAGTTTGCATTCCCACCAACAGTGTAAGAGGGTTCCCTTTTCTCCACGCCCTCTCCAGCATTTATTGTTTGTAGACTTTTGGATCGCAGCCATTCTGACCAGTATGAGATGGTACCTCATAGTGGTTTTGATTTGCATTTCTCTGATAATGAGTAATGTTGAGCATCTTTTCATATGTTTGTTAGCCATTTGTATGTCTTCTTTGGAGAAATGTCTGTTTAGTTCTTTGGCCCATTTTTTGATTGGATCACTTATTTTTCTGATATTGAGCTGCATGAGCTGCTTGTATATTTTTGAGATTAATTCTTTGTCAGTTGCTTCATTTGCTGTTATTTTCTCCCATTCTGAAGGCTGTCTTTTCACCTTGCTTATAGTTTCCTTCATTGTGCAAAAGCTTTTAAGTTTAATTAGGTCCCATTTGTTTATTTTTGCTTTTATTTCCATTACTCTGGGAAGTGGGTCATAGAGGATCCTGCTGTGATTCATGTCAGGGAGTGTTTTGCCTATGTTTTCTTCTAGGAGTTTTATAGTTTCTGGTCTTACATTTAGATCTTTAATCCATTTTGAGTTTATTTTTGTGTATGGTGCTAGAAAGTGTTCTAGTTTCATTCTTTTACAGGTGGTTGACCAGTTTTCCCAGCACCACTTGTTGAAGAGATTGTCTTTTCTCCATTGTATATTTTTGCCTCCTTTGTCAAATATAAGGTGTCCTTAGGTGTGTGAATCCATCTCTGGGCTTTCCATTTTGTTCCATTCATCTGTATTTCCGTCTTTGTGCCAGTACCATGCTGTCTTGATGACTGTAGCTTTGTAGTATAGCCTGAAGTCAGGCAGGTTGATTCCTCCAGTTCCATTCTTCTTTCTCAAGATTGCTTTGGCTACTTGAGGTTTTTTGTATTTCCATACAAATAGGACATGGAGAGGGCAATGGCACCCCACTCCAGTACTCTTGCCTGGAGAATCCCATGGACGGAGGAGCCTGGTAGCTGCAGTCCATGGGGTCGCTAAGAGTCGGACACAACTGAGTGACTTTACTTTCACTTCTCACTTCCATGCATTGGAGAAGGAAATGGCAACCCACTCCAGTGTTCTTGCCTGGAGAATCCCAGGGACAGAGGAGCCTAGTGGGCTGCTGTGTATGCGGTCACACAGAGTCGGACACGACTGAAGTGACTTAGCAGCAGCAGGACATGGAAGCAACATAGATGTTCATCGGTAGACAAATGGATAAGAAAGTTGTGGTACATAAACACAATGGAATGTTACTCAGCTATTAGAAAGAATACATTTGAATAAGTTCTAATGAGGTGGATGAAACTGGAGCCTATTATACAGAGTGAAGTAAGTCAGAAAAACACCGATACAGTTTCTTAATGCATATATATGGAATTTAGAAAGATGGTAACAATGACCCTATATGTGAGACAGCAAAAGAGGTACAGATATAAAGAAAAGACTTTTTGACTCTATGGGAGAAGACGAGGGTGGGATGATTTGAGAGAATAGCATTGAAACATGTATATTACCATATGTGAAACAGATGACCAGTCCAGGTTCCATGCGTGAAACAAGGCACTCAAAGCTGGTGCACGGGAACAACCCAGAGGGATGGGAATGGGGAGGGAGGAGGAGGGGGGGAGTTCGGGTTGGGGGACACATGTATACCCATGGCTGATTCATGTCAATGTATGGCAAAACCCACCAAGTATTGTATAGTAATTAGCCTCCAATTAAAATAAATAATTTTTTTAAAAAGATGATTACTATCTATAAAAAGAAAAAGACCATTGTAAAACCAGTTTAAAAGATAGCTTTCTTAATGTGATAAATTTTTAAACTTAAGGTAAAAATGTAGTCATTCATGTGTTTATTCAGCACCTGTTATGTAGCAAGCACTGGGCAAGACCCTGGTGGAGCTGCATGTACAAAAACTCAGAGGAAGGAGGGCGCTTACCATGATCAAGGAATTGAGAGAAAACCATTGCTGCCAGCTCTCCTGAGTGAGGAGGAGAGTGACTTCAGATTGTGTGTGTTAGTTGCTCAGTCTTGTATGGCTTTTTGCAACCCCATGGACTATAGCCTGCCAGGTCCTCTGCCCATGGACTTCTCCAGGCAAGAATACTGGAGTGGGTTGCCATTCTTGTCTCCAGGGTTAGCTGGGAAGAAAGACCAGGTCCAGATCATTTTGGTCATTTTAGGGAGTTTAGACTTTATTCTTTGTGTAATAAATCTTTCCATTCAGTCCCTGTTGTTCATCTCACTTATTTTACTCAGATATTTCCTCATCTTGTTTCTTAGTTACTGTTTATTAGTAGTAATAAATAGTTTATCTACAGATACCTGGTCCTAATGCATCAATATTTAGCTTCAAAGACCTATAACTCAAAACAGCTAGTCAGGGGAAAAAAGGACAAAAAGCAACTGATCAGAAGGAAAACTCCATGAGGGCATAAACCAATTTTGCACATTTTTTGTCTCCAGTTTATTATGCAATGCCTGGTGCATAGTAGTTGTTCATTAAATATTTGACAAAAAATCATCTGTCACAACATTGCTTGTAACTTTTACAAAATAGAGGTTTTTGCGAACCATTTAAAGTTCAAAGCAGCATTGCTGTTTGTATAAATTAGAGAAACAAACTAGAAAGCATCCTATTCACACATTTCTTGCCAACTGTGAAGTAAAGACCTTCTGCTGTCATAAGACCAAGCTGAAGGCTTCCTCAAAGGGTTGTGTCTGAGGCTCTTAGTTCCCTTACATCATGTCTCTTGAATTTTTTCCTTTTCCTTCTTCTTGTTGTTATATTATTCTAAGGAGGCCTCTTAACCTCTCCCATTCCTCTTAGTAAGGAGAGCTGGGTCAGTGCCAAAAGCCTCTGGGATATTACTTCAGTTTGGTGCCAGAGTTTGTGGGATAGCTCACAGATGGCAGAGATCATTTCTGACAAAGTAAAGTTCTTCTGTGATCAACAAGAAGCTCAAAAGCTTCCATTTTAGACTGGTCAAATCAAGTTAGGACACATTGATAACTGGAAAGTGAGAGAGAGGGATGGGGGGAGGAGAGAGGGAGGGTGGCCGAGAGGGAAGAAGGGAGGATTGGGATCACGACACAGAATGTTCTCAAAGAGTGTCCTCACAGAATGTCCTCACAGTATACAGTCATATCCTTAGTGATTGGCAGTAGGAGAGTGAAGACACATATTAGGCAAAGAAATGACAGGGAATTGAGTACTTTTTAAATTACTGAGATTAAAATCCTCTTCATTTAAAGCTATTTTTTGTGTCTATTTATTTTCAAATTCATTTTGATTGCTTTCTTAATAATTTTTAATAACTTAAATTCTTTTTCCAGTACCTACTCTTAAAGCTTTTTGCCTAATCGTGTTCAGTCGACCACAGTTCAGCAAGTACTTATTGATCACCTATGTAAACACTACTGATGAGGTGATTATAAAAGCATTATAAACCTGTCTCTGCTCCCATCGGCACTGAGTCATTGGCATCTCTATCATTTGCTCTGCTTAAGTACACCATCATTAGTGCAAACACAGGATACGCTGAGCTGTTTCTCAAAGATGTGCTTCTGCATATATGCTTAGGATTTAAGATGTAAACCCATCAGTTTTGTCTACACATCTAGACCCCACTGCCTCCATCCCTAAAAAAATGAACGTTATTTGATTGTATGTTATCTGCATTTATATTGTTGCATATTTTACTATAATCTTTCTAATTTCTCACAGATTAACATAGTTCTAATGTCTCAGCTTAGTGGCCCCACTCCTAGGAGTTTCTTTGTAGATCTGGGATGGTTAAATTACATTGTCACAAGCTCCCAGGTGATACTAATGCTGCTGATCTAAGAACCACATTTTGAGAACCACTGTCTTACATACTTCTAAGTGCTTAAAGATAAGGGTTATCTTTGAAATCTACGACTGCCGCTTCTGTGCAGCTCTACATGTGAAAGTGTCCACCAAACAACTCTCATTTATTTTTTTTGTTTTTCTTTACAAGACTTTAGAACCAAGCTCCATTGGCCTCATTATCATGTCTTTAAGCTTTGGATATTCTTGTTAAAATTGCTTCACCCACTTTGTCACTTGTCACCACAAAGACATTTTAACATTTTGTCCTACCTGCTTATACAGCCTGCTCAAACTCTGTATTTACTGTGTATTGGGGAGGAGATTGCTTGTCAAAGGGTCTCTTCTGACCCTGTCCCCCACATCAGTTGGGCTCAGAATCAGGACCAGCTTGGAATCTACCTGAATTATCCTTTTGTTAGATAGTTAATATCTAAGATACAAGGTTAATATCTTACATCCTTATATAGAATTAATATTTAATATCTTTAAACTTTTTTTTAATTTTATTTTATTTTTTAAACTTTACATAATTGTATTAGTTTTAACTTAAACATATAGGAGATGAGATGTCAAAAATATACATGACTGTGATTGGTCCCTGGAGTAGGTGAGAGTATTCCATATCTATCAACCTCTCATTTTTGTCCATTTTAGTCATCTTACTCAAAATTTCCATTAACTGTTGCTTTTTCTGTTCTTATGTTTATTTATCCCTAGTTTCACAGCTGGAGAAGGCAATGGCACCCCACTCCAGTACTCTTGCCTGGAAAATCCCACAGACGGAGGAGCCTGGTAGGCTGCAGTCCATGGGGTCGCTGAGGGTCGGACACGACTGAGCGACTTCATTTTCACTTCTCACTTTCACGCATTGGAGAAGGAAATGGCAACCCACTCCAGTGTTCTTGCCTGGAGAATCCCAGGGACGGGGAAGCCTGGTGGGCTGCCGTCTATGGGGTCGCACAGAGTCGGACACGGCTGAAGTGACTTAGCAGCAGCAGCAACAGCAGTAGCAGCAGCAGTTTCACGGCTCTTTTTTTTCTTAAGTGATTGTAAAAAAAAGCAGGTCCTATTTTTAAATGGCATCATCAAAACCTCAAAAAACAGATAACATAATGCCCTACTTTATGCACACTACTAGGCTTTAAATGTCCTTTCTTAGTCTTCCTGTTGAGCTTAGCATAAGTGTTTAGAATTGACATGCACACATTGCTATATTTAAAATATATAACCTACAAGGACCTACTGTAAAAAAAATCTGGAAATATATTTTTTAATTACAACTTTTATAATTATTAACTTTTAAACTCTTTTATTTTCCTAAGGAAGAGGAGACAGACAATGAAGAAAACTTTATTGATCTCAACGTTTTGAAGGCCCAGACCTATCGCTTGGTGAGTTACACAGGATACATGCAGGATCAACAAGCAGTCAGTACATGTATTCTGCTGGGAATGGAAGCAAGTAGAAATCATTGTTCTGGCCATTGTTGCTATAACATTTTATGTATAGGAAAATAATTTCAAGTAGCTCTTGAAATTATTTTCCTATACATAAAATGTTATAGCAAATATAAAACTCAGAGGGGCAAGTGGAACAGCCTCTGGTCTATATCATGAAATATCAACTCAGGGTCAGTTTCAAGTTATTTTCCATTATAATGGCCTGTAATGCTCTTCATTATAGGAAAATACTTAAATTGTAGGTAATTCTTTGAAATAAAATGGATTATATTAAGACTGGTATATGAATAGATGGTCAGTTGCTTCAAGTCAGTTTTTGCTTTATTTTAATTAGGAAATAAGCCCAGTCTATAAAAGAGAACCCACTCAATGAAATAATTTCAAAGTACAGTTTGGATTTTTGTATTTTCCTATATGTATATTTATGGCACCCCACTCCAGTACTCTTGCCTGGAAAATCCCATGGACGGAGGAGCCTGGTGGGCTACAGTCCATGGTGTCGCTAAGAGTCAGGCACGACTGAGCAACTTCACTTTCACTTTCCACTTTCATGCATTGGAGAAGGAAATGGCAACCTACTCCAGTATTCTTGCCTGGAGAATCCCATGGACGGGGGAGCCTGGTGGGCTGCCGTCTATGGGGTCGCACAGAGTTGGACACGACTGAAGCGACTTAGCAGCAGTAGCAGCATATGTATATTTCAATAAAATGATATTTATCTCATGCCACAAAAATACATATGAAACAAAATCTTATTTGTCCTTTATTTAATTTTTCTCATCTTAATTCTGCAAATAAATTTGGACCTAGTTTTGGGTACATATCATGAAGACTTCCTTGGCCACCTCACCCCAAGGTGGTCTCTTCACTTATCATTCACTGCCATAGTATTGTTAGCATTTGTAACTATTATTAACAATATGGGTGTGTTTTCTGCCCAACTTGAGGTGTGTGTAATATAATGTGGCTATCTTGCCTGACTGTGTGAGTTGTCTTTGAGACTTTTCAGTACTTACTAGGTGTATGACTTTGAGTAGGTTTCCCGTCTTCTTATGCCATATCTTCATCATCCATAAAATCAGAATAAAACTATTACCTTTAACAAAGATTTTTTAAAGATTAAAAGAGTTACTGCACATAAAGCATTTATGTGATGTCTGTCTGGCACATAGAAAGTACTTACAAGTTATTGGCAAAAACCAAAACCACACCTCCCCCTACATTCCTTCTCTTAAATCTGACTTATATAAGCTCCTTGGTAACAGGAATAACTATCATTTTTTATATTGTCCATAGTGTAATACAAAAGGTACTGACTAAATGCTTCTTAAATCAACAAATAAACTTTTCTTGCTTAATTGAAAATTATTTCAAAATAACATGTTAACATTTAAATACAGCCAAGCTTCAGTTATAACAATATACTTGCCAATCACTATAGTTTTCAAAGTACTTTAAAACACATCCTTTCCTGACCTTTTAAGGTATTTGAGAAGATGTTATCTCCGTTTTCAGTTCAGTTCAGTTCAGTCGCTCAGTCGTGTCCAACTCGCAGCACACCAGGCCTCCCTGTCCATCACCAACTCCCAGAGTTCACTCAGACTCAAGTCCATTGAGTCAGTGATGCCATCCAGCCATCTCATCCTCTGTCGTCCCCTTCTCCTCCTGCCCCCAATCCCTCCCAGCATCAGAGTCTTTTCCAATGAGTCAACTCTTCGCATGAGGTAGCCAAAGTACTGGAGTTTCAGCTTTAGCATCATTCCTTCCAAAGAAATCCCAGGGTTGATCTCCTTCAGAATGGACTGGTTGGATCTCCTTGCAGTCCAAGGGACTCTCAAGAGTCTTCTCCAACACCACAGTTCAAAAGCATCAATTCTTTGGCACTCAGCTTTCTTCACAGTCCAACTCTCACATCCATACATGACCACAGGAAAAACCATAGCCTTGACTAGACGGACCTTTGTTGGCAAAGTAATGTCTCTGCTTTTCAATATGCTATCTAGGTTGGCCATAACTTTTCTTCCAAGGAGTAAGCGTCTTTTAATTTCATGGCTGCAGTCACCATCTGCAGTGATTTTGGAGCCCAGAAAAATAAAGTCTGACACTGTTTCCACTGTTTCCCATCTATTTGCTATGAAGTGATGGGACCAGATGCCATGATCTTCGTTTTCTGAATGTTGAGTTTTAAGCCAACTTTTTCACTCTACTCTTTCACCTTCATCAAGAGGCTTTTTAGTTCCTCTTCACTTTCTGCCATAAGGGTGGTGTCATCTGCATATCTGAGGTTATTGATATTTCTCCCGGCAATCTTGATTCCAGCTTGTGCTTCCTCCAGCCCAGTGTTTCTCATGATGTACTCTGCATATAAGTTAAATAAGCAGGGTGACAATATACAGCCTTGACGTACTCCTTTTCCTATTTGGAACCAGTCTGTTGTTCCATGTCCAGTTCTAACTTGCTTCCTGACCTGCATACAAATTTCTCACGAGGCAGATCAGGTGGTCTGGTATTCCCATCTCTTGAAGAAATTTCCACAGTTTATTGTGATCCACATGGTCAAAGGCTTTGGCATAGTCAATAAAGCAGAAATAGATGTTTTTCTGGAACTCTCTTGCTTTTTCGATGAACCAGCGGATGTTGGCAATTTGGTCTCTGGTTCCTCTGCCTTTTACAGATACAAAAACTGAAATTTCTAACCTTGAGACAGTTTAATCTTTTAAAAAGCAAATAAATTGCAGTGCCTTAATTTTAGCTCAGTTTCTTCAAACTCCCAAGTCTATTGCTTTTTCTCCTTTACTTTATAACAAAGAGTTCGGTGGCGTAGATTCCTAACTTAAGCAAGGGTGCTTTGGTGCTTGGTGTTCTTGTGATGAAGATGTCATGACAGAGTTCTAAAGTGTGAAGAAAAAAACAAAAGGAGAGTTGCATACACAGTTATTCTTATAAAGAATTTGTTGTTTGTACTATTCATTCTTATATTGATGGTGTAAATAGAAGCCTGTGCAGGCCACCTGTGATTCTCTCTAGACTACGTAGTTTGAGTATTGGGAAGGAGCAAAGTAATTTAACTTGCCTCTACCATGACTCTAAGTCCCGATTGGTCCTAATTTCAATTTTTCACCTCCATTAAACTGTGTAAGGATGGGTTTTTGCTCTACCAGTGACTTTATAAATGATCTAAGTATTAGATCCTTTGGTCGATAGTATTCATATATAACCTATACTTTTTTTGAGCTAAGACTATATGGTTGCGTTTTCAAAGGAGGAAGAAGTCTGAATACCAGGTGTTTGTGGATGGTCAGCCATGAAGTACTAATGAGGCAGAAAACCCTTTCATATTTTAAAAAATCTGGCAAGTTTATGATGTTGCCCACTACAGCCATCTGCCTGAGACAGCTGTATCTGACTAGAGCGTTCAGTGGCTCAGGCTGCTCTTTCCCTAAGACAGAGCTGCTGTATAGTTAGTAACACAGATTTAAGATTTTATGTTTCATGAAGCAGGTGGGCTCACAATGCAGAAGAAATATTATGTCACTCAAGTTGATGCGATGCATTCATCGCTAGAACAAGAATGGTGGATTCTGTCTAGGAAATTGGTTTCCTGAATGTATACGTGCCTGTGCCAGCCCAGCAGCGTGTGGCTCCAGCAGTCCCCTCTGCCTGTGGCTTTGAAACATTAGATGCTTCTCCAGTCATTCTCTGTCTCCTCCCCCAGCTTATGGTTCTTCACAGGCTCTGGCATCACACTCATCTGATTTGTTTATGATCTGTCTCAACCAGTAGAACGCAAACTCCTCTAGAGCAGAAACTTTTTAAACTTCTTTTTCACCTACCTGTGCCTGTTGTGTAGAACATGCTTGATATTGAATAATATTGAATGAAAACACATGTGAATGGATGCTATTTTATATTTATAATTTTATGAGAAAGTATAGTTTAATCTTCATAGAGAAGAGAATCTCTCAGCAATAATTGGGTTCTCTTCTATGTACCATGTAGGATCGTGCAGGGAGAAATCTACTTATATTCCTTTCGTTCATTTAATAAAGCATAGTCTAGACCCTGAGAAGTTTGCTCTTAAGGATGGTGGTAACTCAAGAAGCTGGCTCTACATGAGCGTTTTCCTGAGACTTGTGGTAGGAACAAGAGAGAAGGCAAATGAAACAGATATACGCTGTAGATCGTGTTCTCTGGAAGTAGACACTGAGACAGTTTGGATGGGATGCAAGATGTTCATGGTGAAAAGACAGGGTGAGAAAGCGGTATTGGGCTGAGGGGGCATGGAACTGTGAGTCAGGCCTGATAAAGCCTTGGCCAGCCTGCTGAGAAGCTGTGGAGAAGTGCTGCCTGCTGGGCTTGGTCTCTGGAGGCAGGCTGCCCTGGGAAGGAGGCAACCCCCAGGATCAGTAGCTCTGCACGTAGGACAGAGCCCGAGGGAGCTGACAGCAGAAAAGCCACTTGCTGCCCAGCTGAGCGCAAGTCCTTCCTTGAAAGAAATCCAGGAGGTCCAGCGTCCTTACTCCCACTAAATAGCTGAAGGCTATAACTGTTAATTTGAAGAAGTTGTAAAGAGATGCTATATGCCCATTGACTAAACTTTGCAATGTCTGCCTAATAAGAGCATGATGCGGCAGCAGCATTTCATGAACACTGAAACCGGGGTTCTAAGAAAATGGTGCTTCCTGTCAATCATGAATGCTTGCGGTGATGGCATTGGCTTGTGTGGAAGCAGGTGTTTTTCAGAATAGTTATCTACTTTGAGGTTTAAAAAATATACTTTGAAGCCATTTTTTGCTGTGATTTCCTCTAGTCTCTTAACGCATTATAGTTTTACCAATAACACAGGTATACCTCATCTTGTGATACTTCACTTTATTGTCCTTTGTAGATACTGCATTTTGCAGATACTGCCTTTTTTTTTTTTTTTTTTTTAACAAATCAAAGATTTGTGGCAACCCTGCATTGAGCAAGTCTGCTGGTGTTATTTTTCCAGTAGTATTTTCTCACTTGGTCTCTGTGTCATATTTTGATAATTCTAGAAATGTTTCAAACTTTTCCATAATTATTATATTTGTTATGGCAATTTGTGATCAGTGATCTTTTTTTTTAATCAATGATGTTGATGTTACCACTATAACTTGCTAAAGGCTCTGATGACAGCATTTTTATTGATAAAATATTTTTTAATTAAAGCATGTACATTATTTTTTAGACATAATGCTGTTGCACACTTAAAAGACTACAGTGTATTGTAAACATATCTCTTATGTGCACTGGGAAACCGAAACAGTTGTGTGATTTGCTTTATTGTGGTATTCACTTTATTGAAGTGGTCTGAAGCCAAACCTGCAACATCGCAGAGGTTTATGCCCATACTGTGCAAGAAAACAATTCCTGCAACTAGTAAGGAATTGCTTTATTTTTCCAGAGCTTGATTTGCAGGCTATTTGTTTAAATTTTGAATTTTTTCTTAAAAAAAAGAATGCTAGCCCACAGAGTTCCACATTCTCTTAGTCCCTCTGGTTTCCGAATATTTTCCAAGTCTGAAATTGAGTTAAAAGCATCTGTGAGATTGGTCATGGAGTGGGGGACACTAGCGGGGAATGAAGCTCTGACAGTTGGTCAGAGCCTGTGAGGGTTAGTGATATGGTAGAATGTTCAAAGATGTGAGGAGTGGGAGCAGGGAAAGAAGCAAGGTGTTCAGCAGGTGTTCTGGTTATTACCATTTGAAATTTGAGCATGCTGATTGGAAAGTGCCTGCATGTTCATGGTAACTAGGCTGTAATTATGAGTGGTCTCTGAAAAACCTCTCCAGTCTATAGCTCAACAGAATCCCAGCAGTAGCGATCTGGCAGCATAATGCAGATGTCTCATTCTTCTCCCCCAGCAGAAAAAAAAAAAAAAAAAAAAAAATGGGAGGGAAGCTGCACACTCTCTGAATTCTATTTTTAAATGCCCATCACTTCATTTCAAAACATTTTTTTCAAACATGCCATAGACACCATTCTTCCTTGAGATGCTAAATTTAAGGTTTTAGAAACCAAATCCTAAGTTATACAGCACAAAACCAACTCTCTGAAAAGGTTTAAACACAATTGGTTTTTAATTACTTAGCAAAAAATTCATTGTAGCAAGAATGAGAGAATTTTTAGCTTAAAAGGCAAAAGCTGTAAGGAAGTAAAGCTCTGGGCTTAAAATAAAAATCATTTCAGTTGTAGTTTAGGGTGTCATTGTGGCAAGTCTGCAATATTGTAATAAAAAAGGGGAAGAAGATAGATCTACTTTGATTAATAGTTTAAATACATTTTCTTCACTTTACATATGCTTTACACTTTACTGTTCAACAAAGTGTCTTTCTGAGTAATACAAGGGAAAATATACCATGCTACAACATGACATGCCCCATAGTTTATCCCTGGTTCTGATTCCCACTTGAGGAAAATGTTCTTTCTTCTCCTTTCCTAAAACAATGGGGTGTGAGTTCTCCTCTCTGTGCTGTGCCTGTGCTCTATCATTGGTACTTCACAGAAGAAACAATTAAAACGCCACATGTTTTGAGTGTGATGGAACGCGTTATGGCTGAGCAAATGCTTTTATTTCTCTGTTAACTAACCCGTACCACCCCAGCAGTTTCACATCTGGAGGTGAATAGAAAATGTAGGTTAGAGAAAAAAGCTGCACCCCTCACTGCTCAGAGGAGACTCAAATGGCAGTTCTTGCTGGGTTTAAAAGAGAGTTTTGCTTGATCTTTAGCGTTGCTTTTGAATCCACATTTGAAATAGGAAAGATCCTCATCTTCATCCTGTTTTTATTGTGAGGAAGCAAGGACTTTTCAAGGTCTTTTCCAACTCTGAGTCCATACCTTTAAGGCCAGTGCTACAGTGGAAAAGCAGCCTTAGATAGAAAATCCTGACCACATGGCCATGATTTATCCTCTCAAACTCAATTTCTTATCTTTAGGTGGGGACACAATTCAACCCAGGGTTGTTTTAAGATTAATAGAACTTGGGGACCACACCTAGCATGGTGCTGGCAGAGAGTATATGTTTGATGAATTTCTTATTTTGTATAATTTTTACCTCTCTTAGAGATTGTAATTAGTTATAAACATTCTTAGGTGTTAATAGGAGAATAGAAAAAAGCCCCAGTCTCACAATACAAATTTCTAGACCACCATGAATATTTTTGAGTAAGAAGCTTATATAGCATGTAAGTTATAAGGAAGATTGCATTTTGATGTAAATTAGGAAGCTCTGGTGATAGCATGGCTTTAATTTTGTTATCTGTCGCTGGATTATTATTGAAGGCCCATTGGACTCAGTCTGCTGTCACATAGGATCTCCTCTATAGAGATGACTAAGGGGAATCTAATGAAAAGTATTGTAATTTTAGGATCTTTTCTAGGAATCATTTGAAAGCAGTCATTTTATGAATGGATGGGTTTTACTTCCTTAATCAACACTGCTGCTGCTGCTGCTAAGTCGCTTCAGTCGTGTCCGACTCTGTGCGAACCCATAGACGGCAGCTCACCAGGCTCCCCCGTCCCTGGGATTCTCCAGGCAAGAACACTGGAGTGGGTTGCCATTTCCTTCTCCAATGCATGAAAGTGAAAAGTGAAAAGTGAAAGTGAAGCCGCTCAGTCGTGTCCGACCCTCAGCGATCCCATGGACTGCAGCCTTCCAGGCTCCTCCGTCCATGGGATTTTCCAGGCAAGAGTACTGGAGTGGGGTGCCATTGCCTTCTCCATAATCAACACTAATAGCATGTAATTTATTATAAAATTCAGTACATTAGATGTGTACCCAGAATGTGCGGTCTTCTATAAACCTATATTCTTAAAAACCCTCACCTGCATCCATCTACCCCTCACAGTGTTAGTGCTTTGAATATCTGACGACTGATTCATTTTCATCCAGGACATGTAGTTACTAAGACCTGTAGATGGTGCCTTTGAAATCCCTCTCATATTCACCTTCCCCATCTCCACCCTTTGCTGAAATATTTTTCCTCTTATTCCTCAATCTTTTTTTTTCCCATGTTGTAGGATCGTAGTTCCCTGATCAGGGACTGAACCTGGGCCCTCGACAGTGAAAGCATGGAGTCCTAACCACTGGACCACTAGAATTTCCTCTTACTCTTTGATGTTACTCCCCCAAACATGACTTTTGCCAGATCATTCTGAATCCAATAACTTTTGTTGGCTTTTCATTGCCTACAGCTAAGTTTAGACAGATAACAAAGCAATACATTTTTGGTCTGGCTTTCAAAACCCTTAGCAATTTGACAACTGTCCATATAGCCAACTTTATTTTCTTTTGCTGGGATAACTTTTCCAGGTAGACTCATGAGGTTTCAAGGTAACCTCATGAGTATATCTGCTCTCATCTCATCCTCTTTTGTCTCTTACCTAAAATGCCTTCCCATCATCTGTCTACCTGACCCTTCAATGTTTAAGGTTCAGCTCAAATCCTGCCTCCTTAGTGATACCTTTCCTTATCACCCCAGCTCCATTTAATCCTATGATTCACAAATCTACAACCTATAAATTTTCATAAAACAAAACTAAAATATTCTTTTATGAGGATTTTTTATCATTTTATTCACTATCCCTGGAGTAGAACAGTACCTGGTATTTACTAGGTACTAAATAAAGATTTGTTAGGTTAAATTATTTTACCTTGTTTGTAACTTTTCTCTGTCCTCTGGCTTAGAGGACAAAATTCACATTCCTTAGCCTGGCCTCTGAGGTCTTCACGATATATTCAATTTTCTTTTGCTTCCCAATATTTAGCTTTTTAATCTCCTAGTCTCTCATCTCATATGATCTTCACAAGCTATGTTCATTCCATATTTCATATTTGGCTTATGATGCTTTCCTGCCTATGTAAATGCTTGACTTGCCTCTTCTGCCTGTTTACATCCCAAACATCCTTGTAAAGTTAAACTTAAATTTCACCGTTTCCATTAAAATGCGCTTCTCTCTGTTATTCAGACTCCTAAAGCATTTACCACCCCTGTACCGGCTAGTGTTTGGAAGTTAATCAAACTTACATTTTTACTTGTTTTTATTGAAAAAACTTTATTCTTTTTAAAGGTAAAATATATTCCTTGTTTCTTTTAAATGAAAGCCCAAAAGAATACAAAGAAAAAATTAAAAATTTCTTCAAATCTCAGCACCTAGATATAAACATTGTATCCCTTTACACATAATTGCCCTGACGTCAAGTGAGATGCTAACATTTAGTGAATCTGATGAAGGGTATATGTGAATTTTTAATGCTATTTGTGTAATTTTTTATAAGTCTGAAAAAAATTATACTGATGCAAAAATAGATTACTGAAGTAGTACAGAGTTAAAAAATAATCCACATATATGGTTATATTAGTATATGAAGAAATGCAAATCAATCAGAGATTCAATTAAATGGTGATGAGATAACAAGCTGTTCATTTGGAGAAAAAAGATGGGTTCCTCCCTCATATCTTACACCCAAATAAACCTCATTTGTTTTAATCAACAAATTAAAAACTGATGAGGCCTAAGGATATGAGTGGCAAGTGTAATATTCATGGGTTGAAATAGGCATGATAAAGCATGGCGAGAAAACTAAAAACCATAAAGGAAGAGTACTGATAAATCTGAATGCATAAAAATTAAAACCTTATATATGGAGGGATGGGAAATACCATAAAGTTAAAAGACAAGTAAGAAACTGGACAAATATAGTTGTAACTTATATGACAAAGGATTGATAGCCATATAGTAAGGTGCTTCAGAGCTTGTGCTCTAGGGTGACCTTGCCTGGGCCCTGCCACTTACTAATGATGTGACATTGGGAAAATTGCGTAACTACTCTCTACCTCATTTTTCTTATTCAAAAAAATGGGAATAAGGCTCCTTTGATTCATGGTCTTATTACTGGGCATTTAACCTGTGTGTAAAAGCGTCTAATACCATGCTTGGCATATAATAATGGTAATGGTAATTATAGCTACTAACATATTTTGGGGGCTTATTATGTATCAAGTATTACGAAAGCCTTTCAAATGCATCATTTAATTTAATCCCCATAACACTTTCAATGTGGAGAGGGTAAAATTATTACTTCCATTTTACAGATGGGGACCCTGAGATTTAATGACTAGCAGCTAGTAAGTGATGAAGGTGGAATTTGACCAGAGATGGGATGCCTGACTCATTGTCTTAACGTTTACATCATACTGTGGTGATTCTTAAGACAACTTAATTCCCTGAGTCCTGGGAATATTTAATCTTGACAATTAATTGGATTTTAATATTCCTCTCAGTAGGTTTGAATTGAGCTCTTCAAATGTATTTGAGTGCTGGTATATCCATGTGGTTGCAATCTCTAAAGAAACCTTATAGAAATTCCTGCCATAAAAAGTTAGACTTATTTTGCATACTCGGCAACACCTAGTATTGGGGCATTGATATATCCATGTTGTTGCCATCTCAAAGAAAAGAAGCCTTACAGATGTTTATGCCATAAAAAGTTAGACTTATTTTACATACTCTGCAACACCAAGTATAATGTCTACATTATTTCCTCCAGACGCACTTCCTGTGTTACTTTCTTTGGTTTTAGTTTGAGAAAATAAAAAGTCTATGGAAATGATTTTATCTTAACACTTAGTATACCAGTGTAGCTAAAGTAGTTAAAGTAGCAAAGGTAGTTTGATGTGTTAAACAGAAATAATACTGGAGGTTAAATTCTCACTCAAAAACAATTTCAGATCTTTAATTGGAAAATTAAATTTATTTTGTGTTAATTTGGGGAGCTTTCTTTTTACCCTTTTTGGTATATGGGAACAAAATTTGTTCAAGTCTTGGTTCATATTATAACTCAATAAAATTTCTTTTGATAGTCTTAAAATTGAACTTAAAACTTTTGTGAATTTCATATATTTCAAGATGGAGGCTACCATCTATCTATTTCTTTCGATAGATTAGCCAGGGTTTAATTTGGTTATTCAGAGCAAATTTGAAGATACTTTTTGTATGGTATTAAACATTTTTCTTCACAGTAATATAGTGTTAAATCATGTAAAACCTAATTTGGAAAGAAAATAATGAATTAGATTCACATTTTGTGCTTCTTTAATCATGAAGAAGAATTGACTTGTAGCAACATGAATGGTTTTATCTCTGCCTTAAATATAATTTGTTAAAATCATTAGATTTTGAGGGAATACTCTGATTGAAATATCAATAACTTATTTACCCCTTTCTCTAACTTTATTGATAGACGGGAAAGAAGGGCACTAGATACCCTTAGGAGAAACCCTGTTTAATCCATAGTAATACTATATATACTGTATTAGCCTTTTGGCCATCTAGCCTATCTTGGAAATGCGGCAAATGAGGCAGAATTCAAAAAAGACCCCTGAACAACCAAAATAAGAATAAACACTTCATTTAAAATTTTTCTGTGAAGAGTCCTAACCTCACTGCCCTTCATCCCTGAATGCTCACTTTTTTCTCTTGTATTCTTGTGCTCAGTCACTCAGTCATGTCCAACTCTGCAACCCCATGGACTGTAGCCCACCAGGCTCTTCTGTCCATGGGATTTCCCAGGCAAGAATACTGGAGTGGGTTGTCATTTCCTTCTCCAGGGGATCTTCCTGACCCAAGGATCAAACCCATGTCTCTTGAGTTTTCTGCATTGGCAGGTGGATTCTTTACCACTGCACCACCTGGAAAGTCCAACTTTGCCTAAATTCTAACAAGGTTGGTTATTAGGTTTCTAAATCCACAGCAACTTAGGAGGAGGAAGAGGTGCTACAGACAAGCAGGAAGACAGCCAAGGTGACCACTGGCATCATAATGATAAACACAGCTCTAGGAACAATTTAAAAGCAGACATTAGAAAGCAATACTTATAGTTATCTGGGATTGTTTAGTGTGGGATCAGTCAATCCAGATTTCTCCGCTTTTAAGGCATTGTTGTATTACAGCATAGTACAGTAAGAGACGTCAAAAAGATTAAGTTACAGCCAGTAAATGTTAGCATTCCCCGTATCCGAAATCCATTCTGACAGTGGTGTCTGATCTTCCTGAGAGGCAGGGATTTGGGCTTGGTAGTTGCCGGAGAAGGCAATGGCGCCCCACTCCAGTACTCTTGCCTGGAAAATCCCATGGACGGAGGAGCCTGGTAGGCTGCAGTCCATGGTGTGGCTGAGGGTCGGACACGACTGAGCGATTTCACTTTCACGCATTGGAGAAGGAAATGGCAACCCACTCCAGTGTTCTTGCCTGGAGAATCCCAGGGATGGGGGAGCCTGGTGGGCTGCTGTCTATGGGGTCACACAGAGTTGGACACGACTGAAGTAACTTAGCAGCAGTAGCAGCAGCAGTTGCAGGCTTAAGCACCTCCCCTTGCTCTTGTTTCACTACTAGTTATGTATTGGGATCTTCTAAATCTCCCTTCATCTCCCATTTTCACCTGGAAGTCGGTGAGTCCAGTTTTGCCCAGGCCTTCATGATCTAGGTCCTCCCAGCAGGCTCCAGTCTGAACTTTTGAAATGTGTTCTCATGGGTGCCTAAGCCTTGAGCTTCACTCTCGGGTCTACCCATCCAATGGCTTTATTTACCCTCATGTGATCTCCCTTTCTGATATGCAGGGCCTTTCCTTATTACCTCTCTATCATCATATGACCAAAAGCACATCTAATTGTGTATATTTGTGTGTGTGTGTACATAAATGCACACACAGAGAACATAGTATTTCTTCAGATGCTAAACTATCCCATTCATATTTCCTGGGCAAAGGGGAGACTACTTTATGGAATAGGATTCTGAGCAGGCTAGTACCATTGCATGTTTGATCCTTGAACTGACCTTGGGTGATATGCATCAAGGTTACATTATGGGATGGCTTAGACTGTTACCTTCATTTCTTCCTTTGGCAGTCTTAGGGTCAGTTCTCATCAGTTTCTCTTTCTTAGGACCAATTATTACCTGCATTAACTAGCCTCAGATGCTTTCTAATAGGCTATGAACTCTTTACAGGCAGGAATTAAATCCTTCTGTCATCCCATACTAAGCACAGTGCCTGGATTCTTACCTTGCATGTTGTAGAAGCTTAACAGATAGCTTATTGGTAAATTAATTAATTATAAATGAGACTTCAGGATAGTCTGTGTATTATTGAGCTTCTAATTGTTTCTTCAGCAACATTAACTAGAAAATGCAATTTCCCAAGAGGCATCCTTTATCTTAGTTAATATTGTTTCAGAGAGGGACTTCGTCTTGATGATATAAAATTTTGATTAAGTGGAAACAGCAGTTTATTTCTCTTTACTAATAGCTTCACATAAAATACCATTTGTTATCCGAGAAACAATTAGAAAGGAAAGATTTTCTCAAAGTATTATAACCAAGGCATGGTTAAAATGATTTATACTTCATATATAGGGCTTGCTCAGTGAATGTATCCACTTATTAGGCATTAGGAAATTTTGAGTGAGGAACAAAGTTATGAAACGTATGTGCAAAGATGGAAGTAGAAAGAGACTGTATAGTTTGAATACGTTAATCTGCTCTACCAAATCTAATGTGCTTTTTTTTTTTTTTTTTTGCCTTTTCTTCATTTAGGAACCTAGGTTATTTCCCCCAGTATATTAATGATAGCCTAGGACTGAGTGAAAACTTTCAAGCTACTACATTAAATCATTTCAGGACATTGGGAGTAGGAGTTAGCAAATCATTGCTTACCAGAACCAAATAATAACCTAAGAAGGGTAAATGCAGCTTACTAAAGGGCCCAGTGTAAAATAAATAGTAGCTCATGCACTGGACTATCTTGATGTAGTGTTTGATCTTCATGTATTCTGTTAACTCTTGGATTCTGAGTCTGATTCAGACAGGGCCGATGCTAACCCATTTGCCTTTGTGAAAATCAGAAAAATGTGCCCTTCCTTGAGTAAAAATTTTAAGTATGTTATGCACGACTTGAATAATCCTATGTTCAGGCCTGAAGAAAGTGGGAATGTGGATGGCTTTGGTGATTCTGGGCTCCACCCTCCTGTAAGGAAAGGAGGAAGGGGGCATGGGGATGAGAAGATAGTCTTGGGGAGCAATGGCTCGGGTATTTCATCAATACCAATTTCAGTTCACTTAGACAGTAGGTCTGTAAAGCAAACTGATTTTTAAATCAGTGATTAGAACATCTATGTTCTATTAAGAATCATAGAAAAACTGCTGCTTCAGAGGACATGTCCCTTTTTGACTCAGCCTGGCTCTGCAGGGTTGGGACGTGGGGGGCTCGTAATCCTGGCAGGAGCAAGCCTGTGTATATACCATACACACGCCCCAGATGTCAGGGCTCATATCCCTCTGGCAGTGCATCCACCCTCCCACCCTCACCCTCATCCTCATAAGACCTCACCCTGTTTGTTATAGACAATGAGTTGGTCAGAATTGGGCTTCCTAGAGCAAGGGAGGGGAACTGGGATGTGCCAGTGAGTGTGCAAGAATATGAATGTTAATGAGTATCTGTGTTGAGTTACATGACTGAGAATATTCCCCGTGGCTTTACATTTCCCCTGAGAGATCCAGTATCTCTTCTCATGCCATCACATACATCCTTACATAACTTCACACATGTCTGTTTTGTGAATACACTGCCACTCCCCAGTTTTGGTGTTATGTGCTACCTTGGGTTTGGTTTTTACAGATATATAGCATTATATTAGGTGCTCAATATAATACAATGTTTCTATATTTAAATGAGCACTTTAATGTTTAAAATAGGACCTTGAACATTTTTCAATTAGAGTTTCCACATTTTACTTTTCTTAATGTAATACTTGTATTTTTTCATACTTTCTGGGTTTTTTAAAAATAGAATATAACTGAATAAATTCAGACCACATATTGTGAAATGAAAAAGCATATATTAGTTACCCATACTCTAACTGCATGGTTAGAACTGTATAGCCCCCAGACTTTCTGAACAAAAAGCAGTATATGCTCCTTTTAAGGCTCTTAGCCTATTTCGAACTTGCTGATATGAACTGGGAGGTAGGAGAGGGAGAGAGGCTTTCTCGTGTTAGCAGTACCCTAGAGACTCAGTCAGGAGTGAGTTCAAAGCCCCTAAAGACCTCAAGCTCCCCATAAAATCAAATCCCGATATAAGGTTATTCTTATACTTGGTGTTAGACTGGATAAAAATATCTTTTAGTGACATAAATTCACATTGACTGTAATTTCACCGTGAGGTTGTTTATATAGTCTTGTCTTTTAAATGTTGTATTTTGGGAAATTTCAAACATATACACAATTAGAATGAGATAATGAACCCTTAGGCAGTAGTACCCAGTTTAACACTTAACATTTGATTGATTGTGTTTCCTTTGAAGCCCCTGCCTCTTTTTTTCTTTGCCCCATAGTATTTTAAAGTAAATTTTAACAGCAAAAGAGACACTGATGTATAGAACAGTCTTATGGACTCTGTGGGAGAGGGAGAGGGTGGGAAGATTTGGGAGAATGGCATTGAAACATGTAAAATATCATGTATGAAATGAGTTGCCAGTCCAGGTTCGATGCACGATACTGGATGCTTGGGGCTGGTGCACTGGGACGACCTAGAGGGATGGAATGGGGAGGGAGGAGGGAGGAGGGTTCAGGATGGGGAACACATGTATACCTGTGGCAGATTCATTTTGATATTTGGCAAAACTAATACAGTTATGTAAAGTTTAAAAATAAAATAAAATTTAAAAAAAAAATAAAGTAAATTTCAGACATTACATCAATTCACTTGTAAATATTTTAGCACTTATCTCTAATTTATAAGTCTTTTTTAAAACATATCCACCATGCTGTTATCATACCTATAAAATTAATAATAATTCCTTAATATCATCTAATACTCCCACATTCCAATTTCCCTGATTGTCTCAAAAACATCCTTTTACAGATTATTTAAATTAGAATCCATAGAAGGTCTATACATTGTATTTAGCTGTTTATGTCCCTCAAGTTTCTTTTTTTCTATATTAACATTTTTCCTTACTTATAAAATAATTTTTCAAGGGAGCATAAAAGGAAAAATACTACCAAAATTAACATATTAAGCTTTATGTTTTGTTGTTGTTGTTCAGTCGCTCAGTCATGTCTGATTTTTTCTGACCCCATGAATTGCAGCATGCCAGGCTTCCCCATCCTTCACCATCTCCCGGAGTTTGCTCTAACTCATGTCCATTAAGTCAGTGATGCCATCCAACTATCTCATCCTCTGTCCCTCTTTCTCCTCCCGTCCTCAGTCTTTCCCAGTATCAGGGTCTTTTCCAATAAGTTGGCTCTACACATCAGGTGGCCAAAGTATTGGAGCATCAACTTCAGCATCAGTTCTTCCAATGAATATTCAGAACTAATTTCCTTTTGCATTAACTGATTTGATCTCCTTGCTGTCCAGGGCACTCTCAAGAGTCTTCTCCAATACCACAATTTGAAAGCATCGATTCTTCAGCGCTCAGCCTTTGTTATGGTCCAACTCTCACATCTGTACATGACTACTGAAAAAACCATAGCTTTGACTATAAGCTTTATCTTTAAATCATTAGTTTTTATGTTCTGTATGTTTTCAGATCCATACACACTTAATGCTGAAGTGTATAGGGCTAATAAAATGGGGGGAAAAAGTTTTCCTTTTCTGATTTGAAAACAGGCATGAATGATCTTATTACTCAACAGCAGAAATCAAATGCAGAAAGTTGACCCTATTTGAGTTCAAATAGGTCTGCATTAAATCACATTTTTAAGCTTTATTATGGTTTAACCTAACCAAAATATCACCTTATAAATATAAAATTTGTAAATCAAGTGCCCTTTGCTTCTGGAATTTTATCTTGTTTTTCAGATTTAGGGTTTGTATTTCAGTACAGTGAGTTCAATCTAAGACAGTGTTTTCTTACCAAACATGTGAGTGAGTGTATCTTTTCAACTGTTATTAACATACCTAAATGGCTTGTCCATTTGACAGTATTCCTATTGAGTTCACTCTGATATCTCAGAAGCCTTATTCTTTGTAAAAAAAAAAAATAGTTACATCACAAATTTGCTTCTTTATAATTCTAAATACTTATTTTGCTATTCTACCAGCTTGGTGCATTATCTTCTTTCAACATGGATAGGAGGACAGAAAAGAATTTCTTCTGCTGCTATAATTTTAACACTACCGTGCTTGATATAAATTGTGCAGTGCTGCTAAAATGCCTCAAAATTTTACCATTTCTTTTTATAAACTCTCAATCCTGTGATATCTTTCCTTTCTTAGGATATGAACGAGTCTGCCAAACAAGAAGATATTTTGGAATCTACAACAGATGCTGCGGAATGGAGTCTGGAAGTAGAACGTGTACTACCACAACTGAAAGTCACGATCAGGACTGACAATAAGGTATAGAAGAGAGAACACATTTTGGTCAGATGGATTTTTATATGGCCATTTAGGATCAAGGGTACTCCCGCTTATACAAATGATTTAAGAAGGGATTCAGTTTCCAGTGTTTTAGTAGAGATTTAGTAAACTGTTGTTGAATGAATATATAACATTATATGGTCCACAAATCAAGGAATATATCTTTAAAATGATTTGGAATATATCACATTTCCCTGGGAGTAAGGTGTATTTTCTCAATATATTTTGATATATTTTCTTGGCAGTCATATTTTGTCTAGGTGAATAGTGAATGAAATTGGAATTCTGTGACTGTATACTAACTGAGTAGAGTTAAAAGTGGTTTTAGATCTCTGCTGGATGGCAAAACAGAAGACGTCCTGGAAGTTACCTTACATAATCTATTCAGTACACGTGACTAAAAGTTAAATATTAAGAAAATAGTCAAGAAATCATATGCAAAATATATTTGAAGATAAGGCCAAATGAACCAGCCCATTTAATGAAGTTTCTGCTTTTTTACCTACAATTTATGAGTAAGAACTTCAGAACAAGCTAATAAGTGACTAGACAGTCCTATTCTTTAGACAATACTATACAGTAATTTCTAAAAAGATCTAGAGAGACATCTAGGTTAAAAAAAAATTAAAAAGAAAGGATTTTCATCTTTGGAACCTGAGACAAGCTCCAGAATTATGGAACAAGGTTCCAGGGAAACTTGTCATTCTGCAAATGTGGTTGTGTGTCTATCCTCAAAGTAGAAGCCTTGCAAAGACTGCTGTTCTCAGTTTCTGGGAAGCTAATTCGTACTAGATTGTCTGGATTTGGGCTTGTAGAGTTGAATCCTGGAGAAGGTAAGATGGGGCCTGGGGCCAGTCCACTCCTAGGGCAGTCTTAAAATAAGGACCTCAGAGGTTTTCCGAGACTGTGAAGGGCTGTGGAACAAGCTTTCTTTAGAGTAGATGGCAAATCCTGCAGCCCTGTTTACCATATATTTACCCAGTCATTATGGAGGACAGTTATTATTTGAGTACATCGGGGGTAAATTCCTGTTTATATATCTCATATATAAATACATATTAATAAGAATTTCTTTCCTGATTTGATCTCTGCTGAAAGTCATAATTTGCAAAAATGTAACTTTTTCTTAAAATGTAATTTCTCATTTTTTAGTTTTGTCAGAACAAATTCTCTTCATAAAATTAAAGATCACTACTATTGTGACTGTAGTTAGAACATGTTAAAATAATTGTGTAGTTGGGAGCTCTCAAGCACATTTTAGTTCCATGAGTAAACAAGTTTAATTTGTTTACTTTCAAGGTAAGTTTTCAAGTTTACTCTTGAAATCAAACATCTCACAATAGGATGTTTGATAGGATAATAATAGGACCACACCTATGGTCTTGATCACCATATAATAGAAGTAATTGAATAAAAAACGAGAGAATATAAATGTAACTGCTAACCTGTACGGTTTTATAAACCAGTATAGCAGTAATCAAAATCCTGGATTCTTACAAAATCGGGGAAGAATTAACTAGTTCAGAATTGAACTGAGTCTCATGCCATTCATTACCAGCCTTGACCTTACGAAGGTATGCTGTGTCAAATTAACTATACAATCCCTGTTACAGGCAATACTCAAAAATGTCAGATAAAGTTTTTAGGGGGGTTGGTATTTTTTTAGAATATGTGAATATCATTTTGAGTTAGATTTTTGTGGTAAAACATACTGACATAAAATCATGTTTGATTGCTTTTTCTGAATTCTTCTCTACATAATTTGGTCTTTGTGTCCAGTAGTTAGTTCATAAACCCTTTTTTTCCCCTAAGTATTTCAGCTGTAGCAAATGGGAATTGCAGCTTTAAGGTCAATTCTTCATTCAGCTCACTTAGGAAAAATAAAATTATACATTGATTTGAGAAAATAAGGTGCTAATGAATAGAGAAATGTTTTTAATGTCTCAGAAGTAAAGTAATCTGGTAATATATGTGGTTTCTCACGGACTCATTATCCTCCTTCATCAGGAGAGGTTGACTCCAGCATCATGGTAGATCCCCTTCTTCCTCAACTCCTGACTCCACTAAAACCAAAACCTCCCCTTTACTTTTGGACAAAACAATAACCTTTCGCTCATCTGCAGGCTGTTTAGGACCGCTTAAGGTTTCAACTTCATGTTTGGCGGTGGTTGGTGAGAAATTAATTACTTTCAGATCAATGTGTTTTACTGATCACTGTTAGATTAAGTTTTAAGTAGCATAGAGATGTAGGAGATAAGTAATGCAGAGTTTCCATTATTTAAAGCCATTATAAATTTCTTTAAAATGACCTGGTGTTATAAGTAAAAAAAGTTGCATATTTATTTGGCACCAGATCAAGCATTTGTTTTGCTTTTTTTCTTGCAAGTTCAGTTTATTCCTTGTATGCTTCCCAACTTCAAAAAAAGTAAATCTTTTCTGTTCTTTTTGCATATTACAGTCTGTATGCTTGATGAGATCCTGTCATACACCAATATTTTATTTTGTATATGCGTCATCTTGTAATCAGGTTTTTATTGCAAGGCTAGCTTATCCTTGTTTCTGGCACTACTTGTTACTATTGCCAGTTCCCAAAGAAAGCAAATAAATTTTAATATTAGCTTAAACAAATTATAATTTGGAAAATAAATATGTTGCCAAAACTACAAATAATACATTCCACAACTGAAGATAAAAGATTTTGTCATATGCTGGCTTGAATGGACTGTATGAGTGGTTTCCCTTTTTAGAGCTAGATACAGAGACTGCTCCTGGTGATTACTTCTAGAGTAGCTGTATACCGTCTCAGATCTACCTCAACTTGGAATAATATGTCTGAAGACACAGTCAGAAGTTCTGCCAAGAGAGTCAATAAATTCAGCCAAATCTGGGTCATTCAGCCCTAGTTAATGCTTCATTTAGGGCCAAGTGCGTAAGGCTAGGGCATCAGTTCCTTAGAAGGATAGTCTGAGGACACTTAAGCTAGAGTAGATGTCGGTGCCACCTAATAAAATTATCTACAACTATTAGTCTGCAACTCTACACTTATTGTTCTTTTTTTTCCTCTTTATTTCTCTAATCTTTCCTTTCTGTGTTTTTTATTTTTTTATTCTTTATTGGGCTTCTCTGGTAGTTCAGTCGATAAAGAATCTGCCTGCAATGCAGGAGACCCAGGTTCAGTTCCTGGGTCAGGAAGATTCCCTGGAGAAGAAAATGGCAACCCATTCCAGTATTCTTGTCTGGAGTATCCCATGGACAGAGGAGCCTAGCAGGCTACAGTCTATGGGGCCACAAGAGTTGGACATGACTTAGCCACTAAGCCACCATTGTTCTTTATTAGATCCAATAATAAGTGCCCACAACTATTGCACACCTACTTGGATGGAATGTAAAACTTTGAGAGCAAACATCTGTGATTATACTCAGACTAGACTTAAATCTGTAACTGCTCAAGAATTATCCTAATCTCTGAGTCTTTTTAAAATAAAGTTTTATTTTTAATTATATAAGTAATACAGAAATAATATTTCAAGGGGAGAGGAGGCGAGCAGTGTGCTGTGAATTAGAAGCTAGGGAGAACACATATAGTCCCACCATCAAATCCTGTTTTATTGAACAAAGTTTCAGAAACTTAATAGAACTGTGGCAGTTATAAATACCCAGGGAAGATGGACCCTATCTCACACACCTTCCATGGGCACCCGAAATTCATATTTCTACCACTTACTAGCTGTGTGATCCAGGGCAAGCTACTGTACCTCTCTGTTCCTCTTTTCCTTATCTCTAAAAAGGGACTAATTATGTTACTCACCTCGTGGAGTTGTTGTAAAGCACCAAGAACAGTATCTGACACATAGTTATTGCCTAATAAATATTGATTATTTTTATGTTACAGCATTGTTTTGTAATATTATTGTGTTCTATCATAGCCCTCTTTGTGTCTGTATCAGTGTTCAGGAGGAGTTTACAAAATTTCTGCACTAATGCTTCCATCATTTAAGGAATATTGATTACTGTCAGCCTTATATTTTTTAATAGGATATAGTTGGATTCATATACATATTATTTTTGTAATAAATCTTTCTAGTTTTTCCCTAGTAAAGGTATATATAATATGATGAAAATAATAGTGGTAAATGATATTTGCTCAGTGTTTGCTTTGTGCCACTGTGCTGTTCTTAGCACTTCACATCTGTTAACTCATTTAATCCTTTCCACTGCCCTATAATATGCAGGTACCTTTTAATACAGATGAGGAAACTAAAACAAGGAGAAGTTATTTGCCTCTGCCAAGTAAGTGACAGTGGAGAAGGCAATGGCACCCCACTCCAGTACTCTTGCCTGGAGAATCCTATGGATGGAGGAGCCTGGTGGGCTGCAGTCCATGGGGTTGCGAAGAATTGGATACGACTGAGCGACTTCACTTTCACTTTTCACTTTCATGCATTGGAGAAGGGAATGGCAACCCACTCCAGTGTTCTTGCCTGGAGAATCCCAGGGACAGGGGAGCCTGGTGGGCTGCCGTCTATGGGGTCGCACAGTCGGACACGACTGAAGCGATTTAGCAGCAGCAGCAGTAAGTGACAGACACGATATTTGAGCCTCCAACCTGGGTTCTTACCTATTCAATTAATGACTATATAGCACACTGGTTTAAAAGCACAAATTCTGAATCCAGGATGCTTGAATAATAATCTTGACTCTAACACTTATTAGCGGTTGGACCCTGTGGGTAGGTTACTTAACCACTCTATGCCTCAGTTTCCTCGTCTGTAAAATGAAATTCATTATAAACCCTCTACTACTACTACTAAGTCACTTCAGTCGTGTCCGACTCCACGCGACCCCACAGACAGCAGCCCACCAGGCTCCGCCATCCCTGGGATTCTCCAGGCAAGAACACTGGAGTGGGTTGCCATTTCCTTCTCCAATGCATGAAAGTAAAAAGTGAAAGTGAAGTCACTCAGTCGTGTCCGACTCTTCATGACCCCATGGACTGCAGCCTACCAGGCTCCTGTGTCCATGGGATTTTCCAGGCAAGAGTACTGGAGTGGGTTGCCATTGCCTTCTCCGATTATAAACCCTACCTTAAGTTATTAAAAGTATTAAATGAATTAACATATCTAAAGCACTTAGAATGGTGCCAGAAGAATCACTTAATACATGTTGCTGTGTGCTTTTTGTGTATAGTGTTGAAATTATACCTCTTTTTTTCACCTAACATTTCATCATGAGTATTTCCACATATTCTTAAAAATTATAATGCATAACTTTAGATGACTGTCTGTAGTGCTAGAAGGTTACCATCGCTCTCCAGCTAAGCACCAGGTAGCAAGATGGCTTGGCCAAGTTTAGTAGGTTAGGATCAAACCAGGAGGTCTAAGATCTGGGTGGAGAAATGACAGGGCAGTGTCACACAAGAGCTAGTGGTTAGGGTATGGGCAAGCCTAAGGCCCATAAGATCTGAGAACACAATCCACTAGCTGGAAGTGGATTGGCTAGTGAGTCATTTTAGAGAACAAGTGGTTGTTGAATAAGAAAATCCAGTTGAAAGAGAAAACATGGAGAACAGAAAGCCAATGATGATTAAATAGAAGATGAAATTAGAAATCTTACATAATTACTTATTGGTGCAAGAATGTACAGTCAGAAAAGCCTATGGGTTGTAACTGCTGTTATCTGTTTTTAACTGTGTGAGGGGCTCTTCTCCAGGTTACTTTATGATGATTATTGAAGGATAATATTTCCTACTTGATCAAAATATTTTAATTTCTATGATAGTAATTTTTAAACTTTTTTTTTACAATGTATTTATTTATTTTAATTGGTGGATAATTACTTTACAGTATTGTGATGATTTTTGCCATAGTGAATCAGTTGACAGTTGTTGCGTTGAATAATAAAATAATTGAAGCTGAGATGCCAAAGAATACTGCATGTCCTCTATTTCTGGGAAAATAGAAAATTGCATGCATATTCATATAGATTTCACTTTCTGTATTTTTGATTAATTTTGATTGCTAAGGAAATACTTAATGCCATTTCTTAAGGAGAATTATTCTTTTTTTAGTTTTCTTTTTACTATAGAAAAGCAAGCCTTTATTTGACTTTATGAAAATAAACAGAGCCCACCTAAATGAGAGCAAGTCTATTTATTCAGAGCTTACTATAGCAAGGAATCAGCCACCACCACTTGCATTTGGCAGAGAATTTAAAGCATGCAGGAATATTTAAAAGAATTATAGTACAAAAAAGGAAAGGCTTCAAATGTTCAGATGTGACTGGAAATTTGGAGGCAGGGTCACTAGAAACAGGGCCTCTCGTGATCGGTTAGGGGAGGATATTTGGCTTTGTCTGATTGGGCCTACATTAGAAATGGGGTGGCAGTGGGGGCCAAAAATTGGAGAAGCTGACAGTTATTAAGTGCTGACCATTTTGGTCACTTGTACACAGGTTGTGGCTTGGCTTCCTGAAGTAGTGGCCACAGACTGTGGGTCAGAATTCTGTTTTGAGTAATGATCTGGCTATTATCTGTTGTCCATTTGTATGTTCAGTTTCTCAACTTAGTCATTGAATCAAAGGGAAGTATCTTCTTAAAATGATCAATCTTATTAATCTTTATCAGGAGAATGATTTTTTTCAAGTCAAGGGTTTTTACATAGAATCCAAGTAATCATTAATAATATTTATTTCACAAATAAGGAAGAGCAGCAAGTGTGAAATCAGTTTTCAACTAAACCTTACACAGATTCTTTTTTTTCAATTATGCAGTATTTATTCCTAAAAGATTGTATATTAGAATGATTTAATATTAGGTATTTAATGCAGTGAGCAAATGTTCTATCGTGCTTTAATGGCCCTATGAATATTGTAATTAGAATTTTGATTAATGACTTAAATAGACTTTTTTCCAAATTATAATTAAATGTTTCCTGCTTTGTTGCTTTAAAAGATAGTTGGCTAGGTACCCCTTCTTTCTACCAAAATGTCTTTAGTCATTATGTAAATCTTCAGGTTCATTACAAGGAATTCAGATAAAGAGATGATTTTTTACTTAAAGCTTAGGTAGTACTGCAGCATGTGTTTCTAATTATTTCAAGCCTTTGATTCACTGAACTGCTTTTTTACATCCTTACTTGTTCTTCAGAGTCCAGCTTTGTCAGGATGCACTTGTAAAAAGAACCTTAAACTTTAAATTTCAACTCTAAGCAATTGGATTTTGTTTTAATGTAAACAAACCATACAGATGTTGCCTTGGGTAATTCACAGCAAGAAACCTTTTAGGAAGTCTTTGTGCTAAGGGTAGAATCATTACAATAGTCCTGAGCCCTTGGGCTCTCCAATCACTGTGCTAGCTAAAACGTAAAAGCGAATAGAGAGGCCTTCATTAATCAGGAGGTGGAATTCCATTTAAATGAACCTGAAGGGACCACAGAATTGCTGTATTATTTCTAAGTCTCTTCATATTGTAAGCCAAATCCTGCAGAAGTGTACAATGCTAGGCTTTCTCTTTGTACTCTTGTAGACAAATCTGTACCTGGAAGCAATAGAGGGTACTTTTTCCATTCCAAAGCAGTGGAAGGTCAACTTGCTTTGATCTTCTGCCATCAGTGTGTTGAAGAGTGTTAATAAAATTTAGCTTTCTAAATATTTCTTACCTATATGGATTTATCAATTATTGCAGTTCTTGAATAAAGAGCATTTCTTAAGACTTGTACTCTGGTTGCTGGATAGGCTATATTGATAGGATCCTTGTTCAGTTCAACCATTCAGTAGTATCCAACTCTTTGCGACCGCATGAACCGTAGCACGCCAGGCCTCCCTGTCCATCACCAACACCTGGAGTCCACCCAAACTCGTGTCCATTGAGTCAGTGATGCCATCCAACCATCTCATCCTCTGTCGTCCCCTTCTTCTCCTGCCCTCAATCTTTCCCAGCATCAGGGGCTTCTCAAATGAGTCAGCTCTTGGCATCAGGTGGCCAAGTATTGGAGTATCACCTTCAACATCAGTTCTTCCAATGAACACCCAGGCTGATCTCCTTTATGATGGATTGGTTGGATCTCCTTGCAGTCCAAGGGGCTCTCAAGAGTCTTCTCCAACACCACAGTTCAAAAGCATCAATTCTTCGGTGCTCAGCTTTCTTTATAGTCCAACTCTCACATCCATACATGACCAGTGGAAAAACCATAGCCTTCACTAGACGGACCTTTGTTGACAAAGTAATGTCTGCTTTTTAATATGCTGTCTAGGTTGGTCGTAACTTTCCTTCCAAGGAGTAAGCATCTTTTAATTTCATGGCTGGAATCACCATCTGCAGTGATTTTGGAGACGAAAAAAATAAAGTCAGCCACTGTTTCCACTGTTTCCCCATCTATTTGCCATAAAGTAATGGGACCGGATGCCATGATCTTAGTTTTCTGCATGTTGAGCTTTAAGCCAACTTTTTCAATATCACGGTAATCCAAGTCTATGCTCTGACCAATAACACTGAAAAAGCTGAAGTTGAACAGTTTTATGAAGACCTACAAGACCTTGTAGAACTAACACCCAAAAAAGATGTGCTTTTCATTATAGGGGACTGGAATGCAAAAGTAGGAAATCAAGAAACACCTGGAGTAACAGGCAGATTTGGCCTTGGAGTACAGAATGAAGCAGGGCAAAGGCTAATAGAGTTCTGCAAAGAGAACGCACTGGTCATAGCAAACACCATCTTCCAACAACACAAGAGAAGACTCTACACATGGACATCACCAGATGGTCAAAACCGAAATCAGATTGATTATATTTTTGCAGATAGAGAAGCTCTATAAAGTCAGCAAAAACAAGACCAGGAGCTGACTGTGGCTCAGATCATGAACTCCTCATTGTCAAATTCAGACATAAATTGAAGAAAGTAGGGAAAACCACTAGACCATTCAGATATGACCTAGATCAAATCCCTTATGACTATACAGTAGAAGTGAGAAATAGATTTAAGGGACTAGATCTGATAGACAGAGTGCCTGGTGAACTATGGACAGAGGTTCATGACATTGTACAGGAGACAGGGATCAAGACCATTTCCAACAAAAAGAAATGCAGAAAAGCAAAATGGTTGTCTGAGGAGTCCTTACAAATAGCTGTGAAAAAAAGAGAAGCAAAAAGCAAAGGAAAAAAGGAAAGACATACCCATTCAGAAACAGAGTTTCAAAGAATAGCAAGGAGAGATATGAAAGCCTTCTTCAGTGATCAATACAAATAAATAGAGGAAAACAATAGAATGGGAAAGACTAGAGATCTCTTCAAGAAAATTAGAGATAACAAGGGAATATTTCATGCAAAGATAGACTCGATAAAGGACAGAAATGGTATGGACCTAACAGAAGCAGAAGATATTAAGAAGAGGTGGCAAGAATACACAGAAGAACTGTACAAAAAAGATCTTCATGACCCGGATAATCACAATGGTGTGATCACTCACATCACCTGGAGCTAGACATCCTGGAATCTGAAGTCAAGTGGGCCTTAGGAAGCATCACTATGAACAAAGCTAGTGGAGGTGATGGAATTCCAGTTGAGCTATTTCAAATCCTGAAAGGTGATGCTGTGAAAGTGCTGCACTTAATATGCCAGCAAATTTGGAAAACTCAGCAGTGGCCACAGGACTGAAAAGGTCAGTTTTCATTCCAGTCCCAAAGAAAGGCACTGCCAAAGAATGCTCAAACTACCACACATTTGCACTCATCTCACATGCTAGTAAAGTGATGCTTAAAATTCTCCAAGCCAGGCTTCAGCACTACATGAACCATGAACTTCCAGATGTTCAAGCTGGTTTTAGAAAAGGCAGAGGAACCGCAGATCAAATTGCTAACATCCAGTGGATCATTGAAAAAGCAAGAGAGTTCCAGAAAAATATCTATTTCTGCTTATTGACTATGCCAAAGCCTTTGACTGTGTGGATCACCATAAACTGTGGAAAATTCTTCAAGAGATGGAAATACCAGACCACCTGACACTGTCTCTTGAGAAACCTGTATGCCGGTCAGGAAGCAACAGTTAGAACTGGACATGGAACAATAGACGGGTTCCAAATAGGAAAAGGAGTACATCAAGGCTGTATATTGTCACCCTGCTTATTTAACTTATATGCAGAGTACATCATGAGAAACACTGGGCTGGAAGAAGCACAAGCTGGAATCAAGATTGCCGGGAGAAATATCAATAACCTCAGATATGCAGATGACACCACCCTTATGGCAGAAAGTGAAGAACTAAAGAGCCTCTTGATGAAAGTGAAAGAGAGTGAAAAAGTTGGCTTAAAGCTCAACATTTAGAAAAGATCCTTGTAAACATGAGCAAAAATGTATTATATATTCTGTGGGCTCAGCTCAGTCCAGTTCAGTCGCTCAGTGATGTCCGACTCTGCGACCCCATGTACTGCATAATGCCAGGCTTCCCGAACTTGCTTAAGCTCATGTCCATCAAGTTGGTGATGCCATCCAACCATCTCATCCTCTGTCAGCCCCTTCTCCTGCCTTCAGTCTTTCCCAGCATCAGGGTCTTTTATAAGGAATCAGTTCTTCACATCAGGTGGCCAAAGTATTGGAGTTTCAGCTTCAGGATCAGTCCTTCCAATGAATATTCCAGACTGATTTCCTTTAGGATTGACTGGTTTGATCTCCTTGCAGTCCAAGGAACTCTCAAGAGTTTTCTCCAGCACCACAGTTGAAAAGCATCAATTCCTTGGGGCTTAGCTTTATGGTCCAACTCTCACATCCGTACATGACTACTGGAAAAACCATAGCTTTAACTATATAGACATTTGTCAGTAAAGTAATATCTCTGCTTTTTAATATGCTGTCTAGGTTGGTCATAGCTTTCCTCCCAAGGAGCACACGTCTTTTAATTTCATGGCTGCAGCCACCATCTGCAGTGATTTTGGAGCCCAAGAAAATAAAGTCTGTCACTGTTTACATTGCTTTCCCATCTATTTGCCTCAAGTGATGGTACTGGATGCCATCATCTTAGTTTTTTGAATGTTTAGTTTTAAGTCAGCTTTTTCACTCTCCTCTTTCACTTTCAAGAGGCTCCTCAGTTCCTCTTTGCTTTCTGCCAAAAGGACAGTGTCATCTGCATATCTGAGGTTATTGATATTTCTCCTGGAAATTGTGATTCCAGCTTGTGCTTCATCCAGCCTGGCATTTCGCATGATGTACTCTGCATATACGTTAAATAAGCAGGGTTACAGTATACAGCCTTGATGTACTCCTCTCCCAATTTGGAACCAGTCCGTTGTCCCGTGTCCGGTTCTGACTGTTGCTTCTTGACCTGCATACAGATTTCTCAGGGGGCAGGTCAGGTGGCCTGGTATTCCCATCTCTTTAAGAATTTCCCACCATTTATTGTTATCCACACAGTCAAAGGTTTTAGTGTAATCAATCAATGAAGCAGAAATAGATGTTTTTCTGGAATTCTCTTGCTTTTTCTATGATCCAGGATGTTGGTAGTTTGATCTCTGATTCCTCTGCATTTTCTAAATCCATCTTGAACAGTCTGTGAGCTATGATACAGGAATACATTTTACATACATATTTGTCAGAAGATGTGATTCTCCTGTTATTTGAATAATGGAGAAACTACAGTTGTAATTCTTACAGATTTTCTGGTAGACCTTTTGTTGAAAAATATTCACAATATTTTTAAAAAATAAGGCACCAAATTTTGCAATTACCAGTAACACATGTAAATACAGGTAGCAATAAGTTGATCTCCATGAGGCTCCATGCAGGAGTAATAGCTCCAATTACTGTCACAAATGTTTGTAATTGTATCTATTGCTGCCAGACAATAAATGCCTTTTAATATAGTAAGGCCATAAATGTACATGCTGCTGTTGTTTAAACAAAATACAATTTTCAGCAAATTTATCCTTGAAACACCTGCTATAATCAAAGAGAGGTGAATGCTATCAAAATAAACTGCCTAAATTAACTAGACACACATACATTTTTAGAGCAGCCGGTGTGATTACTCAACTGCAGGTTGTCTCCGAGAATGAAAGGAAATATTCACTGATGGACTTTTACAGGCACACTTTCTTTAAGGGAGACTACATGAAAGAGAGTACTGTTTTGGATTTTTGTATTGTTTTTAAAAAATGGTGTCATTTAGTGGACTTTAAGTTGTATTCTCAAGGTCAGCTGTATTTTTTTTTTCTTTTCTTTGTAGCTTGTGGGTCATGACAGGGTTGTAGGAAAGTATACTAGGCATAATTATGCATTTGAAAATACTACAAAGGGGCCAAGGAAAATCTAGCCATCCTTAAGCACCTGGAAATGATTTTTAGCTGCTTCTCTCAATGCTGAACATTCAGGATATTCTGTGTTTAAACTTGGTTGATGATGCTTTCCTTCCTGTTTACCCTGAGTGTGATAAATGTTTCAACTGGATCCCGAAAGGTTTCATTTATCACAAGTTGAAACAGTTTTTGCTTTAGAGATTACAATCAGCTCTAACTAAAGAATATCAACAGTGGTAGATTTTTAAGTAAATAACCAATAAAAATTACATGTTACGTAAATGCTGTAGAGGAAAGTGATTCATGCCTCATGGCAGATATACCTCAGGTAGACGTTTGTGATTGAGAGCGTGGAGTTAATACACATTGATTATAACTGGAATTTCTAGACTGCCTAAATATTTCATTATTGCAAAGTATAATTTCATGTTTCCTTTTAATTACTTAATATAAAATATGAATTGAAGCAGAAACCATTTATCATATGGACCTCTCTATGAAATGCACTTTGTAATTGCCTTGCCTCATTTTTCCAATCAATAGAGCAGTTCTCACCATCAGAATGTTTTATTACAAATTTCTTAACATTTGTACAGATTGTTACCCCCATAGTCTTTATCCCATTATATGTGGTTGTTTCTTTATGCCATGGTATCAATTTATGTTTCTTAGTTCTTCAAATATGTAGATGACTTCCGTTTTTGTTTTTTGAGTATCAGTATGAGATCAAAGTTTTGATGATTAATTCTTGAGGTTGAGAGGGACTGGCAAGGTCATCCCTTCTGGCCCTCCACCATAGTTCCTCAGCGTCCTGTGAAATAATGACATTCTGAGTCAGCCTGAGAGTGTTCCTGCATTTTCAGAAGAGCCCCTTTCTCTGCCTTGCCAAATCTCTTCTCAAGGCTCATGTCATGACTCTATCTAAAGTTTGGAAGCCTTCATTCAGAAGATTTGGACTTTTAAAAGGGTTGTGGATAGAGTAAGCATGAATAATAAGACTGAGTCAACATATGAAAATGCTTAGTAGCAGATGGTAATCAGTAAAGATAATCTCTGAGCACACATTAGAAATGTTATTTTTTCATCTAACAAGGTATTTTATGGAGAGATTATGGATCTCCAGTTTCAGTTCAATTACAGTCAGGTGTGAGGATCCCAGTGATTGCTATGATAGCCTTTGCTTACCCTTTATGTGCACGTCTTATTTTTCTGTACAAGAGGAATATCTAGGAAGCAAGAACTTTCCGAGGAAATACATATTTCTAGCATGATTCCCACGCCCCCTGCAACATATAGCATACACCGAACATACATACTGAACTCTTCCTAAGTCGTATGGTTAGTTCTTTGAACACTTAGAAAAATCCTGCTTCCACACCAAAAAGGTGTACCACAGAAGACTTTAAGCTGCTGACAATTAAAGAAAAATCTCCCATTTAAAAATTCAAGGCAACCACATTCTGCAATTATCCTGCAACCTGGTGGGCATTTTTCATTAAGGAAGTAATTTAATCTCATGAAAAAATTATTTAATTTAATGCACGGTGTCTCTCTTTTTCTCTCTCACATACACACACGAATACATAAATGTGAGCAGTGATGAAGCTGAAAATTAATGTAACAATTAGGACAGGAAGAAGCGATTGCAAAACTGCTTGTGCAGAGTGGCAAAAAGCGAGAATACGGATGATATTCCGTCATTAGAGTAGGGAGTGTTCTGGGTGGAGGAGGGAAATATGCTGCTCATATCCTTGCAGAGTATGATAAATTATTGACCTATTCCAAAAATATTTGCTACAGTGAACTTGGCCATATGCAGCTCCTTCTTTCAAGCTGTCTTCTCTGCCTCTTTGATTTAACCTGATTTCCTGCTATCAGATTACCAGAGAATTTTGTCATTGACTGTGGATGGGATATTAACCATGTCACAGGAACATCAGTATTCCAGAGTGAAATCTTGAGACTGATCACTTTGGGACCGCAGCTCACCCTTGGCCCTATCTCTGTATGACTGCAGTGACAGTTATCATTTTAATAACTAGCTCTGGCTCCCTCTGGTTAAAACACAGATGAGTTGTCCAGGTCCCCTGCCAAGCAAGGCCTTGCTGCCCAGTATCAGAGAGTGCTGTCTGCAGACAACCTCCAGCTGTCAGCTCCTTCAATACAGAGCTGCCTAACCCAAGCTCATGCCCTGCCAGGGTAGCCCACATCTGGCTTATGTGAGTTGTTTATAGTTTGTGACTTACATACATAATGCTGATTTGAAAATTCTTGAACATGTCATTTGGGAAACATAAGTACACATTTCTCCTACAGTTTCTACTAAGAATGGAATTACTGGGTCATAGTGTCTGCCTATGCTCACCTTTAGCAGACCCTGCCAGATATTGATAGTTTTTGAAAGTAATTATACGATTGTATACTCCTTCCGGCCTTGTCTGAAAGTTCCAGTTGCTCCCCATTTTCTTCAGCATTTAGTATAGTTTTAGTCTTTTTTATTTTAATCATCATGGTGAGTTTCCTGTGATGTCTCATTGTCATTTTAATTTGCTTTTTCCTGATGCCTGATGAAGTTGTGCCCATTTCCATATGCTTATTTGGCAATTGGGTATTCCCTTTTAATGGCTTCCCTGGTGGTTCAGTCAGTAAAGCATCTGCCTGCAATGTGGGAGACCCGGGTTTGATTCCTGGGTCAGGAAGATCCCCTGGAGAAGGAAATGGCAATCCACTCCAGCACTCTTGCCTGGAAAATCCCATGGACGGAGGAGCCTGATAGGCTACAGTCCATGGGGTCGCAAAGAGTCGGACATGACTGAGCGACTTCACTTTCTTTCTTTTTGTCTTTTGCTATTGGGTTACCTGCTTTTTCTTTTGATTTAAAGAAGTTTTTTTTATATACCCTGGACATGAGTCCTTTGTCAGACCTATTAATATGTATTGTAAATATCTACCTTTTGGCTTTCTTTTCACTCTTATTGGTGTACTGTGATAAAATGGCTTAATTGTAATATACTCAAATGATGTGTTTTGGAGAGAGTGGCATATGGCTGATATTTGTGTTTTAATCTTTGTTTCAATAATCTTTATTTAAATCTAGGTTTAAGAATCTTTGCTTCCCAGTGTTACAAAGATAATCTCCTGTTTTCTTCTTGATGCTGTATTGTTTTACCTTTTTCATTGAGATCTGCAGTCCATCTAACATTTATTCTTATATACAGTGTGAGAGTGTAAGGCAGAATTCAAGATGTATTTGGTTTTCATATGTTTATGCAATTGACCCAATTTATTTTTAAAAATTTTCTTTTTACCAGTGCTCTGCTTTGTCATAAAAAGAGAACATGTTTTTGTGGGTCTGTATCTGGACATTCTGTTTTATTTCATTGGTCTCTTTGTTTCAGTAGTATCTCTTAGATTTTATTTTCTGTTTATTTGTTGCTGCTATTTAAAATACATTTATCTGTGTATGTGTGTATTTGTACACATCTCGAGCAAACTTGCTAAACTCACTTATTCATTCTAACTGTAGGCCTGTAGACTGTTTTGCATTTTCTGTGTATACAATTATATTATCTGCAAATAACATCCATCTTATTTCTTTCTTTATAAGCCTTATCCCTTTTATTTCCTTTATCTTGTCTGAAATATACTGTTTAAGTTGGATATACATTGGATATACGTGGCATTAGTAAGGAGAACGCTTTCAGTATTTCAGTTTTACCATTAAGGATGATGTTAGCTTTATGACTTTTATAAATATCATAAGATGGGTTAAGGAACTTTGTTTTTTGTTCCTAGTTTGTTGAGTTATTATTATGAATGGATGTTAAATTTTTTCAAGTGATTTTTTTCTTTATTCATCTATTGAAATGACCATTTGATTTCTCTCTTCTTGTTTTCTCTCATGTTATAATGGTTTATTGAGTATTAAACTAACCTTGCATTTGGAATTAATGTACCTTAATCATGTTATATTATCTTTTTGTATGTTACTGAATTCTGTTGGCTGTTAGGTTTTTATATCTCTACAAAAGATACTGATCTGTATTTTTTTTCTTGTTTTTTAAATATCTTTGTCAGGTTTTCGTGTGATGCTCTGAAGTTCTTATAAAACAAGTTGGCAGTTGCTATCCCTTTTTCTTCTATTTTCTGGTAGAGTTCACATAAGGTTGTTGTTATTTCTTTCTTAGGTGTTTGAGAAAACTCACTGATAATGCCATATAGGTATAGGAATTCCCTGGTTGCCCATCTTCCACTGCTGAGGGCGCAGAGTCAATCCCTGATTGAGGAACTAAGCTCCCACAGGCCATGCAGCATGGCCAAAAACAAAACGAGACACACAGGTAAAGCATGTAGGTGTGGCTGTTTCTTTGTGAAAAAGTTTATAATTACATATGTTCATCCTAAAATGTTTCATATTTTTTCATTATACTATTGATATATAAATACATTCTTATAAAAATTCAAATATTAAAGATAAAACTAAAGACTCCTTTAACCATCACCCCATAAAATTTTTAGTTGTGCTTTACTGCATTTCATCAGAGACACGACTTGATATCCTGTGGTGGTCTTTGCAGGTTTAGGCTCTACCCAATTTGCCTGTGTGAGCTTGGGCAGCCTACTTTGAAGTAGCCACATCTCAATATCCTCATGAAGTTTTTAAGAGAATCCTATGTGGTGATTTTAGAAACAATGTTTAACATGGTGCCTGACACATATAAAGCATTCCTTGAATATTAACATTGAAGTTGCTATTATTAGACTTAAAAAGATCTCAGAATGGATGGAAGGTACATAGGATTTCCTTCCCAGAGTGATTTGTAAAAATTCCCAGAGAAAGTGAAATCAGAGTTGAAACAAAGGTTTAAAAAGAAAAAATGGGTTAGACGCTTTTCATGGAGGGAGCCCGTAAAAGCTGTTGTAAATGGTTTTATGTTCATTAAAATAAAACTGTAAAAACAGAACAATGAATGAAGATTTCATCACTAATTATTCTTAACAGAGTTGAGGGAGGAACAGTAAGAATAGAGGGAAAAGGTGGGACATACAGCAGAAAAGGTGGGACATACAGCAGAAGTAACATTCTGTGATGGAAAGCAGTTCAAGACATCAGGGCCTTGGGACCCTGCCCCTGCCCTTGGGGGCTGGAGCGAAAGGCGCCCATAGATCAGTCAGCTGTGCCCTGGCATGGACTTTTCCTGAGCCTGTAAGAAAACCATCCCAGTACACACGAAGGTGCCTTCCTCAGCTTTTCTATATCAAGAGTCTTTGGCACAATGCCTTTCCACACATAAAGAAGCTCAAACTTGGGTGGAAAAAAAAAAAAAAAAACTGAGAGTTTGACATTTCACAAGTTGTAAATTAGTAAAACTTATACACAGATAAAAGTTCCATTTGCCATCCCTAGCTCATGTTTCAGACTCTCTTTTCCCTGCTATTTCAGAGAGGCGCTTTAAGCACTAAGTTGGGAAAAAACAAAATGTCTCTATGTATGCAAAGGAAATTGTTCAGGTGTTGTTCTGTTGAAGTAAAACCCAAAGATCTGTAGTCTTTCAGTCACCTTAACTTTTGTAACTAGATCTCATGCATTTTGATTTTATGGTATACCATGAATCACCATCTGCAAAGATGTTATCACAGTTCTCCAGTTTCTGAAAAAGGGAGATATATAATTTGGTACTCAAGAATTTGGAACAGGGAGGAGGATTATAGTTTCAACAATACCTTTGCCATCTACCTCACAGTGACAGAACTACACACAAGATTTTGTATGAAAGGATTTGTAAAACAGAAGGAAAGTCTAAAGCAGTGATATTCTCTATCATTATTAGTTTTCTCATTTCCACAGAGAGAAGAAACGTGCTAGATTAGATGAAAAGGTCACCTTCAATAGCAATGAGAAATGATGCTTAATAAGACACACGTGGAGCACTTTGGAATAGGTGACCAGTAATCTCTCGTAGTCCATGTGATCTCACTTGACACGTAACAAAAAGAAATCTTGGCTTACCTTAAGTACTCTTTGGTAGTTCATTTTATGACAAAGAAAAGCAGCATATAGTATGTGGAAGAGGCACCAGCATGGAATGCTTTCCACTTTCCAGACATGAAACTTTGGAAAGGTCATTTAACCTGATTCTTTTCTTCTCTATAAATTACGTATATATAGTCAGATTTCTGTATCACAAACCACCCCCAAATCACAGTGGTTTACAACAATAATAACATACATTTATTCTCATTCAAGATATGCATCTGCCGATGTGTGCTCAGCTGTGGCTTTGCTCCAGCTGCTTTCCATGTTTCTTATTCTCAGACCTATAGGATAAACCCTTTGTGGGGCTTGCCTATTATCATGGCTGAAAGAAAGGGCAAGTGAGTTGACAATACCTCTTACAGCTTCTGCACAGTCCTGGCGTAGGCCCTGCCCATCATCACTCCACTGGCCAAAGAGAATCACGTGGGCAAGGCCAGCATGACTGGACCAGTGAAGTGCACTTCTCCCACAACCAGCAGCAAGTCACATAACCCTATTACAGGCAAGGATAGCGGTGAAAAAGAAGGGACAAGGAATATCTACTAGTGCTCTCAAACGTTGTGAGTCTCAGACAAGAGAAGTATTAAAAGTGCCTCATAACCAAATGGATTCTCTCTTATTTAAGAATTGCTGTTATTGTTTAACATTTCTTCTTACTGCTTCTTATTTGGAGGATCGGATCCTAACATATCATTGAAACCTATATTCTCCATTCTTACCACTAACCTTTCTAAAGTTTTTAACTCGCTCACTTGTAGTTTTTTAAAGCTATGTATTCATGTTTTGGGACCTCCCAGATGGCTCAGTGGTGATGAATCTGCCTGCAACTTAGGAGACACAGGTTCGATTCCTCAGTTGGGAAGATCCCCTGGAGAAGAAAATGGCAACCCACTTCAGTATTCTTGCCTGGGAAATCCCATGGACAGAGGAGCCTGGTGGGCTACAGTCCATGGGGTAAAAGAGTTGGATACAACTTAGCAACTAAACAACAACATTCATGTTTTTAAAATGTTACAAGTACAATTATTTATATCCTCTATTATAGCTATATTAAACCCCTTTCAGAAATGTCTTTGGGCACCCAGAAAGTTTTTGATATTTTTTCTCCTGATGATTAAAAGTGACAAGATTCTCTTATAGGAAATTGGGAAAGTGTTGTTAGAATGAGGAAGAAATTTAAAATACCAATATTCAAATCCTGTTTTAATAAACACAAAAATATACACAGATATTAATTTTTACTGGGTGGACAACTAATGAATATACTCTATTGGCAGTGTTTTTCCACCTTACTGTATGCTGCTGCTGCTACTGCTGCTAAGTCGCTTCAGTCGTGTCCAACTCTGTGCGACCCCATAGACAGCAGCCCACCAGGCTCCGCCGTCCCTGGGATTCTCCAGGCAAGAACACTGGAATGGGCTGCCATTTCCTTCTCCAATGCATGAAAGTGAAAAGTGAAAGTGAAGGCGCTCAGTCGTGTCCGACTCTTAGCGACCCCAGTCGTGTCCGACTCTTAGTGACCCCATGGACTGCAGCCTACCAGGCTCCTCCATCCATGGGATTTTCCAGGCAAGAGTACTGGAGTGGGGTGCCATTGCCTTCTACATGTGTGAAAAACAGGCTTTTTTTTCTATGAAATATTTTTGATATGAATTTAACATTTTAATATACAATATTATGTATTGAATATAAAATCATATGGAATTTTAAAATCCAGTGATGAGCACTTATGAACCCAGTACCCAACCTGAGAGAGAACTGGACCATTACAATACCCTGGAAGTTGTCCATGTGCTGCCCGGCTGCTGCCCCTCCCCACCCCACCCCGGAGATAATCACTGTCCTCTGATTTGTGTACTGCCAGTAGCTGCTGCTGCCTTTTTTTTTTTTTTTCCTTTTTAGTGTTTTCACATATATGTGTGTCCTTCCCAGGTAGCTCAGTAAAGAATCTACCTGCAATATAGGAGACCCAGCTTTGATCCCTGGGTCGGGAAGATTCCCTGGAGAAGGCAATGGCAACCCACTCCAGTATTTTTTTATGGAGAATTCCACGGACAGAGGAGCCTTGTGGGCTACAGTCCCTGGGATCACATAGAGTGGGGCATGACTTGGCGACTAACCCAACAACATGCGTGTACATCTCCAAATAGTGAATCCTTGACTTTGCTTTGAGCTTTATAAAAACGTTACCATACTACATTGTTTTTAGGAATGAAATATATGTTGCAGAATTAGTTTAAATCGTCCTCTACTGTTATTTAGAGAGTGTTCTGCTCTTTTACACAGAGCTTATACATTGGCCTTTGTGTGTATCCCAATTATTTCCTTGGGAATAATTTCTAGAGGTGAAATTGCTGGGTTAAAGTGTAAGAACACTTTTATAACGCTTTTATAAAAATAGTTGTATGTCAGGAAATGTGTCCATCTCAAAGATTTTAAGAAAACAAGCATTCAGATTTGCCTGGCAGATAATTATAGATCATTACTAGTTTTCCACTTTAAAAGGCAATAAGAATACACAAATGTCCCGTTAGCTTATCAAATTAGAAAGTCCAAAACCAAATTCTTCAGTATTTCTGACCCCCTGAAATCTATTCTGTTCTTGTCACACTGTGATTGTACTATGCTCTCAGTTCCTAAGGCTAGAAACCTTGCAAACATCTCTCTACTTGCCCACCTCCTCTTCAGCCGCCTCACATTTGCCCTGAGTCAATAATCAAATACTTGTAGTCTATCTCTGCAATGTCCCTGGAATCCACCCCTTCCCTTCCATTCTTACAAGCACTGCTCTGATAAACCCCTGCTAATCTGTCAAGTGGACCATGACACAGCCTCTTAATTGGTCTGCTGCTGCTGCTGCTGCTGCGTCACTTCAGTTGTGTCTGACTCTGTGCGACCCCACAGACGGCAGCCCACCAGGCTCCCCCATCCCTGGGATTCTCCAGGCAAGAACACTGGAGTGGGTTGCCATTTCCTTCTCCAATGCATGAAAGTGAAAAGTGAAAGGGAAGTCGCTCAGTCGTGTCCGACTCTTAGTGACCCCATGGACTGCAGCCCACCAGGCTACTCCGCCCATGGGATTTTCCAGGCAAGAGTACTGGAGTGGGTTGCCTTTGCCTTCTCCAATTGGTCTGCTACCTGCCTTCAATCTCTTAACCTTTCTAATTAGTCCTTCACTCTGTTACTTTCTCAAAACACAGACTTGTCTTTAAAACTGAAACTAAAAATCTCTGATAGCTCTCCATTATCTCTACAAGATAAAATCCACACTTCTTAATTAAAGCCCTTGATCTAATTTAACCTACCATCTCCAGCTTTGTTCCCTTGTGATTTAACCACCCCACCCTAAGAACTTTGTGTGTTATATTCTAGCCAGCCTGGCCTACTGTTCTCTATATATTTTTCTGTTTTCCCTTGTTCTTGTTACTCCCTCAGCCTAAAATACTGTTCCTCTCCCCCTCCTTTTCAGCAAGTTGAAATGCTAGTACTCATGTTTAAAGGTTCCAGTGAAACGCCAGCTCCTCCATGGAGCTTAACATCAATGTAAGTTATCATAGTTATGCACAGATGAGTCAGGCATGTTTGCTTCTCTCAAAATACTTTGAATATCAAAAATGAAAAAAAAATGCATGTTTTAAACATTTGCTGGATAGAAAACAATGCTAGGTAGAAAAAAGTAGAACACAAAACTATTTTAAACACCAGTTACACTAAATTTTCAATGTATGTATAAATATATGTGTATGTTTATACATTTATATATGTAAATATATACACACATATACATATATATCTATTGACAGAGACAGAGACTGATAGGAATACTTGAGCTTGATGTTTATTAAGCTTCTAACATTTTTTTTTAATCAGGCAGGATGAGTACTTCTTTACAAAATTATTATAATGATACTTGTTAGGTTCATTATCTTTCATCAAGATGCTTGCTTGAGCTTAAACAGGTTTCCATTTTAAAACTTAACCATATTAGGTCTAGGTGCAGGAGGTCAGCCAGTTGTTTCTCCTTCCTTTTCCTGTGTTGACTGGCTTAGTTGGAGCAGCCTGTTTCCTGGTCACGTCTGTCTAACCATAGTCATAGGTCGTGAGCAGTCCCCTCAACTATATAAAGGCATTGCTCTAGATGACTATTAGATGGGTGAATTGATGATCTTCAAGGTTCTTTCCACGCCCTATATTCTGAGATACTTTCCACTCATGAGACAGAAAAAATGTTTAAGGACACAGCAAAGTGCTGTTTGTTCTCTGCTCTGGGGTTTCCCTAGTGGCTCAGGCAGTAAAGAATCTGTCTGCAATGCCAGAGACCCAGGTTTGATCCCTGGGTCAGGAAGATCTCCTGGAGAAGGGACTGGCTTCCCACTCTGGTATCCTTGCCTGAGGAGCCTGGCAGGCTACAGTCCATGGGCTCGCAGAGTTGGACACAACTGAGCAACAAACACTTCTTTCAGTAGCACCTTCACTGGTGTCAAGCAGCCAGTTTCTCCTTTTTTTAACTCTGAACTGCCAAAAGATACTGTGTGGGGATTAGTACATTGGGCTTCTGATCCACATGCACCACTACCGCTGGGGCCTTGGACGCGGCCCTTTCTGTCACTGAGCGTCTGTTTGCCTATCTGTGAAATGCTGAAGGTCAGGCTAGATGCTCTTTGAGCTTCTTTGCAGATGTAATTTCATAATTGATATGTGTGAAATATCCAAGGATTTTTTACCATATAATCACAGACACATGTTTCGAAGTTAAGAAATCATTAGAATAGAACTATTCACAAAAGAGTTTTTCCTTCATAAAGTGGTGTAGATATAAAATGGGAGCAGGAAGGGAGAAAATGCAGGAAGGTATGTGTGACTGAGGGATAGCCTGGCCCCATCACTTACTTCAACTCACCTTAATATTTTTTCTCTTCTGATGAATATTTCTCAAGTCTTAAAATTGTTACCTGTAGTAATATAAATCAAAAATTTTGAGAATCTCTTCTAGGAAATTAAAATGTTGGGATAGATTTTAAATATGCACACAAATTTAGATCAGTCTAGAAGTAGTAGAATATGTCTCAAATATATGAACTCTTAATAATCATTATAGAGATTTCTTAAGAGAGAGACTCTGAAGTCTAAACAAGAGAGCCCCATTTTAATTTCAAGGGACAAACTAATATTTGATATATGATACAAGTTCAAACTACTTTACAATTGCGCTCGTTTCATATGCTAGCAAGGTAATGCTTAATATCCTTCAAGCTAGGCTTCAGCAGTACGTGAACCAAGAACTTCCAGATGTACAAGCTGAATTTAGAAAAGGCAGAGGAACTAGAGGTTAAATTGCCAACATCCATTGGATCATAGAAAAAGCAAGAGAATTCCAGAAAAACATCTGCTTCATTTACTACACTAAAGCCTTTGGCTGTGTGGGTATAACAAACTGTGGAAAATTCTGAAAGAGATGGGAATACCAGACCACCTTACCTGCCTCCTGAGAAACCTGTATGTGGGTCAAGAAGCAACAGTTAGAACCGGACATGGAATAACAGACTGTTTCAAAGTTGGGAAAGGAGTATGTCAAGGCTGTATATTGTCACCCTGGTTATTTAACTTCTATGCAGAGTACATCATGTGAAATGCTGCAATGGATATATCTATCACAAGCTGGAATCAAGACTGCCAGAAGAAATATCAACAACCTCAGATATGTAGATGATACTCCCCTAATGGCAGAAAACAAAGAGGAACTAAAGAGCCTCTTGATGAAGGTGAAAGAGGAGAGTGAGAAAGCTGACTTAAAACTCAACTTTAAGAAAACTAAGATCATGCCATCCAGTCCTATCACTTCATGACAAATAGATAGGGAAACAATGGAAACAGTGAGAGACTATTTTCTTGGGCTCCAAAATCACTGAAGATGGTGATTGCAGCCATGAAATTAGGACACTTCTTCCTTGGAAGAAAAGCTATGACAAACCTAGACAGCATATTAAAAAGCCCAGACATCACTTTGCTGACAAAGGTACATCTAGTCAAAGCTGTGATTTTTCCAGTAGTCATGTACAGTTGTGAGAGTTGGACCATGAAGAATGCTGACTGCCAAAGAATTGGTGCTTTTGAACTGTGATGTTGGAGAACACTCTTGAGAGTCCTTGGACTGCAAGGAGATCAAACCAGTCAATCCTAAAGGAAATCAACCCTGAATATTCTTTGGAAGGACTGATGCTGAAGCTCCAATACTTTGGCCATCTGATGTGAAGAGCTAATTAATTGTATAAAACCCTGATGCTGAAAAAGATTGAAGGCAAGAGAAGGGGGCAATAGAGGACAAGATGGTTCCATGGCTTCACCGACTCAATGGACATAAGTTTGAGCAGACTCTGGGAGATGGTGAAGGATGGGGAAGCCTGGCGTGCTGCAGTCCATGGAGTCACAAAAAGTTGGACATGACTTAGCAACTGAAAAAAAACTTGATTCCAGAGTTGCTTCTGTTATACATAATTGTTACTGTTTAAACAAGTATTTCTTTTCTAGTAATTAGTTTTTTTTTTTCCCCATTTTGATGGGTAGTCATAAATATTAACCACCAGCAGTGCAGGGATAATTTATATTCAAATTGTCAGACATCACTCTGTGAACACATAAAATAATTTAAATTTATTTAGAATCTTTTATCCTGAAGTGCTCTACACATATTTCTTTATAATCTGATTGCAGGCTATATATAGGCCTCTCCTACCTGAAACAGAGCAGCAACCAAAGTAATTAAAATAAAGAATACAGCTTCAAAAATGTAGAAGAAAGAAGGAAATGTATTTTTCACTTGTTCCTCTATGCTCTTATCCCTATAGGATTGGAGAATCCATGTTGACCAAATGCACCAGCACAAAAGTGAAATTGAATCTGCTCTAAAGGAAACCAAGGTATGTGAATTACTTCAGATGAGTCCATGAGTCCATTTATTCATCTGTGAAGTACCTGTTAAGGGAAGACATGAAAGAAAAGTGGCGCAGTCCTCACCCTTGAGGAGTTTACTGATCGAATATACCATATTATATTTCAACAGCCCTAAGATTTAAACCAACTAAAGAAAAGTAACTATTTAAAAGATGTGTGTATGTATATGTATATATATATATATAGTTTATTGCATACTTTAGATATAGTTTATTTATATATGTAGGCGTGTTAGAACCATTTCATCATTCTTTCCTCTTTGAATCCCAAAGAATAACAGAGCGCCAGGCCAGCAATGCCTAGAACCTACAGCTTCCAGGCTTGCTGCCCTGCCAGAAATAGGGACTTTTGGAGACTACCACAAGGAAGCCAAGCTGGAGTAAGGTTCTGGTTCCCAGACTGGAGCTATAAGTTTGGTTTGGTTTGGTTTGAACAGTATAAGTTTATTTTTCCACAGTTCCAGAGGCTAGAAGTCTGATAATCAGGATGCCAGCTGACCGGGTTGTAGGGAGGGCTCTCTTCCTGGCTCACGTGCAGCCACTTACTCGCTGTGTCCTCACATGGGGAAAGAGAGCTATGATGTCTCTTCCTCATATTATAACAACACCAGTTCTGTGAGCTCCACTCTGATGACCTCATTTAATCAAAATCACCTCCTAAAAGGCTCCAATACAGTCACTTGAGGGGAGATGGGGGAAAGGAAGGCATCAACATATTAATTTCGGAAAACGCAATTCAATCATAGAAAGATTGCTCATGCCAAAGTATGAATCTGCTATAGAACCCCTTATTCCCTCTGGATACCACTCAAAACTGGCATCCTTTTTGTGTCACCCAATGATGTCACTGCAGACTAGAGTGATAAGTTTAATGATCTACTTCCAGCTGCAATATTCCAGTCATCTTTGAATTGTGCTTATAAGAAAATCATGTTATTCCCTTACCTACTTTGTGAACTTTAAAGCAAATTCCACTCACACATTTTGGATTTGCATAAGGACAAATAAATCAACTAACACTACCAGGTGCTTTTTAATTTTAACATTCTGCAGAGTGTGACTAAAATAATTCTCCTTGCAGACTTTTTTGTTACTGAAAATTTCAAACTGTTTCATCTTTTTTATTTGTAACTAAGAATTTGTGGGCTGAACGGAGGGAGATTTAACCCATTTAAAACTACTTCGGAAAAACATAATTGTGCATTCTTTGCCTATTAAAATTTCATGAAATTTCTAGGGATTTTTGGACAGACTTCATAATGAAATTAGTAGGACTCTGGAAAAGATTGGCAGCCGAGAAAAGTACATCAACAATCAGCTCGAGCACTTGGTTCAGGAATATCGCGCAGCTCAAGCCCAGCTGAGTGAGGTAACTGAAGAGTGATGCCTGGGGCTCATTCCAGTTCATGACTCTGATTCCTAAACTTGACACAGCACTTCTCTTCTAGAGGGTCATGCAGTACTTTTCACAAACAGCAGCACAATAATTCTCTGCCCACATTCGGAAGCAAATGGAACTTGTCATCTCCATTTTACGTGTGATAGAAATGACATCCTAGGAGTCTTTAAAATGCATCTCTTCATCTGATTGAAGTAAAAGAAGTCATATATTCCTTAGAAAAGGAACAGAGTGTCAGGACACCTGGTTTTGTTTCTAAGTCTGCTGTTAATTTACTGTCTGAGTAGGAGGAAGTAGAAGAGTATGCATTTACATGTGTCGGGGGAAAAGACAGCTTTGCCATAATGGCTTACAACCACATAATAAGGGATATGAAAGCAAGACACATTCAAAGACAGCAGTTTAATTAATTAAATGAGCACATTTTTTGATCCTTTCAAAGTTTTAGAATTTCAACCAAAACTAAAATAAAAACCTTCATCCTTTGAAAGCAGCCATGCTTTGTTCCAGCGGTAGGGATCTAATGGCTTTTCTCTGGGATTTATGCTCCCCACTTTCCTGATGTTGAGGAAGACCACTAAGAGCACTTACCGATGTCAGTTGAAGGCAGACAGGGTTAGAAGGAGAAAAGAACGGGAATAAACTGGAGATACTTCTGTATTAATACTTTTAGGAGTTCTCAAAGACGAAGCAGAAACTAACCTTCACATTTTTTATTGTTTGTTTAATTAACTGTTCACACATATACACACGTATTCATGGGTATTTTTATTTTTAAAATGCTGTAAAAAGTCTCTGATTAAAGCCACCCTGTATTTCTCAAACACTGACACTAAATAATTGTTAAATTAGTTCCCAAGAACATATTCTATATTCTCATACTGCTTGTTAAATCTTACTAATTACTGATTCTGATGTTCTATTGTTTTTGAGAACGAGTTTTCTCTGCATAGCAGGCAGATTAGATCAACCAAGAGCCATTGTCTAAACTGTTGAGGAATGGCTGAGGACAAATTTTTATTGTGAATTGTGGCCCTGTGTGCTACACAGTCAGTATATGGTGATTAAGGTAGTTCACCCTTATATAGTGTTTTCATTAAATTATTGGTGCCTGTTAGGAACATTCAAATAGCTGCTGTTAAAATGTCGCTTTTCACAAATGTATTCACAGACAAGGAAGGGGGTTGTCATAGAATGATATGCAGAAATTGTAAATACAAAGAGGTCATATTTAAGTAATCTGCTTGTTTTGATTTTGCCATTAAACAAAATATTTTCTCCTTCAGGCAAGGGAGCGTTACCAGCAAGGAAACGGTGGAGTAACTGAAAGGACCAGAATCCTGTCTGAGGTACACACTGTTCACCCAGATTCTCACCTGGCAGCAGGGCCCTGCTGTTGACAGCCATGGATGGGTTAATACTGCTACAGCCACGATTGTTTACTTTAGTATTTGCTTCCTGTGGCTCTAAATCCTTTTCTTCAGGAGAAAAATCCCTAAATTTTCTTTCCAATGAATCAGTTAGGTATTTATATACCTACTTATTTCCACAAAATGCCTAAAATTGTTTTACTAAATGTAACATAAAACATGCTGATGATATCCGCACGTTTATAACCTTCCTTAATCTTTTTAAAAACATAATAATTATAATTAATATATAGAAGAGTTAAGTATTTACTTAAATGTCTATAGTAAATTTTAATGTTAGTATTTAAGATATAATTTTTTTAATGATTGTTGTTGATAACTTGTATGTGATCCTATTTCTCTGTCCACAAATTGAGACTGGCATTTAACCCTTTCCCTTCTAAAGACTTTTTAGAAGGGATTTTTAGAATATTTTTAGAATAGTCTAAAAAGACTTTTTAAAATGTTTACATATATTGTTGTATTTACTTTCATCATTTTGCAAGAGACAGAAGACCTAATATATATTAGTTATATTAATAATACATGTATTATATTTTATGTATTAGGTCTTACCTTTAAATATGTGTGTGTGTGTGTGTGTGTGTGTGTGTGTGTGTATATATAAATAATACATACTCCCACTTCTCACTGAAGAGCTGAGAGGAAAAAAGACCTGAAAAGATCAGTACCCAGTGTGGGACTAAAGTCTAAGTCTATCTTTGGATACACTCAAGTATAATTGTTACAAACTTTTCTGTATAGTGGGCTTCCTAGGTGGCTCAGTGGTAAAGAATCCACCTGCCAGTGCAGGAGACACAGGAGATGCGGGTTCAATCCCTGGGTCGGGAAGATCCCCTGGAGAAGGAAATGACAACCCACTTCAGGATTCTTGCCTGGAGAATTCCATGAACAGAGGTGGGCTCTAGTCCATGGGGCCACAAAGAGTCTGACATGACTGAGCAAACAGAGCACACACACACACATTTCTATACAGTAGAATTAAGCTTTTTTCCTGGAGATTATTTGAGAAGTAAATGGTTATTTTAAAATAATAAAAATATTACTTTAGAAATACTTAGACTCTAGTCCTGTGGTGCTTCTTGGCAGATAAAACATTATACAGAACTAAAGTGCTCACTTACGTTAGGTAAATTAACACTGGAAGGGAGTCCAGGGAACCATTTAGTTCTTTCAGAGTATGTAGTTATCCCCAGTTGTAACATTTCAGATGCCTGAACAAAATTAATTTGCTTTACTTGGATGTGCACTTTATTCCCAAGGAAGTTTTTACTCACCAGTATGATAAAAAATAAAGACAACTAAGTTACAATAATTATGGTTTGGTTCTAAATTGTATCAAAAATTTTTCAGTTTTTTAAAGGTGGTACTTTCTACCAATATTAATTCTAGTTTGGAAGTTTGCTAATAACAGAGACTATAGTACAATTTTGAGTATGATGTAGAGTATATATAAGGGCCAGTATAGCAGCACAATATGCCTCTTGGAGTTCATGGTTTGGATAAAGCAGTTAGAATATTTTTGCATATAGCCATATGGCATAAATGTTATTTTTAGTGTCCTATAGTGGAAGAGGTGGCATATTCTCTTACAAAACTATAATATTAAGAAAGATACCTAGCAAATCTTTAGAATTAGCAAAGCCTTTAGGATGTTTATGATATTTTAATTAATAACTAGTCATTAGAGACTTGCATGGTAGATGCTATGAGATAACTGCAAGGCTTGAGTGCCTAATGCCTAAAAAAAACAACTTAGATCTTTTTTATTCTATCATGTTACAACCTGAGACAGTTAATGAGAAAGTAATTTGGTGATGTCAGTGTCAGACTTTATTTTTTGGGGCTCCAAAATCACTGCAGATGGTGATTGCAGCCATGAAATTAAAAGAGGCTTACTCCTTGGACGGAAAGTTATGACTAACATAGATAGCATATTCAAAAGCAGAAACATTACTTTGCCAACAAAGGTCCGTCTAGTCAAGGCTATGGTTTTTCATGTGCTCATGTATGGATGTGAGAGTTAGACTGTGAAGAAAGCTGAGCGGCGAAGAATTGCTGCTTTTGAAGTGTGGTGTTGGGGAAGACTCTTGAGAGTCCCTTGGACTGCAAGGAGATCCAACTAGTCCATTCTGAAGGAGATCAGCCCTGGGATTTCTTTGGAAGGAATGATGCTAAAGCTGAAACTCCAGTACTTTGGCCACCTCATGCGAAGAGTTGACTCATTGGAAAAGACTCTGATGCTGGGAGGGATTGGGGGCAGGAGGAGAAGGGGAGGACAGAGGATACGATGGCTGGATGGCATCACTGACTCAATGGACGTGAGTCTGAGTGAACTCCAGGAGTTGGTGATGGACAGGGAGGCCTGGCATGCTGCAATTCATGGGGTCGCAAAGAGTCGGACACAACTAAGCGACTGAACTGAACTAAACTGACTGAACGATAGGAGCACGCTTAGAAGATAAAAAGCTTGGCATGTCTGCATACTTTATCTTATTGTTCAAATTGGGAAGCCCAAATTATGTCCAGGATACTGCTAATATCTTTGTATCCCTTTATGTGTGTATTATGTCTGAATTATTTGTCTTAATACGTCATTCAAAAATTTGGAAGTTTCTTTAAAATCCAGTGTTCATGAGAACTTTTGTTTTCAATGAAAGGTTACAGAAGAGCTAGAAAAGGTGAAACAAGAAATGGAAGAAAAAGGCAGCAGTATGACCGATGGTGGTAAGTACACACTAATTTTAAGAAGAAAATAAGCAAAAGAAGTGTCTCTCCTTAAGAAATGTATTTTTTAGAAGGTATTAATAAATAGGAAGTCTCCTTTTTAAAATGAATTTGTTTGAAGGAGGGGTACATGGTACAAAAAGATGTCTGATAATCAGTATACTATTTTCCTTATAAATGAGCTGAAAAGAGTCATTTTTACATTTTTTACATTTTACATTTTTACATTATAAATGAGCTGAGAAGAGTCATTCAGGATTTTATTCAAACTATATCTGTTCAGAAATAGGGTAGAAAATATTTAAATATACACTTTGATATGCCTGTTTAAAAAAAAAAGTAATATTTTGTTCTGTTTTCATCCAGTGAGATTCATCATTCCATTTTATTGTACAAAAACACTCAGTGTAGGTGGTAATGTGATGACTCCCTTTTTCACTCACCCTCAGTAGGCCTGATAGTCAAGGGTCAGATAGGGAAGAATTAATATTCCAACAGTAATCATCCTCCATTGTGAGCTAGTTACTTTGACATGGCCTGGTGGTGATTGCCCAAAGGCCTTTCTATGTTCTAGAAAGATTTTAGAGTTCTAATGGTATATACTGAGTGATCTTTCAAAAGGTGATGTATAGAGGGGTTTTAGTATGTTTGAATGAGCCCATTAGCTGTGTCTCAAAGTAATTCTTTTTTCCCTTTGCATCCCTTTTTTAATCTCCTTTCTCCCATAGTATCCTTTTTTCCTTAGACAAATATACTAGCCCATTAAAAAATACTGAAGAAATCATTATATACCCCTTTAGCAACTCTTCCTCTAGAAAAGAAGTTCAGCCTTAGTACATCAAATGCTACATCATTTCCCAGCCTAGAAATTTCAGGTGTTTAAAATGCCACAGCAAAACTGTGTGAATGTCAGTAAATTGTTAGCTATGTTTTTAACCCTATTTTTGGCTTAAGACAAAGTGAGGAAAATGTCATACCATTCTGTAATAAACTGATACTCCAAATGAAAATTTTTATTCCATGTTATTTTCATTCTTCAGCTCCTCTGGTGAAGATTAAACAGAGCTTAACGAAGCTGAAGCAAGAAACCGTTCAGATGGACATTAGAATCGGTGTTGTGGAACACACATTACTCCAGTCAAAACTGAAGGAAAAGTCCAACATGACAAGAGACATGCATGCCACAAGCATTCCAGAATCTGCAATAGGCTCTTATTAAAACATACCATTTTTCATGCTTCTGATTATTGGTTTTTTATAGAAAATCATATTTCATGTTGCATAGATTACAAAGCACAGTTATTCCTCTTAAAGCATGTTGATGGGTATTTTTTTACACATATACACACATATTGTATCATGATGATCATGGATGGTCAAAACTTTTAAATTGAATATAATATTTAATAAAGTAATTTAAAATTCTCGCTTTCAAAGCAGCTTTCACTACTCATTACATAGAGTAAAGCCCTGACCTGGTGGCTGACTGTTCTTACGGTCCCTTGCGTTTGAGAGAGAGGAGCACGGTGCAGAGTGGGTGGCCCATGCCTTCTGCAGGTGCTGGTGCTGCTGTCAGCACGTGGACCTCTGGGACAAGCCAGCGCCTTCCATTTGATGCACACACAGTCATCTCAAGTGTTTCTGCTCCCAGATGCAGCCAGCAATGGCTGGCAATTCTTTCCAAAATTCCAAACTACCCCTGCCTCAACTTTATGGTTACCTAAAATTACATTTTTTATAAAAAGCATAAGAATAAAACTTCAGTATCTTTATTAACATTTGAAGTTTATTATTTACCATGACCATTTCATGACTAAACTGATTTTATATCTACTATGATCTAAGGTTCCCTGATAAAAAATAAATATTTCAGTCATGTTTGATTATGTTTCTGTAGTGAATTAAAAGGTGTATACATTTCTCAGTTCTACTTTTTTCTGTGGTATCAGATATACTAAAGAATCATTTTGTAGCAGAAGGAAGGATAGCAAGTCATGTCACAATCATCCTCCTGGTACTGGCAGTCTTTACTTACATAGCTTACTGAGCAACTTTCTCATCTGGCATTTCTAAGTTGGTGATATAAGCAATATGAGAGTGACCAGACTTGCAACTGGGGGAAACTGATGAGATGTGCTCAAACCAGAAGACAGCCCACACTTATTTTTTGAAAATAAGGGGGAAACAAGGATCTAGTGATAAATTTTGATTAGAATACTATATATATGTGTGTGTGTATGCATATATATGTGTATATATATATGACAGAAAAAATAAAATCCCCTTATTTTTCATTTGATTATTTTATTTCCACCCTGCTTTTTTTTTTTAGCCTTTACTTTCCATATATATACTCTCACACACACAAATCTTTTTCTTTCAAACTTTCTAGTTTAAGATTACATTTAGATAAATCAGTATGCATAAACTATTCTTTTACTCAAGAGTGAAAGTGAAAGTCCTGTCTGCCTCTTTGTGACCCCATGGACTATACACTCCATGGAATTCTCCAGGCCAGAATACTGGAGTGGGTAGCCTTTCCCTTCTCCAGGGGATCTTCCCAACCCAGGGATCAAACCCAGGTCTCCCATGTTGCAGGCAGATTCTTTACCAGCTGCGCTATCAGGGAAGCCCATTACTCAAGAGGGTGGCAATCAATACAATGGCAAAGTCAATTTATTTAATTTGGGATAATAGGTAGTTTGAAATGAAGTCCCACATTTTTCCCTTCCTTTATGGTCATTGGGAGGCGCAGAACAGAAAGACCAAAACCTAACTTTTGGACCCACAAACTTAACAGCAGTTTCCTTGGAACTTATTTGCATAGGTATTGTCTTGGCTAAATAGTAATGTGACAAATTCAATCAATGCAGAGGCCTCTTCTAGATAAATGAGAGCTCTCCATAAAATGTGCTTTTACTCAGAAACAAAGTGCACTCTTTATTTCATGCAAATGCAATAATCTAAGAACTTCCAATAACTAGTGTAAGCAACCTATTTTTACTTCCTTTGAAATAATCCAGTTTACTCAGGTTGGGCCAGGTGGTCCTCCTCTCAGTTCCCATAGAGCCCTGTAAATAACAGAACTTGTACTATATTGTCATTATTTTTTTCCTCCATCATCTCTAATAGATTGAGCTGCTTGAAGATAAGGAGAAAATCTTTCTTGTTTCTGTGTTCCTAAACAGTGTCAGACTTTATTTTTTGAGGCTGCAAAATCACTGCAGATGGTGACTGCAGCCATGAAATTAAAAGATGCTTACTCCTTGGAAGAAAAGTTATGGCCAACCTAGATAGCATATTCAAAAGCATAGACATTACTTTGCCAACAAAGGTCCATCTAGTCAAGGCTGTGGTTTTTCCAGTCGTCATGTATGGATGTGAGAGTTGGACTGTGAAGAAGGCTGAGCGCTGAAGAATTGCTGCTTTTGAAGTGTGGTGTTGAAGAAGACTCTTGAGAGTCCCTTGGCCTGCAAGGAGATCCAACCAGTCCATTCTGAAGGAGATCAGCCCTGGGATTTCTTTGGAAGGAATGATGCTAAAGCTGAAACTCCAGTACTTTGGCCACCTCATGCGAAGAGTTGACTCATTGGAAAAGACTCTGATGCTGGGAGGGATTGGGGGCAGGAGGAGAAGGGGACGACAGAGGATGAGATGGCTGGATGGCATCACTGACTCAATGGATGTGAGTCTGAGTGAACTCCAGGAATTGGTGATGGACAGGGAGGCCTGGCGTGCTGTGATTCATGGAGTCGCAAAGAGTCAGACACGACTGAGCGACTGAACTGAACTGAACTGAACCAGGTCCTAGCACATAGGGTATAAGTTAGTAAGTGAATGGGTAGATGTATTGTGCAGTTCCAGAGTATATTGCAGGTCCTATTCTACAGCAGATTAATGTTATCAAGCCTGAGATCTGACACAGTTTCAAGATAGTAATTATAAATCATAGGTCCAGGATTGGAATTGGCAGCATTAGTATGAACTCATGGATTTTTCCTACATTTAGATTAATTGAAAATATAAATATTTATAGATATAGAAATACAAATACATATATACATGTGTTTACTAGTTCTGTCCTCTAAGAGTGTCTAGAAACAGTCACAGTAGATAGCAATGAGAATACCTAGCACTTAGATCTTGGTTTCTAAATTTTCTACTTAACGAAAAAAAACAAAAACAGGTTTCTTAGAAAAATTACCAATTCCTGGGCTAGGTCAGGGAAAGCACAGATGAGCCCAGAATTCTTTGCCAGATAGTAAGGAGATGTGCAAAGAAATGAGGATATGGCTAAAGGACATCGACTGTAGAATATCATACTAGCCAATCTGGGACAACTGAGCATCAAAACAAATAATTATAGTAATAAGTTATAACCCAGAGAATAAAACAACAAACTGAGTGCATACTGCTGTTGCTAAGTTGCTTCAGTCGTGTCCAATTCTATGTGACCCCATAGATGGCAGCCCACCAGGCTCCCCCGTCCCTGGGATTCTCCAGGCAAGAACACTGGAGTGGGTTGCCATTTCCATCTCCAATGCATAAAAGTGAAAAGTGAAAGTGAAGTCACTCGGTCGTCTCTGACTCTTAGCGACCCCATGGACTGCAGCCCACCAGGCTCCTCTGTCCATGGGATTTTCCAGGCAAGAATACTGGAGTGGGGTGCCATTGCCTTCTCCGATGAGTCCATACAGGTAGAGATAAATGAATCAATGGCAGAAGAGAAGGGTCCTCCCAGTACAATAACAGCTAAAGTAAAAGAAATATGGCATTTAGAAATCACCATCTGGCAACTGCCATGCAGGTGTATCTCACAGATACTGCAGGTTCAATCCCAGGCTACCACCATAAAGTGAATAACACAATAAAGTATATCACATGAATTTTTTAGTTTCCCAGAGCGTGTAAAGGTTATGTTCACAATAAACTGTAGTCTCTATTGTCTGCAATAACATTGTCTTTTAAAACTATATTGTACTATATTGTACATATTTTAATTAAAAAATACTTTATTGCTAAAAACTACTAACCATCATCTGAGGTTACAAGTCATAGTAATAGAATCAAGGCCCACTCATCAGGTTGTGAACAAGAAGTTTGTGACTAAATTGTGGACTTTTCTGGTGGCTCAGACGGTAAAGCGTCTGTCTGCAATGCAGGAGACCCGGGTTCAATCCCTGGGTTGGGAAGATCCCCTGGAGAAGGAAATGGAAGCCCACTCCAGTATTCTTGCCTGGAAAATTCCATGGACAGCGGAGCCTGGTAGGCTACCATTCATGGAGTCGCAAAGAGTCAGACATGAATGAGTGACTTCACTTCACTTTTCACTTCCCAGGATGGTTGAGAAAGGATAGACAGGAAGGAGGGGAGAGGAAAGGTCTCCACTTCTGCTGGGACTTTATAAATAGTCAAGAAGGAAAAGTACTCTTCAAGCAGAAAAATGAGAGACAAATTTGGATAATAGCTAATTATCTTGAGTAGCAAATAAGGAATTTGATGGAGGAAAAAAAGATCACTAATCAGGGAATTTCCTGGTGTTCCAGTGATTAGGCTTCCACGCTTCCTCTGCAGAGGGCATGGGCTTAATGCTTGGTCAAGAACCAAGATTCCAAATGCCACATGGCATGGCCAAAAAGGAAAAAAAAAGATCACTGATCATATAATAATAATAGTAAACATTTGAAGAATTAACTTTTCTTAATAATTACCCAAATGAAGCACAGAGAATGAAATAAGCATTTCCAAAGCATGTTAGAAAAATGGCACAATATTACCAGTAATTTGAACTGGCCTCAATTTACTTCTTTATGTACGTTGTTGTTGTCTAGTTGCTAAGTTGTGTCCGACTCTTTGTGACCCCATGGACTGCAGTCCACCAGGCTCCTCTGTCCATGGAATTTTCCAGGCACGAATACTGGAGTGGGTTGCCATTTCTTGACAAATGCTAAAACTAGTAGGTGAAAGTTTAATGAAAAACTGAGTATCTACATAATCTCAAAGCCCATGAGATATTCTACAGAGAGAAAAATCATAACTTGACAGTGGAGAAACCTGGGATATATCACTTTAAGGGATCAAAAGTTAACGTTACTAGCAGCGAAACAAATAGATATCATGTTTCTCCTGAAAAGAGCACACATTCCTGAAAGTGTATGACTTGAATCTGTTAATAGTCATGAGAAAACATCAGACAAATCCAATGGAGGGGTGTTTTACAAAATGGCCTCTGTTCTTCAAAAAAGTGTACTTATGGCTGACTCACACTGCTGTATGGCAGAAGCCAGCACAATATGGTGAAGCAATTATCCTCCAATTAAAAATAAATTTTAAAAAAATCAAGAGAGGCTGTGAAATTAAAAAAAAAAAAATTTACAAGGTCATGAAAAACAGACTGAGGAATTGCTCCAGATTAAAGGAGGTGAAAGAGACATAATTAAATGCAACAAACAATTCAAGACTGAATACTGGGCAAAAAAAATAAAAAAGCCTTTATTTGTTAGAAAAGGACATTACTGAGACAGGTAAGATTAAGATCTATAGACTGGATAATAGTGTTAAATCAACATTATTTTTTTGCTATTTGTACTGGAGTTATATAAAAGGATGTCCTTTGTTTTAGCAATACACACAAGTATTTGGAGGCAAAGAAGCATCATGTCAGCAACTTGCTCTCAAATGGTCCAGGGAAAAGAATGTATACCTGTGTGTGTGTTTGTATATTCACACACATATAGAGAAGAAGAATGATTTTTAAAATATGGTTAACATTTTGAGATTTGAGAGAATAATATATAGAAATATATAGAAATCCACTGTGCATTTTTAGAACTTTTCTATAAATCTGAAATTATTTCAAAGTATAAAGCTAAATAAATGATGGTTCTTGGAAATGATATGCTTTGTATAAAGTAAATCTCCCTTTGATTCAAATAGGCAACTTGTGAGAATAGTATGACCTCTCCAATAAAATTATATGGTCCATTGAACATGTCTTAAACTTACATAATCATTTATTCATTGATGAAGTAGGAACAACTTTCTGACACCTCTAAGGAACTATTTCTCTACTGCCCTCTTAATTAACCTAGGTCAGCATTTCCCATGAGTTTAGTTGACTCATTGGAAAAGACTCTGATGCTGGGAGGGATTGGGGCCAGGAGGAGAAGGGGACGACAGAGGATGAGATGGCTGGATGGCATCACTGACTCGATGGATGTGAGTCTGAGTGAACTCCGGGAGTTGGTGATGGACAGGGAGGCCTGGCGTGCTGCGGTTCATGGGGTCGCAAAGAGTCGGACACGACTGAGTGACTGATCTGATCTGATCTAAAACAAGTTTCATTTCCTTCAGGACTTCTCATCTACACTGTGAATCTGCAAGCAGCAAATGTAGTTCCTTTTCTTTTTCACAAATAATGTAACAGCAGACCCTCTTCACTGAGAATGCCCTTTAAGAATGTAGATTTAGGTAAATGGGTATGAAAAATCAGTGGGCAAATCTTAGATTACTTTCCAGCCTTTTATTAGAACAGGTGGATCTGTGAAGGAAAATGAGAAAACATGTAATTCTCTGATTCAAAACTCTTCTGCGTGACGTGGATGGGTTTGAATGCTGAGGGTCAGTAGACTTTAAGGATTTAGGAACCTTTGTTGAGAACCTAGGATTAAATGCCCAAATGCTTTTCTTCTTAAAACTCTTTTCTGCCAGCCTGAAATGCTTTTTGTGTTTTCTTTAAAGCAGTCTTCATTATAACAATGTGATTGAAGTAGTTAGAAAGGATCCTCCCTATTTTGTGGTCAAATAGCAAATCATTGTCAAAGCTTTACCTTTTTAAAAACTGAATGTGCCCAACAACCAAGTCATAATTCCTAAAACTTTATATTTGAAAAGGTGGCATGGTCTTTTAAAGGGTAAAATCAATTTTGGATTCTCTAGTTTGTTGTGGTTTGACAAGTCTTTTTACAAATACAGGGAAGAGGAGGGCAAGAGCCATCTTAACGTGTTCGTGTTATCGTGTTCTAAAGAATACATCTCAAGCATTAGATTTCCGTAATTGGGTGCTTGCAATACAGACACGCAAAGTTCAAACCTGTGGTTTGCTGAGTCACCATTAGTACTGTATTTCAGGCCACCTTGGTCCACTCCATACTTTGTCCTTGCCCCTTTAAGAACTACAGTAACGCTTTCCAGTTGCTCCTCAATAGTGCCCTAGAGCTCATCATCTGCTTTTTCCCATTCCCTATCTGAGAAACTATTGGATAAAATTTTTGTACATAGCCCCTACTCTATGGGTCAGTAGTCAACAGCAAGTTATCACTTCCTTACCCTACACAGCATTCTCTAGGTTGGAAACCTCTGAAGTTCCTAACTCTAGTATAGAATCAAATAGGCAACTTCTAAAAAAAAAATCCAATTTCCCAGCCCTCCTCTTCCTCAATTATTGCACAGGTCTTGGGTGGAACCTTGGGTGCTCAGAAATTTTAGAAAGCGCCTCAGGTGCCTTTGATGCAGCTCAGCTAATTTAAGAACTCCTTTAAGGAATTACCACTCTAGAAATGTTTCCTGGCTATGAGTAAACAGATAAACTACCTTAGATCCAAAAGGGTCTTCAAAGAGGATCTAAATTAGTGCTTCTTCTTTGAGCTATCTTAAAATTAACCCCATCTGAAATGATTTTTAATAAAGTACCCTAGATTATTTACCACTTGAGTTTAAGACATACTAATATTAAAAACTGTCTTTAAAAAATAGTAAATCCAAAGCCATAAAAGGTTAAGTGCCCTGCCCATCTAACAAACCAAGATTACAAAGTACACAGTTTCCTAAGTGATTCTTAACACAGTTTGGAGCAACTCTGAGGGAGCTTCATGTTCACAGCCCGTCACCCATCCTGTCCCATCTATAGCCCAAGACACGATTATAGAGTCAGATTTCCATTCATAGCCAAAAACTACTTTTTTCTCTACTCCCTGTATAAAGGCTTTGGCATAGAACACTGCATGGGGAATCTAGACACCTTGATTCCAATCCCAACTTTTCTAGTAATTTTCTGCATGACTTTAAGGATGTTACTTATCTTCAGCATTAATTTCCTTCTTCTGAAAAGTTAGGAGTAGGACTAACATATTCTGGATGCTTCTAGTCCTAAGACTGCATGATTTTAAATTTTAATAGGCTCACCTCCACTGTTTGTAGTAGCTTGCAATGGTGTACCAGCCCCTAAGAGCTCATTGTCAGAGATTCAGAAATTTTGAGAGTTGTTGTTAGACTGTTGTAGCTTAAAATCAGCCATTAATGGGAGTATTTACACCGTAGGAATAGGAAAACACTAAAAATCATGGCTTTAAAAAACAAAAAGACAAGAGGAGAACATGATGACAGAGGAGTAGGTGGACGTGGAGTACATCTCTCTCCATGGATACATCAAGAATACACCTTCAGACACAAAAGTGCATGCAGAACACCAGCTGAGCACAGACAGGGGGACCTGATCAGTGGAAAAGAATATATCAGATCAGATAAGATCAGATCACGCAAAACTCAGTAGGACAAAGGATCAGATCAGATCAGATCAGTCGCTCAGTCGTGTCCAACTCTTTGCGACCCCATGAATCGCAGCACGCCAGGCCTCCCTGTCCATCACCAACTCCCAGAGTTCACTCAGACTCACATTCATCGAGTCAGTGATGCCATCCAGCCATTTCATCCTCTGTCATCCCCTTCTCCTCCTGCCCCCAATCCCTCCCAGCATCAGAGTCTTTTCCAATGAGTCAACTCTTCGCGTGAGGTGGCCAAAGTACTGGAGTTCCAGCTTTAGCCTCATTACTTCCAAAGAAATCCCAGGGCTGATCTCCTTCAGAATGGACTGGTTGGATCTCCTTGCAGTCCAAGGGACTCTCAAGAGTCTTCTCCAACACCACAGTTCAAAAGCATCAAGGAACTAGTTGGGAAAAACAGGATTGTTAGTAGGACTGGACTGGCCTTCAGTGGGTGGGGGAACTGAAGCAGGGGTCTGATCCCCAAATCAGGCCAATTGTCTGAGTCAGAGGAGAAACATTTAACGCTAAAACAGCTGATCTGTGGCAGCCTAAATGGAATGAGAATCAGACAGTCCTTGCCACAGCCATACATACCCCAGACAGGAATACTGGTCCCCTGGAAGGAGCAGCAGCTGGGAGCTGGAGTTTAGGGATTGTGGAGCAATCCCAGGGCCAGGGCTGCTGTTGACTGCAGAGAGACAGATCAAGGAGTTGTGAGGGAGGAGATCATGGTGGGAATTGCCTTTAGAGGAAAGCCAGGCAGCCATGGAAGCAAGGCGAACTACCTGAAAAAGATTTCAGAATAATGACAGTACAAATGATCAAAAAACTTGAAAACAAAATGGATAAAATGCAAGAATCAATTAACAAAGACCTAGAAGAATTAAACAATAAACATACAGAGACAAGCAACACAATTACTGAAACTAAAAATACTCTAGAAGGAATCAGTAGCAGAATATCTGAAGCAGAAGAACAAATCAGTGAGCTGGAAGATAAAATGGTGGAAATAACTTCTGAAGAGCAGAATAAAGTAAAAAGAATGAAAATAACTGAGGACAGTCTCAGAGATCTCTGGGACTATATCAAATGCACCAACATTCGAATTATAGGGGTCCCAGAAGAAGAAGAGAAAAAGAAAGGGTATGAGAAAATTTTTGAAGAGGTTATAGTTGAAAATTTCCCCAACATGGAAAAGGAAATAGTCAATCAAGTCCAAGAGGCACAAAGAATCCCATACAGGATAAACCCAAGGAGAAACATGCCAAGACACATACTAATCAAACTAACAAAGACTAAACACAAAGAAAGAGTATTAAAAGCAGCAAGAGAGAAGCATAAAGTAACATACAAGGGAAACCCCATATGCTTAACAGCTGATCTTTCAGCAGAAACTCTGCAGGCCAGAAGGGAATGGCAGGATATATTTAAAGTACAGAAAGGAGAAAATCTACAACCAAGATAACTGTACCCAACAAGGATCTCATTCAAAATTGATGGAGAAATAAAAAGCTTTTCAGACAAGCAAAAGTTAAGAGAATTCAGTACCACCAAACCAGCTTTACAACAAATGTTAAAGGGTCTTATATAGTCAAGAAGTACAAGAGAAGAAAAAAGATCTACAAAATCAACCCCAAACAATTAAGAAAATGGCAATGGGAACATATATATTAATAATTACTTTAAATGAAAATGGATTAAATATGCCAACCAAAAGACACAGACTGGCTGAATGGACACAAAAAACAAGAGCCATATATATGCTGTCTACAAGAAACCCACTTCAGATCTCAAGACACATATAGACTGAAAGTGAGAGGATGGAAAAATATATTCCATGCAAATGGGAAGCAAAATAAAGCTGGAGTAGCAATCCTCATATAAGACAAAATAGACCTTAAAATAAAGTAGATTACAAGAGATAAGGAAGGACACTACATAACGATCAAGGGATCAATCCATGAGGAAGACAACTATTGTAAATGTCTATGCACCCAAGATAGCAGCACCTCAATACATAAGACAAACACTAACAGACATAAAAGGAGAAATTAACAGTAACACAATAATAGTAGGAGAGTTTAACACCCCACTCACACTAATGGACAGATCATCAAAAAAGAAAATTAATAAGGAAACACAAGTCTTAAATGATACATTAGATGAGATGGATCTCATTGATATCTTCAGGACATTCCATCCAAATGCAGAAGAGTACACCTTTTTCTCAAGTGCACACGGAACATTCTCTAGGATAGACCACATTTTGGGTCACAAATCAAACCTCAGTAAAATTAAGAAAACTGAAATCATGTCAAGCATCTTCTCCTACCACAATGCTATGAGACTAGATATCAATTATAAGAAAAAACCCATGAGAAACACACACACATAGAGATTAAACAACATGTTTCTAAATAACCAACAGGTTACTGAAGAAATCAAAAGGGAAATTAAAAAAATTTCTAGAAACAAATGACAAAACACAACAACTCAAAACCTATGGGATGCAGCAAAAGCAGTTCTAAGAAGGAAGTTTATAGCAATACAATCCTACCTCAAGAAACAAGAAAAACATTGAACAGACAACCTAATTTTACACCTAAAACTGGAAAAAGAAGAACAAAACACCTGGAAATTAGTAGAAGAAAAGAAATCATAATGATCTGAGTAGAAAAAATAAATGAAAGAAACAATAATAAAGATTAATAAAACTAAAATCTGGTTCTTTGAGAAGATAAACAAAATTGACAAACCTTTAGCCAGACTCATCAAGAAAAAAAGAGAGAAGAATCAAATCAACAAAATTAGAAATGAAAAAGAGGTTACAACAAACAATGCAGAAATACAAAGGATTATAAGAGATTATTATGAACAACTATATGGCAATAAAATGGATAACCTGGAAGAAATGGACAGATTCTTAGAAAAGTTCAATCTTCCAAGACTGAACCAAGAAGAAATAGAATTTATGAACAACCCAATTACAAGCACTGAAATTGAAGCTGTGATCAAAAATCTCCCCAAAAAACAAAAGCCCAGGACCAGATGGCTTCACAGGAGAATTCTATCAAACTGTTAGAGAAGAGCTAATGCCTATCCTTCTAAAACTCTTGCAAAAAAATTGCAGAGGAAGGAACACTTCCAAACTCATTCTACAAGGCCACCATCACCCTGATACCAAAACCAGACAAAGACAGCACAAAAAAGAAAACTACAGGCCAATATCACTGATGAACATAGATGCAAAATTCCTCAACAAAATTTTAGCAAACAGAATTCAGCAACACATCAAAAAGCTCATGCACCATGATCAAATTGGGTTTATTCCAGGGATGCAAGGATTCTTCAATATATGCAAATCAATCAATGTGATACACCATATTAACAAATTGAAAAATAAAAACCATATGATCATCTCAATAGATGCAGAAAAAGGCTTTGACAAAATTCAGCACCCGTTTATGATTAAAACTCTTCAAAAAATGGGCATAGACGGAACCTACCTCAACATAGTAAAGGCCATATATGATAAGCCTACAGCAAAGATTATTCTCAATGGTGAATAACTGAAAGCATTCCCCCTAAGATCAGGAACAAGACAAGGGTGTCCACTTTTGCCACTATAATCAACATAGTTCTGGAAGTTCTAGCTAGAGCAATCAGAGAAGAAAAAGAAATAAAAGGAATCCAGATTGGAAAAGAAGAAGTAAAGCTTCTGCAGATGCAGATCTGCACTGTCTGCAGATGACATGATACTGTACATAGAAAACCCTTAAGTTAGTAGAAAATTACTAGAACTAATCAGTGAATTTAGGAAAGTTGCAGGATACAAAATCAGTACACAGAAATCACTTGCGTTTCTATATACTAACAATGAAAAATCTGAAAGAGAAATTAAGGAATCAATCCCATTCACGATTGCAACAAAAAGAATTAAATATCAAGGAATAAACTTACTTAAGGAGACAAAAGAATGGTACACAGAAAATTATAAGACACTAATAAAAGAAATCAAAGATGATGTAAACAGATGGAGAGATATTCCTTGTTCCTGACTAGGAAGAATCACTATTGTGAAAATGACTATACTACAAAACACAATCTACAGATTCAATGTGATCCCTATCTAATTACCAATGGCATTTTTCACAGAACTAGAACAAAATATTTCACAATTCATATGGAAGCATAAAAGACCCTGAATAGCCAAAGCAGTCTTGAGAAAGAAAAATGGAGCTGGAGGAGACAACTTTCCTGACTTCAGATTATACTACAAAGCTACAGTCATCAAGACAGTATGGTACTGGCACAAAAACAGACCAATGGAACAAGATATAAAGACCAGAAATAAACCATGCACCTATGGGGTACCCTATTTTTGACAAAGGAGGCAAGAATATACAATGGGGCAAAGACATCCTCTTCAATAAATGGTGCTGGGAAAACTGGACAGCTACATGTAAATGAATGAAATTAGAACACTTCCTAACACCATACACAAAGATAAAGTCAAAATGGATTAAAGACCTAAATGTAAGACCAGAAACTATAAAACTCTTAGAGGAAAATAGGCAGAATCCTCAATGACATAAATCAAAGCAAGATCTTCTATGACCCACCTCCTACAGTAACAGTAATAAAAACAAAAGTAAATAAGTGGGACCTGATTAAACTTAAAAGCTTTTGCACAGCAAAGGAAACTCTAAGCAAGGTGAAAAGACAACCCCCAGAATGGGAGAAAATAATAGCAAATGAAACAACTGACAAAGGATTAATTTCCAAATTACAACCCAATACCAGACAAACAAACAACCCAATCAAAAAGTGGGGAAAAGACCTAAATAGACATTTCTCTAATGAAGACATACAGATGGCTAACAAACACATGAAAATATGCTCAACATCATTCATTATTAGAGAAATGCAAATCAAAACTACAATGAGATATCACCTCACAGCAGTCAGAATGGCCCTCATCAAAAAGTACAAACAATAAATGCTGAAGAGGGTGTGCAGAAAAGGGAACACTCTTGCACTGTAGGTGGGAATGTAAATTGATACAGCCACTATGGAAGACAGTATGGAGATTCCTTAAAAAACTAGGAATAAAACCACCATATGACCCAGCAATCCCACTCCTAGGCATATCCCCTGAGGAAACCAAAATTGAAAGAGACACATTTATCCCATTGTTCATTGGAGCACTATTTATAATAGCTAGAACATGGAAACAACCTAGATGTCCATCCACAGATGAATGGATAAAGAAGTTGTGGTACATATACACAATGGAATATTACTCAGCCATAAAAAGGATCACATTTGAGTCAGTTCTAATGAGGTGGATGAACCTAGAACCTATTATATGGAGTGAAGTGAGTTAGAAAGAGAAAGATAAATACCGTATTCTAATGCATATATACCGAATCCGTAAAAATGGTACTGAAGAACTTATTTACAAGGCAACAATGGAGAAACAGACATAGAGAATAAACTTATGGACATGGGGAGAGGGGAGGAGAGGGTGAAATGTATGGAAATAGTAACATGGAAACTTACATTACCATTTGTAAAATAGATAGCCAACGGGAATTCTCTGTATGGCTCAGGAAACTCAAACAGGGGCTCTGTATCAACCTAGAGGGGTGGGATGGGGAGGGAGATGGGAGGTTCAAAAGAGAGAGGACATATATACACCTATGGCTGATTCATATTGAGGTTTGACAGAAAACAGCAAAATTCTGTAAAGCAATTATCCTTCAATAAAAATAAACATTTTTTTTAAAGTGAAAAAAAAAAAAAAAGAGAGAACAGAGAGGCAGTTTACCAGCATGCCATGAATAGTAAGTATTGTAATGTTCCATAGACCAGAACCAAATGCAGTAAATATAAAACAGAACATTCCACCATATTTTAAGGTATATTATTATAGTACTAACTGAATTAGACCAGATTTGGAAATTGTTCTAAAAAATCACCATCCCCATAAACCTACTAAGCAAGTGAAATGTGCATCCAATGCACCACTTTATCGATGCTATTTCACTGTCTTCCTAACCAAACTCAGTTCCTTTTACTGCTTCTCAAATCAATAAGCTAAAGCAGTCCAAGCGTCTTCTTACATGATAGACTCAAAGATCACGCTTGTACTACTAAAAATATGTAGACTGCACAACCAGTTCAATTACCTGGCTATAAAAAAACAACTAATTCAGTTCACTGCATCATTGATCCATTTAATTGTAGAGCAGCTTCCTATTGATAACAGGAAATGTCCCTGACCTAATCATGCTGAGACTGAAACTGGCCAGTTTTCCAAAAGCATAAATTTCAATAAGGATTATTCATAAAGCATAGGAACTAAGACCACAGCCATAGTTTATTGGATTTTTTTCTTAGTTTTACTGACTTATTGCCCTTGCATGTGACTCAATTTCTTTTATGCTTCCTGGACTTTGTTGGTCATTATTTATGTTCATCACTGGATATTTTATCTCAGATAGCCCCTGTGATACATTTTAAACCATCTATTCATCTGGTTCTTGGAAACCATTCAGGAACCCACGAGCTTTACAGAAGGTAGTGCTGATTCAGAAGTGCCACCTTCAGTCGTATATCTTACCTCTTGGTTTAGGCAGATGCTTTTTCAGTGCATTTATATAGGACAAATACAACAAAAAAATGATAAATTACTCCTCTATTTTGAGCACAGTATTAGGTACTGAGAGAAATAGATAAGAATAAGACATTATCCTTCCCTCCAAGAGTTCACATTCTAATGGGAAAGATAGATGCATATAATTAAGATGTTATAATGCCAAGTTTCCTAAGGGAGAAATAAACCGTGTTATTGAAGCTGGGGGAAAGAGTAATTCTAACTTGGAGGAAACAGAGAATTCATAGAGTTGGTCCCTGAGGAATGAGTAAGAGTCCAGTTGTAAAGAAAAATAGGAAAATTTATTCCAGCAGAAGGAAAGACAGTCATGGGAGTTTGTTATGATATGAAGGGATCAGATGGTCCAGAGGAAGTATTAGAGGAACACTGGGGAAAAAGAAAGCTAAAATGGAGCATTCTGAATACCAGGATGAGTCAAGGAGGAAAAGTGGCAAGTCAACATACATAATGCAATAAACTGCAATAATAAACCTGGGTGCGATGAGACATGATTGAGAAAAGATAACTCCACTGGGAAAAAAGGGTATTTCAGCCAGGTCTTCTAGAATTTTGCAAAATGTAAAGGAGGATAATCAGCATTCTAAGAGAAGACTAACATGAGCAAAGGCACAAAAGGTAGTGATAATGCTGATTGTTGCTCTGTATGCCAGGCACAGTGCTAAGCATTTTATCTATATGATCAGATTTCATGTTGCAACTGAGGGAGGTATTATTTCCATTTTAGAGATGTGAAGCTGAGATTCAGAGGAGTCACATGCCCAAGGCCCCACAATAGTGTATTTGAGCCCATTATGCTGTGATACATTCAATCTAAATGCAAAGATAAACAACATAAGAAGACAGCAGTAAGTCAAGCTGATAATAGTGCAGTATGGTTTTTAAATTATAACAGTCCTTTATGGAACAGCTACTACTCTGAAAGCAATTTAATATATGTACAAACATACCCTTGAAATACTGTGGTTCAGTTCTTAACCACCACAATAAATCAAGTCACAGAAATTTTTTTGGTTTCCCAGTGCATATAAATGCTGTATTTATACTATACTGTAGTCTATTAAGTGTGCAGTAACATTATGCCTAAAAAGCAGTCTACATATTTTAATTTAAAATATTTTATTGCTGAAATATATTAACAATAATCTGACCCTTCAAAGGGTCATCCTCTTTTTGCCTTGATGTTGATGACTGCTGACTGATCAAGGTGGTGGTTGCTGAAGGTTAGGATGGCTGTGGCCACTTCTTAAAAGAAGACAAAAGTAGTTTGCTGCACCCACTGATTCTTCCTTTCCTGAGTGATTTCCCTGTAGTGTGCAAGGTTGTTGGATAGCATTTTACCTGAAGTGGAACTTCTTTAAAAATTGAAGTCAGTTCTTACAAACCCTGCCCCTGCTTTATCAACTAAAGTTTTTGTCATATTCTAAATCCTTTGTTGTCATTTCAACATCATCACAGCATCTTCACTAGTAGTAGATTATCTCAAGAAACCACTTTCTCCGCTCATCTATAAGAAGTAACTCATCTGTTCAAGTTTTATCACGAGATTGCAGGAATTCAGCCACATCTTCAGGCTCCACTTCTAATTTTAGTTCTCTTGCTATTTCCACCACATCTGCAGTTACATCCTCCACAGAAGTCTTGAACCCCTCAAAGTCATCCATGAGGGTTGGAATCAACCTCTTCCAAACTGCGGTTAATGTTGATATTTTGCTCTCTTCCCATGAATCTCAAATGTTCTAAATGGCATCTGGAATGGTGAATTCTTTCCATAAGGTTTTCACTTTTCTTTGCCCAGATTCATAAGAGCAATCACTATCTAAGGCAGTTACATCCTTTCGGAATGTATTTCTTTAGTATTTAGATGAGGCCTTACAAATAGCTGAGAAAAGAAGAGAAACTAAAAGCAAAGGAGAAAAGGAAAGATATACCCATTTGAATGCAGAGTTCCAAAGAATAGCAAGGAGAGATAAGAAAGCCTTCCTCAGTGATCAATGCAAAGAAATAGAGGGAAACAATGAAATGGGAAAGACTAGAGATCTCTTTAAGAAAATTAGAGATACCAAGGGAACATTTCATGCAAAGATGGGCTCAATAAAGGACAGAAATGCTGGGAGCCGGCATATTGCATATTGAGTGAGGATCTGGAATAGCTCAACTGGAATTCTATCACTGCTGAGAGCCAGCGTGAGGCACTCCACCCATGACAAAGGTCATGAGGAAGGAGGCTCGGCATACGCAAAGGCGGGATCGAGCCTCAGGAGTCCCCCTGGAAATTCTCGAGCATCTACCCCCAAAACCAGAGTCTGCCTACTTTCTGCTTTGTGCTTTCACCTACACCTCTGACTTTACGGGGGGCTGTCCCCCACTACCTCTCTCTGAAAAAAGAGTTAGCTCACAGCTCCAGTTAATAATTCCTGGATGTGACAGTGTTTCAACCTACAAACTCCTTTGGAAATCCTCTAGCCTGCCTGAATAGGTTTTTCCGGCCACATGTGATTGTTCAGAGCCTCCCAACTGTGAGAGGCAGGAGATGTTCTAAACTGCCTAAACACAGATTCCTTTGAGTAGTTAAAAGATTGATTAGAAAATGTATTGGTGAAGGGTTTTTCACTTGTTGGGCCAATGTTTGCTGCTAAGTCTCCATACTCCTTACCTACTGTGTCTTTGGCAGTGTATTGATTGATATAATGGGTGTATAGAAATGTAAAATGCCGCTTTGTCCAATGCTTTTTGGAAGGCTGGCACCTGACTTTGGAATAATCACCTTTAGAGAAAGATAAGTTTCTTAAAATGTTAACAGGCCTCCGGGCCAGAAGATGATGTCTATCACCTGAACTTTTGCATATGATAAGTTTACAGGAAAAAAGCCTGGCTTGCTGCATGACTCTACCCCTTCCCCCATTATCCTCTATGCATAACTTAAGGTATAAAAACTACTTTGGAAAATAAAGTGCGGGCCTTGTTCACTGAAACTTGGTCTCCCCATGTCACTCTCTCTCCCAAATTCCAGCTGAGTGTCCATCTGGAGCGTGGATGTCCTCTGCGACCATTTATTTGCCTGGGCTTCTAAGACCCACTCGAGAAGGTGTCTAAGGTGGGGCACCTTCCGCTATTCGAGAGGGCGCCTGCGGCCTCCGTGGTCAGAGCTAACCTGGTGTCACGGGTTATATTGATTTTCCGCGTAAACCAAGCCACTCAGCTTCTTTTCTCCACTGAATTTTCCTACTGAGCTATCCTTATTTCAGCCGCTTTTCTCCACTGAATTTCCTCACTGAGCTATCCTTATTCTATTACTCTTTGAATCTTTGATGAATAAATAAATATAAATAGGTCGCCGACGCCGTCCCCGCTTCGAATACCCTGGATCAGCCGGGGCTGGACCCCGGCAGGTGGCGCCCGAACAGGGACATTCGAAGGTAGGTCCCCAACCCTTTCCCCCAGTGTTGAATTTTAGGGACGGATAGGACCCCACTCAGGGTGCCGCGGACCCCCCTGTAGGATAGACAGGGCGAGTAGGAGTGGGAAGTGTTGAAAGTGTTGAAGACTTAGAGAAAACGGTTTCTAAAGTTAAAAGGCCAAAGAAAAGCCTGATCTTTTAAAAGCTAAAAGCTTTATCTTCTATTATACTTAATTTTCTGACATGGGTAACACTGAAACTAAAAATGGCAACTCTTTATACAAGTAATCTTCAAACTGATAAAGAGGCTACTGTTAATTTAGATACTTGGGTGAAGGTAAAAAACAACTAAAAACTTATCCTATAAATATGATTAAAAATGTTCTGGACCCTCCTCATGAGGCTGTGGGATAGCCTATGGGAGAAGCTATAGTGGTGGATGGTAGTGGGTCTCCACCTTCTGCGCAGATCATATTTTCTGCCCTTGACAAAAGAAAGGAGGGAGACTGTGCTCTACCTCCCGAGGAAGGAGAGGACTTACAGGACGCTGCGGCCGGGCGCCCTGACAAGCCCCCTCCCCCTCTACTACACAAACCTTTAAAAATTTATCCAACAATTTCTGATTTAAGGAGACTACCCCACCTCCGCTTGCACCTCCCAGGGCCTAGGAATTCCCCAGTTTACATCCAAGCCTCCCAGACCATTGCCTAAGGCTGAAAAAGATTTAAAAAAAAAAAAAAAAAAATTTTCTTTTAAACAAAGGAACTTTTAAAGAATACACAATATACAGAGCCTGCTCATTGCAGAAAACCCCCTCAGGGGGGCCTCACCCAAGCGGAAAAAAAAAAAAAAAAAAAAAAAAAAAAAAAAAAAAGTGAAAAAAAAAAAAAAAAGTAAAGAAAATAAAAAAAGATGTAAAGATAGAAAAAGAGCTAAAGACTGAAAAGGAGAGGAACAGAAAAAAAAAGGAATCAGGGAACACATCAAGATAGAGAAAAGAAGTTAAAAAAGGAGATACACAGAAAAAGATAGGGAAAAAAAAATTAGGGAAGAGAAGAGGGTAAAGAGAAAGAAACGAAGGAAAGAAGGGTAGCGAAAAAAGAAGGGTGAGAAAAAAGTGAGAAAGGCAGGAAGAGAGAGAAAAAGACAGTAAGAGACGCTGTGACCAGGTGCCCTGGCGAGCTCCCTCCCGCTCTGCACAAACCTTTAAAAAACAAAAAACTTATCCACCACTTTCTGATTTAAGGCCATCGCCGCCGCCTCCGTTTGTGCCTTCTAGGGCCCAAGAGTTCCCCACTTTGCCCCCAAAGCCTCTCAAAGTGTTACCTAAGCCTGAAAAAGATAAAAAGTTTTTAAACAGTGGAGCTTTTAAAACAGACTGCACAATATGCGGAGCATGCTCCTAAGAAAAACCCCCTCAGGGGGGCTCTCACCCAGGCTAAGAGAAAACGGTAAGGGGATTTAACAACAATATTAACCCTTGACGAGCTGGTTACTCCAATTCCAATGGGAGTGGCTGGCCCCCTACCTGAGGGTATTGTAAGACTTGTGCTAGGGTGTAGCTCGCTTTCTTGTCAAGAAATTTCGGTGGTGTATGGTGTGGTAGATTCTGATTATATTGGAAAAATTAAAGTTTTGATCTCGCAGCCTACCAAAACTGCAAATTAATAAAGGTCAAAGAATAACACAGTCTTTGCTTTTACCTTATCAGACAGGAAAAAATTTGACTTCTCAAGCTAAGAGCCACAGAGCGTTTAGATCTAGTGATCTAGCCTTTTGGGTGCCAGGAAATTACAGCTCCAAGGCCTTTAAAAGATCTTTTAATTCAAGAAAGTAAAATCTCAGGGCTATTAGAAGCAGGAACAGACGTCTCTTAACATTGCTGGGAAAGACTGACCCAGCTCCTGGCCAACACATACTAAAAATGAGTTGGTGAGATTAGAGAAAGTGGTATGCAGGGTGGGAATGCTGTAAAAAAAAAGGTGAGGGAGCGTTTAAAACCTTGAAGAGTAGTGAGTTCCCCGTTGCTGGAAGTATTCAAACAAAGATTAGATGGTTGCTTGTCATATAAAAAGCTATAGACCAGATTTAGTTTACAAAACGATAATTGGAGAAGCTTATAAAGATGTTGTGCAACACCTCTTTACTTGCTTCTCATATTTAGGTGCCAAAAGTTTTGAAAATTGATAATGCCCATTTGAAGATTGTTTACTAACTTTAAATGATTTCCAAAAATTATTAGGGGTTATTAGGGGACAGTAATTGGATACGCCCACATTTAAAACTGACTACTGCAGATTTAAAGCCTTTGATTACTTAAAAAGCAATCCTAATTCCAGTTCTAAGAAAAAGTTGACTAATGAGACAGACGGCTCTTGTTAAAGTAGATGAGACTTTAAATGATCAGTTAACTAGAATTAATATTACCAAAAGATGAGATTAAATTATTCCTGCCACAGAACATACACCTACAGAGTGCTTGTGACCAGTGACCCCAAGAAAAATAGTTTTATCTTATCCCAGCTTGGTGACACAATTAATTATAAAAAGAGGAAAAAAAAAGTGTAGAACTTTTTAGAAAACAAGTAACAAATATAATAATTTCACTCAATAAGGATCAACTGCAAGTCTTTTACAAAATAGTGATGATTGACAAGTTGCCTGATAGATTTCAGGAGTCAAATTTTGTTTCATTTGCCCTCAAGCCCCCACAGTAGTTAAAAGTTCAAAAATGTTAGATTGGCAGTTTGAAGATACCTGTGGAACTTTCCAACCCTATGTAGTTCCTATGCTCCCCTTTACCCTATGGGGGAGGGACGTGCTGTCTCAAATAGGAGATACTCAGAAAAAGGTTTTCTCAATTTCTTAGTCATCAACAGGCGATACAATTAACAATACTTTATATGTTGTTATAAATACATAATATAAATATATTCACATAATTACAGTTTGCCTAATTAGGTATGGGTATAAATAAAATATAATAAAGGTATACCTAATTCTATTTATGGATCTATACTTGATTAATTTGTATATAGATTAATATGTATACTATATATGCATATTATATATATACTATATAATTGAATATATATTGCAGTAATATAATGTGTGTGAGTGGCTGATATTAATTGGTATAGATTGATGTGCTGTGATGATATATGTTCTATATACCGTATAATTATATTATATATGTGTGACATGTATTATTGCAGTGCATTGGTTTGTGTTGGTTGGTATTAGCTGTGTACGTGTTGTATTGCTGTAGTATATATATTAATTAATATATTAATTATAACGATTAATTCAAGTATATTGATTTATATATATGTCAATAAGTTTATACTTGTTGCCATATATAAATACATATATAAATACATTTTGCATTTAGATATATCTGTATACTAAAATGAGATAAAGAGGTTATACATTTATTTTTTAAATTTATACAAAGACCTAAACTAAACATTAGACCTAAATTAACATATCTCTAAATTTATGTTGTTAAAATGTAAATTTTAAAAATTAAAAAATTAAATTGACAACTGCTTGACAATTCCTTTGCCATAAAACCCCCATAGGTGTAATTGGGGTAACCAGACAAAAAATTGGTTTTATGGCAAAACGGCCCCCTAGAGTGGGTCCATCTTCCGGCTCAAACTAAAAAAGTAGCGGCTTCTTATCCAGGATTGGCAGCTACTTTGATATTAAAAAAAAAAAAAGCAGAACATTGAATTATTTGGTAAAGAGCCATCAGAAATTGTAATTCCATATAATAAAGAACAACTTGATGTGCTTCTAATGTTTGATGAAAATTGGCAGATTACTATAGAAAACTATTTTGGTCAAAAATTTTTGCATCATTTACCTTCACATGCTTTGCTGAATTTTATATCCAGACATCCAGTTAATTTTCCTGTCAGATATAAACAGTCTCCTATTCCAAATGCTCAGATAGCCTTTACTGATGGGTCAACAAATGGTAAAGCCTTCATAGTTACTAAAAATCACCAAAAAGTTTTAAAAACACAAAAAACTTCAGCTAAAAGAGCTGAAATAACAACAGTCATAGAGGCTTTTGCTATGTTTGCAGATGAAAAATTTAACTTTTATTCTGATTCTCAGTATATTGTCAGGCTGATTCCACACATTGAAACTGCGGTTTTGCCTGAAAATAAAACCACCATATTTCATTTGTTAACTAAATTACAACAACAAATTTGAAAAAAAAAAAAAAAATAAAATATTTTTCATTGGACATATTCGGGCTCATTCCAGATTGCCCGGCCCTTTAAATGCCTTTAATGATTTGGCTGATTTGTTAACCAGAAATACAGTGACTACTGTGATTGAGGAGGCCAGAGCCTCTCACTCACTTCATCATCAATATGCTACTGCCTTAAGATAACAATTCCAAAGCAATTCCCAGAGAGACTGCTCAAGAGATTGTGCGTTCTTGCTTACACTGCCCCACTGTTTATAATAGTCTACCTATGGGAGTTAATCCTCATGGTCTCAAACCTAACGTACTCTGACAAATAGATGTAACTCATGTTTCTTCATTTGGAAAACTGTCTTTTGTTCATGTAACTGTAAATACCTTTTCTCACGTTATTATTACAACTGCTTGTACCGGAGAGGCAGGTAAAGATGTAATACAACATCTCTTTACTTGTTTTTCATATTTGGGCCTGCCAAAAGCTTTGAAAACTGACAATGCTCCTGCTTACACTTCTAAGTCTTTTCAGAAATTTTGTATAAAGTTTCAAATTAAACATAATACAGGCATCCCTTATTACCCACAGGGACAAGCCATTGTTGAAAGAGCACATCAAACATTAAAAATCCAAATTCAAAAACTAAAAGAAGGGGAGTTTAAGTATAGTTCTCCCCATCATATCTTGCAACATGCTCTTTTCGTAATAAATATTTTAAATACTGATTTCAGCCAGAACTATTGCAATGCTTCGTCATTGGTGCCTGGAACAATTAAATGCAAAACCATTAGTCAAATGGAAGGCCCTCTCAGGACAATGGAAGGGTCCTGACCCATTATTAACTATCGGTCGAGGATGTGCGTGTATTTTTCCACAGAATGCAGATTCTCCAATTTAGACAGGCCGATTCGCCGTGTTGCAGACCCCCAGACATCCAGTTCACCCATTGCTTCGATCACAAAAGAGGAGCCCGCCAGAAGGGGAGGCAAGATAAACATCGAGATCCCGGCAGGACCGACGGGGCTGCTGCAGCGCGAACTCCAACCAGAAAATAATTCTACTTATTCTGTTTTGGCTTGTCTACCCTCTCCTTATGTTTTTCTCTTTACCAATGATTCTGGAAAACTTAATGTACATGTGACTTTAAACTGGTGGACCCAATGTAGTGACCTGTGAACAATGTATGCTCTCATCTTGTTTAAACCCTCAATATAATGTTTGCTCCTTTGTAGTGTTACAATGTCCACCTTATCTTATAATGTAACCACTTATTGATATAACTATAGTCTTGCTGTATTACAACAACTTCAGGATTTAATGCGATTGTGACGGTTTGTGGGCTTACTTATTTTAGGAATATCAGCTTTAATAACTGCAATTACTTCTGTTACTGTGGCAGCAATATCATTGACTCAACAAGTGCATACTGCCCAATATGTTGATACCATGTCTAAAAATGTTTCACTAACTCTAGCAACACAGGAAGCTATAGATAGGAAATTAGAGATGAGAGTAGGATGCCTTAGAAGAGGCAATAATGCATATTGGGACTGATTTACAGGCTTTAAAAGTGAAAATGGCTTTGTCTTGCCACGCTGATTACCGGTGGATATGCGTGACATCTTTAAAGGTACATGAGACAGATTATGAATGGGAAAAAATCAAAAATCATATCTCAGGTGTTTGGAACAGCTCTGACATTGGCCTGGACTTAGGGAAACTTCATAATCAAATCTAGACCCTGAAACACTCTCGACTGGATTTTACCATCGCTGGAGCAGCTAATGACTTTTTTCACACCTTCTCTAACTTTCATTTCAGGAAAAAACATTCTGTCTAATATCCTTGGATACATCGCTGCTGGTGCTTTAATTTTGCTTCTCATATTCATTCTTCCTTGTATTGTCAAGATTCTTCGGCAGAACATTCAAAAGCTCGCGACTGAGCTGCCTCTGGCTGTTTTAAGAAATAAAAAAGGGGGAGATGCTGGGAGCCGGCATATTGCATATTGAGTGAGGATCTGGAATAGCTCAACTGGAATTCTATCACTGCTGAGAGCCAGCGTGAGGCACTCCACCCATGACAAAGGTCATGAGGAAGGAGGCTCGGCATACGCAAAGGCGGGATCGAGCCTCAGGAGTCCCCCTGGAAATTCTCGAGCATCTACCCCCAAAACCAGAGTCTGCCTACTTTCTGCTTTGTGCTTTCACCTACACCTCTGACTTTACGGGGGGCTGTCCCCCACTACCTCTCTCTGAAAAAAGAGTTAGCTCACAGCTCCAGTTAATAATTCCTGGATGTGACAGTGTTTCAACCTACAAACTCCTTTGGAAATCCTCTAGCCTGCCTGAATAGGTTTTTCCGGCCACATGTGATTGTTCAGAGCCTCCCAACTGTGAGAGGCAGGAGATGTTCTAAACTGCCTAAACACAGATTCCTTTGAGTAGTTAAAAGATTGATTAGAAAATGTATTGGTGAAGGGTTTTTCACTTGTTGGGCCAATGTTTGCTGCTAAGTCTCCATACTCCTTACCTACTGTGTCTTTGGCAGTGTATTGATTGATATAATGGGTGTATAGAAATGTAAAATGCCGCTTTGTCCAATGCTTTTTGGAAGGCTGGCACCTGACTTTGGAATAATCACCTTTAGAGAAAGATAAGTTTCTTAAAATGTTAACAGGCCTCCGGGCCAGAAGATGATGTCTATCACCTGAACTTTTGCATATGATAAGTTTACAGGAAAAAAGCCTGGCTTGCTGCATGACTCTACCCCTTCCCCCATTATCCTCTATGCATAACTTAAGGTATAAAAACTACTTTGGAAAATAAAGTGCGGGCCTTGTTCACTGAAACTTGGTCTCCCCATGTCACTCTCTCTCCCAAATTCCAGCTGAGTGTCCATCTGGAGCGTGGATGTCCTCTGCGACCATTTATTTGCCTGGGCTTCTAAGACCCACTCGAGAAGGTGTCTAAGGTGGGGCACCTTCCGCTATTCGAGAGGGCGCCTGCGGCCTCCGTGGTCAGAGCTAACCTGGTGTCACGGGTTATATTGATTTTCCGCGTAAACCAAGCCACTCAGCTTCTTTTCTCCACTGAATTTTCCTACTGAGCTATCCTTATTTCAGCCGCTTTTCTCCACTGAATTTCCTCACTGAGCTATCCTTATTCTATTACTCTTTGAATCTTTGATGAATAAATAAATATAAATAGGTCGCCGACGCCGTCCCCGCTTCGAATACCCTGGATCAGCCGGGGCTGGACCCCGGCACAGAAATGGTATGGACCTAACAGAAAGAGAAGATACTAGGAAGAGGTGACAAGAATACACAGAAGAACTGTACAAAAAAGATCTTCATGACCCAGATAACCACGATGGTGTGACCACTCACCTAGAGCCAGACATCCTGGAATGTGAAGTCAAGTGGGCCTTAGGAAGCATCACTACAAACAAAGCTAGTGGAGGTGATTGAATTCCAGTTGAGCTATTTCAAATCCTGAAAGATGATGCTGTGAAAGTGCTGCACTCAGTATGCCAGCAAATCTGGAAAACTCAGCAGTGACCACAGGACTGGAAAAGGTCAGTTTTCATTCCAATGGCAAAGAAAGGCAATGCCAAAGAATGCTCAAACTACCGCAGAATTGCACTCATCTCACAAGCTAGAAAAGAAATGCTCAACATTCTCCAAACCAGGCTTCAGCAATATGTGAACCGTGAATTTCCAGATGTTCAAGCTGGATTTAGAAAAGGCAGAGGAGCTAGAGATTCAATTGCCAACATCTGTTGGATCATTGAAAAAGCAAGAGAGTTCCAGAAAAACATCTACTTCTGCTTTATTGATCATGCCAAAGCCTTTGACTGTGTGGATCACAACAAACTGTGGAAAATTCTTCAAGAGATGGGAATACCAGACCACATCACCTGCCCCCTGAGAAATCTGTATGCAGTTCAAGAAGCAACAGTTAGAACTGGACATGGAACAACAGACTGGTTCTAAATAGGGAAAAGAGTTCATCAAGGCTGCATATTGTCACCCTGCTTGTTTAACTTACAAGCAAAAGGCAATGGCACCCCACTCCAGTACTCTTGCCTGGAAAATCCCATGGACGGAGGACCCTGGTAGGCTGCAGTCCATGGTGTGGCTGAGGGTCGGACATGACTGAGCGACTTCACTTTCACTTTTCACTTTCATGCATTGGAGAAGGGAATGGCAACCCACTCCAGTGTTCTTGCCTGGAGAATCCCAGGGACAGGGGACCCTGGTGGGCTGCCGTCTATGGGGTCTCACAGAGTCAGACATGACTGAAGTGACTTAGCAGCAGCAGCAGCAGCAGCAGCAGAGTACATCATGTGAAATGCCTGGCTGGATGAAGCACAAGCTGGAATCAAGATTGCCGGGAGAAATATCAATAACCTCAGATACGCAGATGACACCACCCTTATGGTATAAAGCCAAAAAGAACTAAGGAGCCTCTTAATGAAAATGAAAGAGGAGAGTGAAAAAGTTGCCTGAAATCTCAACATTCAGATAACTAAGATCATGGCATTGGTCCAATCACGTCATGGCAAATAGATGGGGGAATGAAGCAGTGACAGACTTTATTTTGGGGGGCTCCAAAACCACTGCAGATGGTGACTGCAGCAATGAAATGAAAAGATTCTTGCTTCTTGGAAGAAAAGCTATGACCAACCTAGACAGCACATTAAAAAGCAGAGATGTTACTTGCCAACAAAGGTCTGTCTAATCAAAGCTATGTTTTTCCAGTAGTCATGTATGCATGTGAGAGTTGGACTATAAAAAAAGCTGAGCACTGAAGAATTGATGCTTTTGAACTGTGGTGTTGGAGAAGACTCTTGAGGGTCCCTTGGACTGCAAGGAGATCCAACCAGTCCATCCTAAAGGAGATCAGTCCTGAATATTCATTGGAAGGACTGATGCTGAAGCTGAAGCTCAAATACTTTGGCCACCAATGCAAAGAACTGACTCATTGGAAAAGACCCTGATGCTGGAAAAGATTGAAGGCGGGAGGAGAAGGGGACGATGGGGGATGAGGTGGTTGGATGGCATCAGCGACGTGATGGACATGAGTTTGAGTAGGCTCCAGGAGTTGGTGATGGACAGGGAGGCCTGGCGTGCTGCAGTTCATGGCGTCACAAAGAGTCGGACACGACTCAGTGACTGAACTGAACTGAGGACTTAAAAGTTGAAGTGACTCCTTGATCCATGAGCTACAGAATGGATGTGTTAGCAGGCATGAAAACAAGATATATCTCCATCAGAGCTCTTGGGTGACCAGGTGCATTGTCAGTAAGTGGTAATATTTTGAAAAGAATCTTGTTTCTGAGCAGTGAATCTCAACAATGGACTTATATTCCATAAGCCATGTTGTAAAAAGATACGGTGTCATCCAGATTTTGTTGTTCCATTTTTAGAGCACAGTCAAAGTAGATATGGTATAATTCTTAACAGCCCTAGAATTTTCAGAATGGTAAATGGGCACTGGCTTTGACCTAAAGTCACCAGCTGCATTAGTCCCTAACAAGAGAGTCACCTTGTCATTTGAAGATGTGAAGCAAGGCATTGACTTCTTCTCTCTCACTATGAAAGTTCTAGCTGGCTTCTTCCAATGTAAGACTTTCATCTATTTTTAAAAAAGTCTGTTGTTTCATGTAGTCATTTTCATGGATTACCTTAGCTAGATCTCCTGGATAACCTGCACTTGCTGTTTCCCCTTATACTTTGATGTTACGGAGGCAGCTTTACTTAAACCTCATAAATCAACCTCTGCTGACTTCAAGCTTTTCTTCTGCTGCTTCCTCATCTCTCTCAGCCTTCATAGAATTTAAGAGAGTCAGGGCCTTTTTTAGGGTTATGGTTTGGCTTAAGGGAATGTTATAGCTGGTTTGATCTTCTATCCAAACCACTAAAACGTTCTCCATATCATCAGTAAGGCTGTTTCTCTTACCATTCACGTGTCCACTGGAGTAGCACTTTGATTTCCTTCAAGAACTTTGCCTTTGCCTTCACAACTTGGTCAACTATTTGGAAAAGAGGCCAAGCTTTTGGCCTGTCTCAGCTTTCGACATACCTTTTTCACTAACCTTGATCATTTCTAGCTTTTGAATTAAAGTGACAGATGTGCAACCCTTCCTTTCATTGAAACACTTAGAGGTCATCGTGGGGCTACTAATTGGCCTATTTTCAACTTTATTGTGTTTTAGGGAGTAGAGAGGCCCAAGGAGGGGGAGAGCTGGGGACCAGTCAGTGGAGCAGTCAGAACACACACACTTATCCTTAAGTTTGCTTAGATGGACATGGTTCATGATGCCCCAAAACGATGAAAAATCACTGATCACAGATCACCGTAACAACTATAGTCATAATAATAAAATTCAAAATGTTACGAGAATTACCAGTATGTGACACAGACACGAAGTGAGCAAACTCTGTTGGAAAACTAGTGCTGATAGACCTCTTCAATGCAGGGTTGCCACAAACTTTGAATTTGGAAAAACAAAAAAACAAAATAAAACAAACAAAAAAACACTATATCTGTGAAGCACAGTAAGGTACCATAAAACAAGATATGCCTATATTAAATTTCCAGCACAGCTTGAAGAAAAATATTGACCAAGGCACCCCGTCAGTGGCAAAGTCACATAAAAACGGCAGGGGGAGATGAGTAGGGGAGGGAGAGAAGACACATGACTTTCTAGAGAGGTATCAATAGGAAAAAGTGAGGAAGTTGGGGCAGCTATGGATGAGAACTATATTATGCTGTGCCACATTGCTATGCCATTGACTCTTCTTCCATATGAACATAAAGAAGGATCCAGAGTCATGGACAGGGAGACCCTATTTTATTTAAGTCTTGAGAGATCTGAAGCATGTTGAAAACTATATGTGGATACATTCAAATAGACAGCTGCTGATGCTGTCAGTCAGTAGTTGGTACGGGAGAGGGTGGAGGAACCTGACTCCAGAGTAAAATGGAGAATGAGAAAATGAACCAAGCTTCTGTTTCTCAGAGGGGACCAGTATGGGAAGACCAACTCTGCCAGGGGATGTCATGATTTAGTCCAGTTTGGAATCAGGAAGTGGCAAATCCTGGAGTTTCAATCCAGGGGCAAGGGTCAGAGCAGACTGGGTATGACACCATATGCCAAACCAGGTAAGGCCAGATCGTGGAGAATGAGAGGAAGAGCTGGTCTTCCCAGGCCTTGGGGATGGTAGGGAAATAGGATTTGGAGGGATAATGGACGGGTGTCCTGCAATGAACCTACCTGGGAGGGGATCCAAAGTGTCCAGAAAATTTCACGGCCCTAGAAACCCACTCAGCCCCATTATTTCCAGAGGGTGCTGCTGATCCAAGGTGTCCCCTTCAGTCAAATTCCTGACCTCTTGGTTTAAGCAGATGCACTTTGGTCCTACCTTCTCTCACTAGGATTCTGGAAAGGGCTGGAGTAACTCTGTCCCCCTCTCCCCCCAACACACACATATACCCATTACTCATAAACAGTTTAGCCCTGCTCATTTACATGTACAGGGAGCTGGGAGCAAGCAAGGCTGACACATGTCTTGAATTAGGACAGAATTGGGAGTAGAGGTGGGAGTCATCTTCCAGAGGCTATAACTCAAGCCTGGAGTGGATAAGATCTTTCAGAAATAGAAACTGGGATAAGAACCAAAGGTTGGAAGTGCTTCCCTTTAAGGACTGTCCACTGGGAGGAAAGGAGGAAAGATTAATCAAGTAAGTTAAAGGCAAGTGAGGAGGAGGCAGCTTCTAATGTTTCTCTTCTTTCCCTCCTCCTCCTCCTTTCCTGTGTATCGCTTTTATTTTTCACTTTGATTTCTAATTAGAATCTTCAAAAAAAAAAAAAAAAAACTCGTTTCATTATAAAATGAAGGTAAGGATTCCTCCCTCTGGGGAAGCTGTGAATATTAATGGGGATCATGGACGTGACTGCATTTCTGGGTGTTCAATGTGTTGATTTTCATCACTTGTGGCACCAGTGCCTGCCCTCCTGCTTCCCTGGGGTTGCCTGCCTCAGCTTATAAATCCCTTGATCTCATCATCAAAATGGAAACAGGTGTGCTTAAATTAGGTATGGCTGATTTCTACATGCAGGCTTAATAGCAAAAGAAAAGAATCAAGCCTTTGGTTTCCAAATGAGCATTCACAGCATATTGAAAACATGTTCTTTGCTACACCCTTTAATGGGTGAGAAAATTGAAATAATCAGCTGAATAGAAGTACTCTATCCAAATTCATAGTTCTAGTCTGTGCCCTGGCAGATACTTTCTTGCTTGTCACTTAGCACTTGGGAAATTGCAGGGAGTGAAAAGAAGCAAGACAATAAATCATTGGGAAGTACTTACCTTTCCAATTCTGGAGCAAACAATTCCCCAGAATTACTTTACAGGAAGTCTGCAGCTTAGCTCTTACGTTTCAGCTCTGCTGTTTTACAAGAGCAAAGGGCAATCATCAGCCTGTTTACCTTTTCCCCTTATTAGAAATAGCCAGTGTTTATGACTATAGGAATGACCAAGTTCCATTTCCTGGACCCATCTTTCCTGTAATATTCAATACAATTCATATTGTTTTTCTTAGGAAACCATATAGCTGTCAAAGAATAGTGCCACTGTCTACACATTAATTCTCCTATGGCCAGGGAAATCCATGATTCTGGACAAATTAATGGGAAATCTGAACAGTTGTTAAGTAACCTTCCTCAACTGCCAGTCCCTAGAAAGTTGATGATTGCTTCTGCCATGGCCCAGCAGCCTCTCAACCCTTGGAGCTTGGGCTGAGCTCCAGAAGAAAACATGTTATGGTTGTTATAATCATGTCTACTTCTGCCTGACATCATCAACTCCTCTCCATCACCGGAGGAGGGGGGGTGTCCAGGTATCCCCAGGAGACTACCCCAGGTTGTATCACATAATGATCTGTGCTTGTATATATGAGTGTGTGTGTGTGTATATATATATATATATATATATATACAGATAAAATAATGTCACATAAGATTCAGATTTAGGCCTCAACTAAAAATCAGAGGATGCTACAACATGAAGCCTCCATTCCCATCTGGGACTCCAATCAAAAGGAGTGATGCTCTCTGTTGAACCATAGTCTTCCTGGATATCCCTGAAATGAGGTGCTCAGTTGCAGTTCTGAATATGAAATGTAATGATGCTGGATTAAAAGAATTCTTATATTGGCTGCTTCACTCCTGCATTATCTGCTTAGTCCAATACACATTTGAGTGAATTCTCACTGCCTGCTAGACTCTAATCACCACCATGGGTGGTGATCACCAGCCTCCAGTTAGCTGTCCACTTTTAAGAAAAACAAAACAAAATCAACAGGGTTCCTCCCCCCCCCGCCCTTTCACTGAGTCCCCAGAGCTCCTGGAATGGAGTCTGTACCAAGTTCCTAAGGGTATTCAAAGGACATGGGCCTGTTCCCAGGTCTGGAATGTGGGCTGGCAGGGCTCTGAGTTTGGCATTGGGTCCCTTTAACATTTCCTGTTTCCTCAAGGAGCAGATAACCAGCTTCCCTCATAGGCCTGTTTGGTATGAGCTGACTGAAAGAGAAATCCTTTTTCTATTGTTGCTACCATTGAAGTATTGCTTTCCCAATATTTTATATCGATATATGCATATTTGGGGGCTTTCCTAGTAGCTCAGCTGGTAAAGAATCCTTCTGCAATGCAGGAGACCCCAGTTTGATTCCTGGGTTGGGAAGAACCCCTGGAGAAGGGATAGGCTACTCACTCCAGTATTCTTGGGCTTCCCTGGTGGCTCAGATGGTTAAGAATCCACCTGCAATGTGGGAAACCTGAGTTCAATCCCTGGGTTGAGAAGATCCCTTGGAGGAGGGTATGGCAACCTATTCCAGTATTCTTGGCCTGGAGAATCCCCAAGGACAGAGGAATCTGGTGGGCTGAAGTCCATCGGGTCACGAAGAGTCTGACACGATTTAGCAATTGAACAACAAAATGCATATTTTACATATATTTTGTTTACATATTTTACACATATATAGACCTATATAATTTTGATATATCAGAGTAGAAACCTTATATATGTTACTGGTCTATAGTTCAGTTGAGGTTGAGAAGTATGAGTCTAAAGTGTGTGGCCCTTGTTTCCTGACATCTTCGTTTTCTTTACTAAAGTATGAGTACCCTGCGTAGACATTAATAGAGTAATCTTTAATGGACCTTATCCTACTAAATGGGCTTCCCTGGTGGCTCAGATGGTAAAGAAACCACCTGCAATGCGGGAGACCTGGGTTCGATCCCTGGGTTAGGAAGATCCCCTGGAGGAGGGCATGGCAACCCACTCCAGTATTCTTGCCTGGAGAACCCCCATGGACAGAGGAGCTACAGTTCATGGGGTTGGAAAGAGTTGGACACGACTGAGAGACTAAGCACAGCACAACATAGCACAGTGACTGACTAAACTACCCACAGTCCCTGGCAGTTAGTAAGTACATAAGAACATAAAGCCAAATATTAAAAATACATATGCACTGTACTGAAAGTTCTTAGGCATTGTACTGGAGTTCCAGGCTTAAAGCAGTTGTCAGGTATTCTATAATGAAAAATGGTCATGGTTGGAATGTGCTTCTTTATCTCACTAATTCTATAACCAATTTTTATCAAGAACCTCAGGGCTGAAGAGCTCAAACTGAATTTTGAAGCTTATCTTATTAATATTCACCACCACACTCTCAGTGGGTGCAGGGCATGTATCATTATTTTCATGTTTCCTGTGGAAACATGGCAGTGAAAAGAAGCATAGCCATGTGTGTCTGGGTTAAGGATTCAGAAACCGTTTTCTTTTAGCACCATCATCCACGTCCAATGCGGCTCTGCCCTCCCCTGTAAGAAGCAACACTGAGATAAACCAACTGTCATTTCATCCTGATGGCCCCGGTGTCACAGTCTGACCAAAATAATAAGATCGAAGCCCCAAGGCTATGATGAAAATAAAAGGCTATGACGAAGCAAGATCAGCAAAGAACCCTGGGTACTCAATTGTCCTTAGAAAATAAGTAAAAATATAGATGTGTATTATATGATACAGTGGCAATTAAAACCTATACATCACAGTGAAAACAGCTTAGCCATCCAAGCAATGGCCACACAGAGCTGCGGTTTTTAGATTCAATTCTGCAGTGATGTTTCAGCCTGGTCTTGAGCATCCATGTGAAATTTCATTGCTTCCCAATCCTTCTCACTATTCCTCATTCTGCAAAACTCTGGTTTTTTTTTAACCAGGCTAAAGACACCTGGCGTCAACAGTGACTACTGAAAAAAACATAATAATGTCATGTACGGCAGGTCAGTGGTCCATTTGATCAAGAATCCTGTCACCATTATCTGAGACATTTGGGGGAGGACATGACTTCTTAAAAACTGGTTTTGCACTTCTGAAAATGCATCCCACAAATACAAGAATCACGTGAGATTATTCACTGCAGTGATGTTTGTAAAACCAAAAACCGGGAAACCAACTAAGTAGTCATTAATGACATTGGCTGAATAAATTAAGGCACATCCACACGATGGAATATAACTCAGCTCTGCTGCTCCTGCTGCTGCTAAGTCGCAGCAGTAGTGTCCGACTCTGAGTGACCCCATAGATGGCAGCCCACCAGGCTCCCCCGTCCCTGGGATTCTCCAGGAAAGAATACTGGAGTGGGTTGCCATTTCCTTCTCCAGTTCATGAAAGTGAAAAGTGAATGTGAAGTCGCTTAGTCGTGCCCGACTCTTAGCGACCCCATGGACTATAGCCTACCAGGCTCCTCCGTCCATGGGATTTTCCAGGCAAGAGTACTGGCGTGGGCTGCCATTGCCTTCTATAAAAGGATGAAGAAGGTCTTTATGTACACATAAGGAAAGATCTTGAGGACATATTTTCAAATAAATAAAGCAAGATGCAACAAGCAATTATGTATAGGATGCTGCTATTTGTTTAACACTTATGGGGGTAAATATATTTAATCACGTAGTATATATTTATTGAATACTTTCAATGTCCTAGGAACTCTTATAGACTCTGAGAATATGATAACAAATAAAACCAACTAAACTCCCTTCAAAGAATTTATTCTTATTTGTCTACATATACATTTTTAAAAATAGAAGATACAAGAAGTCCATAATAGTGATTAACTATTGGGAGATGCAAGGGCTGGGCAAACACAGAACAGCTGCAAGAGAACAAGTTTTCACTGTAGGCCTCTTGTATTTCCTAAATACTTATATAAAAATGAAAAACGGACAAGAAAATCTTAAACATCTTTCATTAATGATATGATATAGATTTGTACTCAGTAATGTCTTCAAATCTGTCTTGAACCTCTTTATGTATTTAGCCTACATATTATATCCTGTTAGCAGAGACTCTTCCATATATTTACTTGTTGAATTAAATGAAATAGAATTCCCTTCATTTATACTATAAACATTTCTTTCTTGGTTGAAAAACCAACCCCTTTCATCTAATGTGCCTAGATTAAATAAATGTATTTATGTTTATTGTCCCCAAACCATTCATTAATCTATAAACCTTAATGAAATCTTCCCATTATCTTTTGCCTTTTCTCACTGAAGAGTTCTCATTCCTGCTAATAAATTTCTTAGTTCTCTTCAGTTAATTACATAAATCAGCTTCTCTGCTCGTAATTGAAGTGACTGGGACTCCATTTCGTCTCCCTGCGGAAGCCACCAGCCACCAGCCTCATCCCTCTCCTGACTATCTTTCACCTTCATTTTCATCCGTGAACTCTTTTCCATCAGAAAACATCCAAAAATGATTCTTATGGAGCACAGATTATTTTTTAAAATCCTTTCAGTAAATCCATCTCTTCCTGTCCCCCACCTCTGACTCCCGGGTTTCTTGTTCCCTGTCTGCCCTCGCCCATGGAGGATGCAGTGCTGTGAGGCCATTGTTGGGTTTCATGTCATACCAGTGTGTTTCTGATCCTCTTTTTTCACCCATGCCTCTCACTGCCAAAGTAAAAGATATTTCCCCACTCTGATCATCCTCAGCCCTTCTACAGAGTTTGAAACAGTTTGAAATCATTTACACTCATCATAGCTTACAGGCTCTTATTGTTAAGAGGGTTTCTGGCTGCTGGTTGACCTCCAGCATCCCTGGTCTCTTACAGAGGTGCCTCTGGAGAGTCCTGTGGGCCCCACTTTCTCCAGTTTAGAGATATCCATAGGCTCTGCCCACATCCCCTAGGATCCCTTTCTAGGGTGGCCAACTAACAGCTTGACTTCCCTAGAACTGAGAAAGTTCCTGAGATGTGGGACTTTCCATTTTGAATGCAGTCCTCGGTAAGCTGGAATGAACAGGTCACTCTCTTTTCTAATTTACACATCTGCTTCTATGTTGGTCTTCACTCCTGGTGCCTGTGTCTCCTTGCTGAAGAGCTACTTTCACGCAGCTAACCTCCCCTAACCTCCTCCCCACGACCCCCTAGAGAGCCAGAAGAGACTGAGAATTTACCTGTTCCTGGGGCAGCTCTTAACCAATGACTGAAATGTAAAGGAGTTTAGACATGCCAGCATTTTTGACCTTGAAGGTGAAAATGCTGCATTAGGACTTTCACTGTCTCCAGTGCTCCTTGCAAGATTAGGTCAAACTTACCCTCCATGGGACTTCAGTGCTACAACCTTGCTTTGCTGTCCCACTTCCTCATTCACCTCTAGTGTTCCCAGGAATACCTCCTAATAAATCACCTCCTTATCTCAAAGTCTACTTCTGAGGAGTCTAAATATTTTAGTTGTCTATTGCTGTGTGTAAAACCATCCCAAAGTGTAGTGGCTAAAACAACCATTTTATTGTCTCTCACAGTGCAATGGGAGGACTGGCTCAGGGAGGTGGTTCTTCTAGCCCGTGTAATGACAGAGGGGCCACAGTCATCTGGGGGCTTTACTAGGCTGGACTGTCCAAGGTGCTCCATGCTGTGGACCCTCATGTGTCTGAGGTCCCTTGACAGTTCTGCTTGTCACACCTGGGGTCTCCCACGTCTGTGGTCTGATGGAGGCTGGGAATAGAGTCACCTGGAGAGCCCACCTGATTACTGGATGCCTGGTCTTTGCTCCCTCTCCATGTCGTTCCAAGCCTGCTTCACTTGTATTCATTTCCTAGGGCTGCTGAAACAAAGTACCACAAACTGGTGGCTTAAAACAACACATATGTATTCTCTCACAGTTCTGGTGGCTGGAAGTCAAAGTCAAGGTGTCAGCAGGGCCATGCTCCTTCTGAAGGCTCCAGGGAAGAATCCTCTGTCACTCTTTCTAGCTTCTGGCAGTTGCTCTCAATCTTTGAGGTGCCCTGGCTTGTAGCTATATCATTGTGATCTCTGCCTCTGTCATCACGTGGCCTTTGCCTGGTGTGTGTCTGTGTACTTACATGACCTTCTTATGTCAGATGGTAAAGAATCTGCCTGCAATGCAGTAGACCTGGTTCAATCCCTGGGTCAGGGAGATCCCCTGGAGAAGGGAATGGTAACTCCCTCCAGTATTTTTGCCTGGAGAATTCCATGGACAGAGAAGCCTAGCAGCCTATAGTACATGGGGTTGCAAAGCATCAGACAAGACTGGACAACAAACACTTTCACTTTTTCACTTTCTTATGAGCATACCAGCTATTGGCTCTAAGTTTCATCTAATCCATATGATCTCATTTTAATGCAGTTCTGCCTGCAAAGACCCTATTTCCAAATAAGGTCTCACCTACAGTTTTCAACTGGGCACATGGTCTCTCTATGTGGCCTCTCTATCAGAGTAGCCAGACTTCTCAGAGGCAGCTCAAGGTTCCCAGAAATGCAGAAGTAGAAGCTACCGGGGCTTATTAAGACTTATCAATCATTTGCAGTGTGCCTGGCACTGTTTTAAATGTTAAGGTTACAATAAAGAACAAGACGGGAGAGGTGCCTGTAGTCATACAATCTCCACTGTAGTAGAGAGAACATCACTAACCATTTCTCTTCCCTAGAACTCTTAGAGTTAGCATGTTGCGATAAAATGTGGGAAGAACAACAAACTACATCTGGACTCTAGCTGAGCTTTGGGTTCCAGACAGAATAAAAGATAAGGGAGCCTGTCCCAGGGCTCAATCACATAACATCCCTGGGCCTCCATTGCCTCATCTAAATAATGGGGGTCTGAACCCGATGACCTGACAGCCTATCAGACAACCTACCAGTCTTCCAACTGAGGTCTCCACAATTGATGCCACAGCTTTCTTTTGCTCAGACAAATTTCCAGCCTTCATCTCCTTCATTGGCTTTAGAAGTAGCTAATGCTTTATGGTCGGAGAAGGCAATGGCACCCCACTCCAGTACTCTTGCCTGGAAAATCCCATGGACAGAGGAGCCTGGTAGGCTGCAGTCCATGGGGTTGCGAAGAGTTGGACACAACTGAGTGACTTCACTTTCACTTTTCACTTTCATGCATTGGAGAAGGAAATGGCAACCCACTCCAGTGTTCTTGCCTGGAGAATCCCAGGGACGGGGGAGCCTGGTAGGCTGCCGTCTGTGGGGTCGCACAGAGTCGGACACGACTGAAACGACTTAGCAGCAGTAGCAATGCTTTATGGTAAAAAAAAAAAAAAAAAAAGTAAGGGTGGAATGAGAGCTTATAAAGAGGAAGAAAGAAAATGAGGTTCCTGGGCAATTGGTAATCACCTCTCCCACTTCACAAGACAGCCCATCTTCTTGTAGTCTTTCCTTTAAATTATGACTCTCCCCTAAATTATTAACACACATCTGCTCAAATTGTGGTTTCCATCTCAACTGACCCATTTGGCAGGAGTAACAGGCTGCAAATTGTGATCTGGGCCAACATCATCTGATTTTTTACCATTGCTATCTTGAGCATACACCTGTTACAGAGAATGCCAGGTGTGCAGCAACAGATGTGCCTGGGATTCACAAAGAAAAACAGGTAGCTGCTCCTCTATGTTTCTAAGCATAAAAACACAGTGATACCCATTACTATATTTAATAGAAGGGACCTGAGGATCAGCCCACTGGTGAAATATAGGTATCTTGTTCCAAGCAAGTCAGCAGAGCTGAGAATATGGGCCTTTTTTGAAAATAAGTGTTAACAGCGCTCTGAATAAAAGGTGACTCTGTGCCAGTGTTGTTTCAAAGTGCAGTACAGGGACCACATGTATCAAAATTATTTGGGCTGCATATGAAAGTGCAGATTTCTGGACCAATTTCAGAGACTCAGTGTTAGTAGATCTGGCACTTAATCATTTCCCCAAAGCACACTGAAAATATTGAATCCTATTAGTATCTCATCCTTTCATGCAGTTCTCATCATTCCGTGTTCTTTCGTCCAGGCTGTTTGGATTCTAGGTCAGATCTTCTCAAATAACTCTCTTGTCAGGGACCTGGAATGAGCCCATCAATACCCCAACTCCTACCCTCTGTTCCTTCTACCCTAAGCTCTGCCCTCTCCACTTCTGCTGAAGCTGTAGGGACACAAAATCCAAGGGTGGAGCCAAAAATAGAATCACCCCAACCAAGGGCCAGCCATAGGCTCTGACCTGAAGGCAGGATAGCTGGGGAACCCAGAAAGTTGGCAATGCAAGGAAGTCTGGTGAGTGTGGTAGAAAGGGGAACAGCCAGGCAGTATCTCAAAGCAGCACGCTCTGACTGCCACACACTACAGTGAGGTCAAGTTTCAAAACCCAGGGGTGGAAAAGACTAGATTTTGTCATATGTCACTGAGAAAATTAAAAGGATTATACAATGAAATATTCAGAGTGCGGCAAGAAGCTTACACCAGAAGAAGAGAGTTTTGAGTTAAAAAATTTTAACTACTTTAAAATTTAATACATTCCCTATCACTCAACAGAGATTTAGTTCTTGCCATTTAATCTGTTGCATTCAAAATTAATTCTGTTGTGTTGTAAAAGTCATTCATCTCATATTGATTCCATGAATATTTATCAATGCCTGCAGGGGGTACAATGGTCAGCAAAAACTAACTTGGTCCTTGCCCTTTGGGAGTTTATATTCTACCAGAGGAAGAAAGTCGTTGAGTAAATAAACACAGAAACAAAGGCATTATGACAAACTGAGCTATTATGACAATGAGGTTCAGGGTGTTATAAAGATATATTACAGGAGACCTGTCCCGTCTAGTAAGGCGGGGAGTGGAGGAGCAGCGAGAAGGTGTCCCTGAAGAAGTGACATGTGGTCTAAGAGTGAAGAATGAGTAAGTTAACCAAACTTGGGGGGTGGAGGGGAGGAGAGCATTTCGGAGCCGTAGGATGAAGATATCCACGTTCAAGCAGGCAAGTAGTCCTGACTACAGACAGCAGAGAGAAGGGGGTCCACATGAGGCTGGGTTTTCTAGTCCTGTTAAGTAGGTAGTTCTTTATCTAAGAACAATGAGAGCCATGAAAGCAGGAGATAATATGGTCAGCTTGCATTTTAAAAGGCCTCTTATCCAGCATGTCACAAGCAGATGAAGAGGGCCAAGGCTGGAAGTGAGGCCACTACTCAGAGGCCTACGGCAATAGGTCAGATGAGGGATGACAGTGGCTTGGGCAAAGCAGGTGGCCATGGAGATGGGGAGAAGAGGATTTGAGACATATTTCAAAGGCATCAATGACAGGACTTAATCATCGATTGGATATAGGATTGAAGGAGAGGGGAGGGATGAGTCAGGAATGATGTCCAGGTGTCTGGCTTATACCACCAAATGGAAGACCCTGTCCTTCCCTGATGGAGGAAATACTTAAGAGGATGGGATTTGTGTATGTGTTGGAGGGGGGAGGGGATGGATAATTACATAAACTTTTGGGTATGTTTAGTTTGAAGTGTCTTTGAGACATTCCAAATGGAGATCTAGAGGCAGGTACCTGAAGTCCAGGAGTCATCATGCTTGGATGGCAACTGCATTCACAGGTGTGAATGAGGTTACCTAGAGATTCCATACACCCTATGTTAACACAGAGTGGTGGTTGAGGGCAGGAGTCCTGGAGTAAAATTGCTTGGATTTGAATCCCAGCTCAGTTACCTCCTAGCTGTGCAACCATGAGAAATGACTCAAATAGTATAAACCAAATTTTCCTATCTATAATACAGAGACAATAGCACTTCCTATCTTATAGCCCTTTTGGGAATATAAAGTGGCAGAAGGTATTTAAAACTCTGAGTGTGGTTCTCAGAATCTAGTATCAATTTCGTTAACTAGTGTGGACTTTCCTTCCTCCAGAGTTAGTAAGTAGGACCCAGGGCTAAGCCTTGTGGAAATCCAATGTTTAATGACTGGATAAAGAAGGATGAAGAAAAACCACATTATGGTCTGAATCTGTGCTGTCCGAATCCACCCACCAGAGAAACTAGGTCAGCAGCTGTATCTGGAGTCTGCTAGGGTGGGTTATCCCTTTTCAGGCAGATAGAAAGGGAGGCAAGAATTCTTGAAGGGAGCTCCAAATCAAAGGCCTAGTTCAAGGAATAAAGGGAAATAGAGTAGGGGATGATAAAGCAGAGTTCAGGAATAGGCTAGAAATAGCCCAGGAGCAGATCAGAAATGAAAGAGCAAAAGACTGGGAAATGCTTGCTAACCATGGGATTCCCGGAGCATCCTCCTGAAGGTAGGGGGACAAGATGGGAGAAGCCATAGGATTTCATACCATCCTCAGAGAGATCGAGGCCTGCTCTCAGAACCACTTACTCTAAAAATATTAAAAATGGTTCTATACATAAGCAGGGGGTTTCCCAAGTGGCTCAGTGGTAAATAATCTGCCTGTCAATGCAGGAGACTCAGGAGTTGCAGGTTCAATACCTGGGTTGGGAAGACTCCCTGGAGAAGGAAATGGCAACCCATATTCTTACCTGTAGAATCCCATGGAGAGAGGAGCCTGGTGGGCTTCAGTCCATAGCGTCACAAAGAGTCAGACACGACAGTGACTGAGCATGCGTGCATGCATTTATAAACAATGAAATAACACAACTTGGTAGCCCTTCTAGTTTAAGAGATTAAGAACATCCTATGTTATATAACGGAGAAGGCGATGGCACCCCACTCCAGTACTCTTGCCTGGAAAATCCCATGGACGGAGAGCCTGGTGGGCTGCAGTCCATGGGGTCGCTAAGAGTAGGACACGACTGAGCGACTTCACTTTCACTTTTCACTTTCATGCATTGGAGAAGGAAATGGCAACCCACTCCAGTGTTCTTGCCTGGAGAATCCCAGGGACGGGGGAGCCTGGTGGGCTGCCGTCTATGGGGTCGCACAGAGTCGGACAAGACTGAAGCGACTTAGCAGCAGCAGCAGCATGTTATATAAACTTAGGCAGGACACAGTATGAAATTTTGATACATATATATTATGTTAATATGTTACTTTAAAAAGACATCGTCTGCTATTTTCAACTAGTGTTATTGTTTTGGGCTATAATATATCAGACAAGAGTTATTTACTTTATCCAAAAACCAGATTGAGAGCCACATTGAAAATGTTGTAAAAATGCTTATCAAGATGATGATAATGATGATGGTAATAGTGATATCTTCCATGGCATTATCAATGTTGTTCAGAGACAGTGGGATCTGGTCAAATGTGACACCTGTGCTATGAAAAAAATTATATATATACATATTAATTTGTGTGTGTGTGTGTGTGTGTGGAGAGAGAGAGAGAGGACAAGAGGAGTATGCATGGCAAGAAAACTTAATTAAAAGGAAATTTGGATTGAAACCAAATATATAGCAGTAGAATTTGCATTATTAAAGTATTGATATTGGCTCCTGCTCCCAAAAGTCTTTTCTCGTTATTAGGATAGCTTCTATTTCTCCCATTAGATTGATGAATTGCTGAAGGAAGCAAAAAGTGAATTCCTCTCAGTAAGTGAAAATCATTTCATTGAGCATGAATTTCTTTTGGTCCAGCCCCAATACTAAAATAGTCACAGGATGAATATCAAATGGTCTCCAGTCCAATCTATTTTCAGTCCAAGGCAAACATGCAATGCAGTTGAAAGGAAGAAACATTATTACTTGAAATTTAATAGAGACCTTGGGAAATGTTTAAATAGACTAAATCTACCACTCCCCCCTCCCGCACCCCACCCCCGCCACCCTCACTTGGAAGTGTTGTTCTGAAAGGTCTCCAGTTGACACGGTCTGTTTACTTATTGATTGCATGTTTCCCACTGTGCCGACAGCCTTCTAGTCCCTGGGATCATTTTTGAAGGTAGCTTTTTAGTTTTTTTAATCAGGGCATTGTAATGTATTAAAGACAGGCAGAATGAAAAGCAGCTCTCTCTCCACACACACCCACAGGCATACACGCACCTCCACGACATACTCCCTACCCGTCTCCTTGCTGCCCTCCCTCTCTGCTGGGATCCTCCCGTTTTACTGGAGTTTTGGAGTAAAAATCACTCATCCAATCTTCACCTTCCGATTCCACGCAGTTAAAAACCTGGCAAAAGAAGCAAGCGGGGGATCAAAGCACGGTATCAGCACTAGCAGCAGTAAAGCTGGATAGAATAAAACGGCGCAGACCTAGCACCGGATCCGATTTCTGTTACCAGCCAGAGAACACTCGGTGTTTGGTTAACCTGTGTGGAAGTACAGCCCGGACCTATTAGTTCTCTGCTCAGTAACTTTATACCTGGGAACCAACTGGACCGTGACTTATTAGCCACCTGCAAGTGGAGAAGCCAGATCGAGTGACTTTGCTGGACCCATCAGTGACAGGCTAACCACTTGGAGACCCGAGACAGGCAAGTGCAGCTCCTAGGAGCACTTGGGTCTAAGTAGCCAGGAGAAAAAGAACCGTGACCTACCAGCACTTAAACTTCGACCAATAAGGAAATGTGTCCCTCCTCGCACCAATCAGAAGACCATCTTCCTTCAAGAGAAGAACAGGGAAAGGTGGAAAGGGCAGTGCCAGAGCAAATTTCCCACCCGGGCCATTGGCCATTCCAGATACATGTAGAGAAACTGATACTTTTCACTATTTTCCCAATGGAAATAATGCACAAAAATACTTTTTCCTTTCATATCAAGCACTGGTTATTGATGACCCAGAAATACTAGGACAGAAAAAAGTTTATTGAGGTCAAGTTTAATTATTCATGTTCACCATTTTGATGATTATTAACCCCCTTTATAAACTGGCAGCAAAGGATTTCTGGAGATCAGCTAATTTGGTGTCTCTGAAGAAGCTGATACAGTTTGTTGTTAAATGTGTTTTGCTTCACAGACAATAGTGCTGTGATGGAATGGTTTGGCCATGAATCTGCAAATAAATGAATAAATCACACACCTGTTAAATTGTGTGCTACACATAATGAAGGGGTTGTGATGTGGGTTTTTTTTTTTAAGCAAAAATGTTACTTCTCTCCATTTGCTGCTCCTAAACAATTTCTAAATGTAATGTCTTGTATATCTCCCCTCTTAGTGATATTCAACAGAGAAGGCAATGGCACCCCACTGCAGTACTCTTGCCTGGAAAATCCCATGGACGGAGGAGCCTGGTAGGCTGCAGTCCATGGGGTCGCTAAGAGTCAGACAGGACTGAGCAACTTCACTTTGACTTTTCACTTTCATGCATTGGAGAAGGAAATGGCAACCCACTCCAGTGTTCTTGCCTGGAGAATCCCAGGGACGGGGAAGCCTGGTGGGCTGCCGTCTACAGGGTCGCACAGAGTTGGACACAACTGAAGCAACTTAGCAGCAGCAGCAGTGATACTCAAAGTACTCATGGTGTCAGTATATATGAATTTTAATTCTATTTATTCTCTCCATCAACTTTCAGAGTTGCAAATATAAGCACTGTGATTTGGCCTATGAGCAAATTAAAATATACCAACATGCTGATCCTGTTCTAGGTCATACTGTAAGGCAAGTAAGGAGAAGTAGGAGTGCTAGACACTGAACTGGTGCCAGAGCATGCCACTCACCCGGCCAGGTGGCCTGTGGAAGGTGGAAGGTGCGCAGAATCCTGGAGGAACTTACCTAAACCTTGGAGCCTCAAGGCACCCATTCAGGAACATCTGCAATGGGTGAGATCAGCATGCCAGGAACGTGGCCGTTTTATCCACTGGCCCAGGCTAAAGGA